>NC_086449.1:9978820-10618820 GCF_028390025.1 Pseudophryne corroboree
TGGGGCAATAAATAACAAAAGAAATACATTTAATCACTCTGGAAGGAATGATGAGAACAAAAACCCGAGATGGAGAGACAAATATAGGAGAAAGGAGGAATATAGGGAAGAATGGAGGGTAAGGTCTCCTAGGAGGAATTCTGTGGGGTACCATAGACAAGAAAACATTCATCAAAAGGAAGTTGGTTGGAGAGATAATAGATTGGAAAAAAGGGACTTAGGAAGGAATTATAATAATAAAGAGCGGGTGACCCAATATGGAGACAGAAATGGCTCCTCCCCATATAGAAGGAGGGAAAAAACTCCAGAAATGTGGGATCAACCATCGTCTTCTTTTTTAGAAAGGGGTACCCACCGACCCCCGAGATGGAGATAAGATCGGATTTAAGGAAAAGGGGAAAAAGAGGAGGAAAAAGAATCCCACTCAAGAAAAGGAAAAAGAAGCATATACCAAGTCCCTCTGAGGGTACCAGTGATAGTATCCATATCTCAGAGGAGAGAGTCACTTTAGACCCCCCTAATGAGAAAGATAAAGAGACCACAAAGATTTATAATCTTAGTGGGTATGAATTAAATCCACACGAGAGGTCTGTGTTGGAGAAGGGCCTCAAGTTTGCCCCCACCAATAGGTGTGACAAGTTTGAGGTTCATGTCGACATAGAGAAATTTATAAGGCGCCTAACACTTAAAAGATTCTTTGATGAGGTACCGGGGAATGAAAACAATCAGGTAACAGATATAAGGAAAAATTTTAAAAGAAAATCTACGTTCTACCCAAAACATAAAAAAGGCAGTTTTATAGGATAATTTGAGAAAATAGTGAAGGCGGACTTAGAAAGTATAGAGTTTAAACCTAATAGAAGGAACAACTTGTCTAGGGAAGAAAGAAATGCGATTAAGTCCTTAAGAGGGAATAAAGAAATAGTCATCAAGCCGGCAGATAAGGGGGGGGAGTATAGTGATTATGAGTCTAGATGATTATAATAAAGAAATAATGCGCCAATTGATGGACAAAACTACATATTGCAAACTTAGGGGAAACCCGAGTAGTAATATCTGTAATAAATTGGAGGTGTTTTTAGCACTATATCTGACCAAAGGTATTATTACGGAGGAGGAATGGTTATATACGATAATAGAGGAACCGGCAATACCGGTCCTCTATATCCTCCCAAAGATACATAAGGACAAAGAATGTCCCCCTGGCCGCCCAATAGTAGCAGGCACCAACTCCTGCCTATCTAACCTATCATGCTTTTTGGATCATATATTACAGCCCATTGTTAAAACCACCAGGTCTTACTTGAAAGACACCATTTCAACAATAAACAAGTTGATGACAGTTGAATGGCAACCAGGTTTTCTGTTGGTGACGGCGGACGTCACATCGTTGTACACAATCATTACCCATAAATTGGGACTTGAGGCGATGTCACATTTCTTAGATGTATACGGTCTGCCGGAGGAAAGGAGGAATTTTGTTGTGGAGGGTACGTCCCTTATCCTTCACAACAATTTCTTCTGGTATGATGATTCTTTTCATATGCAGTTGACCGGTACGGCGATGGGTACCAGACTGGCACCCATTTACGCTAACCTATTCATGGCGTATTGGGAGGAGCACCAAGTGTGGAATGGCCATGGATGGGGTGCCAGTCTGGTATCCTGGAACCGTTATATCGATGACATACTGTTCATCTGGAATGGTGATCGGGCTTCACTTGATGTCTTCTGTGAATATTTAAACAATAATCAGTCAAATATCAAATTAACCTTTAACATAAGTGAGGTAGAGGTGAATTTTCTTGATCTCAAGATTTACATTGAAAATAATGAAATCAAAACTAGTAATTTCATCATAACCACTGACTGTAATTTGTTTATCAATTTTACTAGTAATCATCATAGGAATTGGTTAAGAAGTATCCCGATTAGCCAATTCCAAGGGATAAGAAGGAATTGTACAGATGTGGAAAAATATTGGGAACAAGCAGGGAAACTAGAGGAACAACTTAATGAGAAAGGTTATGATGAGGAAATGGTGCAATCTGCAATGGTCAATAGTGGCCAAAGTAATCGATTGGACATGCTTACAAAGGGACCCAATAAAGAAACAAAAAATAGAGCAGATATTCCCTTTATTACTGGCTATAATAGCCAGTTTAGACAAATAGAACAAATTATCAAACGACATTGGTCCATATTAGGTAAGGATCCATCTCTAAAAGTATTTATATCCGAAACCCCCAGATTTGTTTATAGAAAGGCAAAGAATATTAAAGAAAATGTCGTGAGAAGTGTGGTTATGGCTCCAAAGATGCTCACCAGGAATGTTTCTAAGGGCTTTTACAGATGTGGTGCGTGCGTTATGTGCCGCACATGTACAAGTAAACAAAGTAAAATCACTCAGTACAAGTCCAATCAAACGGGTAAAATCTATGAGATTAAGGACTTTGTGACATGTAACACTAAGAATTGTGTATATCTATTGGAATGCACTTGTGGTGCACAATATGTGGGCCGCACCACTCGTATGCTAAAAACTAGAATGGCTGAGCATGTCCGTAATGTAAGGAAGGGTATGGAAACCCATAACCTTTCACTGCATTTCAAAAAAATACATAATTGTGACATAAAAAACTTGGTTAGTTTCTGTGGGATAAAATCTGTTATATCCAATTGGAGAACTAATGATGGGGAAGCGAGATTGGCAAGAATTGAGATGCGAACCATCTATGATCTGAGAACCCTAGAACCAAAGGGTCTCAATGCAGATTTCGAGATGAAATGGTTTTTATGAGAAAAATTAGTAAAGCATGAATTATAGCCTTTAAATGATATTTTAAGGCTCTATATATATACAATGGTTTGGTTTTTGTGGAAATGATTGTATTTGTTAACAGTGTTCCTAATGTTTGACTCTTTACTTCTTTGCATGAGCCTGCTGTCATTACTACGTGCCCAAATTGAAAACATCTGACGTGCACTACTAAGAGAAACAGGAACCTCCGCTGTGCGTTCAAAATACCGGAACCACGTGACCCGGACTTCCGGTTATGCGTCCCACCAACCGGAAACACGTGATCGGGACTTGCAATGGATAAGAATAAACAGAAACGTGTATATCTCGATAAAGTTTTTCAAAAATCCGGTGCATGATGGGTAACCGAGGAGGAAGTGATCATGGGTCGGGCTGGAGAAAAACCAGGGGAAAATCCAGGAACGGCATGGTCCGGACAAAATGAACACTATGTAACGATAGCCGATCCCCAAATTCTGGACAAATTTTCCGTATAACCAATTGAGTTATAAATGTTATTATAATGGAGGTTTTTTGGATATTGTGTTGTCCTAATACTGTAATGGAACCATAATGGAAGGTTTCAAAAGATATGTGGGTAATGGAAGTTTTATAACCATTTTTAAGGGATTTTTTAAACTGATGTAATATGATTGGTTTTAACAATTGTAGGGAGGAACCAGGAGGTATAAATGGCCGATCTGGTTTGCTCCAAAGCACACCCTGAGGAAGGATATCAAATCCGAAACGCGTTGGTGTTTTTATACCCTAGGCTGTCTGGATATCTCCACAAGTTTTGCACCATTGGTAAGGACTTGCACTCTATATTGTATAGAAGTTTGCCGAATAAGTGGCAAATGTGGTGCTTTATATCTGAGGGTGCACGGTGGAGCAAACCAGAAGCCTATTTTGGGTAATTTTCTGTGTTTGGTTTTATGTTTTTATCGTTTTTGTGGATATACCTATGTAATTGAGAATAAATATCTGTTTATCGTTGGATATCCGTCAAAAATATCTTTTTACCCACATTGTGATGAGAGAGCGATTACTGTCTGGAACGAGGAAGGAGTGAAAGAAACCTTTCCATGCACATAGGGAACCTCTAAGAGGTGAGTGTCCATTACAAGGGCCAGGACGAGTGGCTGTCAAGCTTTATGATAAGCATTGTATGGAGAATGAAAAGAAACCTTTTGATGCATATACTCTGTTCAAGGAGGTCAGTTGAAAGGTGCGAAACATAGGTTGGAAGATTGTGGTCTTTGAGGTTGCTCTGGTTGGAAGGAAGGATATTGTCTGCTGGAAGAATCGATTAAGGATAAAAGAAATTAAGGATAGAATATAGTGTCAAGCAGCGCCTTTGTATTACTTCATTTTTGTATTGTGTATATTGTGTCAAGGAGTTGTGCTCTTGGAAGTTAATACGGGGCAGCAGCTAAGGCGCGAGTTACTTGTTCTCACTTTGTATTTATCCCATCTTAAATAGAACTCCCATCTTAGTAAATTTACCCCCTGGAGAGCAATCTTCTGCAGACTCAGAATGAGTTGGAAAGCCCCATGGGAAATACTACCCATATGGAAGAAAAGCTCTCTGCAGCTAAGGAAAAATGCGACTTAGAAGTAGGAAAAAAAGAAGATGAAATGTAGTTGGACTACACTCTGGAATTTGATTTTGGACCCAAACTGGCATCCTATAGGGTATATTCAATTGAAGTCGGATCCATTTCGACATTCATTTGTCGAAATGGATCCGACTTGGGATATTCAATGCCATCTCAATTCAACTTTTAAAAAAGTCGAATTGAGGTGCGGGAGGGGAGACGAGGGAGAGCTGCGGGCAAACGGAGGGAGAGCAGCGCTACAGCAATGTAGCCGGAGGAGGTGTCACAGCCGCCGCTCATGGCAGCGTCCACCTGGCTCTAGCAAGCGAGACCGCCCCACGAATCTCTCCCCCGTCTCTGCCCCGCATCTCAATTCTACTTTTTTTAAAGTTGAATTGAGATGGTCGAAAAGGGGGACAAAACCTGTCGCTTTTGGCCCCGTTTTCGACACAAGCACGCGGATGAGCAGCGGCTTCGCCGATCCACATGCTTTTCGACAAGTCGAATTCCTCGACTTGTCAAATAATTTGGGGCTAGATTGAATAGGTTGAAACCCCTTCCTATCTAAAAAAGTAAAAAACTGCCATCTTTTCGACAGATGGCAGCATTCGACTTCAATTGAATATACCCCTATGTCTTCACTGAACCTAAGTGCCAAAACTACAAAAAGCAGTAGTTACTACAGGTTGTTCGCGAAAAGGCTAGCATGAAGAGTGATATTCTAGTGATGCACAGAAACTTGTATAAAGAACAGCAGAAAAACAGTAAATTGTTTGAACAAAGTGAGAGGTTACAGAAGAATAATAGGTGTAAACAGCAGTGGAACAATGGAGATGTCCTTATTAAATGTCCCTGTGAGCAAGAAGGGACTGATGTGTTAAAGCGAGGGAAGTCCTAAAAGGAATTTATTGCAGAGGAAGTAAGGGCTTGCATTGACTTACAGCTTCCAGTTATAGCAGGTGTGCAATCCTCCCAAAGGGCTTCCATTCTAAATAATAAAGTGGTGCCTAAAGTTGAGGATGAGTTACCAGTGAAGCATGCCAGTAGCATGGCAGTAGCCAATATAGTGCTTCAAGGCTGAAGGTTAGAGATGTTTCAAGCAGAAGTGGGCCAATGGATGTGCCTGTAAGAGGTTTAAGCAGGAAACCAAGAAAAGCTGCTCTTTGTCTTAACCAGAAGATTCTATGGAAAAGAATTTGCTTGATTTTGATGTAATTGACTAGAGTGAAGATAAAGGTAGGGTTACTTTGTGGAAAGGTACTTCAAATCTTAGCGCATAATGTGGTATTAAACAATGAATGTCAAGTACTCCATATATTGTAGAAAACAATGAGTTCAAGTGCTATCACACAGTTAGGAAAATGGGAAATTCAAGAGTCTGGGTGATGATCTTGGATGTGGTGGATGGCCCTTGGGAATAGTGGGAAGAGGGACTTTGCCATGAAAATGCCTCATCCCGTGTCAATAAACCCAGATGTTGTTAGCTGTGGAGGGGGATGTGCAACAATATGAGCATAGATGGAAATAGTGAGCCATGGATTCAGTGTGGGGTTGGAGGAATCTGCCAAAACAGGGAAGTAAAAGCACGTGTGGCCACACCTAATGGTTGCAGAGTGGAGACATTCAAGGAGAGACTGTTGCAGTCAGGTGAAGTGCTGCCTTTTGTGGAAGCCAATCAGGCTGCCTGTGGAACCAGTCCAAGTGGAACTATGGCCACCAAACAGTTCAGTGGGCCAGCCAGGAGGAAGGTGTCTAAATCTGTAGGAGGCAGAGAAGACCACAAAAGCTCTGAGACTGTGCTTGTGATCTTGAAGTGAGAAGCCAGAGGCTGAGTCAGGCCACGCTTGCTATACCCGCTGGCACAGAGAGGGGGTGGGAGTGGCAGTTACAAATTACCTGGGCCTGGGCTGCTGGAGGGGCCCGGTGGGGCACAGGTCTACTAACCCTCCCCTTAGTATACCTGTTTTGCGGCTGGCGGTGGCACCATCTTCCTTTTAATAACTTCAGGAAGATGGCAACACATATAGAAAGCAAAGACTCTGGCACTGTGCCAGAGTCTTTCCTCTCTAATGGCCAGCGTCATCTTCCCAAATATCATTGGGAACATAGTTGTAACATACTGCTTGAAGTCACATAGATGCTTATTTCCCATTTATGCACCAGGAAGATGACGTAGTGGTTTAAGCGTTGGACTCCAGAGGATCAGTATTATAGTTCCTTTGGGATGTTACTAGACATAGTCTCATGCTAGTGGTCTCACTGGCAGTGAAGTTCCTGATTTCTTGACGCGTTTCAGTGTAACCCTATACTTTCTTCAGAAGCATATATGAAGCTTAAAGCTTTGTTTGTTTTATATAGTAGGAAGAGCTTCCATTCAGGAATTCTAGTCAATAAACATCTGATTTAATTGAAATATATCACACTAGTTAATCATTCTAAGACATAATAAGTGGCGTTTTTTATCTATGGGCTGCAGGGACTGCAGCCCCCCCAGGTAAAATCCGCCACCCTGCTCACTATCATTGAAGACAGATGCAGTCCTTGAGACTGCACTGGCTTCACTGTGACTGGCAGTGACTTCCTCTTGGAAGTCCTACCAAGTGCTGCAAATATGGCGGTATGGGACGGTACTGCGTACCGGTAAGAAATTGACAGCCAGTACACAGTACCGCCGGCCCGACCACCTTGCTTGCAGATGCTGCTGTGTGTGTTGGAATGAGAGAACAGCGCGCGCCTCTCCTGCCCCCAGTGCTCACTCTGGTCTCCGGCTGCGGTGGCGTGTATCTCAAATGAGGCACTGGTTTGTTAGTTTGGCTGCCGCACAGTGAGCTTTAATTGGCTCATGAACTGGCGCCTGGTTTGAGATACACGCTGCCGACATTGGAGACTGGACTGAGGGGCAGGAGAGGCTCGCGCTACACTCTACTGCCTTCAGACACACACAGCAGCAGCAGCACCGTGGTAGTGGTGAGCAGCACTGGGGGGGACACATGTGTGTACTTGGCACTGTGGGGGCATATCTGGCACTGGGGGGGGAATATTTGTATCTGGCACTGAGGGGGCATATATGTATTTAGCACTGTGGGGGCATATGTTTATCTGGTATTGCGGGGGCATATGTTTATCTGGTATTGTGGGGGCATATTTGTATCTGGCACTGTGGGGGCATATCTGGCACAATGGGGACATTTGTGTATCTGGCACTGTGGGGGCATAAGTATATCTGGCATTGTGGGGGAATATTTGTATTTGGCACTGTGGGGGCATGTCTGACACTGTGGGGGCATATGTGTATCTGGCACTGTGGGGGCATATTTGTATTTGGCACTGTGGGGGCATATCTGACACTGTGGGGGCATATGTGTATCTGGCACTGTGGGGGCATATCTGGCACCATGGGGGCATATGTGTATCTGGCACTGTGGGGGCATATTTGTATTTGGCACTGTGGGGGTCATATTTGTATCTGGCACTGTGGGGGCATATGTGTATTTGGCACTGTGGGGGCATATCTGGCACCATGGGGGCATATGTGTATCTGGCACCATGGGGGCATATGTGTATCTGGCACCATGCAGGCAGTTTTGCATCTGGCACTGTGGGGGCATATCTTGCACTGTAGGGGCATATGTGTATCTGGCACTGCATTACTGGGGTCATATCTGTATCTGGAACTATTGGGGGCATATGTGTATCTGGCACTGTACTTTTGGGGGCATATGTGTATCTGGCACTATTGAGGGCATACAGATGGAGCTGCACTCATCTGAGGCAGCGCAATTGCAAACGTGCACTCCCAGTGTGTCTAGGCGATCTGTCCACCTAGTCACGCCGGGAGTGCACAGAGACTCTCCCATTGAGAGCGTCTCTCTGTCCGGGCACGTGGTCGGAGATGCTCTCCATCCAAGTGAATGGAGCGGATCTCTGCCGCGGGCATGCACACCCAGGTGGACGGGTACGCACTCAGGGATAAGCGAGCCAAGGGGAGCATGCTTAGTCACAGACAGAGCTACAACTAGCATGCCTCCATCTGTATATGTATGTGGAACTGCCCTATTGGGGTCATATATGTATCTGCCCCCCCCCCCCATATGTGTATCACGCCCCCATTTTCATTGGCCACGCCCCGTGTGGCATGTGGCTACACCCAATTTTTGTAACTATTTGGCACTACTTTGGCGTGCGCACACATTACCAATAAGACATGTTTTCTACTTGCACCACTGGTCCTACATGTCAGTCACAGACACTATAGGCAGTCCCATTGGGGGGTGCAGACCAGGCTACAATAGGCAGAAGCTACAGTAGCTTCCTGTAGGAAGCCAGCTCCCTGCCTCGTCAGCCCCAGCCGGCTTCTATGGGCTGCAGCCGATGCAGTCCATAGAAGCCGTGCTTTTGCGCATGCGCAGTACCATTGCCGCTACTGCTCATGCGTGGGTCTCGGCGTCCGTGAACGATACATAGCACATATGCCGAGACCCATGCGGCCGCGAAGTCTAAGAGGGAGTGATCGCCAGCAACAGCTTCCTCCTCAAACAAGGTATAGAGCCGCCGCTGGACATAATAATAAAACTACAGTGAGAATATATAAAATAAAAATACAAATTCAATCTGACTGTTTTCACTATGAATTTAATAACATTATATATATATAAAAACCACATCATGTGTTACCTAATAACAATGGGGGTAATTCCAAGTTGATCGCAGCAGGAAATTTTTTAGCAGTTGGGCAAAACCATGTGCACTGCAGGGGAGGCAGATATAACATGTGCAGAGAGAGTTAGATTTGGGTGGGTTATTTTGTTTCTGTGCAGGGTAAATACTGGCTGCTTTATTTTTACACTGCAAATTAGATTGCAGATTGAACACACCACACCCAAATCTAACTCTCTCTGCACATGTTATATCTGCCTCCCCTGCAGTGCACATGGTTTTGCCCAGTTGCTAACAGAATTCCTTCTGTGATCAACTTGGAATTACCCCCATTTTGCATAGGGTAGTATTAGCTTACAGTACATCAAATGTTACACAGATAACAAGCACAATGCAGTATCTGCCGCTCACCTTTACACACAGCAAAGGGGGTCATTCCGAGGTGATCGCTAGCTGCATTTGTTCGCAGTGCAGCGATCAGGCTAAACAAATGGTAGTTCTGCGCATGCATATGCGGGGCAATGTGCACGCGCGTTGTACGGGGTCAACGAACAATGTCGTTTTGCACAGGGTCTAGCAAAGCATTTCAGTCGCACTGGTGGCCGCAGTGTGATTGACATGAAATGGGCGTTTCTGGGTGTCAACTGACCGTATTCAGGGAGTGTTGGGAAAAACGCAGGGGTGCCAGTAAAAAAGCAGGCGTGGCTGGGCGAACGCAGGGCGTGTTCGTGACGTGAAAACAGGAACTGAATAGTCTGAAGTGATCGCAAGCGCTGAGTAGGTTTTGAGCTACTCTGAAACTGCACAAAAAAACTTTGCAGCCGCTCTGCGATCCTTTCGTTCGCACTTCTGCTAAACTAAAATACACTCCCAGAGGGCGGCGGCTTAGCGTTTGCACGGCTGCTAAAAACTGCTAGCGAGCGATCAACTCGGAATGACCACCAAAGTCTATTGTCTTACCAATGAAAACAAGAGTTTTTGTTAATAAGAATCCAAATTAGACAAAACAAATCCAAATTAATTCACTTATTATTCATTCAGATAGTCGCCGCCCAAGGGGAGTGTATATTTGCCATACAAGTGTGTGATCGCATGTGTACGCCGAGCTGATAAAAACCCCTCAGGCAGCAGACAGCTGCAAATCCGTCCACGCCTCACTCACCAGTGAATGTTTTTTCCACTGTGTGCAGTCTCTGCCAGCCCAGGACTACAGTGCGATACAAACAAACAGGCTGATCGGGGCCGGAGCTGACGTCACACACCCTCCCTGATAACGCTTGGACACGCCTGCATTTTCCCTGACACTCCCAGAAAACGGTCAGTTACCACCCACAAACGGCCTCTTCCTGTCAATCTCCTTGCGAATGACGGTGTGATTGAAAGTTTTGCACCTCTCACCTTTACACGGCGCACGCGTGCACTAATACACTTGCACGGGGCAAGTTTTCACTCTCTATGGGCGGCGGCTATCTGATCGCAGACCTCTGCAAAAAACGCACAGCAGCATCGTGCCCCTAGTCATCGGGTCAGGACAACCACTCAACAATTATACAATCAATTACATTTCTCAGATCAATGTCTCAATATTTTAATAAACCTTTCAATATTCAGATATTTCAATAAAACAAACAATACAATTGGACAAAACTGAGCATAAAATGTGCACACATTGGACTTCTTGTAATATTGCTAATCTGGATGACCTTTAGAAGCTTCTTTATTTGTCTTTTTATTAGTAGTTTCAAGAACTAGCCATCCTCTTGCCAGTAAATATTTGCAGCAAAGGCATCCATCAAAAAGGGCTCACACTTTTACTTAAAATAACTTCTTATGTGCTCATAACTGAACCTCAACCACATCAGATGCTATAAGCAAGTCCACCTCACCCCACAATGGGGAGCAAGCTCCTAGTAGATATGTATGTCGCTTTCTCATGTAATCTATCTGTAACCACCCAATGCGTTTCATCATACGATTGACTTCTTCAGGTACTATTGATATCCTCCATGTGCACAGCAGGCATGTATAGTATGTATCCCCTATACTACAGGTCTGCCTCAGGAGGACACTTTTTCACTTTTATATATACTGTATAGGGAAATAAAAGGAAGGATGGTATAGCTCAGTTTTGCTAATAGTACCATTATTATAGGCTAATTCAACCAACCTGCCCTACAATTTCTTAAAATTTGATGGTAAGATTCAGAAGAAGTTGTCTACAGGTTTTGTGTGTTATTGATTGCTTCTGCTGTATACTGCATATAATTGCTTAGAAGCATTACTAATTATACCCAAACATCTAGCTTCAACTCCTGTGTGGATTTTCCATCCTTACTTATTTGAACTGTTAGCCAACCAACACTGATAGATTCCTCTGCCGGCCAATCAATGAGCCACAGAGTGCTGAAGGTCTAGATGCATCCAATTTGGCAACCCTTAAGGACCCTTCAGAAACGCTATATCAATTTTATCATTTTCTCGTTGCAGTTAATAACCAAGAAAAAGGCTCTGTTACACAAACATTTCCTTGACTTGAGGTCCAAAGGCAACATACCTGTAACTTGTGAAGACCACAAGGGAAAAATAAAGTATTGGTCTCTATGCTGTGCTACTCTTCGTGTCCACAAGGACAGCAATTAATTATGTGGCTTGGATGTTACTGTGAGAATATAATGTGTCTTATAACCCATACAGGGCATAGAAATCAATGGAACCCTAAACTGTGTTATTTGTTTTATTTCCATGATGGCTTTCTAGAATTGCCTTCCATGTAGAAAATACTTAGAGGAAAAGCTCATGTGAATTTGATGAACATTTTGTCTAATTCATGGAGTTTTTTTTGCATAATGACCCTTTTCACCTCTTGGTTCCTCAGACTGTATATAATTGGATTCAACATGGGAATCACCACTGAGTAGATGACAGAGACCACCTTGTCTTGTTTGTCAAAGACCCTGGCAGATGGGCGCAGATAGATGAAAAAAACTGTCCCGTAGACAATGGAGACACACATGAGATGTGAGGAACACGTACTGAATGCTTTCTGCCTGCCCTTACTGGATTTTATCCGTAAAATGGAAGAAACAATTATAGTATATGAGACCAGAACTGTCACCATAGAGCCAATACCACAAGAACATACAAAGAAAACAGTCACCATATCACACGGAAGACTTCTAGAACAGGACAATGTGAGCAGAGGAGGTCCATCACAGTAGAAGTGGTCTATACTGTTTGATCCACAATATTTGAGACTGAATACACAGCTGGTCTGCACTGATGACTGCAGGAAGCCAATAGATAAGGAAAGAAGAACAAGGCAGAAACATTTTTTATAGGTCATAATTAAGACATAATAGAGAGGATGGCAGATGGCGATATATCGGTCATAGGACATGCTGGAGAGCAGTAGAGCTTCTGTGACTGCTAGTGTGTTAAAGAAAAAGAACTGAAGAGCACAACCAGTGAATGTGATGGACTTTATCTTGGACAAAAGGTCAAAAAGCATTTTAGGAGTTACCACTGAGGAGTAGCAAATGTCAGCCAATGAGAGGCAGCTCAGGAGATAGTACATTGGAGTTTGGAGGCTGGACATCTTATAGACAACAGATATCAGGCCAACATTGCCAACTATGGTCACCACGTAAACAAGCAAGAAGAAGAGGAAGAGGAAGGGGACAAGTTCTTCATTGTCTGTTAGACCAGAAAAAACAAAGACTCTCACTTGTGTCTTGTTGTTGATGTCCATTGTATTTTTGGTCTGCAGTGGTGAAAAAGAAAAAAATATATGAAATTTTACAAATCTGGAATAAACCATATAACATGCAACACAGAACATAAAGCCGGGAAATAAAAGGAATCATCTGGCTGAGAACTTGCTTCAATTTTTGATCGTATAGTAGGGTTTTCCAGAGAACATCAAATTACTTACTTCAGTCCCTCTTCCACTGAGTATTTTAGAGTCTACATTGCCTATAACAGAAATATAAACAGTAGGGGTCCAAGTTTTTTAGAAGTCAACTATTTTTTTTTAATATGGAATGAAACCTGTGCAAACCACAAGGAGATCATACAAACTCCAAACATACTGTATATGTATCCTGGTTAGGGATGGCCATCGACCATTGATGATCAATAATCATCGACGGTTTTTAGGATATGTAGAATACTTTTGCCATCAATGTGGGTAGAACCAGATGGTTTCCCTCCATCGATAGCACATCATAACCAATTTATTTGTTATTTGTTCTCCAAGGTGATGGGACACGGAGCATACCTCCGCCCCTGACAACAGCAGAGCCCTGCCCCAGGTTCTGATTGGCTTATTGGCCAGTCAGTCAAAGAAAAGGGATGACCATATTAGGCTGCCATCGATGACTACTTACAATATCGCCATTGATGGTGCCCACAGCGATGGCCATTACTAATCCTAGTAGGAATCTAACCCATGGCCTTAGCATTGTGATTCAACAATGATAGAACCACTTTGACATGGTGTGAAAATGAGGTGTGGCACATTCTGCTGATAAAATTGCAAGCTTGTAGGAATAAATAGTAAGGTCCCTCCTATAGCTACATGAAAAGCAGACACTTAAAATGACGTATATACTCTAATTAAGCCATACAGACCTATACAAGGAAAGAGACTGTACCTTTAAGCAAGATTCTCCAAGCAACCTCACAGTGGCATGCTCCCATTGGTGAAGCTATAAGAGGTAGGAATTCACACTTCTCCCCTGATATTCCCAGAACCCCCTCCATACTTTATGTTCTCAAAAAAACAAACAAATTAGTGCAACATGGAGGCCTAAAGTGGGGCCCTAGCAAATGTTTTTGTATTTTTTAGAATTCTATAAAACTGCTATGACCATGTGAAATAATGTCTATTCCATGTGCGTCATCATCATTTTATTTAACTCATGAACATCACAGAAGCAGTCATCTTGGTGTTTGTTCCAAAATAAAACCCCTTCATTTATACTGTATATCAATGTACAAAGTACATGCATACACTCAAGTAACAGATTGATGACCTCTTTCTGTAAAGGTTCACCTCAAAGAGTCTGGGTAATAGCAGATCACAGAAAGGTCTCAGGCTACATGGAGCAGGACCTGGGGAGAGATAACAACCATTAGTCCCTTTTTTTGTAGAACAAAACCAGGACAATGGATTCCAGTGTGAATATGGTTGAGCATCTGGGAGAGATGAGATAATGGGACTCATTCATTTATTGGTGCACACAGAGCCAGCCGTCCTTTTCAGCAACCATGTTGGCATGTTTAAGGTAATGTTGTGGCCTATGCTGACTTACACTGGGCATATCTTACACTGACTTACACTGGGCTACTCTGTCGCACCATTGGTGCTGTATCATTTGCAAAATAAAAACATGATAAAGCCCTATGGCAGGTGCAATTTCGCTACCTGAACATGGCATCCAGTGTCAGCGCTACTGCGTCTTTAGACTAAGCCACTATCAGCGACATGCCCTCAAAACGTCTGTCTGGTTAACCTCCTCACTGTAATTTCCCAGGAATTCCCACTGAATAGCAACCTCTCTTGATGCAAATTTGTTCTGTGTCTCTGGGGGTCATTCCGACCTGATTGCACGCTAGGTTTTTTCACTGCGGTGCGATCAGGTAAAAAATCGGCAAAACTGCTCATACGTATGTACCGCAATGTGCACGTGCGTCGTATGGGTACAAAGCGGATCGTTGCTGGCCGATAGAATTAACGAAGAATCCCTTCGCACAGCCGATCGCAAGGAGATTGACAGGAAGAAGGCATTTGTGGGTGTCAACTGACCATTTTCTGGGAGTGGTTGGAAAAACGCAGGCGTGTCCAGGCGTTTGCAGGTCGGGTGTCTGACGTCAATTCCGGGACCAGACAGGCTGAAGTGATCGCAGCGGCTGAGTAAGTTCTGGGCAACTCAGAAACTGCACAAAATGTGTTTGTAGAGCTCGGCTGCACAGACATTCGCACACTTGCAAAGTGAAAATACACTCCCCTGTGGGCGGCGACTATGCGTTTGCACGACTGCTAAAAGTAGCTAGCGAGCGATCAACTCGGAATGACCCCCTCAGAGCAGTAATCATTGGAACGCATGCACAGTGTGACTAGGATGCATGAACAGACTGAACACATTGGCCTCTGCGTGTGTCTCTGAATCAGGCCTAATATGTGACAATTGTATCATGATTTCTCTTAGTATAGTGTGTGTTTAGCAACACTGGTCAATGTACTGAGCATTTGGGATAGTAATGGAACCTATGAAATGCATTTATTATGTGAGGATACAATGACGTGGTTCAGAGGTGGACTCAGGGGGGGGAGATTACATAGCTGAGGGATTATTTGCTACAGAAAATTCCAGAAAACCCGTACAGTAAGGTTAAGTGGAGTGCTTGAAGGCCAAAGAGTACACAAACAAAACTCAGGATACAGTTTAACGTTTGCAGACATGAGTCAGCAGTGGACAGGCAGACAAATAAAGTGCCAGATTAAATCCTATATCACAGGCAGTCTAGAGATCAGATAGAGAGCAATATGCTACCACTAGGTTACACAGTGTTACATGACCTGCTGCCTCAGGTAGTAGTGCCACTGGCTATACATATACAGTATATGGCATCATGAGTTACCAATCTTTTGTTCCTTATATCCCGGGCTCAGTGACAGCCATTCCTCTCCTTTCTCTGAATAGAGAGGTGCCCTCAGCCTGAAAGGTCCCTCCCTCTTTAACTGCGCTCCTCGTGAATGTCAGGCGTGATGTCATTGCGTCCAACATTCTGGGAGGAGAGAGGAGGAGTCCGGATCAGACTTTTATATCCCGTGCGCCGCCGGTGGGGTGACTGCGGCTGCACCCCCATTCCACAATGCCCCCCCAAAGTAGACCTGCCATCCCACCCTTCAGCTTTCCCTGGGGAGACCCATTGGTTTTTGGAGAAATATAAGTAGAGTATAAATTCTTTCTAGGTGACAGTGACACAGGGTTACTTGTCTAGAAAATCAATAAAAATCAATCTTATGTACAGTATGTACCATGGTGCATCGTGGGAAAAATGATAAGAATGTAATGATATAATGCAATTATGTTCTCTAGCCATAGGCTCTTTGTAACAATCTCTACGGTGGTGTTTATTCTATAATATTAGTGATTCCTGTGTTAAGAGATGAATGTTGGTCACTTACCTGGCTGACGCATCATTGTCTGACATCCGGGATACTAATAATTTCTCATCGCTGTGACTCAAGGTGCTTTATTATATCATACCCAGTGACCCCGGAGTATAATTATACTCAGTCCCAGCGCACAGACTGATATACATAGACACAAACAGTCGTCACGTAATTGCTGCAGTGACATTGCTCTGGAGATCAGAATGCAGATGCCGGCTTTCATAAATTAATGTATTACTGTCACATAATAATAATAATAATAATAATAATTTTATTTATATAGCGCTCTTTCTCCAATAGGACTCAAGGCGCTTAACAGATACATAGCACAATATATTACAGAAAATAATGAAGTACAGAACAGCTTTTCATAGAATACAGAAGCATGTAGATACTAAAGGGACAATTATGGGAATGCTTGAGTAAACAGGAAAGTCTTGAGTCTACTTTTGAAGGATTCTATAGTTGGGGCCTCTCGCACTGTGCGGGGAAGTGAGTTCCATAGAGTCAGAGCCGCATGACTAAAAGCTCGAGCCCCAGATGAATTACGGTAGAGTCTAGGTACTGCTAAAAGTCCTTCATCTACAGATCGCAGTAATCGAGTGGGGCAGTATGGGGTCGGTAGCTGCTTCAGGTACCTTGGGCCCTGGTCATGTAATGCTTTGAAACTCAGTAAGCCTATATTGAAGATGATTCGCCATCTTACGGGCAGCCAGTGAAGGGAGTAGAGAATGGATGTTATGTGGCTAGAACGGGGCTGGTTGGTTAACAGCCTGGCCGCTGTGTTTTGCACCAGCTGTAAGCGGTGCAATTCTTTTGCTGGCAGACCAAGGTAGAGGGCATTACAGTAGTCTAATCGAGATGATACAAATGCATGTATGACTTTTGGCAGATCATATGAGGGAATTAAGTGCTTGATTCTGGCTATGTTCCTCAGGAGTAAGAATGAGGATTTGATTGTGGCTGATATCTGATGTTTAAGTGTCAAGCCACCATCCAGGACAACGCCAAGATTCCGCACACGATCAGTGGTTTGTAATTCTGAATCCCCGAGTGTAAGTCCAGTTGGTTGGCTATGCTGCAGTCTTGTCCTTTGATGTTGTGGTCCTATCAGGAGGACCTCTGTTTTATCCGGGTTCAGTCGCAACCAACTGGCGCTCATCCACTCCTGTAGCTCAGCTAGACAGCCATTTAGGGTTGCTATTGGGTTATCAGTGCCCGGAGCAAAGGACAAGTACAGTTGTGTATCATCTGCATAGCAGTAGTAGACCAGGCCATTATGTGCCATAGAAATTGTGTATAAGGGAAAGAAACGTAAATACTATAATCTCTATTGTCTAATGTCTCAAATATTAAAATCACTAGACAGAAAGGCTGAGGCTAAGAAGGGGAAACTTGGTGAGGATTCAATAACATATATTTGCAAACATGATTAGCCACCAGATATGTCACGGTGTCTCTACTAAGTGGTCCTACACTACATAATAATAGCCCCACTTTAGGTCCTATATTCACATATTTCTAAATTGAGTGCAAACTTACCTGGGGTGTCGGCTACAGCTAACCCTCGAGGGTGGTCCAGTGCCTAACTCCCCTAGTGTCTAACACCCAGGGTCGGACTTGCCCGCAGGGGTACCAGGGAAACCACCGGTAGGCCCCACTGCCTGAGGGCCCACTCCTTCCTCTAGGGATCAGGTTCCAGACTGTGCACTTGTTTATACATGGTAGATATGTTGCATTGCACTGCACTAAGCTATTGTATATTTCAAGCCTCTGTGGAGGCTGGTGACAACTCCTTTGTAGGCTGGCCACACCCCTAAGTATGGGCCCCTATCACTGCATTCCCCCGGTGGGCCCTTCATGCCCCAGTCCCACACTGCTAACACCCCAAGGTCATGGGTGCCCCAAAGCTCATTACTGCATGTGGGGAGTAAGGGCTAACCAGTCTGGTCCTATCCCACAGAAACTACTGTTGCACAAATTGCAGAAAAAGTTCATGCTGACTCTGAAAGAAAGGTATCAGAAATAATGATAACAGATAACAAACCCACACAAGAGTAATTATACAGTATAATCATATAATTGTCACTGCACCCATACCCATAACTAACCTACTTGGTAATCGGTGGCTTAATTTTTGGACCTATGTGGCAAAACATTCACCTGCCATTTACAATGCATCACCATTGTGCCCTGGAAAATGTGACAGTTGGTCAGCTCCTGGGTGACCTGGAACACGTGACCGCCGGGTGGTCTGGAAACTGTGACAGTTATTTGCAGCCAGCAGGAATTTTTCCAAATTTGCACCTGCAGCCTGTTATATAATCTAGGGAACAACCGGCACTGGTGTAGTTATAATAGGTGCAACATAATAATGTCAACGGGTCATTATATAGATGTAGGTGAAAAATAGAATTAATAAAGTACATGACTTGTCCCCAAAACTTTCCAATCTTGGGGCAGGCCCCCATAAAAATGTGGCATTTGAGCGCTTACACTTCAAACAATCATCTATCTCCTCTTGTACCATCAAAAGTGCTTGGGATATGTAGACACTATTAATAGTTTTTATCTGGACCTCTTATAGCCAGGAGCACTGTAAGTATCTAAGAGCAGAGTCATATCTATGTAACAAAAATTCCAGTGAGGTAACCTGAGGCACATCCCTACTCCAGGACAATAGTAGTTTTCCATAATGTAACATGTGAATTCCCCCTAGACCTGCAGTAAGATCTTATAGGGGTGTAATACAGGGAATGATACAAGTTTATACAAGGGATCAGATGTTTCTAAGGTTTGAATCTGGGATTTAAGAAGTGGTGCAAGTAGAAAAAAATTCTTAGTGGTACTGCATGGGTGCCAAAAAATGGGTGAGGCCCCATGCCACATGGGGCATGGCCAATAAAAATAGGGGAGTGATACATATATGGGGGGCTAGTTACACATATGACCCCAATAGCGCAGTACCAGATACACATATGACTCCAATAGTGGCAGATACACATATGCCCCCAATAGTGGAGTGCCAGATACACATATGCCCCCACGGTGCCAGATACACATATGCCCCCCAGTGACAGATACACATATGCCCCAACAGTGCCATATAAAAATATGTCCCCATAGTGCCAGAAACACATATGCCCCCACAGTACCAGATACACATATGACCCCAATGCCAGATATTCCCCCACAGTGCCAGATACACATATGCCACCAGTGCCACATACTGTATGCCCCCAGTGCCAGATACACATATGACTCCCATGCCACATATGCCTCCTCAGTGCCAGATACACATATGCCCCCCCAGTGTCAGGTACACATATGCCCCCAGTGCCACATATGCTCTCCAGCGACACATACACATATGACCACAGTGCCACGCATGTCCCCTCAGTGCCTGATATACATATGCCCCACCAGTAACAGGTACACATATGCCCCCATGCCACGTATGCCCCACAAGTGCCAGGTACACACGCTCCCCTGCTCACCGCAACTGAGCATCTCTCCTGTGTCCTTCCTGTGTCTCTCAAATGAGGCGCCGGTTCATGAGCCAATCAGAGCTCACGGACCATCAGCCAATCAGGAGTCGCAGCTGCCGGTCCACGAGCTCTGATTGACTCACGAACCGGCGCCTCATTTAAGAGATATGCCACCACCACAGGAGGGACAGGAGGGACACAGGAGAGGCTCGTGCTGTGCACCTGCTGCGAGCATGGCAGTCAGGCTGGCGGTACTGCGTACTAGCTGGCAATTTCTTACCGGTACGCAGTACTGCCCTGTACCGCCATACTTGCAGCACTGGATTTTAGAGAACGAGCATAGTGAGTGGTCTGGAGATACATATAAAACTGCTTGTGCGGAATATTTGCTTTATTGTGCAGAGCAGTAAATGGGAGAATATCTCCTCCTGGATCAAAAATGTCTTTAATCAACGCAATACCTTTCTGCTTCCATTGTTGGATGTTGGGACTATCCATCCCTTGTGGAAACATAGTGTTTCCAGTAAAGGGACATATTTAGAAGAGGTGGGAGGTCTCGCCAGTTTGGAACAAATAGCCTTCCACACTAAATATGTATCTTGGAACAACACATTGTGGAATATATGAGATGGAATTGATTTTCTAGGTGCATGTATCAGAACAGAAGCTAAGTATGGGTAAGCATAGCCATCTCAGTATGTACATGGGTATAGGTTTCCCTGTCTAATAACCAGAAATAAATCAATTTAGGAAAAGCTACACTTTTAAGTAGCGCTATTCTACCAAGTAGGGAGAGAGGGAACATCTTCCAGGCACCCAACAATTAAGACAATTGAGTCATAATTGGGGTAAAATTGAGACGATATTGGGAGGAAAGGACAATAGGAATATTGATGTCCAAGTATTTATAATGGGCGGAAATAATGCGTAAGTGGCTAAAAGCAGGTTCTCTCCAATCTAATGAGCTTACATTCGCAACATACATTAATTCTGATGTACTGTATGTAAGTTAATTTTGTATCCTGCAAATGACCCAATTGGTTTAACAAAGAAATTATGATTTGGGTAGACGAAATAGGGTTCAGTTTGAACACACCCCACCCAAATCTAGCTCTCTCTGCACATGTTACACCTGCCCCACCTGCATTGCACATGGTTTTGCCCATTTTGAGAAATATTTTGTTTCTGCGATCCATGCTAAATCAGGACCACGGTCAATAAACAGTTATGTTTGATGGGCGAATTAATGCCCCACACATTCCAGGAACAACATTTTATCTTAACCATGGTAAAACTCTAAACATGTTAAGAGGCCAAAGAGCATTGCAAGTATATAGCTGAGTTTGAGTACCTACTAGTTTCAGGTATACGTATACAGTGTTGAAAGTAGGGTGGCATGGGGTGGTACAGAGTACCATTAAGAAATACGGTGGTGGTACGCAGTACCCCCAGACCACCGCCGGCGATGCGGGGCGCAGGGTCTCTGTCCGCAATGATCACGCAACCCCTGGCAATGAGCAAGAAACCCCTGACAATGAGCATGTAACACCTTACAATGAGAAAGAACCCCCTGGCAACGAGCATGTAGGGCGTTAAGTCCTACTAGAGGCATTATGTGTGTAAGCGAAGCTGCAGGGGGCATTATGTGTGGAAGCGACACTAATGGGGCATTATGCATGTAAGCAGCACAGCAGGAGGCATTGTGTGTGTAAGTGGCACTACAGGGGTCATTATGCATTAAAAATTGCCATGGGGGGTGCAAAATGTATAAATATGCCACTGCATGTATAGCATTACTCCAGAAGTGCCAGGAATGCTGACGTTACCAGGAGAAGATGCAAAAACAATGAAACTCCTGGCAGCAAGTAAATAGAAGCCTTGCTGTGGGGCATAATTTATAAGGGGCATTTTTGTGTGTGGCACATAAAATGGTGTCAGTGGCATAACTGTGTGTGGCATAATATGTAATATGCATTACGGTGTGTGGTATAATATGTAATAGGAATTATGGTGTGTGGCATAATGTGTAATGGGCATTACGGTGTCTGGCAAAATGTGTAATGGGCTTTACGGTGTCTGGAAAAATGTGTAATGGGCATTACGGTGTCTGGAAAAATGTGTAAGGGGCATTACGGTGTCTGGCAAAATGTGTAATGGGCATTATGGTGTTCGGCATAATGTGTAATGGGCATTATGGTGTTTGGCATAATGTGGCAGGGACATTACTGTGTGTGGCAAAATGTGTAATGGGCATTATGGTGTTTGACATAATGTGTAATGCGCATTATGGTGTTTGGCATAATGTGTAATAAGCAATATGGTGTGTGGCATAATGTGTAATAAGCATTACGGTGTGTGGCATAATGTGTAATAAGCAATATGGTATGTGGCATAATGTGTAATAAGCAATATGGTATGTGGCATAATGTGTAATAAGCATTACGGTGTGTGGCATAATGTGTAAGGGGCATTATGGTGTTCAGCATAATGTGTAATGGGCATTATGGTGTTTGGCATAATGTGGCAGGGACATTACAGTGTGTGGCACAATGTGGCAATGCCCCTATTGTCATGTAGCCACTCCCCTAGTTTTGTGTGACCACACCCCATCATGACGTGTGACCACACCCATTTTTACTAAGAAAAAAATTCTGCTTGCACCACTGGGTATACAGAAAAGAAAAACATGTACACCATGTATACACAGTAATTGCACGCATAGGGTGATATGAACACTGCAATGCTGGCAAAATCAAGAAGGGATAAATTATACCAAGGACACCTACTGGGGTGGGAAACGGATGAGTCAAAAGAAAATAGGACAGAACATACAAGTAAAAGAGTGAATCTGGTATAGGGAGGCCAATCCTGGGCCATTTTTTCAATCCCAGGTATTGGGATTGAAAAATGGTCAATCACGGGATTCCTGGGATACCCAGGATTGGCTTTCAACTGTGTCCGTCCTTCCCCCGCGCCCCACCCCGCCTCTACCCACCTGCCCTGCAGACATAAATAAATTTACAAACATGCACAGCCGGGCGGCGGGTGAATGCAGAGGGAGCCGGCTGCACGCGGTAAGTGCAGGGGGAGTTGGGAGGAGGTGGCGGGTCAGTGCAGGGGGAGCCGGGAGGAGGCGGCGGGTGAGTGCAGGGGGAGGCGGCTGGTGAAGACTGCCATACCTTCCGGCTCTGCAGCTGCTGACAGCACAGCGTGACCTCACAGGTCACGCTGCGCTGGGGAGCCATGAGGATGTAGCCGGGCAGCGTCCGAGCGTCCTGAGGACTCGCAACGCTGATCCCGCAATCCCCAGGATTGAAGCTTCCAATCCCGGGATTAAATCCCGGCCTTCTCACCTGCCAGCACCGAGGAGCCTGACTGCCTGAGCCAGCGGAGAGATGGTAAGTATCATCTATTCTGCCTATCTATCTATCTATCTATCTATCTATCTATCTATCTGTCTACCTAATGTGTAAAAAGGGGACGCTGTCTGCCGTAATGTGTAAAAAAGGGGACGCTGTCTGCCGTAATGTGTAAAAAGGGGAATGCTGTCTGCCGTAATGTGTTAAAAGGGGGACGCTGTCTGCCGTAATGTGTAAAAAAGGGGACGCTGTCTGCCGTAATGTGTAAAAAGGGGACGCTGTCTGCCGTAATGTGTAGAAAGGGGGACGCTGTCTGCCGTAATGTGTAAAAAGGGGGACTGTCTGCCATAATGTGTAAAAAGGGGACGCTGTCTGCCGTAATGTGTAAAAAGGGGACGCTGTCTGCCGTAATGTGTAGAAAAGGTGATCCTGTCGGCTGTAATGTGTAATAAGGGGACGCTGTCTGCCGTAATGTGTAAATAGGGGAACTGTCTGCCGTAATGTGTAAAATGGGACGCTGTCTGCCGTAATGTGTAAAAAGGGGGACGCTGTCTGCCGTAATGTGTAAAAAGGGGACGCTGTCTGCCGTAATGTGTAAAAAGGGGACGCTGGCTGCCGTAATGTGTAAAAAGGGGACGCTGTCTGCCGTAATGTGTAAAATGGGGGACGCTGTCTGCCGTAATGTGTAAAAAGGGACGCTGTCTGCCGTAATGTGTAAAAGGGGACGCTGTCTGCCGTAATGTGTAAAAAGGGGGACCCTGTCTGCCGTAATGTGTAAAAAGGGGGACTGTCTGCCGTAATGTGTAAAAGGGGACGCTGTCTGCCGTAATGTGTAAAAAGGGGGACGCTGTCTGCCGTAATGTGTAAAAAGGGGACGCTGTCTGCCGTAATGTGTAAAAAGGGGACGCTGGCTGCCGTAATGTGTAAAAAGGGGACGCTGGCTGCCGTAATGTGTAAAAAGGGGACGCTGTCTGCCGTAATGTGTAAAAAGGGGGACGCTGGCTGCCGTAATGTGTAAAAAGGGGACGCTGTCTGCCGTAATGTGTAAAAAGGGGACGCTGGCTGCCGTAATGTGTAAAAAGGGGACGCTGTCTGCCGTAATGTGTAAAAAGGGGACGCTGGCTGCCGTAATGTGTAAAAAGGGGACGCTGGCTGCCGTAATGTGTAAAAAGGGGACGCTGTCTGCCGTAATGTGTAAAAAGGGGACGCTGGCTGCCGTAATGTGTAAAAAGGGGACGCTGTCTGCCGTAATGTGTAAAAAGGGGGACGCTTTCTGCCGTAATGTGTAAAAAGGGGACGCTGTCTGCCGTAATGTGTAAAAAGGGGACGCTGGCTGCCGTAATGTGTAAAAAGGGGACGCTGGCTGCCGTAATGTGTAAAAAGGGGGACGCTGGCTGCCGTAATGTGTAAAAAGGGGACGCTGTCTGCCGTAATGTGTAAAAAGGGGGACGCTGTCTGCCGTAATGTGTAAAAAGGGGACGCTGGCTGCCGTAATGTGTAAAAAGGGGACGCTGTTTGCTGTAATGTGTAAAAAGCGATTGCAACACTGCCGGCATTCCAGCAGTCGGGATCCCGACAGCCGGCCAAACGTAGTAGACCCCTGGGCAGGAAGGTTTAGTCTATTTATAGGACTGAGACCAATGACTGTAGGACCCAACTAGTCCAGGGTAATTAGCACATTTGAGGAAAATGTCTGCATGTCAATGTCACATGTGGTAGGGGATGACTGAAATTTTGTATTCTCTGCACTGCGCTGTAGAATATGCAGCTGCTATATAAATTACTGGATAACAATCATCATCATCATCATAAGCCAGTAGTTAAGGAAAGCTAGCGTCTTGAGTCCTGTTGGAGAAAGAGCGCTATATAAATAAAATTAGTGTTATTATTATTATAAACCAAAATGTACCTGCAACATTCCGTGTGTGTGTGCGTCAGAACGCTATTGGAACAACACAAGAATGTTTCTGTTGACACATAGGGGGTAATTCAGACCTGTTCTCTAGACTGCGTTTTCTCACAGCTTGCGATCAGGTCCGAACTGCGCATGCGTATGAACCACAATGTGCAGGCGCGATGGACCGCAGCAACGGGGATCGATGCATAGCAATGGGGTAGAGTGAAAAATGTGATCACACCGGCGATCGCAAGGTGGCTGACAGGATGAGGGCGTTTGTGGGTGGCAACTGACCGTTTTCAGGGAGTGTCTGGAAAAATGCAGGAAGGTGTCTAACGTCAATTACAGTCCCGGACAGTCTGAAGTGATCGCAGCAGCTGAGAAAATCCTGGGCTGCGCAGACAGCACAAAATCAGTTTGTGCAGCTCTGTTACATGTGCATTCGCACACTTGCACAGCTAAAATACACAACCCTGTAGGCAGAGCTGGCCCTAACCAATATGATGCCCTAGGCAAGATTTTGGCTGTTGCCCCCTAGCACCACCGCTAGTTCCGCCTCTGACCCTGCACCCCTTTCCCAGCACCATCACCCCCCACCCATAGCAGTCCTTTTTTTTCCCTACCCCCTGTAATTTAAATATGAACAGTGTGCACATTCGGCGCACAGCCCAAAAAGGTATGTGTTTTTGCTGGCAAGGGGCATGGCCACACAATAGTACCCCCAATTCAAATTATGCCACACAGTAGTGCAACTTTATTCACAATTTATAATGCGATAGTGTCCCTTATTCAAATTACATCACACAGTAGTACCAATTTACCTTATATACGTTACTCCTCACAGTAGTGCCTCTCATTCACATATCAACACACTGAATTGCTCCTTATTCACATTAAACCACAACATATTGTTCTTTATTCACATTAGACCACACAGTAGTGCCCTTTCTATACGTTACGCCACACAGTAGAGCACCTTATACACATAATGCCACACATTGGTAATGCATTTATACACATAATACCACACAGTACTGCCCCTTACACATATGACACACATTATTATAATGTCCTTATAAACATAATGCACTTTACACATTATGCCAACCCTTATCAATGCCCTTATACACATAATTTCCCTTACACATATGCCACACATTGTTAATGCCCTTATACACATAATGACAAATATAATGTCCCTTACACATATGCCGCACATTATTAGTGCCCTTATACACATAATAACATAAAATAGTGCCCCTTACACATATGTTACACATTATTAATGCCCTTATACATATAATGACACATATAGTTCCTGGCGTGAGTCATCTGGCAGCTCTGCTGACGTCAGGTGCCTATTTTTTATGAAAATACATCATATTTGCATTGCTATGTGGCTAAGATGCACAAGCAGCTTCTGCTGATTAAAATGATATGTGGCATGCCTATATACTCTGTGCAACTGTGGCTGTATCTGCGTACGAAATGCTACACACAGAATATAGGCATGCCACATATCATTTTAATCAGCAGAAGCTGCTTGTGCCCCTAGGCATACCAGATACCCTAGGCAATTGCCTAGTTTGCCTATACCTAGGGCCGGCTCTGCCTGTAGGCGGTGACTATCTGATCGCAGGGCTGCAATCAATCAGGTCTGAATTACCCCCATTATTTCTAATGTGGAATATATGAGTGACATTATATGAGCATACAATTCCCTCATTACATAGGATATTGAGTGAGGTGTAAATTCTCTGGTATAAAAAAGAAATGTATCCATCATTAAACCGTTTGGCCAGGAATACAATTGTTACATTTTCTGTGGTTACTTCAAGCATACAAAGGTGGATACAGAGAATAATAAAGTTAAAAAAAAAACACACATAGAATAGGACCAGCTGCTTCTCCCATGGGCAGCTTTACGTGGCTTGCTCACGAGTTCGGATCCCCAGGCATCATTTTGTGGTCATCCCTGAAAGAAAAACTGCAAATACTATTTCCAAAGAAATTTTGTGACCAATGTGCACAATATAAAATATCACAATATTAAATGGCACTACTGTCTTTGTAAGATTAGTTCTGCTGAGCAATAATAGACATCCGCGTGAGTGAAACCGCGGGCAAACGCTAGTTATATATAAACATGTCAACCATTCCACGGTGTGCTGGCTCTGGCTAACAGAATATAAAACAATTAATAAACAAACAGCATACCCAAATCTCATGATGCTTATGCAGAGCATTCTAAGAGTTGTGTAAATAGAGGACCATTCCTGGTCCGCAATTCCATTAAAAGAGCCAGGCACTATGCATATGTACTGTATGTATGGAAGGGGGATCCAGCCCAAGCCAAGTTCCAGCTATAACAACTTTGTTCAGAGTGATCAGGCACATCACATATTTATATTAAGTATTATTTTATTGTATACTCAGAGTGGTCAGGCACATCACATATTTATATAAAGTATTATTTTATTGTATACTCAGAGTGGTCAGGCACATCACATATTTATATAAAGCATTATTTTATTGTATGTTCAGAGTGGTCAGGCACATCACATATTTATATAAAGTATTATTTTATTGTATGCTCAGAGTGGTCAGGAACATCACATATTTATATTAAGTATTATTTTATTGTATGCTCAGAGTGATCAGGCACATCACATATTTATATAAAGTATTATTTTATTGTGTGTTCAGTCAGGCACATCACATATTTATACAAAGTGTTATTTTATTGTATGCTCAGAGTGGTCAGGAACATCACATATTTATACAAAGCATTATTTTATTGTGTGTTCAGAGTGGTCAGGAACATCACATATTTATATAAAGTATTATTTTATTGTATGCTCAGAGTGGTCAGGCACATTACATATTTATATAAAGTATTATTTTATTGTATGCTCAGAGTGGTCAGGCACATCACATATTTATATAAAGTATTATTTTATTGTATGCTCAGAGTGGTCAGGCACATCACATATTTATATTAAGTATTATTTTATTGTATGCTCAGAGTGATCAGGCACAGCACATATTTATACAAAGCATTATTTTATTGTGTGTTCAGAGTGGTCAGGAACATCACATATTTATAGAAAGCATTATTTTATTGTGTATACTATTCAGAGTGGTCAGGCACATCACATATTTATAGAAAGCATTATTTTATTGTGTGTTCAGAGTGGTCAGGCACATCACATATTTATATAAAGCATTATTTTATTGTGTATACTATTCAGAGTGGTCAGGCACATCACATATTTATATAAAGCATTATTTTATTGTGTATACTATTCAGAGTGGTCAGGCACATCACATATTTATATAAAGCATTATTTTATTGTGTGTTCAGAGTGGTCAGGCACATCACATATTTATATAAAGCATTATTTTATTGTGTATACTATTCAGAGTGGTCAGGCACATCACATATTTATATAAAGCATTATTTTATTGTATGCTCAGAGTGGTCAGGCACATCACATATTTATAGAAAGCATTATTTTATTGTGTATACTATTCAGAGTGGTCAGGCACATCACATATTTATATAAAGCATTATTTTATTGTGTATACTATTCAGAGTGATCAGGCACATCACATATTTATACAAAGCATTATTTTATTGTGTGTTCAGAGTGGTCAGGCACATCACATATTTATATAAAGCATTATTTTATTGTGTATACTATTCAGAGTGGTCAGGCACATCACATATTTATATAAAGCATTATTTTATTGTGTGTTCAGAGTGGTCAGGCACATCACATATTTATATAAAGCATTATTTTATTGTGTATACTATTCAGAGTGGTCAGGCACATCACATATTTATATAAAGCATTATTTTATTGTATGCTCAGAGTGGTCAGGCACATCACATATTTATATAAAGCATTATTTTATTGTGTATACTATTCAGAGTGGTCAGGCACATCACATATTTATATAAAGCATTATTTTATTGTGTATACTATTCAGAGTGATCAGGCACATCACATATTTATACAAAGCATTATTTTATTGTGTGTTCAGAGTGGTCAGGCACATCACATATTTATATAAAGCATTATTTTATTGTGTGTTCAGTGTGGTCAGGCACATCACATATTTATATAAAGCATTATTTTATTGTGTATACTATTCAGAGTGGTCAGGCACATCACATATTTATATAAAGTATTATTTTATTGTATGCTCAGAGTGGTCAGGCACATCACATATTTATATAAAGCATTTTTTTTATTGTATGCTCACAGTGGTCAGGCACATCACATATTTATATAAAGCATTATTTTATATGTTCAGAGTGGTCAGGCACATCACATATTTATATAAAGCATTATTTTATTGTATGCTCAGAGTGGTCAGGCACATCACATACCTGTATTTATATAAAGCATTATTTTATTGTGTATTCAGAGTGGTCAGGCACATCACATATTTATATAAAGATTTATTTAATTGTATGCTCAGAGTGATCAGGCCCAGCACATATTTATATAAAGTATTATTTTATTGTATGCTGAGAGTGATCAGGCACATCACATATTTATATAAAGTATTATTTTATTGTGTGTTCAGAGTGGTCAGGCACATCACATATTTATATAAAGCATTATTTTATTGTGTATTCAGAGTGGTCAGGCACATCACATATTTATATAAAGTATATTGTATGCTCAGAGTGATCAGGCACAGCACATATTTATATAAAGTATTATTTTATTGTGTGTTCAGAGTGGTCAGGCACATCACATATTTATATAAAGCATTATTTTATTGTGTGTTCAGAGTGGTCAGGCACATCACATATTTATATAAAGCATTATTTTATTGTGTATTTAGAGTGGTCAGGCACTTCACTTATTTATATAAAGTATTATTTTATATGTACAGAGTGGTCAGGCACATCACATATTTATACAAAGCATTATTTTATTGTATGCTCAGAGTTATCAGGCACATCACATATTTATATAAAGCATTATTTTATTGTATGCTCAGAGTGCTCAGGCACATCACATATTTATATAAAGCATTATTTTATTGTATGCTCAGAGTGGTCAGGCACATCACATATTTATATAAAGCATTTTTTTATTGTATGCTCACAGTGTTCAGGCACATCACATATTTATATAAAGCATTATTTTATATGTTCAGAGTGGTCAGGCACATCACATATTTATACAAAGCATTATTTTATTGTATGCTCAGAGTGGTCAGGTACATCACATATTTATATAAAGCATTATTTTATTGTATGCTCAGAGTGGTCAGGCACATCACATATTTATATAAAGCATTATTTTATTGTATGCTCAGAGTGGTCATTCACATCACATATTTATATAAAGCATTATTTTATTGTATGTTCAGAGTGGTGCGGCACATCACATATTTATATAAAGCATTATTTTATTGTGTGTTCAGAGTGGTCAGGCACATCACATATTTATATAAAGCATTATTTTATTGTATGTTCACCGTGGTCAGGTACATCACATATTTATATAAAGCATTATGTTATTGTATGTTCAGAGTGGCCAGGCACATCACATATTTATATAAAGATTTATTTAATTGTATGCTCAGAGTGATCAGGCACAACACATATTTATATAAAGTATTATTTTATTGTATGCTCAGAGTGATCAGGCCCAGCACATATTTATATAAAGTATTATTTTATTGTATGCTCAGAGTGATCAGGCACATCACATATTTATATAAAGTATTATTTTATTGTGTGTTCAGAATGGTCAGGCACATCACATATTTATATAAAGCATTATTTTATTGTGTATTCAGAGTGGTCAGGCACATCACATATTTATATAAAGTATATTGTATGCTCAGAGTGATCAGGCACAGCACATATTTATATAAAGTATTATTTTATTGTATGCTCAGAGTGATCAGGCACATCACATATTTATATAAAGTATTATTTTATTGTGTGTTCAGAGTGGTCAGGCACATCACATATTTATATAAAGCATTATTTTATTGTGTGTTCAGAGTGGTCAGGCACATCACATATTTATATAAAGCATTATTTTATTGTGTATTTAGAGTGGTCTGGCACTTCACTTATTTATATAAAGTATTATTTTATATGTACAGAGTGGTCAGGCACATCACATATTTATACAAAGCATTATTTTATTGTATGCTCAGAGTTATCAGGCACATCACATATTTATATAAAGCATTATTTTATTGTATGCTCAGAGTGCTCAGGCACATCACATATTTATATAAAGCATTATTTTATTGTATGCTCAGAGAGATCAGGCACATCACATATTTATATAAAGCATTATTTTATTGTATGCTCAGAGTGGTCAGGCACATCACATATTTATATAAAGCATTATTTTATTGTATGCTCAGAGTGGTCATTCACATCACATATTTATATAAAGCATTATTTTATTGTATGTTCAGAGTGGTGCGGCACATCACATATTTATATAAAGCATTATTTTATTGTGTGTTCAGAGTGGTGCGGCACATCACATATTTATATAAAGCATTATTTTATTGTATGTTCACCGTGGTCAGGTACATCACATATTTATATAAAGCATTATGTTATTGTATGTTCAGAGTGGCCAGGCACATCACATATTTATATAAAGTATTATTTTATTGTATGCTCAGAGTGATCAGGCACATCACATATTTATATAAAGCATTATTTTATTGTATGTTCAGAGTGGTCAGGCACATCACATATTTATTAGTGATGTGCACCGGACATTTTTCGGGTTTTGTGTTTTGGTTTTGGATTCGGTTCCGCGGCCGTGTTTTGGATTCTGACGCGTTTTGGCAAAACCTCACCGAAATTTTTTTGTCAGATTCGGGTGTGTTTTGGATTTGGGTGTTTTTTTCAAAAAAAACTAAAAAACAGCTTAAATCATAGAATTTGGGGGTCATTTTGATCACATAGTATTATTAACCTCAATTACCATAATTTCGACTCATTTCCAGTCTATTCTGAACACCTCACACCTCACAATATTATTTTTAGTCCTACAATTTGCACCGAGGTCACTGGATGGCTAAGCTAAGCGACACAAGCGGCCGACACAAACACCTGGCCCATCTAGGAGTGGCACTGCAGTGTCAATCAAGACAGGATGGCACTTCAAAAAAATTGTACCCAAACAGCACATGATGCAAAGAAAAAAAGAGGCGCACCAAGGTCGCTGTGTGACTAAGCTAAGCGACACAAGTGGCCGACACAAACACCTGGCCCATCTAGGAGTGGCACTGCAGTGCCAATCAAGACAGGATGGCACTTCAAAAATTTTTTCCACAAACAGCACATGATGCAAAGAAAAAAAGAGGCGCACCAAGGTCGTTGTGTGACTAAGCTAAGCGACACAAGTGGCCGACACAAACACCTGGCCCATCTAGGAGTGGCACTGCAGTGTCAATCAAGACAGGATGGCACTTCAAAAAAAGTGTCCCCAAACAGCACATGATGCAAAGAAAAAAAGAGGCGCACCACAGGTATAGAATGTAGATGGATAGTATACTTAATGAATGACGACACAGAGGTAGGTACAGCAGTGGCCTACCGTACTGCTATATATAGTATACTGGTGGTCACTTTGTCAGCAAACTGCAAAACTAAAATGCACCACAGGTATAGAATGTAGATGGATAGTATACTTAATGAATGACGACACAGAGGTAGGTACAGCAGTGGCCTACCGTACTGCTATATATAGTATACTGGTGGTCACTGTGCCAGCAAACTGCAAAACTAAAATGCACCACAGGTATAGAATGTAGATGGATAGTATACTTAATGAATGACGACACAGAGGTAGGTACAGCAGTGGCCTACCGTACAGCTATATATAGTATACTGGTGGTCACTGTGTCAGCAAACTGCAAAACTAAAATGCACAACAGGTATAGAATGTAGATGGATAGTATACTTAATGAATGACGACACAGAGGTAGGTACAGCAGTGGCCTACCGTACTGCTATATATAGTATACTGGTGGTCACTGTGTCAGCAAACTGCAAAACTAAAATGCACCACAGGTATAGAATGTAGATGGATAGTATACTTAATGAATGATGACACAGAAGTAGGTACAGCAGTGGCCTACCGTACTGCTATATATAGTATACTGATGGTCACTGTGTCAGCAAACTGCAAAACTAAAATGCACCACAGGTATAGAATGTAGATGGATAGTATACTTAATGAATGACAACACAGAGGCAGGTACAGCAGTGGCCTACCGTACTGCTATATATAGTATACTGGTGGTCACTGTGTCAGCAAACTGCAAAACTAAAATGCACCACAGGTATAGAATGTAGATGGATAGTATACTTAATGAATGACGACACAGAGGTAGGTACAGCAGTGGACTACCGTACTGCTATATATAGTATACTGGTGGTCACTGTGTCAGCAAACTGCAAAACTAAAATGCACCACAGGTATAGAATATAGATGGATAGTATACTTAATGAATGACGACACAGAGGTAGGTACAGCAGTGGCCTACCATACTGCTATATATAGTATACTGGTGGTCACTGTGTCAGCAAACTGCAAAACTAAAACGCACCACAGGTATAGAATGTAGATGGATAGTATACTTAATGAATGACGACACAGAGGTAGGTACAGCAGTGGCCTACCGTACTGCTATATATAGTATATTGGTGGTCACTGTGTCAGCAAAACTCTGCACTGTACTCCTCCTATATAATATTAATTATACTGGTGGTCCCCAGTCCCCACAATAAAGCAGCACACTGAGCACAGATATGGAGTGTTTTTCAGGCAGACAACGTATACTGGTGGTCACTGTCAGCAAAACTCTGCACTGTACTCCTGCTATATAATACAGCTGCTCCCCAGTCCCCACAATTAAGCAGTGTGAGCACAGATATATTATGCAGCACACTGAGCACAGATATGGTATGGAGCGTTTTTTTCAGGCAGAGAACGGATAAAATCTGGTGGTCACTTATCAGCAAAACTCTGCACTGTACTCCTCCTAACAGCTTCTCCCCAGTCCTCCCCACAATTAAGCAATAAAGCAATCAAGTTCAACAATAAACGGAGAGGACGCCAGCCACGTCCTCTCCCTATCATCTCCAATGCATGAGTGAAAATGGCGGCGACGCACGGCTGCTTATATAGAATCCGAATCTCGCGAGATTCCGACAGCGGGATGATGACGTTCGGGCGCGCTCGGGTTAGCCGAGCAAGGCGGGAAGGTTCGAACCTGCCTCGGACCCGTGTAAAAAGGGTGAAGTTCGGGGGGGTTCGGTTTCAGAGAAACCGAACCCGCTCATCTCTAATATTTATAATATTTATATAAAGCATTATTTTATTGTATGCTCAGAGTGATCAGGCACAGCACATATTTATATTAAGCATTATTTTATTGTGTGTTCAGAGTGGTCAGGCACATCACATATTTATATAACGTATTATTTTATTGTATGCTCAGAGTGGTCAGGCACATCACATATTTATATAAAGCATTATTTTATTGTATGCTCAGAGTGGTGAGGCACATCACATATTTATAGAAAGCATTATTTTATTGTGCATGTCCTGTTTATACAACATAAGGGTGGGTGGGAGGGCCCAAGGACAATTCCATCTTACACCTCTTTTTTCTTTCATTTTTCTTTGCATCATGTGCTGTTTGGGGAAATTTTTTTGAAGTGCCATCCTGCCTGACACTGCAGTGCCACTCCTAGATGGGCCAGGTGTTTGTGTCAGCCACTTGTGTCACTTAGCTTAGTCACACAGCGACCTTGGTGCGCCTCTTTTTTTCTTTGCATCATGTGCTGTTTGGGGACAATTTTTTTGAAGTGCCATCCTGCCTGACACTGCAGTGCCACTCCTAGATGGGCCAGGTGTTTGTGTCGGCCACTTGTGTCGCTTAGCTTAGCCATCCAGCGACCTTGGTGCGCCTTTTTTTTTCTTTGCATCATGTGCTGTTTGGGGACAATTTTTTTGAAGTGCCATCCTGCCTGACACTGCAGTGCACTCCTAGATGGGCCAGGTGTTTGTGTCGGCCACTTGTGTCGCTTAGCTTAGTCACACAGCAACCTTGGTGCGCCTCTTTTTTTCTTTGCATAATGTGCTGTTTGGGGACAATTTTTTTGAAGTGCCATCCTGCCTGACACTGCAGTGCCACTCCTAGATGGGCCAGGTGTTTGTGTCAGCCACTTGTGTCACTTAGCTTAGTCACACAGCGACCTTGGTGCGCCTCTTTTTTTCTTTGCATCATGTGCTGTTTGGGGACAATTTTTTTGAAGTGCCATCCTGCCTGACACTGCAGTGCCACTCCTAGATGGGCCAGGTGTTTGTGTCGGCCACTTGTGTCGCTTAGCTTAGCCATCCAGCGACCTTGGTGCACCTCTTTTTTTCTTTGCATCATGTGCTGTTTGGGGACTATTTTTTGAAGTGCCATCCTGCCTGACACTGCAGTGCCACTCCTAGATGGGCCAGGTGTTTGTGTCGGCCACTTGTGTCGCTTAGCTTAGCCATCCAGCGACCTTGGTGCGCCTCTTTTTTTCTTTGCATCATGTGCTGTTTGGGGACAATTTTTTTGAAGTGCCATCCTGCCAGACACTGCAGTGCCACTCCTAGATGGGCCAGGTGTTTGTGTCGGCCACTTGTGTCGCTTAGCTTAGCCATCCAGCGACCTCGGTGCAAATTGTAGGACTAAAAATAATATTGTGAGGTGTGAGGTGTTCAGAATAGACTGGAATTGAGTGGAAATTATGGTAATTGAGGTTAATTATACTATGGGATCAAAATGACCCCCAAATTCTATGATTTAAGCTGTTTTTTAGGGTTTTTTGAAAAAAACATCCGAATCCAAAACACACCCGAATCCGACAAAACATTTTCGGTGAGGTTTTACCAAAACGCATCCGAATCCAAAACACGGCCGCGGAACCGAATCCAAAACCAAAACACAAAACCCGAAAAATGTCCGGCGCACATCACTAATATAAAGCATTATTTTGTTGTATGCTCAGAGTGGTCAGGCACATCACATATTTATATAAAGCATTATTTTATTGTATGTTCAGAGTGGTCAGGCACATCACATATTTATATAAAGTATTATTTTATTGTATGCTCAGAGTGGTCAGGCACATTACATATTTATATAAAGTATTATTTTATTGTATGCTCAGAGTGATCAGGCCCAGCACATATTTATATAAAGCTTTATTTATTGTATGCTCAGAGTGGTCAGGCACATCACATATTTATATAAAGCATTATTTTATTGTATGCTCAGAGTGGTCAGGCACATCACATATTTATACAAAGCATTATTTGATTGTATGCTCAGAGTGGTCAGGCACATCACATATTTATATAAAGCATTATTTTATTGTATGCTCAGAGTGATCAGGCACATCACATATTTAGAGAAAGCATTATTTTATTGTATGCTCAGAGTGGTCAGGCATATAACATATTTATACAAAGCATCATTTTATTGTATGTTCAGAGTGGTGAGGCACATCACATATTTATATAAAGCATTATTTTATTGTATTCTCAGAGTGATCAGGCACATCACATATTTAGAGATAGCATTATTTTATTGTATGCTCAGAGTGGTCAGGCATATCACATATTTATACAAAGCATTATTTTATTGTATGTTCAGAGTGGTCAGGCACATCACATATTTATACAAAGTATTATTTTATTGTATGCTCAGAATGGTCAGGCACATCACATATTTATATAAATCATTATTTTATTGTGTGCTCAGAGTGGTCAGGCACATCACATATTTATATAAAGCATTATTTTATTGTATGCTCAGAGTGATCAGGCACATCACATATTTATAGAAAGCATTATTTTATTGTATTCTCAGAGTGGTCAGGCACATCACATATTTATATAAAGCATTATTTTATTGTATGCTCAGAGTGGTCAGGCACATCACATATTTATATAAAGCATTATTTTATTGTATGTTTAGAGTGGTCAGGCACATCACATATTTATATAAAGCATTATTTTATTGTATGCTCAGAGTGGTCAGGCACATCACATATTTATATAAAGCATTATTTTATTGAATGTTCAGAGTGGTTAGGCACATCACATATTTATATAAAGCATTATTTTATTGTATGCTCAGAGTGATCAGACACATCACATATATATATATAAAGCATTATTTTATTGTGTGCTCAGAGTGGTCAGGCACAGCACATATTTATATAAAGCATTATTTTATTGTATGCTCAGAGTGGTCAGGCACAGCACATATTTATATAAAGTATTATTTTATTGTATGCTCAGAGTGGTCAGGCACATCACATATTTATATAAAGCATTATTTTATTGTATGCTCAGAGTGGTCAGGCACATCACATATTTATATAAAGCATTATTTTATTGTATGCTCAGAGTGGTCAGGCACAGCACATATTTATATAAAGTATTATTTTATTGTATGCTCAGAGTGGTCAGGCACATCACATATTTATATAAAGCATTATTTTATTGAATGTTCAGAGTGGTTAGGCACATCACATATTTATATAAAGCATTATTTTATTGTATGCTCAGAGTGATCAGACACATCACATATATATATATAAAGCATTATTTTATTGTGTGCTCAGAGTGGTCAGGCACAGCACATATTTATATAAAGCATTATTTTATTGTATGTTCAGAGTGGTCATGCACATCACATATTTACAGTATATGGAAAAGTGTGTTGGTAATATTTTATATCTTCTACCTCTCTTTTTAATTTTAGGCTGTTAGTTCTTGATTAATGAAAACATTTTACAGAGTCCTATAGTTTATTAAACTGCCATTCTGTCTTCCACTGCTGTGCCGCTATGTTTAGTAGATGTCCTATAATCTTTTAAACTGTGGTGTGTTTGTGCCGCTGCTCTGTCACTTAGTTTAGACAGACAGCTTTTGGCCCATATTGATTAAAACAATATTGTGAGCTGTCAGGTTGTCAAAATTGTCTTGAAAGTAATGTTAATGATGTTAATAATACCGTAGGAACAAAAATTTACATTTAACTGTTTTTATGAGATTTTAAAGGACTCAGGATTCAAAACATAATGAAGATCTAGATCTTAAACCAATTATGGTCTTACTTAAAATCCTTTTTTTGTGTGCATATAGCTGAACCTCAACCACAACAGATGTTATCAGCAAGTCCACCTCACCCCACAACAGGGGGCAAGCTCCTAGTACGTATGCATGCTGCTTTTTCAGTTTAGCTACAGTATCTGTAGCCACCCAATGCGTTTCATCATATGATTGACTTCTTCAGGTACTGTTGATATTCTCCATATGCAAAGCAAGCATGTGTAATTCTAATCCCCTATACAATAGGTCTACCTGGGGGACAATGACACTTTTTCACTTTTATTTGTCTTGGGCAATAAAAAATAAATAATTGCTGAAAGGTGAGCTCAGTTTTACAAATGGTATCATTATTATAGGCTCATTTAATTAACATGTCCTAGGATTCTTTAAAATTCTTTAAACTGTGATAGTAGGATTTCCGCATTATCTGTAGCATTGAGTGTTATTGCATTGTGCAGTCTATATGGGCCAAGTGTTTCTTACCTGCCATCAACTGCTATGTTTATATGTTGTTTCATAGCTTTTGCTGTACATAGATAATTGTTTATTTGGCATCATTACTAATTATACTCAAACATCTTACTACAACTTTGGTGCAGATTCTCTCTTTTCTTCCTTATTCGTTGTGTGTGGTCAGTGAACCGTCACTGAGCCACAAAGTGATGAAGGCCTGGATGCATCCAATTTAGTATCCGTTAAGGACCCTTTCAGAAACACTGGATATATTTTATCATTGCAGTTCCTAATTAAGGCTGTATTACATAAAATTTTCTTCAATTGAGTTCCAAAGGCAACATACAGTACAGTAACTTGAGAAGTATTAATCTCTATGCTGTGCTACTCTTCATGTCCACAAGAACAGCAATTTAATATGTGGTTTGGATGCACTTTGACATTTTAATGTGTTTTATAAGCCCTACAGAACATAGAAATCAATGGAACCATATTACCAAGTTGGCTTACAAGAGTGGATTTCCATGTGGAAAACACTTTAAAAAAAATAGAAGCTCGTGTGAACCTGATGAACATTTTGTCTGATTCATTGACATTTTTGTACCACTCCTACAATAATCTTTTTCACTTCTTGGTTCCTCAGACTGTATATAAGTGGATTCAACATGGGAATCACCATTGAATAGAAGACAGAGACCACCTTGTCTCGTTGATCAAAGACATTGGAAGATGGGCGCAGATACATGAAGAAAACTGTCCCGTAGAAGATGGAGACACACATGAGATGTGAGGAACATGTACTGAATGCTTTCTGCCTGCCCTTACTGGATTTCATCCGTAAAATAGAAGAAACAATTAGAGTGTAAGAGACCAGGACTGTCACCATTGATCCAATGCCACAGAAACATACAAAGAAAACAGTCACCATGTCACACGGAAGACTTCTAGAGCAGGACAATGTGAGCAGAGGAGGTCCATCACAGTAGAAGTGATCTATAAGCTTTGGTCCACAGTACTGGAGACTGAATACACAACTGGTCTGCACTGATGACTGCAGGAAGCCAATAGATAAGGAAAGTAGAACAAGGATTAAACATTTTTTATAGGTCATAATTAAGACGTAATAGAGAGGATGGCAGATGGCAATATATCGGTCATAGGACATGCTGGAGAGCAGTAGAGCCTCTGTGACTGCTAGGGCAGCAAAGAAGAAGAACTGGAGAGCACAACCAGCGAATGAGATGGTCTTTATCTTTGACAGAAGGTCAAAAAGCATTTTAGGTGTTATCACTGAGGAGTAGCAGAGGTCAACCAGGGCGAGGTAACTCAGGAGATAGTACATTGGAGTTTGGAGGCTGGCTGTCCCATGGACAACAGTTATCATGCCAACATTGCCAACTATGGTCACCAAGTACACAAGGAAGAAGAATATGAAGAGGAAGGGGACAATTGCTTCATTGTCTGTTAGACCAGAAAACACAAAGACTCTCACTTGTGTCATGTTGTTGACATACATTATTTAACCTGAGGTGGGGAAATATTTAAAATATAAATTTTACACCTCTAAATAAACCATAAAACATGGAACACAGGGGGTAATTCCAAGTTGATCGCAGCAGGAAATTTTTTAGCAGTTGGGCAAAACCATGTGCACTGCAGGGGAGGCAGATATAACATGTGTAGAGAGAGTAAGATTTGGGTGGGTTATTTTGTTTCTGTGCAGGGTAAATACTGGCTGCTTTACTTTTACACTGCAATTTAGATTGCAGATTGAACACACCACACCCAAATCTAACTCTCTCTGCACATATTATATCTGCCCCCCCCTGCAGTGCACATGGTTTGCCCAACTGCTAAAAAATTTCCTGCTGCGATCAACTTGGAATTACCCCCACAGACCACAAATATAAGAAATACGTAATAGTGGGGAAGTAAGCACAATGCAGATGTTCACTTATTTTGCCTTGGATCTGACTGAGGTGTGACCCCTGTTTAAGCAGCACAGAGATTATTGAGCCACTAACACCAGTCCTTGCCTGAACAGACATTAAACAATCTAAACTGTCTACCACACCAACTGGGGACTATTTTTCTTAGAAGCCAATTAACCTTCAGTACTGTATGTTGTTGGACTGATAGAGGAAACCTCTGTAAATAAATGGTGACCATACCAATGATAGCGTCCTAGCTGGAGTCAAATTCTTAGACCTATTGCTGTCTGGCATCATTGCTAACCACTGTGTCACTGTGCCTTTCAGGATAATAGTATGTGCTCAGTGGTGTCATCAGAATGGTCAATCTTGTGGTTGCTGGTTTGGAACCTTTACACACCTGTGTAAAGAATGATTTCTAGACATTGGATATAAGTATATAAATGTTGACTTATACTATACACTAGCCTCCTATGCAGTCTTTGCAGGTTGTAGTTAATGAGTACTAGCCATATGTGATTGTAAATGATGGTGAAAGAGTGATGTGGCCAGTGGTGGAATTCCCACTAGGTACGTGGGAAAATTTGATAAAAGAAAAAAAAACATGAAATGGACTCTACCATTAATTAATCCAAATATAAATGTTTATAGTATGTAAAATAATCTTTTCTTTTAATAGTTATAATTAATCTATGCTATAACATGACAGATAAAATCGCTCTCTGAATATACATTCTACTCAAGTTATTGCAGGCTCATGGGCAGAAAGAAGGAAGGTGTCTTCATTGTAGAGATGAGCGCCTGAAATTTTTCGGGTTTTGTGTTTTGGTTTTGGGTTCGGTTCCGCGGCCGTGTTTTGGGTTCGACCGCGTTTTGGCAAAACCTCACCGAATTTTTTTTGTCGGATTCGGGTGTGTTTTGGATTCGGGTGTTTTTTTCAAAAAACCCTAAAAAACAGCTTAAATCATAGAATTTAGGGGTCATTTTGATCCCATATTATTATTAACCTCAAAAACCATAATTTCCACTCATTTTCAGTCTATTCTGAATACCTCACACCTCACAATATTATTTTTAGTCCTAAAATTTGCACCGAGGTCGCTGGATGACTAAGCTAAGCGACCCTAGTGGCCGACACAAACACCTGGCCCATCTAGGAGTGGCACTGCAGTGTCACGCAGGATGGCCCTTCCAAAAAACACTCCCCAAACAGTACATGACGCAAAGAAAAAAAGAGGTGCAATGAGGTAGCTGTGTGACTAAGCTCAGCGACCCAAGTGCCCGACACAAACACCTGGCCCATCTAGGAGTGGCACTGCAGTGTCACGCAGGATGTCCCTTCCAAAAAACCCTCCCCAAACAGCACATGACGCAAAGAAAAAAAGAGGCGCAATGAGGTAGCTGTGTGAGTAAGATTAGCGACCCTAGTGGCCGACACAAACACCGGGCCCATCTAGGAGTGGCACTGCAGTGTCACGCAGGATGTCCCTTCCAAAAAACCCTCCCCAAACAGCACATGACGCAAAGAAAAATAAAAGAAAAAAGAGGTGCAAGATGGAATTGTCCTTGGGCCCTCCCACCCACCCTTATGTTGTATAAACAGGACATGCACACTTTAACCAACCCATCATTTCAGTGACAGGGTCTGCCACACGACTGTGACTGATATGACGGGTTGGTTTGGACCCCCACCAAAAAAGAAGCAATTAATCTCTCCTTGCACAAACTGGCTCTACAGAGGCAAGATGTCCACCTCATCATCATCCTCCGATATATCACCGTGTACATCCCCCTCCTCACAGATTATCAATTCGTCCCCACTGGAATCCACCATCTCAGCTCCCTGTGTACTTTGTGGAGGCAATTGCTGCTGGTCAATGTCTCCGCGGAGGAATTGATTATAATTCATTTTAATGAACATCATCTTCTCCACATTTTCTGGATGTAACCTCGTACGCCGATTGCTGACAAGGTGAGCGGCGGCACTAAACACTCTTTCGGAGTACACACTTGTGGGAGGGCAACTTAGGTAGAATAAAGCCAGTTTGTGCAAGGGCCTCCAAATTGCCTCTTTTTCCTGCCAGTATAAGTACGGACTGTGTGACGTGCCTACTTGGATGCGGTCACTCATATAATCCTCCACCATTCTTTCAATGTTGAGAGAATCATATGCAGTGACAGTAGACGACATGTCCGTAATCGTTGTCAGGTCCTTCAGTCCGGACCAGATGTCAGCATCAGCAGTCGCTCCAGACTGCCCTGCATCACCGCCAGCGGGTGGGCTCGGAATTCTGAGCCTTTTCCTCGCACCCCCAGTTGCGGGAGAATGTGAAGGAGGAGATGTTGACAGGTCGCGTTCCGCTTGACTTGCCAATTTTGTCACCAGCAGGTCTTTGCACCCCAGCAGACTTGTGTCTGCCTGAAAGAGAGATCCAAGATAGGTTTTAAATCTAGGATCGAGCACGGTGGCCAAAATGTAGTGCTCTGATTTCAACAGATTGACCACCCGTGAATCCTTGTTAAGCGAATTAAGGGCTGCATCCACAAGTCCCACATGCCTAGCGGAATCGCTCCCTTTTAGCTCCTTCTTCAATGCCTCCAGCTTCTTCTGCAAAAGCCTGATGAGGGGAATGACCTGACTCAGGCTGGCAGTGTCTGAACTGACTTCACGTGTGGCAAGTTCAAAGGGCATCAGAACCTTGCACAACGTTGAAATCATTCTCCACTGCACTTGAGACAGGTGCATTCCACCTCCTATATCGTGCTCAATTGTATAGGCTTGAATGGCCTTTTGCTGCTCCTCCAACCTCTGAAGCATATAGAGGGTTGAATTCCACCTCGTTACCACTTCTTGCTTCAGATGATGGCAGGGCAGGTTCAGTAGTTTTTGGTGGTGCTCCAGTCTTCTGTACGTGGTGCCTGTACGCCGAAAGTGTCCCGCTATTCTTCTGGCCACCGACAGCATCTCTTGCACGCCCCTGTCGTTTTTTAAAAAATTCTGCACCACCAAATTCAAGGTATGTGCAAAACATGGGACGTGCTGGAATTTGCCCATATTTAATGCACACACAATATTGCTGGCGTTGTCCGATGCCACAAATCCACAGGAGAGTCCAATTGGGGTAAGCCATTCTGCGATGATCTTCCTCAGTTGCCGTAAGAGGTTTTCAGCTGTGTGCGTATTCTGGAAAGCGGTGATACAAAGCGTAGCCTGCCTAGGAAAGAGTTGGCGTTTGCGAGATGCTGCTACTGGTGCCGCCGCTGCTGTTCTTGCGGCGGGAGTCCATACATCTACCCAGTGGGCTGTCACAGTCATATAGTCCTGACCCTGCCCTGCTCCACTTGTCCACATGTCCGTGGTTAAGTGGACATTGGGTACAACTGCATTTTTTAGGACACTGGTGAGTCTTTTTCTGACGTCCGTGTACATTCTCGGTATCGCCTGCCTACAGAAGTGCAACCTAGATGGTATTTGGTAACGGAGGCACACTGCCTCAATAAATTGTCTAGTTCCCTGTGAACTAACGGCGGATACCGGACGCACGTCTAACACCATCATAGTTGTCAAGGACTCAGTTATCCGCTTTGCAACAGGATGACTGCTGTGATATTTCATCTTCCTCGCAAAGGACTGTTGGACAGTCAATTGCTTACTGGAAGTAGTACAAGTGGGCTTACGACTTCCCCTCTGGGATGACCATCGACTCCCAACAGCAACAACAGCAGCGCCAGCAGCAGTAGGCGTTACACGCAAGGATGCATCGGAGGAATCCCAGGCAGGAGAGGACTCGTCAGAATTGCCAGTGACATGGCCTGCAGGACTATTGGCATTCCTGGGGAAGGAGGAAATTGACACTGAGGGAGTTGGTGGGGTGGTTTGTGTGAGCTTGGTTACAAGAGGAAGGGATTTACTGGTCAGTGGACTGCTTCCGCTGTCGGCCCAAGTTTTTGAACTTGTCACTGACTTATTATGAATGTGCTGCAGGTGACGTATAAGGGAGGATGTTCCGAGGTGGTTAACGTCCTTACCCCTACTTATTACAGCTTGACAAAGGGAACACACGGCTTGACACCTGTTGTCCGCATTTCTGGTGAAATACTTCCACACCGAAGAGCTGATTTTTTTGGTATTTTCACCAGGCATGTCAACGGCCCTATTCCTCCCACGGACAACAGGTGTCTCCCCGGGTGCCTGACTTAAACAAACCACCTCACCATCAGAATCCTCCTGGTCAATTTCCTCCCCAGCGCCAGCAACACCCATATCCTCCTCATCCTGGTGTACTTCAACACTGACATCTTCAATCTGACTATCAGGAACTGGACTGCGGGTGCTCCTTCCAGCACTTGCAGGGGGCGTGCAAATGGTGGAAGGCGCATGCTCTTCACGTCCAGTGTTGGGAAGGTCAGGCATCGCAACCGACACAATTGGACTCTCCTTGTGGATTTGGGATTTCGAAGAACGCACAGTTCTTTGCGGTGCTACTGCTTTTGCCAGCTTGAGTCTTTTCATTTTTCTAGCGAGAGGCTGAGTGCCTCCATCCTCATGTGAAGCTGAACCACTAGCCATGAACATAGGCCAGGGCCTCAGCCGTTCCTTGCCACTCCGTGTGGTAAATGGCATATTGGCAAGTTTACGCTTCTCCTCCGACAATTTTATTTTAGGTTTTGGAGTCCTTTTTTTACTGATATTTGGTGTTTTGGATTTGACATGCTCTGTACTATGACATTGGGCATCGGCCTTGGCAGACGACGTTGCTGGCATTTCATCGTCTCGGCCATGACTAGTGGCAGCAGCTTCAGCACGAGGTGGAAGTGGATCTTGATCTTTCCCTAATTTTGGAACCTCAACATTTTTGTTCTCCATATTTTAATAGACACAACTAAAAGGCACCTCAGGTAAACAATGGAGATGGATGGATACTAGTATACAATTATGGATGGACTGCCGAGTGCCGACACAGAGGTAGCTACAGCCGTGGACTACCGTACTGTACTGTGTCTGCTGCTAATATAGACTGGTTGATAAAGAGATGTAGTAGTAGTATGTATGTATAAAGAAGAAAGAAAAAAAAACCACGGGTAGGTGGTATACAATTATGGATGGACTGCCGAGTGCCGACACAGAGGTAGCTACAGCCGTGGACTACCGTACTGTACTGTGTCTGCTGCTAATATAGACTGGTTGATAAAGAGATGTAGTAGTAGTATGTATGTATAAAGAAGAAAGAAAAAAAAACCACGGGTAGGTGGTATACAATTATGGACGGACTGCCCAGTGCCGACACAGAGGTAGCTACAGCCATGGACTACCGTACTGTACTGTGTCTGCTGCTAATATAGACTGGTTGATAAAGAGATGTAGTAGTAGTATGTATGTATAAAGAAGAAAGAAAAAAAAAACACGGGTAGGTGGTATACAATTATGGACGGACTGCCGAGTGCCGACACAGAGGTAGCTACAGCCGTGGACTACCGTACTGTACTGTGTCTGCTGCTAATATAGACTGGTTGATAAAGAGATGTAGTAGTAGTATGTATGTATAAAGAAGAAAGAAAAAAAAACCACGGGTAGGTGGTATACAATTATGGACGGACTGCCCAGTGCCGACACAGAGGTAGCTACAGCCGTGGACTACCGTACTGTACTGTGTCTGCTGCTAATATAGACTGGTTGATAAAGAGATGTAGTAGTAGTATGTATGTATAAAGAAGAAAGAAAAAAAAACCACGGGTAGGTGGTATACAATTATGGACGGACTGCCGAGTTCCGACACAGAGGTAGCTACAGCCGTGGACTACCGTACTGTACTGTGTCTGCTGCTAATATAGACTGGTTGATAAAGAGATGTAGTAGTAGTATGTATGTATAAAGAAGAAAGAAAAAAAAACCACGGGTAGGTGGTATACAATTATGGACGGACTGCCCAGTGCCGACACAGAGGTAGCTACAGCCGTGGACTACCGTACTGTACTGTGTCTGCTGCTAATATAGACTGGTTGATAAAGAGATGTAGTAGTAGTAGTATGTATGTATGTATAAAGAAGAAAGAAAAAAAAACCACGGGTAGGTGGTATACAATTATGGACGGACTGCCGAGTGCCGACACAGAGGTAGCTACAGCCGTGGACTACCGTACTGTACTGTGTCTGCTGCTAATATAGACTGGTTGATAAAGAGATGTAGTAGTAGTTTGTATGTATAAAGAAGAAAGAAAAAAAAAACCACGGGTAGGTGGTATACAATTATGGACGGACTGCCGAGTGCCGACACAGAGGTAGCTACAGCCGTGAACTACCGTACTGTGTCTGCTGCGACTGGATGATAAATAATGATATAAAAAATATATATATATCACTACTGCAGCCGGACAGGTATATATTATATAATGACGGACCTGCTGGACACTGTCTGTCAGCAGAATGAGTTTTTTATAGAATAAAAAAAAAACACCACACAAGTGAAGTCACACGACGAGTGTTTAACTTTTTCAGGCAATCACAATATAGTATACTATACTACTAACTATACTGGTGGTCAGTGTGGTCAGGTCACTGGTCAGTCACACTGGCAGTGGCACTCCTGCAGCAAAAGTGTGCACTGTTTAATTTTAATAATAATATGTACTCCTGGCTCCTGCTATAACCTATAACTGGCACTGCAGTGCTCCCCAGTCTCCCCCACAATTATAAGATGTGTGAGCTGAGCACAGTCAGATACGAGTGTTTAACTTTTTCAGGCAATCACAATATAGTATACTATACTACTAACTATACTGGTGGTCAGTGTGGTCAGGTCACTGGTCAGTCACACTGGCAGTGGCACTCCTGCAGCAAAAGTGTGCACTGTTTAATTTTAATAATAATATGTACTCCTGGCTCCTGCTATAACCTATAACTGGCACTGCAGTGCTCCCCAGTCTCCCCCACAATTATAAGATGTGTGAGCTGAGCACAGTCAGATATATACATAGATGATGCAGCACACTGGGCTGAGCAGTGCACACAGATATGGTATGTGACTGAGTTACTGTGTATCGTTTTTTTCAGGCAGAGAACGGATATATTAAATAAAACTGCACTGTCTGGTGGTCACTGTGGTCAGTCACTAGTAAACTCTGCACTCTCTACAGTTCTACAGTACTCCTAAGCTCCAGTAAATCAGGTCAATCTCTCTCTCTCTCTCTTCTAATCTAAATGGAGAGGACGCCAGCCACGTCCTCTCCCTATCAATCTCAATGCACGTGTGAAAATGGCGGCGACGCGCGGCTCCTTATATAGAATCCGAGTCTCGCGAGAATCCGACAGCGTCATGATGACGTTCGGGCGCGCTCGGGTTAACCGAGCAAGGCGGGAAGATCCGAGTCGCTCGGACCCGTGAAAAAAAACATGAAGTTCGTGCGGGTTCGGATTCAGAGAAACCGAACCCGCTCATCTCTACTTCATTGGTGATATGAAATATTGTCGCCCGGAGAAACACACTTGAACTGGCATCATTAAGCCAAACTTAATATAAGCAGCCAATTAGGCAGATTCTCAAGGCAGCCTTACAATGAAACACTGCCATCTCAGTGACATGCAGGTCTTACCCTGCCCAAGTCCTCAGCTACTTATATGTACACAAGTGGTTCCCAATCTCAGTCCTCAAGACACCCTAATGGTCCAGGATTAAGGATATCCATGGCTGAGTACAAATGAATAAATTAGTACCTCAGTCACTTTGATTTAAACATCTGTGCTCAATCATGGATATCCCTAAAACCTGGATTGTTAGAGTGCCTTGAGGACAGTGGTTGGAAACCACTGATACATTTTAAACATGTTTTAAATCTGTATTGATCATTGTCTTCTACTATTTAGTCTTCAAACTTCTCTTCTGGAAACTACAATTCATCCTGCAGTATGCTGCAACAGTCATCGATACTTCCTTAGATCGCCTTATTCTGGTCTCCCGAGAGCGCTATTTTTGCGCCACTCACAAAATAAGTCATATTCCTTGGCTCCTCCCTACATCTTCCACTGATTTCTCCCAGATGAAGCCCTTTCGCTTTTCACTGCTTACAACCTCTAGAGTTCTCTCCACTTGATAAGTCACCAGCCAATTCATTCACGGCTTGATCAAGTCCCAGTTTAAATTTCCGCTCCTGGAAGGTTTTCATACTACAGTATATACCTCTAGCACCAAATGATCCATTGAGGACAATTGTGATAAGAATTCTCCTCAGTATAGACTTAGGAAGGAAAACCCCTGACCAGGGGCGTTTTTAGAGAGGAGGAGGCCTGTGTTCAGCCTCCTCCGTTGGGCCCCCTCCTCTCTGCCCCCTCCTCTCTGCCCAGAGCACTGTAGAGTCTGAGCACTAGAGGGCTCAGACTCTACTGCGCATGCGCAGATCTCCGGGAAAATGACGCGGCAGCCATTTTCCCTGAGATTTCTCTACTGCGCATGCACAGAATGCCGTGAAAATGGCTGCAACTCTTTTTTTGCACTTGCTCAAATCGTACCAAATAGCCCACGGTCTTTGTGACTTAGCCGAGCCAAGTGTCCCACCAGAGACTTTTCCCATAAATATGCATTTTATTCACATCACTCACTTGAGAGAAACACAATGCAAGGGTACACTGATTAATGGCGCTGGCATTTAATGTATCTTCCATGCTAACCTTGGTTAAAATGGAAACAGATCTCCTGTATGTTCGGTCAAGCCATGCCATGTTGTACACCTGGCCATGTATCATTATGCTTAATCTTCAACTTCATACCAATTACTTTGTGACACAAATGCGAATCCAATGCATCTGGTACACTATGAGTGACTTAGTGTCTGGCTAGGATGCAAATAACTAAGATTATTTTTCTTATTACATTTTATTTATATGGCACCACACATGGTCTACAGCAGTGGTTCTCAACCTCGGTCCTCAAGTACCCTCAACAGTTCATCCACCTAGCAGTTGACCATACAGCACCGTACAGAGGGCAACCATAAGACATTACATGGTAACAGCACAGTAAAAAGTACAATACAGTATACAAGAAACAAATAACATTACAACTCTCAGCACAATTACTGAGGCAAAGCCGCATGAGGGGAATATTAGTCGCAAGCAGAAACCTGAGGAGGTGGTGGGATGGGAATTGTGGGTTGAATGTGGTAAAGAGGTGGCATGGAATGGGGGACTGTGAGGAGATGAGAGACTTGAAGAAGAATTGCTTAGCAAGGGATAGGGCAGAACTATAGGATGAGAGGGTGAGCTTAAAGTGGAGGATGTCCATGAAGGAACCAATGACATTCAGCAGAGCATGTACAGTTTTGGAGGAACTAGATCAATTTGGAGTGCCAGGGTTGGGGATTAGAGAGGAAAATTGGGGGCAGCAGAGTCAAGAATGGAGGAAAGGGTGAAGTTGTAGGAGGCCACCTGGTTGGGGCAGGCCAAGGTAGATGGAAAGGGAGGAGGAAAGTATCTAGCAAAGAGGACAGAATAGCAGGATGAAAAGCATCAAGATTGCATCTAGTGACAGTAGGTTGAGTAGTGGGGAGGGGTGCGTGAGATGGCGACAGGAGTAAAGGAGAGTAGAAGGTAGTCAGAGAGTGAGATGTAAGAGTTGGAGAAGTCAGAAGAGTTAGATAAGTCAGAGAGAGCACCCAGATGGGAGAAGAAGAGATCAAGGGAGTGGTCAAGGTGGTGTGTGGAAAAAGAAGTCCATTGAGAAAGGCAAAAAAATAGGAAAAATGGGCACAAAGTTTAAAAGACTGGATTGGTGGGGATGTCAGAGGAGTTGTTAAAATTGTTAGACAGTTGATCACTCTGTGGTCTGTCTCCGTTCCCAGCACTAGAGTCAGCTTCACTGATCTAGTGTTTTCACTCCTAGTGTCAGCTCAGTGCAGGAGGAGGTTCTTAGTGCACAGTCTGAGAGAGTTCTTCCTGGGAGAGACAACTGCAATGACGTGCAGCTTTTGCTCTCCTGTGTGTGCGACCTTATCTACCCCGCAGCTGCACCCAGTGTGTACTAAGACGCTGTGTTACCACTGTATTGCTTCACACGTATACTGAGTTCCTGCTGCTGCAGAACATCTTCTATATACTACAAGCTGTTATCTCTGTTATCTAAATGAACCAATCATCCTGGTTAAGTGCCGTTGTATGGACTAACATCTAGGGGTGCTTTAAGAGAGGAGGAGGCCCGGGTGCAGCCACCTCCATTGGGGCCCCCTCCTCATTGCCGGCAGCGCTGAGACTCTGAGCACTAGAGCACACAGACTCTACTGCTGTTAGGGTCTCCTGCCCTGTGCTGCCATGTCGTCATGGCAACCGGGAGACAAGTGCTAGCGGAGTAACCTGAGCGCAGCTGATACTCCGGTTCGGGTCTTTTGCTGTGCAGTGGTTACAGGCTCTGTGCACGGCAGGGGATCCGGTGCTGGTTATTGTGCTCACAGTCTGTGAGGTCTGAGTGGGGCGTGGACAGCACCTGCTTTATAAACCCTCTTCTCAGGTTAAACAGATGCTGCTGAATCTTTGTTGGTTAGTTAGTTCCTGAAAGTTAGCCAGTACTGTGTAGCTTTGTATTTGTTGTTGCTTACTGCAAATAGGCCTTGGGATTTGGTACTACACTCTGCCAATCCAGACCTAGCAGTAAGACTGGAGTCAGTCGTTTAACTTGCTGGGGTTCTTTTGCTACTCTGTGAACTTAGCAAGTTTGCGGCTGTATCCTCAGACTTGCCTGTCTAAATCCTTTCTCACTGTGCAAGGTGTTCAGGTTTCAGTTTAGTGGCAGTAAGTTGAACCTGTGCACTGCAAGTGAGGATTAGGATTGTGGAGACTCTCCTTGTGTCTATCATTCCATCTCTGACCAAGGAGTTTACTGCCACACCCGTTGGTAACCCTTTAGGGTTTTGCTGTTGCCCTTAGCAACAGCATTTCGGGTTCTCTACGTATTAAAACTCAACATCTTGCTTTTTCCATCTGAGCATTCCTAATATTAGGGAGACACCCAGTTTCTTAGCCTCTGGGCTTCTCTGTTCACTTTGTGTTTATTTCGTTACCCTATCACCTTCTGTGTACGTAATGTCATATTCCCCAGTCTGTCTGTGAGTTCATTTGTTTTGCATCCCTATCCGTTCAGATACCAGTACATTCCTGCAGGCACTGGTGTGCATAACAGTTCAGACACCAGTACATTCCTGCAGGCACTGGTGTGCATAGCATATTCAGCAGCCTAATACTAGGATATATTATCTCCCCAGAAGGTTTCCAAATGGAGGGTTCCAAGGTACAGGCAGTCCTGGATTGGGTGCAGCCCACTAGTTTGAAGGCGCTTCAGCGTTTCCTGGGCTTTGCAAATTTTTATAGACGATTTATCGCTGGATTTTCATCTATAGTGGCGCCCTTGGTGGCACTCACTAAGAAAGGGGCGGATGTTGCTCACTGGTCTTGTGAGGCTAAAGCGTCTTTTGCCCGTCTCAAAAGGGCATTTGTCTCGGCCAAGGTGCTGCGACACCCAGATCCAGAGCGTCCTTTTGTGGTGGAGGTGGATGCCTCTGAGATGGGTATTGGGGCAGTGCTCTCTCAGATGGGAGTGTCTGATAATCGCCTTCATCCCTGTGCTTACTTTTCCCGTAAATTTTCGCCTGCCGAGATGAATTATGACGTGGGTAACCGGGAATTGTTGGCTATTAAGGATGCACTCGAGGAGTGGAGACACTGGCTTGAGGGGGCTAAGTTTGTGGTCTCAATTCTCACTGACCATAAGAATCTGGCATATTTAGAGTCAGCAAAGCGGCTCAATGCCAGGCAGGCACGATGGGCTTTGTTTTTTGCTCGCTTTAATTTTTTGATAACATATCGCCCTGGGTCAAAAAACATCAAGGCTGATGCGCTCTCGCGGAGTTTTGCTCCAATCCAGGAGACCACCGAGGAGCCATTGCCCATTGTGTCCCCATCATGTATTAAAGTGGGCATTACCCAGGACCTTTTGTCATTAGTCCTTAGAGCACAGGAGCAGGCTCCTCCAGACCTTCCGGTAGGTCTTTTGTTTGTGCCTCCTAGGTTAAGACAGCGAGTCTTCCTGGAATTCCATGCCAAGAAGTCGGCAGGTCACCCGGGTATTGCCAGAACTCGGGAGTTGCTATCTAGGGCGCTGTGGAGGCCCTCGGTGGCTAAGGATGTGGATCAGTGGGTTCGGGTATGTGACATCTGTGCATGAAATATGACTCCTAGAGGGGTTCCTGTTGGCCCATTACATCCACTCTCTATTCCATCTAAGCCATGGACCCACATTTCTATGGCTTTTGTGGTGGACTTGCCCAAATCCTCGGGGATGACAGCCATCTGGGTTGTCGTTAACAGGTTTTCGAAGATGGCGCACTTCGTTCCACTGGTTGGGCTGCCATCGGCCAGATGCCTGTCTGAATTATTTATGCTGCATGTTGTGCGTCTCCATGGGTTGCCACTTGATGTGGTCTCTGACCTTGGATCCCAGTTTGTGGCCAAATTCTGGAGGGCATTTGTTCCGATCTCCAGATTTCTGTCAGCTTGTCATCGGGCTACCATCCGCAGTCTAATGGGCAGACTGAAAGGGTGAACCAGTCCTTGGAGCAGTTCCTCAGGTGTTATGTCTCCAAGTGTCAGACTGACTGGGTTGCTCATCTGTCCATGGCGGAGTTTGCCTATAACATCGCGGCTCACTCTGCTACAGGGATCTCTCCCTTCCTTTGTGTGTATGGGCATCATCCTAAGGCCAATTCTTTTGACCCCCTGGACTCCACGCCTGGTGGTTCCTCTGTGGTTTCGGTCTTTAGAGGTATTTGGAGGAAAGTGAAGAAAGCCCTTGTGTCTGTGTCATTAGTGACCAAAAGGGTTTTTGATAAGCGGAAAAGACCCTGCAGCTTCAAATTAGGAGACTTCGTCTGGTTGTCTACCAAGAATTTGAAGTTGAGACAGCCATCTCATAAGTTAGGCCCCCGGTTCATCGGCCCTTATAAGATCACCAGGGTTATCAATCCGGTGGCATTTCAGTTAGATCTGCCCCGTTCTTTGGGTATCAATAAAACATTTCATTGTTCCCTTTTAAAACGGGCGATTAGTAATCCTTCTTCCAGTGGAAGACCTTCCCCTCTTCTGATACGTGGCCAGAGGGAGTTTGTTGTTGAAAGGATTCTTGACTCCAAGATGGTTCGGGGTCGGCTATCATTTTTGGTGCACTGAAAGGGGTATGGCCCGGAGGAGCGGTCGTGGGTGCGCAGTTGTGATCTTCATGCCCCCAGACTGATACGTTCTTTCTTCTCGCAGTTCCCTGATAAACCCGGTGGTAGGGGTTCTTTGACCCCTCGTCAGAGGGGGGTACTGTTAGGATCTCCTGCCCTGTGCTGCCACGTCATCATGGCAACCGGGAGACAAGTGCTAGTGGAGTAACCTGAGCGCAGCTGATACTCCGGTTCGGGTCTTTTGCTGTGCAGTGGTTACAGGCTCTGTGCACGGCAGGGGATCCGGTGTTGGTTTTTGTGCTCACAGTCTGTGAGGTCTGAGTGGGGCGTGGACAGCACCTGCTTTATAAACCCTCTTCTCAGGTTAAGCAGATGCCGCTGAATCTTTGTTGGTTAGTTAGTTCCTGAAAGTTAGCCAGTACTGTGTAGCTTTGTATTTGTTGTTACTTACTGCAAATAGGCCTGGGGATTTGGTACTACACTCTGCCAATCCAGACCTAGCAGTAAGACTGGAGTCAGTCGTTTAACTTGCTGGGGTTCTTTTGCTACTCTGTGAACTTAGCAAGTTTGCGGCTGTATCCTCAGACTTGCCTGCCTAAATCCTTTCTCACTGTGCAAGGTGTTCAGGTTTCAGTTTAGTGGCAGTAAGCTGAACCTGTGCACTGCAAGTGAGGATTAGGATTGTGGAGACTCTCCTTGTGTCTATCATTCCATCTCTGACCAAGGAGTTTACTGCCACACCCGTTGGTAACCCTTTAGGGTTTTGCTGTTGCCCTTAGCAACAGCATTTCAGGTTCTCTACGTATTAAAACACAACATCTTGCTTTTTCCATCTGAGCATTCCTAATATTAGGGAGACACCCAGTTTCTTAGCCTCTGGGCTTCTCTGTTCACTTTGTGTTTATTTTGTTACCCTATCACCTTCTGTGTACATAATGTCATATTCCCCAGTTTGTCTGTGAGTTCATTTGTTTTGCATCCCTATCCGTTCAGATACCAGTACATTCCTGCAGGCACTGGTGTGCATAACAACTGCGCATGCGCAGATCTCCGGGAAAATGGCGCAATGGCCCTTTTCCCAGTGATTTTTGTACTGCGCATGTGCAGAACTCCGTGAAAATGGCCACTGCACCATTATTACTGAGTTTTAACAACACCGCAGATGTCGGCATGGGACTCTGGAGGGGTGAGTATTTAGAAAATGGGAGCAGCGTGTGCGGTGGGGTCCCCCTCATGACTCAGGGGCCGGTGTGCACCACACACATTGTACTCATTATAGATACGCCAGTGCTAACATCCCTATCCGACAGTGCAACACTCCGGCAACAAAAATCACTTAGGATGATGGAGGGAAGGTCTGAGGAGAGGTAATGAGGGGTATAGGGGGATAGTAGATGGCAGGGATATGCAGATAGATGGTGTAGAAGAAACAGATAGAGTGGACTTCAAAAGAGGAGAAAAAAATGGAGGACTGGGGAAGACAAAAAAAGTACCTGTGTGGTCATCATCAGGACTGACTGAGCGGGTGACGGAGAGGACCCATAGGAGAGAGCAGCAGAGGAAACAGTGTCAGTGGAGAACTCCAGTGATAACATGAAGGATAAGATCGTTAGAAATGAAGAGGTTGTCCAAGTTGGGCAGTTTGCTGCAGATGGAGCTGGAATTGTGGAGGGCCCAGGAGAAGGGAAGAGGGGAGATATGAAGGAGATTGGCTGGGTTGCTGCTGTGAGAGGATGCACTGGCTCTGAGAGTGAGATGAGGACAGCGGGTGAGTATGGGTTTGGGAATGAAGTGACATAGGCCAATGACGCATATGCGGATCTAGTGGGGATACAGCTGGTGCATTGCACCAGGGCCAGCCAGAGAGAAGTGGCCCACAGCCACTGGTATTACAACGGGTCAACACAGCTTCTGCCTGAACATGGAAGGGAAACATTGCTGGAGCGCCTCATGGGCCAACCATCCTGTGTGGCTCCTGCTAATTGGCTGGTCAGTGGTCTCCTGCTCAGATATGCTGGTGCTTCCTGTTGGCCCCTCACGCTGGCCTCTGTTGCTGCTGCTGGCGACTCCTCAGTCCTGGCTCCTGTGGCATCTCTGCTGGTCTTTAGTGCCTCCCACTGGCCCCGAACCATTTGCTTGGACATTGCTTTTTCTGCTGGTGGCTCCCCAGTACCAGCACCTGTGGTCTCCCTGGACTAGCCTGTGGCTGCTCCTGGCTATTACATCTTAGCCCTGCAAAAATTTTCTGACACTCTGGAGCCTTTTTCCACCATGTTGCATGTAAACGGTGAACCTGCACTGATTAAAGCCCCTGCACATCTTACAACAGGGAGCAAGCACTTCTTAAATGGAGCTCTACTGCATGGCATAACATGTATAAGGATATCTACTGTGTAGTGTATTGTGTATAAGGAGATCTACTGTCTGCAAAACATGTATAAGGAGATCTACTGTGTAGTGTATTGTGTAAAAGGAGATCTATTGTGTGGCAAAATATGTATAAGGAGATCTACTGTGTAGTGTATTGTGTATAAGGAGATCTATTGTGTGGCAAAACATGTATAAGGAGATCTACTGTGTAGTGTATTGTGTAAAAGGAGATCTATTGTGTGGCAAAATATGTATAAGGAGATCTACTGTGTAGTGTATTGTGTATAAGGAGATCTATTGTGTGGCAAAATATGTATAAGGAGATCTACTGTGTAGTGTATTGTGTATAAGGAGATCTACTGTGTAGTGTATTGCGTATAAGGAGATCTACTGTGTAGAGTATTGCGTATAAGGAGCTCTACTGTGTGGCATAGCATGTATAAGGAGATCTACTGTGTAGTGTATTGTGTATAAGCAGATCTACTGTGTGGCATAATATGAATAAGGAGATCTACTGCGTAGTGTATTGTGTATAAGAAGCTCTTCTGTGTGGCATAACATGTATAAGGAGATCTACTGTGTAGTGTATTGTGTATAAGGAGCTCTACTGTGTGGCATAACATGTATAAGGAGATCTACTGTGTACTGTATTGTGTAGAGGGGATCTACTGTGTGTCATAACGTGTGTAAGGAAATCTACTGTGTAGTGTATTGTGTATAAGGATACCTACTTTATAGCATAACACGAAAAAGGAGATCTTAAGGTACATGTATAAGCAACACTACTGTGTGTAATGAGCACTACTGTGTGGCGTAAAGTGTGAAATGAGCACTACTGTGTGGTGTAATGTGTGTAATGAGCACTACTGTGTGGCGTAAAGTGTGAAATGAGCACTACTGTGTGGTGTAATGTGTGTAATGAGCACTACTGTGTGGCGTAAAGTGTGAAATGAGCACTACTGTGTGGTGTAATGTGTGTAATGAGCACTACTATGTGGCGTAAAGTGTGAAATGAGCACTACTGTGTGGTGTAATGTGTGTAATGAGCACTACTGTGTTGCGTAATGTGTGTAATGAGCACTACTGTGTGGTGTAATGTGTGTAATGAGCACTACTGTGTGGTATAATGTGTGTAATGAGCACTACTGTGTGGTGTAATGTGTGTAATGAGCTCCACTGTGTGGTGTAATGTGTGTAATGAGCACTACTGTGTGGTGTAATGTGTGTAATGAGCACTACTGTGTGGTGTAATGTGTGTAATAGGCACTACTGTGTGATGAAATGTGTGTAATGAGCTCCACTGTGTGGTGTAATGTGTGTAATGAGCTCCACTGTGTGGTGTAATGTGTGTAATGAGTACTACTGTGTGGTGTAATGTGTGTAATGAGCACTACTGTGTGGTGTAATGTGTGTAATGAGCTCCACTGTGTGGTGTAATCTGTGTAATGAGCTCCACTGTGTGGTGTAATGTGTGTAATAGGCACTACTGTGTGGTGTAATGTGTGTAATGAGCACTACTGTGTGGTGTAATGTGTGTAATGAGCACTACTGTGGGGTGTAATGTGTGTAATAGGCACTACTGTGTGATGTAATGTGCGTAATGAGCTCCACTGTGTGGTGTAATATGTGTAATGAGCTCCAGTGTGTGGTGTAATGTGTGTAATGAGCTCCACTGTGTGGTGTAATGTGTGTAATGAGCTCCACTGTGTGGTGTAATTTGTGTAATAGGCACTTCTGTATGATGTAATGTGTGTAATGAGCACTACTGTGTGGTGTAATGTGTGTATTGAGGCTGCCAAAGAATAGGCTTGTTGAATGGTCAACCTGAGCCAACTGGACTGCTTAGAAGCAGGACGACCAATTTTGTTAGCGTCATTAAGGACAAAAAGGGAGTCAGACTTCCTGTGACGAGCTGTCTTCTTGATGTAAATCTTCAAAGCCCTCACAACGTCCAGGAACTTTGGAGCAACCGACGTGTCAGACAGTACCGGTACCACTATCGGTTGATTAATGTGAAAAGCCAATACCACTTTCGACAAAAACTGTGGGCTAGTCCTAACATCTGCCCTATCCTCGTGAAATATCAAATATGGGCTCTTACAGGATAGGGCCCCCAATTCTGATACACGTCTTGCAGAGGTTACTGTCTTCTACGTTAGATATTTCAAGTCTACCCTGTGTTGGGGTTGAAACCAGTCCGACTGGGGAAAGGTCAAGACCACATTGAGATCCCACGGAGCCATGGGAGGGACAAAGGGTGGCTGAACTTGAAAAACACCTTCTAAGAAACTCTGTACTTCTGGTAGTACAGCTAGTTGTTTCTGCATGAAGATAGAGAAATCTGAACTTTGATGGAGCCTAAAAATAGGCCCTTATCCACACCTACTTGCAGGAAAAACAGAAAATGGCCAAGCTGAAATTCCGCAGGAGGATATTTTCTACCTCGCACCACGAGACATACCTTACGGGCCTGGACCATAGTGGAAATAACCCTTGGATGGGAGACATTTTCTAGTTAAGCTCTCCCTCTCAACTTCCAAGCTGTCAAACGTAGCCACTGTAAGTCTGGATAGACGAACGGTCCTTGTTGAAGAAGGTCCTTGAGTTGCGGCAGAGGCCAGGGTTCCTCCAGAGACATGGTCAGGAGGTCCGCATAACAGAATCATCTAAGCAAATCCAGGGCAATTAGAATTGCCTGAACTCTTTACCTTTTGAGTCTTTATAGAACTCTTGGAATGAGAGAGATTGGCGGAAACAGGTATACAAACTGATAGCTCCACGGCGCCGTCAGAGTGTCTGCTGCTACAGCCTGCTGATCCCTCGTTCTGGTACAGTAACGACTGAGCTTCTTGTTGAGACGAGAAGCCATCAGGTCTATCTGTGGACAGCCCCACCGGCGAACCAGTTTGTGAAACACCTAAGGGTGAAGGCCCCATTCCCCCAGATGGAAGTCGTGCCTACTGAGGAAGTCCACTTACCAGTTGTCCACTTCTGAAATGAATATGGCTGAGATGGCGCTTGCATTGGCTTCTGCCCAGAGGAGTATCCTTGACACCTCTCGCATTGCAGCCCTGCTTCTGGTCCCTTCCTGTCGGTTTATATATGCCATCTGGATGACTTGATTCCGAAGGAGATAGGAGGCTTGCAGAAGAGCATTGTATATTGCCCTGAGTTAAGGGACATTTATGGGAGTGCAGATTCCTGACTCGACCACTTCCCCTGGAACTGGGCCACCTGGGTCACAGCACCCCAACCCCTGAGACTTGCATCCATTTTCAGTAGTGTCCAAGACTGGGTACTGAAAGACTGACCCTCCACAAGGTGAGAGACTTGTAGCCACCATAACAGGGAGATCCGTGCTTTTGGTGAAAGAGTTATACTCTGGGGCATTTGCAGGTGAGAACCTGACCACTTGTCCAACAGAGCCAGCTGGAACGGATGCGCATGAAACCTTCAGTACTGTATTGACTCGTAGGAGGCTACCATCTTGCCCAGAAAGAAAATGCAAAGATGAATCGAGATCTTGAGGGGTCTGAGCACCGAGCGGACCATAGTCTGGATAGTCAAGGCCTTGTCCATTGCAAGGAATACCTCCTGAGATACCGTGTCCAGGATCATTCCCAGGTACTGAATTCTCTCAGACGGTTTCAGATGAAACTTCTGGAAATTTAGGATACATCCATGGTCCGTAAGCAGATGAGTTGTCAAGTCAATGCTGTGTAGCAGCTGTTCCCTGGACACTGCCTTTATCAGGAGATAGTCCAAGTATGGGACTATGTTTACTCCCATCTTGCGCAATTGCAGCATCATTTCCACCATTACTTTTGTGAATATCCTTGGAGATGTGGAGAGACCAAAGGGTAAGGCCTGGAACTGGAAGTGGTGATCCAGTACAGCAAACCGAAGGTAAGCCTGGTGAGGGGGCCATATTGGTATATGAAGGTATGCATCCTTGATATCCAGGGATATCAGGAACTCCCCCTCCTCTAGACCGGAGATCACTGCCCTTATGAATTCCATCTTGAATTTAAACACACAAAGATATGGGTTCAAGAACTTGAGGTTCAAGATCGGCTGTACCAAGCCGTCCGGCTTCGGAACCACAAAGAGACTTGAGTAAAATCTCTTTATGTGCAGCGTAGGAGGTACTGGGACAATAACTCCTGTTGAAAGCAGTTTTTGGGTTTTTGCAAGGTAACTCTTGCTACAGGTGAAGCTGGTAAGGCCGACTTGAAGAATCTGAGAGGAGGTAGTTCTTGAAATTCCAGCCGGTATCCTTGGGTAAGAGATCCCTCACCCAAGGATCCTGGCAGGACTTTGCCCACATATGGGAAAAGTGTTGAAGGCGAGCACCAACCTTGAAGTTGCCTTGCTGCTTGGGCCAACCGTCATGCGGAGGGCTATGTGGATGAGAATCCGGAGACCTGGTCCAGAGCTCCAGCAGCTGCTGGTTTAAGAGACGTAACGCGAGTTCCTTTAGCAGCATTGGACGCACCTCAGGCTCTGCCTCTGAATTTTGCCACATGAAAGTACTGCAGAGAGGGCCCAGGGTAGGGTTGTCTAGCAGGCGGTGCAGCTGACGTCAGATAGGTAGACTTACCTGCCATCGCCTGAGATATCCACTTGTTCAGTTCTTCTGCAAACAGTGCAACCCCTGTAAAAGAAAGTTTCTCAACACCTCTTTTGTAATCAGCATCTGCTGACCATTGTCGCAGCCACAAGGCTCTGCGAGCCGTTATACGGCCATTAATGAGACATAATTCCTTAACTGCCTCACTCATAAAGTTTGCAGCATCTTGGATATGCTGCGGTAGTGTAATGATCTCATCCTGAGGAAGGGAGTCAAATCCATTTATTATATTATCAGAACATTTAACAATGGCCTAGAAATCCAGCAGCAAACAATAGTGGGGTGTTGGGCTACGTCCACTGCAGTATAGATTGATTTGAAAGTAGTCTCAATTTTGCAGTCAGCTGGGTCCTTGAGAGAGATAGCGCCAGGTAAAGGCAGTACGATTTTACGTGACACCCTGGGCACTAAAGTATCCATGGACGGTGGGTTTAACCAAACTTTCCTATCTTCAGCAGCAAAGGGAAAGGAATTTAGTAACCGTTTAGGAATAATACATTTCTTGTCAGGATTCACCCATGCCTCTTTGGGAAAGGGAGTTTAATTCTTTTGAGATAGGGAAGGTGACAGAGGATTTTGGTTTTACATTAAAAAACAATTCCTCTTCTGGTTCTGTCTCCTTATCCGGTATGTTGAGGACTTCTCTAATAGCATAAATCAGGGCCTCAACCCCCGGGGGCAGAACATTGTCATCTTCCACCTCCAGCTCTCCCTCATGTAACTCTTGTATTTCAGTATCAGAGTCCGACTGGAGCACCTGTGGGAGTGTGCGTTTATGAGACTGAGCAGCCTGTCTATGGTCAGCAGACTTGACCAAGAAATCATCTACAGATTGTTTCAGGGTCTGCCTTTCATGCTTTGCAGCAGCTAACTCTGAATTTATATTAGTAATCATTGTTTTAAGTGATTCTAACCATTTAGGTTCCTGCAAGCCACTAACTTGTGAAGGCAGAGAACACCAGGTACATAGTAGACACCTTTGTGAAGATGGTGTAAACTTGGTGTTGCAAGAGGGACACACAGACTTTTTCCCAGAAATGCTTACAGCAGAAAACACAGTTATAACACAGTGCAATGACAACACATTAGTGAGACAGCACAATAAGCCAAGACAGCCCTTAATGGAGTGACACAGAGAGGATTGGGACCAGCACACAATACCTCAGTCCAGGGAAGCGCTCCGCTGGATATATTTGTATGTTTGTTATTAGCACAGCAGTATAACCACTGTATATCTGCTCCCCCTTTTCTTTAAGACCCCCTGGTACCAGTATAAGTGGGATTCTGTGGCCTCTGTGGAGGAGCAGTCTCAGCGTGCAGCCTGTAGCCAGCAGCAGGAAATTTCACCATTAAGCATCTGGTCCTGCTCTTCGGGAAGTCCCGCCCCTTCAATGGCGCACAGTCCCTAAAAGATTATACTGGCTTTAATGTCAGATTTGTGTAAAAAAAAAAGGAGATTAGGATTTCCCTTTTATCTCAGCGCCAGTGTGGGTCCCCAGGGGGCACCGCAGCTTGAGGCCCGGTGACCGCCATGCCCTAATGCTGCCATTGTCACTGGGGACCCGCTAACCGGGACCCCGGTGTAGTACTCACCGCACCGCGTCCACTTTGGCATCTGTTAGGGGTGGCAGCATGCTGCCAGGGTTGGCTCACACCCTGGGAGTGTGAGAAACAACGCCTGAGGAGCTCAGTGTCCTGTCAGCATTGATACGAACCATTAACTTTATAGGAAGTTGGTTTGCCCCCCCCCCCCCAAGTCCCATGATGCAGGCAGACTGGTTGCCAATCAATGCTGACAAACAATGGTAGTTGCCTGGTTATTCCTGGAGATAATTATGGATCAGGTGCTGGAAAGGGGGAGGGGTCACAGACAAACAGACAGAGAGGGGAGGGGGGTTGCAAATCCCACCCCTAAATTTTCCTTCAGCACACTAAAAATTACCTGTAACCATACCTGAACCTATCTGGTAATAGAAATTCAGAGAATTAGTCACACATGTTTCAAACACATGTTAAGCTGCTGAGTCACTTCACTGACAAATTACATGGCCCTATGTGGGCACTGCTATTATGTAGTGTTAGGACTGCTGATATCGGAGAAGCCATGAAGTGGCTCAGCAGCTTAACATGTGTGTGCAAACATGTGTGACTAATTCTCTGAAATTTCTATTACCAGATAGGTTCAGGTATGGTTACAGGTAATTTTTAGTGTGCTGAAGGGAAATTTAGGAGTGGGATTTGCAACCCCCCGACTCTTTGTCTATATGTCTGTGACCCCTCACCCTTTCCAGCACCTGATACATAATTATCTCCAGGAATGACTGAGCAGCTACCATTATTTGTCTGCATGTGTGCGAGAGAGATTGAATGGGAGCAGTATTTTGAAGGCATGCTGTTCCTTGTAGTGCCAATGGGAGATCCTGGGGGTGGCTCCTGGGTAAGTTAGCTCTCTGTCTGGATGTGTTTTAGTAGTGGCCTTTATCATAAGGCCAATTGTGACAAATTACATGGCCCTATGTGGGCACTGCTATTATGTAGTGTTAGGACTGCTGATATCGAAGAAGCCATGAAGTGGCTCAGCAGCTTAACATGTGTTTGCAAACATGTGTGACCAATTCTCTGAATTTCTATTACCAGATAGGATCAGGTATGGTTACAGGTAATTTTTAGTGTTCTGAAGGGAAATTTAGGGGTGGGATTTGCATATTGTTGCACCTGGGTCCATCACTCTCTGGTTCCGCCATTGTGATGATGGGAGTAGATAGTAGAGAGTGGGAGGATAGAAGAGAAAATGGTGGTTCGGGGTTAGTAGTTGATGCAACATTTAGTATAAAGTATGAATCTACATGTAGAGGGGCATCTACATTATGTGTCTTATGCCACATGGTGCAAAAATGCTGGTTGCCTGAGGAAACACTGTACCTGTATAGCTCTAACTCTGTCAATAATACAAAAGACTGTCCGTAGTTTGCAAATATAATGTATTACTCTCACCTGGTTAATGTCATCTTCTGCATTACTACATGTCCTCTACCTGTTCGCTGCAAGGCGGAGAAAGGACACATCTGTATAAGCTGAATGTACTCATTCTAAAGGGGAGGGGCAGACAGACCGGGGTGACACAGATGAGGTGGATAGAGAGCGAGGAACAGAGGGTTAGGATGAGATTTGGCTGGGTTTGGTGAAGAAGTGGGTCTTGAGAGCCCATTTGAAGTTTTGTAGCAAGGCAGAGAGTCTGAAGGGGAGAGGTAGAGAATTCCAGAAGTAAGGCGCAGCACATGAAAAGTTATGAGGTAGTCGTGGAAGGAGGTTATCAGTAGGCAGGAGAGGCGGCGTGCATTAGCGGAGTGTAGAGGACATGTGTTAGTGTAAAAGGAGATAAGGCCAGAGATGTAGCTGGGAGAGGAGTGGGTGAGGGCTTTCAAAGTGACTGTGGGAAGCTTGAAATGGATTCTGAAGGGGAAGGGAAGCCAGCGAAGGGCATGTAGTAGAGGAGAGGGGGACGTAGTACATTTGGTGAGAAAGATGATCCGGGCAGCAGCATTGAGGATAGATTGGAGTGGAGAGAGGTATAGATAGGAGAATATTACAGTAGTCCAGTCTGGAGATGACCAGTGAGTACATGAGGTCTTGGTGGCATCCTGGGTGAGAAAGGGTCTAATCCTGAAGATATTTCTGAGATGGAAACGGCAGGAGTGTGAGAGGTGCTGAATGTGTGGTGTGACGGAGAGGGAGGAGTCCAGGATTACTCCAAGACAGCACACTTGGGGGCTAGAGGAGTTTAGTAGTGCCATCAGTGGATAATAAAATTGTGCTACCCATCCCATGCAAAGTCTGCTCTGTGCTGCAGTCCATGGGCAGCAGCCGCCAATGATACTGAATACTCCCAAAACAATACTGGCATATCCTATATATTGATAAAGAACTAAAAAACAATCATCCTATCCAAACATAAAATGATCTACAAAAGATCAGATAATCTAAAATGGGAACTAACATCAAATTATATCCCAATAGATATCCAACAAGAAAAAAGAAACTTAATGGACATAAGGGTCTATGGGGGTAATTCAGATCTGATCGTAGCAGCAGATTTGTTAGCAGTTGGGCAAAACCATGTGCAGTGCAGGTGGGGCAGATGTAACATGTGCAGAGAGAGTTAGATTTGGGTAGGATGTGTTCAATCTGAAATCTAAATTGCAGTGTAAAAATAAAGCAGCCAGTATTTATCTTGCACAGAAACAAAATAACCAACCCAAGTCTAACTCTCTCTGCACATGTTACATCTGCCACACCTGCAGTGCACATTGGCCCTCATTCCGAGTTGATCGGTCGCAAGGCGATTTTAGCAGAGTTACACACGCTAAGCCTACGCCTACTGGGAGTGTATCTTAGCTTCTTAAATTTGCGACCGATGTATTCGCAATATTGCGATTACAAACTACTTAGCAGTTTCTGAGTAACTTCAACCTTACTCTGCCAGTGCGATCAGTTCAGTGCTTGTCGTTCCTGGTTTGACGTCACAAACACACCCAGCGTTCGCCCAGACACTCCCCCGTTTCTTCGGCCACTCCTGCGTTTTTTCCGGAAACGGTAGCGTTTTCATCCACACGCCCATACAACGCCGTGTTTCCGCCCAGTAACACCCATTTCCTGTCAATCACACTACGATCGCCGGAGCGATGAAAAAGCCGTGAGTAAAAATACTATCTTCATTGTTAAATTACTTGGCGCAGTCGCAGTGCGAATATTGCGCATGCGTACTAAGCGGATTTTCATTGCGATGCGATGAAAAAGAACGAGCGAACGACTCGGAATGAGGGCCATGGTTTTGCCCAACTGCTAACAAATTTGGTGCTACAATCAGGTCTGAATTACCCCCTATGTACTAAAGTGGATGGAGATAAAGTACCAGGGAATCAGCTCCTAACTGTCCTTTTCAAACACAGCCTGTAACATGACAGTCAGGAGCTGATTGTCTGGTACTTTAACTCTCTCCACTTTATCTTTATCCAATGCTTAATACATAGACCCTTCAATTTTATCTTGAATTACAAGGTTTGTAAGCACAATGGAGAAATGAGAAACCTATTGAAGATTTCTTTATCCAATCATACAAAAGTGAAATATCAAGTAAAATAATAAATTACCTGCAATACAGAAGGAGTAATATGTCTTCTAGAGTGTCTATAAGGGCAACAATATGTGGAACAGACAAAGAGAAACTGAAAAGTAAGACTGACGGAACTTAATAAGGACTGAATACAAACAGTCTCAACATTTTGTAGAAAACCACCATAAAGATCCAATCGATTGAAATCCATGGGCATACAAAAAGTGATCCCACATTGGAGAATAGGAGACTTTGTAAATTGGTAACCTCTCAAAGAAAGTCAGAAACAAAATGAATATATACAGTACCTTAAAAACATTAAAACCATAATATATTATGGAAGCTGTTCAATCAATTTAGTAATACCGCTATGGGTAAGAAAATTCAGTGAACTTAGTTACATATGTTTGCAAATATCAGGTTAAGCCACCAGGAGGATCTAGTGTGGCTCCAAGCAGGTTGGCTCTCAATTTAGGTTTATTTTGTACAGCATATGCTATGTAGCTTTACAATAGCCAATTATATGGGTCAGGCGTTGTTATCATGCAGTGTTGAGGACCACCAGTATCAGAGAAGCCGTGACTAGGCCTGGTGGCATACCAAGGGGGTCATTCCGAGTTGATCGCTCGTTGTTTTTTTTTCGCAACGGAGCGATCAATCGCTAACGCGCATGCGCAATGTCCGCAGTGCGACTGCGCCAAGTAAATTGCTATGCAGTTAGGATTTTTACTCACGGCTTTTTCATCGTTCTGGTGATCGTAATGTGATTGACAGGAAGTGGGTGTTTCTGGGCGGAAACTGGCCGTTTTATGGGTATGTGCGGAAAAACGCTACAGTTTCTGGGAAAAACGTGGGAGTGACTGGAGAAACGGGGGAGTGCCTGGGCGAACGCTGGGTGTGTTTGTGACGTCAAACCAGGAACGACAAGCACTGAACTGATCGCAGATGCCGAGTAAGTCTGGAGCTACTCAGAAACTGCTAAGAGGTGTGTAATCGCAATTTTGAGAATCTTTCGTTCGCAATTTTAAGAAGCTAAGATTCACTCCCAGTAGGCGGCGGCTTAGCGTGTGCAATGCTGCTAAAAGCAGCTTGCGAGCGATCATCTCGGAATGAGGGCCCAAATCTTTGCAAATACAGTATATGTAACTCAAATCTCTAAATTATCTACCACCACCATGTAGTGTTCAAGTCTTATTGCTAATACCCTTTGGTGTACTGGGAGAAATCTGTTTTGTGTATTTTTCTTGTTTAAAACATTAAAACCATGCAGATTAACCAGAACTATAGAACAAATTGTATTTGTGTAATTCAATTAACATACTTTATAAATTACACATAAAACAATACATTGTATGAATAAGGCACTAAATAATATTATTCTTCAATTGATACTTTCATCATTTAGAATTTTTTTCCTAGAAATAAAAATGTACTTTTTTTTTATATGTACCTATCAATGTCAATGCGCTACCTACTCTCTTTACATCACTTCCTGACAATGACTTCCTGGTTTTATAATTAGACCAAAAAAATATTTTAGTATATAAATAGGGCTTCACTGGTCAGGGGAAAACCTTGAAACAGAACAACATTTGGTACGAAAAGTTGGATGATCACTAGATTAGCGGCGCAAACCAGAGTCACTCCCAAGCTACGAGGAAACATCCAGGGAACATCTCACCACCAGCCAGACTGTCAAAGGTTAATTGGGCCTTATTCATATTTGCAAGCAAAGAAAAAAGCAAGCAACTGGGCAAAACCATGCTGCACTGCAGGTGGGGCAGATGTAACATGTGCAGAGAGAGTCCAATTTGGCTGGGGGGAGCCAAACTGAAATCTTAATTACAGTGCAACAATAAAGCTGTCTTACACGTGTGGGATACATGTAAAAGCATGCAAAACAATATAAATGTACTGTATTTGTACCCCTAGCACTACAGCACTGTTATCCCCGGAGCACAGTTACTGCACTTGCTGTGCCCCAAACTCAGAATCAGCTCCATTGTATTTACAGCACTGTAACGGGTTTGTGTTACAGAACAGAAGTCACTGAATTACTTTAGTACATTAAAAAAAAACAAAAAAAACATTGTCTTTCTCTGCAATCTTACTATGATGGGACATGTGAATGATATACAACAATAACTATTTGAATCGATAACCCAGCTTGAAAAAATTAATAATAACAGGGATTGTACCAATGTATCCCTAATATGGGAACGGTTGTTCAATATTCTATTGATAGTAGAGCTGGTTTACCACGCACCATTCCAGTGGGATAGAAACAATATTTTATTTGAAAGATATTACATAATTCATTGAGGAATTTCTGATTTGAACAGGATTTGTTTTTGCCTCTTTAGCAAATATAAAATAAGGTAGAAGTAGAAAGTTGAGGTTGGTTTTTTTTCAGGATTTTTGTCCTTTCAATAATTTTATTCACATTTGAGTACGCAAATTCTTTTTTTTTTTTTAAATGGCATATTTTTAATTTTAGTAATCTTTCACTAATCACTAGTCGGAGATGGGCTGTAGATATTAGTGAAATGATTTTTATGTACAGTATACCATAATAAAGTTTTGGTTTTCAAATTGAATTATCTCCACCGTGCCTGACTTCACCATGTTTTTTTCATTAGTACGGCATTTTTGAACCGCTTATGATTTTATTTTTTAGATATCCAACAAAGAGCTTTGGGCATAATTTCCACAGATACCTCCTCACAGCAACAATCAGGTTACAGCTCTCTGTTTGCCCAATCACCTGTAAATCGATTTTCATAAATATTCTGTAATGTGTCCTGCTTGTAAACCATCCATCTCATGTCACTGTCATACTCAGTCACCATCTCTGGTTGCATTTTTTTTATAATAATATCAAATGATTCCTGTGTAAAGAAATGTGTATTGGCCTCTTACCTGCCTGGCGTGTAATTGTGGGACATCCGAGAGCCGAATGTCTTCTAATCACTGTAACTTACAGCTTTATTATAGGGGCAAGGCGCGAACAGCGCCCTCATCCAAGAGACCCAAGAGGGTAATTATGTTCTGTCCCTGAGCACAAGTCATTAACTGCTGTTTATGAAAGAAAACAAATGACACATAATTGGTTTAAATAAGAACACAGTTATGTAAATAATAATTTTATATTCTTTATATTTTATGGAGAGCACCTATACTCAAATGGGCAGTATGGCCAATGATCTCTATGAATAGTTTGACTCACTAACCAATTTTTATGGCTACCACGTAACACTAGATTAATTCTTAGAATAAGATGTGCAGAGGTCTTCACCTATTGCAAGCCCCATTTCCATATGTTCACAGGTTCTTGGATACCCCCAGAACTACAAGCTCATAGTAGTTGGGAGTTATCTAAGTTATGGCTAGTATAAGAATATGGAGACTTGGAAGGTGCTAGACAGACTCAAGATAGACAGGTAAACCAGATCTGTGACAGATGGCTGCAAAAGGACAACCAGGAACAAATGATAGGTCAGGGCAGGAAGCAACCAAGCAAGCAAGCAAGCAAGCAAAAAACAGAGGTCAGGACAGGCAGCAGAGAGCAAAATCCAGCAACTAAGCTGAAGGGCAGAATCATCAAGATGAGCATCACACTGTGAGCAGGACCAGGGTATCAGGAATCAATTTTACCACTGGCTCTGCATTCCCTACAATTTAAACTGGCAACAACCAACCAGAACACATCTGAGGAGACAGCCCTTTCTGCACAGCACCATTAAACTTGTCATAATGTGACAACAGAGTCCAGAAGCAACGTGACAGTTGCTAAGCAATAGGCAACTGGTATGAAAGGGGAGATTTACTGAAGAGAGATAAAATGGACTGAGATAAAGTACCAACACACTGCTCTTTGATAGGCTGCAGAGGTTCTAAGGAGCAGAAGTCTCCATTCTCTGCATGATGAGTGGGGGCAAGCGATAGCACTGGTCCTTGTCCCCCTGGATCTGCCCCTTGCTGAGCAGTGCTACTAGCCCAGGGAGTAGTCCTTAAAGCAGAGGCCTTCTCCACTGCTGACAGCCTTCCTGTGGGCCTTCTCTTGTATAGACTGAGGTGAAAGGTATCTTAGAACAATGTATTGTCCATCAAAACCTCAGCAGGAAAAACCTCCATAACCCTGAATTTATTGCCAAAGCAAGTACAGAATTTTAGGAAAAGTTATATAACCTTCCCTGTGGAACTCCAACACAACCTCAGTGATCCATCAGTTTCTCTCCAAATGCCACCTGCCTCATCCTTCCTCTGAGGATTCTGATACACTTAGTACTGAGATCATTGAGTTAAAAATTTGTTCTGCATGAAATCCAACAAAGCTATCGGCTTTACAGCTTTTTACCATAAGACTTTCCAGTGCTTGTCTCCTATCTGGCCACAGTTTTCTAGAAAGCAACCCCTTCTCCAAACAGGCTCTTGAAGCTTAAATTATAGCTACTGTATTCATAAAGTTATAGGATCTCCTGCTCTGTGCTGCCACATCGCCATGGCAACCGGGAGGCAAGTGTTAGCGAAGTAACCTGAGCGCAGCTGATACTCCGGTCCGGGTTTTTACTGTGTAGTGGTTACAGGCTCTGTGCACGGCAGGGAATCCGGCGCTGGTTTTGTGCTCACAGTCTGTTAGGTCTGAGTGGGGCGTGGACAGCACCTGCTATATAAACCATCCTCTCAGGCTAGGCAAATGCTGCTGAATCTTTGTTTGTTAGTCAGTTCCAGAGAGTTAGCTAGTACTGTGTGACTTTGTATTTACTTGCTGCTTACTGCGAATAGGCATTGGGATTCGGTACTTCATTCTGCCAATCCGGACCTAGCAGTAAGACTGGAGTCAGTTGTTTGACCTGCTGGGGTTCTTTTGCTATTCTGTGAACCCAGCAGGTTTGCGGCTGTACTCTCAGACCTGCTTGCTTAATCCACCCTCACTGTGCAGGGCATCCAGGTGTCAGTTTAGTGGCAGTAAGCTGAACCTGTGCCCTGCAAGTGGGGGTTAGGATTGTGGATACTCTCCTTGTGTCTATATTTCTATCTCTGACCAAGGAGTTTATTCCCACACCCGTTGGTAACCCTTTGGGGTTTTTTCTGTTGCTCTTAGCAACATCGTTCCGGGTGCTCCACATGTTAAATCACTACACCTCGCTTCATTGTCCGCCCTATTCCATCTGAGCATTCCTGACACTAGGGAGACACCCAATTCCTGAGCCTTTGGGCTTCTCCATTCACTTTGTGTTTATTAGTTATTCCATCACCTCCTGTGTATGTTATGTTATACTGTCTGTGAGTTCGTTTGCTTCGCTTCCCTCTCTGTTCATACACCGGTATACTCCTGTTAGCACAGGTGTGCGTAACGTATTCAGCAGCCCTACTCCTGTTGAAATTTTGTGGGAATATGGAGCATACCCCTCAAAATACTTTGCAACAGGTGGTCGATCAGGTGCAGGTCCTTACTCGACAATTTAATGAGATGTCCATTAAAATGAACACCCTGCAGGCCACTAGCGGAGCTCCCGCAGCAGCAGCGGCAAGTTCAGGGGTTAAGGAGCCGAAAGTAAATCTCCCGGATCGTTTTTCTGGAGATCGCTCGCAGTTCTTTTGTTTCAAGGAGAGCTGTAAGCTATATTTCAGGCTTAGGCCCCAGTCTTCCTGGTCGGAGATTCAGCGGGTGGGCATGGTGATTTCCTTGCTACAAGGAGACCCACAGGTCTGGGCATATGGGTTGCAGCCTGACTGTCCGTCGCTTAAAAGTGTTGATGCTTTTTTTACGGCACTGGGCATTTTGTATGATGACCCTGACAAGATGGCTTCAGCCGAGGCTCAGATTACGGTCCTTAAGCAAGGGCGACGGCCAGCTGAGGTTTATAGTACGGAGTTTCGGAGGTTGGCTCATGATACCCAGTGGAATGATCCAGCCCTGAGAAACCAGTACCGAAGGAGCCTTTCTGAATAGATAAAGGACCAACTGGTACAATATCCCTCGCCTGATAGCTTAGATCAGCTCATGCAGTTATCCATCCGGGTGGATAGACGGCTGAGAGAGCGTAGGCTTTAAAGGGAGACTGCAGTTTCCTTTTTACCAAGGGAACCTCAGACTCTGAGGAATATTCTGAGAAGCCTATGCAGATTGGGGCTACCCGCCTCTCCTCGCGTGAGAAGACGCGGAGGAGACAGCAGGGTTAGTGTTTGTACTGTGGGAATAAAGGTCATGTTGTAGTATCATGCCCAGAAAAACCGGAAAACTTCAGGGCCTGAGGGTGATGGGAAATATCCTGTCAGGCCAGAAGTCAGAATTTCCCAAAAAGACTTTTCTCATTCCGGTGACTTTGGAGATCCTCGGTCAAACTGTCAAGACTGAGGCCTTTGTTGACAGTGGGGCCGATGGGGTTTTCATGGACCGTCAATTCGCCCTGGAACACTCTGTTCCCTCAGTACCTTTGGCATCAGAGATTGAGATCTGTGAGTTAAACGGGGAACCATTGTCCCAGGGTAAAAAGGACGGTTCGTTGCGACCCTGCATCGACTTCAGGGAATTGAACCGTATCACGATTAAAAACTCGTACCCACTGCCTCTCATTTCGGTTTTGTTTGACCAGCTTCGTACTGCCACCATTTTTTCTAAGATTGACCTACACGGTGCTTACAATCTAATCCGAATAAGAGAGGGGGATGAATGGAAGACTGCCTTTAATACCCACTCAGGGCATTATGAATATTTGGTGATGCCTTTTGGGCTCTCTAATGCCCCGGTAGTCTTCCAGGAATTCATGAACGATGTGCTCAGGGAATATTTGGATAGATTCTTAGTTGTTTATCTAGATGACATCCTAATCTTCTCTCATTCCCTGGAGGAACATCGGAAGCATGTACGCTTAGTCCTCCAGAAACTCAGAGACCACCAGCTTGGGACGAAGCTGGAGAAGTGCGAATTTGAAGTCCAGCAAATCGCATTTCTAGGGTATATTATCTCCTCAGAGGGTTTCCAAATGGAGGGTTCTAAGGTACAGGCAGTCCTGGATTGGGTGCAGCCCACTAGTTTGAAGGCGCTTCAGCGTTTTCTGGGCTTTGCGAATTTTTATAGATGGTTTATCGCTGGATTTTCGTCTATAGTGGCCCCCTTGGTGGCACTCACTAAGAAAGGGGCGGATGTTCCTCACTGGTCTTGTGAGGCCAAATCGGCCTTTGCCCGTCTCAAAAGGGCATTTGTCTCGGCCAAGGTGCTGCGACACCCAGATCCAGAGCGTCCTTTTGTGGTAGAAGTGGATGCCTCTGAGATAGGTATTGGGGCAGTGCTCTCTCAGATGGCGGTGTCTGATAATCGCCTTCATCCCTGTGCTTACTTTTCCCGTAAATTTTCGTCTGCCGAGATGAATTATGATGTGGGTAACCGGGAATTGTTGGCTATAAAGGATGCACTCGGGGAGTGGAGACACTGGCTTGAGGGGGCTAAGTTTGTGGTCTCAATTCTCACCGACCATAAGAATCTGGCATATTTAGAGTCAGCGAAGCGGCTCAATGCCAGGCAGGCACGATGGGCTTTGTTTTTTGCTCGCTTTAATTTTTTGATAACATATCGCCCTGGGTCAAAAAACATCAAGGCTGATGCGCTCTCGCGGAGTTTTGCTCCAGTCCAAGAGACCACCGAGGAGCCATTGCCCATTGTGTCCCCATCATGTATTAAAGTGGGCATTACCCAGGACCTCTTGTCATTAGTCCTTAGAGCACAGGAGCAGGCTCCTCCAGACCTTCCGGTAGGTCTCTTGTTTGTGCCTCCTAGGTTAAGACAGCGAGTGTTCCTGGAATTCCATGCCAAGAGGTCGGCAGGGCATCCGGGTATTGCCAGAACTCGGGAGTTGCTGTCTAGGGCGGTGTGGTGGCCCTCGGTGGCTAGGGATGTGGATCAGTTGGTTCGGGCATGTGACGTTTGTGCCCAAAATAAAACTCCTAGAGGGGTTCCTGTCGGCCCATTACATCCACTCTCTATTCCATCTAAGCCATGGACCCACATTTCCATGGATTTTGTGGTGGACTTGCCCAAATCCTCGGGGATGACAGCCATTTGGGTTGTCGTTGACAGGTTTTCGAAGATGGCGCATTTCGTTCCACTGGTTGGGTTGCCATCGGCCAGACGCCTGTCTGAGTTATTTATGCAGCATGTTGTGCGCCTCCACGGGTTGCCACTTGATGTGGTCTCTGACCGTGGATCCCAGTTTGTGGCCAAATTCCGGAGGGCATTTTGTTCTGATCTCCAGATTTCTGTGAGCTTGTCGTCAGGCTACCATCCGCAGTCTAATGGGCAGACTGAACCAGTCCTTGGAGCAGTTCCTCAGGTGTTATGTCTCCAAGTGTCAGACTGACTGGGTTGCTCATCTGTCCATGGCGGAGTTTGCCTATAACAACGCGGCTCACTCTGCTACAGGGATCTCTCCCTTCCTTTGTGTGTATGGGCATCATCCTAAGGCCAATTCTTTTGACCCCCTGGATTCCACACCTGGTGGTTCCTCTGGGGTTTCGGCCCTTAGGGGTATTTGGAGGAAAGTGAATAAAGCCCTTGTGTCTGTGTCATTAGTGACCAAAAGGGTTTTTGATAAGCGGAGAAGACCCTGCAGCTTCAAATTAGGAGACTTCGTCTGGTTGTCCACCAAGAATTTGAAGTTGAGACAGCCATCTCATAAGTTAGGCCCCCGGTTCATCGGCCCTTATAAGATCACCAGGGTTATCAATCCGGTGGCATTTCAGTTAGATCTACCCCGTTCATTGGGTATCAATAAAACATTTCATTGTTCCCTTTTAAAACTGGCGGTTAGTAATCCTTCTTCCAGAGGAAGACCTTCTCCTCTTCTGATACGGGGTCAGAGGGAGTTTGTGGTTGAAAGGGTTCTTGACTCCAAGATGGTTCGGGGTCGGCTGTCATTTTTGGTGACCTGGAAGGGGTTGTTATGAGCCACGGCTGTGGCTCATTCCTGTTTTGCATTTTTGTTCTGTATTTTATGTTCCCCGTGGGTGTCATGGGGTGCTCGGAGCTCACCCTTAAGGAGGGGATACTGTTATGAACCACAGGTAGTGGTTCATTCCTATTTTATGTTTATAAAGTTGTCTTGCATGCCAGGATTTCCCGTTGCTCTGTTTTAGAATACTCTTGTCTGCTGCCGCTGGTGAGTCTGTGTAATTGCAGCTTGTTCCCATGTGTTCAGCCTCACCTGGCTGCTAATTGCATTTTGTCAGTTTAGAGTCATGGGATTATTAATTAGGCCTCTCTGTTATATGCTGGCTGTTTGCAATTCACAGATGCTGGTGATATTCCTTGGTTTGCAGTCTGCTTGAAGTTTGAGCTGGTTCCTGTCAATCCCTGTGTTGATTCCTGTGTCAGTCCCTGTGTCGATTCCTGTGTCTGATCCCGTGTCCTGCTGTGAGGCGTTCCTGCCCTGAGTTCCAGTGGCTTTGCCTGTCCCTGGTCAAGTCTTCTGGCTTCCTGGTGTCCACCGGTCTGTCGTTTGGGATTCTGCCTGTCCTCCAGTTCTGAGAGTCGGTGTCGGCAGCATTAGAAGTTCCTGTCCGTTTGCCAGTATTTCGTACCGGTTCCGTGAGTAGCGGCTCTCCCGCGTCCGTTGGCCTAGGCTGCTTTATTCCATTATTGTTTCTGTCCCTGGTGTTTTGCAGAGGGTTCTGCTTATGCTGTCACCGCCGGTACACAAAGGTATTGTGTCGGCGTGTGATCAGCATTTCCTTTGTTCTTTTCCTTTGGCGGTTTCTCCGCACATACTTTAGGTTTTTAGTTAGCTTGTAGCCCCTGGCCTGTTTGCTTAGTTAGAGGTCCTCTTGTTATCATTCTGCCTCGGATTTCCCTTTGTCTCTCATTAAGACCGGGGGGCACCGGAGTTGGGCAGACATAATCCGCCCTTCAAACGTGGCTGCCAAGGGCTCAAGAAACCATAGTCTCGCAAGGGATTTCCGATAGCACGGGTGAGACAACAGAGTTAGGGCGCAAGGGTCTATCCCCTTTCCATTCCCCTTTCCCAGCGTTATGTCCTGGTGCTCTGGACTCACTTCATGAACATCTCCCTTGTTCTGAGCACCAGGAACCTAACATTATCACCAGCCATACCACAAAACAGAAATAAAACTTTTTTTTCTTTTTTGGCCCAGTCCAGTGTCTAGTCTAGAATCCAGTCCTGTCTAGAATTCAGTGTGCAGAATCCAATCCGGTGTTTAGATTCCAGTCTTGTCTAGAATTCAGTGTGCAGAATCCAATCCGGTGTTTAGAATCCAGTCCGGTGTTTAGAACCCAGTCCGGTGTTTAGAATCCAGTCCGGTGTTTAGAATCCAGTCCGGTTTAAAAAAAAAAAAAAAAAAAGTCTTGTTTTGTTTAGCAAAATTTAGTCTTGCCTTGTCTTGCCTTGTCTTGCCTTGTCTTGTCTAGTTTTAAATCCTCCTATGTCTACTATGCAAGCCCTGCAGGCATCTCTCGCAGCCCTGAACTCTGTATTCAGTGCTTTGAGACCAGAGCGACTAGAAGTTTTGCAGCAATCCCTAAAGCAACTGCAAAACCTACTGACTAAAATCTTGCTCATCTTGCCAGAAGTCGTTGAGAGTACATCTATCTCTAAAGAAACTCTTGTTCACAGTATGGTGACAAGAGAATCCTCTGGTTTAATTGAAGAGAAAAGGTTTAAAAGTTTTCTGCGGCCCAGGCTCTCAGAAGAGGAGCGTCTGCGTCACAGAAACTTAAACTTGTGCCTATATTGTGGGGGTTTAGGCCACTATCTGCAGACCTGTGAGTTGCGCAAGCCAAAGTGTGGTGACGAGTCTTGCCCTCTGGCCAAGTTGAGTCAGGATACAAGACCTACTCCTGTCTCTACTGTGGCAGAGGTACTTGTCACACAACCCACACTAAAAAGCTCTCTGTCCTATAATTGGGGTCCTTGGGCAAGGGAGCCCCATTATAGATTCAGGAATCAAAAGAGAATGTTTCTCTCCTCTCTTGAGGTTCCTGTGGAAGCGGAGTTGCAAGCCCCTGGAGTGGTGCCCATAGCCCAGGTTCCTGGAGTGGTGCCCATAGCCAAGGGTCCTGGAGTGGTGCCCGTAGCCCAGGGTCCTGGAGTGGTGCCTGATGCCCAGGGTCCTGGAGCGGTGCCCGATGCCCAGGGTCCTGGAGTGGTGCCCGTAGCCCAGGGTCCTGGAGTGGTGCCCGTAGCCCAGGGTCCTGGAGTGGTGCCCGTAGCCCAGGGTCCTGGAGTGGTGCCCGTAGCCCAGGGTCCTGGAGCGGTACCCGATGCCCAGAGTGCTGGAGCGGTACCCGATGCCCAGAGTGCTGGAGCTGTACCCGATGCCCAGAGTGCTGGAGCGGTACCCGATGCCCAGAGTGCTGGAGCGGTACCCGATGCCCAGAGTGCTGGAGCGGTACCCGATGCCCAGAGTGCTGGAGCGGTACCCGATGCCCAGAGTGCTGGAGCGGTACCCGATGCCCAGAGTGCTGGAGCGGTACCCGATGCCCAGAGTGCTGGAGCGGTACCCGATGCCCTAGCTTATAGAGGGACATCAAATATTATAGTTCAGGTGTCCATACCGGAAGGGGTCTCAGAAGCTGTCACCCCAGGTAGGGACTTGAAAAGCGCAACCCTAAAAAGGGTCTCTAAAACCATAGCTCTTGAAGGGAACTCGAGAAGCAAAACCCCAGAAGGGATCTTTGAAGTAATATCCCCAAGTGGGGTCTTGAGAGACGCAGCCCCAAAGAAGGGTCTAGAAGTCGCTTCCCCAGGAAAGAACTTAAGAAGCATAGCATTAGTGGAGGATCTGAACGTTATTGCTTCAGCAAAAGTCCCGGAAGTCATAGTCCCGGGAGAACTTTCGATAATTATCGACTCAGAGAGGGAGGCCGATGGCCCGATCCCAGTAAAAGAATCCGAGGTGCTGGCCCCAGCGGGGTTCCCGGAGGCCACTGCCCCAGCGGGGTTCCCGGAGGCCACTGCCCCAGCGGGGTTCCCGGAGGCCACTGCCCCAGGTGGGGTTCAGAAAGTCACTGCCCCGGGTGGGGTTCAGAAAGTCACTGCCCCGGGTGGGGTTCAGAAAGTCACTGCCCCGGGTGGGGTTCAGAAAGTCACTGCCCCGGGTGGGGTTCAGAGAGTCTCAGCCTCGAGTAAGGTCAATAGTGACCAGGTCCTAGCAAAGCACTCCAGTCAGTCAGATGGGAAGGAAACAGATCCTGACTCTGGTATCTCAACATCCATAATCTTTGATGGGGACTTAGCCCAATTTTTGGCACTTTACAAACACTATTACATTATTATGTTGTCTAGACCATTTCTGGGCATCACTTCAGAGAACCTTGTGCTTTATCTGATTTATTCTTTTAGAGGAGAGCCTTTTGAGTGGGCGACCAGCCTAATGAAAGCTGAAGATCCCATTCTTCAGGATCCCCCAGCATTCAGTGATGCAATTATTAAAAGATATGGTTCCAAAGAAATTGGTTCAGGTTCCTCTAAGTCACCTGTCTTGTCTGCTGAGAGTCCACCAAATACTGTAAACTCGGCACAAGAGTCCCAGCCCGTTGTTTTGACTGCAGGATGTGCTTTTTTGACTTCTTCTAATAATAGTACTTTACCAGAAAGTTCAGCTCCCAAGGGTAAGAGACCTGTCTCTGATTTGAACGCAGCCTTGCTGGGTGGTACCATCAGTTCAGACAATGTTTGGGGAATTACCTTGGTCAGACCTAAAGAGCTTTGTAAAAAGAAGAAGAAGAAGAAGAAGAAGAAGAAGAAAAAGAAATAATTTTTGACTCTAGCCTTGATAAAAAAAAATGATATTTTTTTTCTCCCCTTGTCTTGTGTCCAGTGGCCACCATCAAGGGGAGGGCACTGTTACAAGTTGTTGCTACAGCTTGATTTTTGTTTTCTTGTCTGTTAGACCAGTGTGTCAGGTTTTTTTTTTTTTTTGGTATCCCTTGTTCTGGATAGTCTGAATTTTGGGGTCTTTTGACCCCTCCTCAAGGGGGGGGGGGTAATGTTATGAGCCACGGCTGTGGCTCATTCCTGTTTTGCATTTTTGTTCTGTATTTTATGTTCCCCGTGGGTGTCATGGGGTGCTCGGAGCTCACCCTTAAGGAGGGGATACTGTTATGAACCACAGGTAGTGGTTCATTCCTATTTTATGTTTATAAAGTTGTCTTGCATGCCAGGATTTCCCGTTGCTCTGTTTTAGAATACTCTTGTCTGCTGCCGCTGGTGAGTCTGTGTAATTGCAGCTTGTTCCCATGTGTTCAGCCTCACCTGGCTGCTAATTGCATCTTGTCAGTTTAGAGTCATGCAACAGGGCAGCTGCATGGGATTATTAATTAGGCCTCTCTGTTATATGCTGGCTGTTTGCAATTCACAGATGCTGGTGATATTCCTTGGTTTGCAGTCTGCTTGAAGTTTGAGCTGGTTCCTGTCAGTCCCTGTGTTGATTCCTGTGTCAGTCCCTGTGTCGATTCCTGTGTCTGATCCCGTGTCCTGCTGTGAGGCGTTCCTGCCCTGAGTTCCAGTGGCTTTGCCTGTCCCTGGTCAAGTCTACTGGCTTCCTGGTGTCCACCGGTCTGTCGTTTGGGATTCTGCCTGTCCTCCAGTTCTGAGAGTCGGTGTCGGCAGCATTAGAAGTTCCTGTCCGTTTGCCAGTATTTCGTACCGGTTCCGTGAGTAGCGGCTCTCCCGCGTCCGTTGGCCTAGGCCGCTTTATTCCATTATTGTTTCTGTCCCTGGTGTTTTGCAGAGGGTTCTGCTTATGCTGTCACCGCCGGTACACAAAGGTATTGTGTCGGCGTGTGATCAGCATTTCCTTTGTTGTTCTTTTCCTTTGGCGGTTTCTCCGCACATACTTTAGGTTTTTAGTTAGCTTGTAGCCCCTGGCCTGTTTGCTTAGTTAGAGGTCCTCTTGTTATCATTCTGCCTCGGATTTCCCTTTGTCTCTCATTAAGACCGGGGGGCACCGGAGTTGGGCAGACATAATCCGCCCTTCAAACGTGGCTGCCAAGGGCTCAAGAAACCATAGTCTCGCAAGGGATTTCCGATAGCACGGGTGAGACAACAGAGTTAGGGCGCCAGGGGCTATCCCCTTTCCATTCCCCTTTCCCAGCGTTACGTCCTGGTGCTCTGGACTCACTTCATGAACATCTCCCTTGTTCTGAGCACCAGGAACCTAACAGGGGTATGGCCCGGAGGAGCGGTCGTGGGTGCGCAGTTGTGATCTTCATGCCACCAGACTGATACGCTCTTTCTTCTCGCAGTTCCCCGATAAACCCGGTGGTAGGGGTTCTTTGACCCCTCGTCAGAGGGGGGGTACTGTTAGGATCTCCTGCTCTGTGCTGCCACGTCGCCATGGCAACCGGGAGGCAAGTGTTAGTGAAGTAACCTGAGCGCAGCTGATACTCCGGTCCGGGTTTTTACTGTGTAGTGGTTACAGGCTCTGTGCACGGCAGGGAATCCGGCGCTGGTTTTGTGCTCACAGTCTGTGAGGTCTGAGTGGGGCGTGGACAGCACCTGCTATATAAACCATCCTCTCAGGCTAGGCAAATGCTGCTGAATCTTTGTTTGTTAGTCAGTTCCAGAGAGTAAGTTAGTACTGTGTGACTTTGTATTTACTTGTTGCTTACTGCGAATAGGCCTTGGGATTCGGTACTTCATTCTGCCAATCCGGACCTAGCAGTAAGACTGGAGTCAGTTGTTTGACCCGCTGGGGTTCTTTTGCTATTCTGTGAACCCAGCAGGTTTGCGGCTGTACTCTCAGACCTGCTTGCTTAATCCACCCTCACTGTGCAGGGCATCCAGGTGTCAGTTAAGCTGAACCTGTGCCCTGCAAGTGGGGGTTAGGATTGTGGATACTCTCCTTGTGTCTATATTTCTATCTCTGACCAAGGAGTTTATTCCCACACCCGTTGGTAAGCCTTTGGGGTTTTTTCTGTTGCTCTTAGCAACATCATTCCGGGTGCTCCACATGTTAAATCACTACACCTCGCTTCATTGTCCGCTCTATTCCATCTGAGCATTCCTGACACTAGGGAGACACCCAATTCCTAAGCCTTTGGGCTTCTCCGTTCACTTTGTGTTTATTAGTTATTCCATCACCTCCTGTGTATGTTATGTTATACTGTCTGTGAGTTTGTTTGCTTCGCTTCCCTCTCTGTTCATACACCGGTATACTCCTGTTAGCACTGGTGTGCGTAACATAAAGATGATAAAAAACCCCAATCAGTGTGCCCATTTCACTATTAAATACAGTCATTAAACTTTACTCTTTTGGTCTACTGTCTGAACGCTCTCCTCCTCCAACTCATAAACAATGATCAGGTGGGTTTTATCACAGGTAGATAGGTACGGGACTACACCAGACACATGGTTGGCCTTATACATTCCAATAATACTGTTAAAGTACCTGCCCACTTGCTTTCGCTGGATGTAGAGAAGTCATTTGACAGGATTAGATGGACTTTCATGCTCGATACTCTCCTCCATTTTGGATTGGATGGTCTAATCCCTTTGCTTGATCAATGGTCTCCAAGCCTTTCTCTCTTTCCAGTGGCACTACACATGGGTGTCAATTGCCTTTATGGTATTGCTTTACTTATAGAGCCCCAATCTGCTAGGATTTGCCACCCACAGGACATTGCAGAATCAAAATAGACCCTATAGAATATAATATTTCCCTATTTACAGACAATGTCCTTCTCACCATTTCATCCCCCCACTAATCCCTTCCAAACCTTTTCGAAATTCTATCTACATATGGGTAGGATTTAGGAGCATTAGATAAACTACACTAAAACTGAACCTCTCCCTCTCCATATTTCCATCCCATATAGACCAGGTGAAGCTCATCCATGATTTGCACTAAAGAAGAGAGGGGCCGTTTCTCTGAGAACTGGACCTACTCCAACATAGGGGATCAAATGCATTCCGAGCCACTGCTTGGATCTTCCTACCTACCTCAGATCCCAAATTGAGGCAAAGCCTTGAGATCCCGCTGCCGGATCTTGAGGTTTTGCCTCGGGCACCAGTCTTATTGAATTAAATGGACTTACTGCTGATTGGCTGAGAGAGTCATCTGTCACGGTTCTAAACCAATTAGCACTTGCCCATAGAGTTCATTGGACACAGCATTAAAGATACTGACTGCCTGCAACCCCCCACACTGAGGACACCACCGGCACCCCCCACTGGTGACACCATTGGCCCCCCCGCACAGAGGACACTGCTGGCAATTCCGCACTGCCAGTACCTCTACACAGAGGACACTGCCAGCACCCCACACTGTCAACACAGCCGGCACTCCCACACAGAGGACACTGCCAGCACCCCTGCACTGCCGACACCACTGGCACCCCCACACTGCCAACATAGCCGTCACCCCGCATAGAGGACACCACCGGCACTCTTGCTCTGCCAACACTGCTGGCACACTTGCACAGAGGACACTGCTGGCATCCCCACACTGCTGACACAGCCAGCATCCTCCTCCTCACAGTCAGACACCACCGGCGGTATTTATCATAGGTGGACCCCTCCCACCAGCTGCCACAGTAAGTGCACTATTGGTGTATCCAACCCACACTGTATCCGACCTGCACTGTATTAAACCGCTCTGTATCCAACTCACACTGCATCTGACTGACACTGTATCTGACCCACACTGTACTCAACCTGCACTGTCTGTAACCTGCACTGTATTCAACCCACACAATATCCAGCCTGCACTGTAACCTGCACTGTTTTAAATCCAAAATGTATCCAACCCACGTTGTATCTGACCCGCACCGCATCGTACTTACAAGTATGGAACACTGTTTTTATTGTGTGGGAGATTTTGGGGAACTGCTCAACAAAAAGGCTGATTAATTGGGACATAAAACGGGCACAGAGTGCGGTCATCAGTGGCCTAGTGACCCCATGAGGGTAATACAGATTGGGCACTGAGGATAGGCATGTGCTGGAGGCATGTGCACTTGTGTAGGGGGCATCCATGTCTGCTGTTGATATTTTACATATAGTTTAGTGTTTTTCTTTGCTGTTTGCTAACTATTACTACTTTAAAGTAATGATATTGCACGCACGTTTGTTAGTAAATCTCTGTGTTGGATTGTTTTCTATTGAAAGTACTTGCAAGTTGGTTTGATGGGTTATTGCTAATACATGACTAATTTGCAAAACATTTTTAAACAGAAATAACTGCCGTGTGTTTGTTCCGCTGCTCTGCTGCTTAGTTTAGCCACCAAGCCTTTAACCTATGTTGGTAACAGTATTGGGGGTTGTGAGGTGGTCAAAATTGACTGGAAATGACTGGAAATTTATTTTACTGAGGTTAGTAATGCTGTAGGAACAAAAAAGGCCCAGATTGTGTGATTTTGCAATTTTTGGGAAAAAAGTACAAATCCAAAACCAAAACACGTGATCGTGATTTTGGCAGAACAAAAATCGAATCCAAAACAAAAAGTTAATACATATACAAAACTAAACCAAAACATGGTGGTCAGTGTACATCTCTAATTTGTACGGAGGACAACTCAAATACATTATCTAGATGTCTTTCTGGCAGGCAGTAATTATTCCCTCTCTAAGGAAAATTATTCCACTGCCCTTTCTTTCATAAAAATTATTTGTTCTAGTGGTGGGGCCACATTGTCTCTTGGTTCAGTAGGATTGCAGTCCTCCTGCCAAGACTACTCTAACTTTTTCAGAAGGTGCCAGTTAAGGTTCCCAATAGTATTCTTGTTCAGATCCATTCTTGGTTTGAGCAGTTTGTCTGGAGAGATAAACAACTTATGATGAACCATGATGAATGGTGGTCGACAGGTATTAGCCTTTATCATTAAGCATCGCACCTCAGGCAGGTTGTCATATAATTTGGTTCTGATAAGTGGGCACGTTGGATAGGCCTGGAGATGTTGGCTTGTAAATGTGCTTCTTTGCAAATTTCTTCTCTTTACCCACACTGTGAAATCTATGTTCATTGATTAATTAGCATTTCAATCAGGTGACCAAATGCTCAGATGTTGGCCTGTATCTTAATCAGACATAGGATTTCTTTAGATTCAGTCAAGTGGGCAGCTAGTGTGGGGGGAGAAGCTAGCATGGATTTACCAAAGTGTGGAATAACGAAGTGTGGTATCTGAACAGTTAAAAAAAAAGTTGAACAAACATTTAACTACATCAAGGAAAAAGTAATTGTTAAACTAAACAAAAATATTCCTAAAACACCCAAAATTTAACTTACAAACTACTACAGCATGCTCACCAAATGTCTATTTCTCATTTAAATTCCTGGAATTCTCACCAAACTTCACTCATCCTACATTCACCTTACAACCCACCCCTCCATACACATTACAGCTTCAATTATCCACTCCCCTCTACTAAACACTTATCAGCTTTATACTTACTTCTCTACAAGTACTTTGTCATCCACAATCGGCCATCACAATAATCACTTACAGTATAAACCTCCACCAATATTTATCTTTCTCTTCTGCTTTTATTAGCTGGTGAAATATCACTAAATCCAGGCTCCAACTACTTGCCCGACTCATACGCAGCTGATTCTAAACAATATAGAAATCCATCTAACCTCATAAATATCACGTCTCCCACCCCCTCCAAGTCATTAAAACGTGCCTTATGGAAGGCACGCTCTGTTTGTAACAAATTAACATCCATCCACAACCTCTTCCTCTCTAACAGCTTCAACCTACTGGCTATAACATAAACATGGCTCACACAATCAGACACGGCATCCCCTGCAGCACTGTCACATGGTGGTCTCCACTTCACACACACATCCAGGCCTGGTAATAGTAAAGGAGGTGGGGTTGGAATATTACTGTGCCAATGTTTCACATACACTGTTCTACCTCAGGTTCCATCACTCACATTCACATCATTTGAAGTTCACTCTATGAGGATTTTCACCCCTTTCTCTCTGCATGTTGCAGCTATCTATCACCCACTTGGGCAACCCAAACAACAATTTCTAGAAGATATTTCTGACGGGCTACCATACTTCTTATACTATGACATCTTTACCATCATCATGGGTGATTTCAATATTGCTATTGACAGTCCACAATCTCCTCATGCCTCCAAACTCCTCTCTCTAACCTCCTCTCTTGGCCTCATATAATGGTCTGACTCCTGTACTCATCAGGAGGGCCACTGCCTTGATCTTGTAATCACCAGGCTCTGCTTAGTTTCTGAATTCATTAACACTCCTTTCCATCTCTCTCATCACAGCCTTATCACCTTTCAATCTCTTCCATTACTCCAAACTCTATGACACTGAAGTCAAGCAAGCCTCCTCTAACCCTCAGAAATACTAACACTGTTAATTTTCAACAACTTTCCAACTCTCTGCAACAACTGCTCTCACCAATCACTACATTTACCTCTCCTGATACTGCTGTATCCCACCTGAACCAAACTCTAGAAACAGCGCTCGATGAAGTGGGTCCAGCTACCCATCATACTCCATGTAAGCTTAGATGCCAACTGTGGCACTTTAAATCAACAAGACACCTAAAAAACTGTACATAAAGTAGAACATCAGTGGCATAAATCTCGGAATCCTAGTGATTTTCTCACATATAAGACTCCTATTGTAATACCCTGGACAATGCTTAACAAACATATTTCCAATCTCTCATCTCTTCTCACACCACCAACCCCAAGTGACTTTTTAACACATTTAAATCCCTTCTTTACTCTCCCTCCCCCCCCCTCCCCCCACTAGCTATTTTCAGTGCATAAGAACTTGCTTCCTACTTCAAGGACAAGATTGATAAAATCCGAGATGAAATGGCATGCTCGTCCTCAGCCAGTGACCTGCTCAATTTCCTTCATGAACTCTAGCACTCTCTCTTAATTTGATCACACAAATGAAGATGAAGTATCATCACTCTTCTCATTCTCCTACTCTACTACGGCTCATAATGACCCTATACCCTCACAAGACAGTAAAACTCTGTCTCCTGTATTCATCCCAACCTTAACTAACATCTGTAATATCTATCTCTCCCCTGGTATTTTTCCTTCTCTGTACAAGCATGCAATGTTTACCCCATTCTGAAAAAACACAATTCTGACCCAAACTCTATCTCTAACTACTGTCCCATCTCTCAGCTCCCTTGCCCCTCCAAGCTACTAGAGAGGCTCGCCTACACTTGCCTCACATACTTTCTTAACTCCCAAAACTTATTGGACCCACTTCAATCAGGCTTGAGTTCCCAACACTCCACCGAGACACTGACTAAAGTAGTGAATGATCTAGTCACTGCCAAACCTAAAGGCCATTACTCACTTCTTATTACACCACCCTTTCTTGGTTCTCACCCTACCTATATAATTTCTCTTTCAGTGTTCGCTTCTCTGATTCCATCTCCTCTTCGCTACCTCTATCAGTTGGAGTACCACAAAGCTCAGTCTTAGGTCCTCTGTTTTTCTCAATCTATACCTCATCTCTTGGTAAACTAATCAGCTTTTTTGGATTTCAGAATCATTTGTACGTTGATGATACTCAAATCTACCTATCCTCCCCAGATTTGTCACCATCTGTATTGGTCCATGTCACTGAATACCTTTCTGCTATTTCCTCTTGGATGTCATCTCGCCATCTCAAACTCAACATTTCCAAAACATAATTAATTATATTTCCGCCAGCCAAGCATAGTTACCGACCTGGTATCTCCATAACTGTTGACAACTTGACAATCTACTCTACCCCACAAGCTCGCTGTCTAGGTATCATCCTTGACTCTGAACTGTCATTTGTGCCACACATTCAATCTGTCTCTAAATCATGTTTTATGCATCTAAATAAAATATCCAAAATACGACCGTATCTCACACAAGACATTGCAAAAACTCTAATTCATGCACTCATTATCTTCTGCATGGATTATTGCAATAGTCTCCTTACTGGACTTCCCAAGAAAAGACTTTCACCACTACAATCTATTTTAAATGCAGGCTAATCTTCCTAGCAAGAACTCGCTCGCAATCTGCATAGTCTGTAAATCCACTCTGTCAGTCCATCCATTGGTTGCCCATATTCTACCGTATCCAATTTAAAATACTTCTTCTCACATATAAAGCTATTAACCAAACTACACCTACATACATCTCTTCGCTTATCTCAAAATATCATCCAACTCAACCTCTCTGCTCTGCACAAGATCTACATCTCTCATCTGCATAGATCACCTGCTCTCATTCACAATTGCAGGACTTCCTTCATCAGCACCCATACTATAGAATGCCCTCCCACGCACGATAAGACTTTCCTCTAGCCTCCAAACTTTCAAGTGTTCCCTGAAAACTCACCTCTTCAGGCAAGCCTTTCAAATTTCTGAACCGCCCACAAGACCTTCAGAAGCATTCATACTGTATCTAATTACATCCCATCAGGACTGTCTTTGCAATCTGGTGGGACCGCTATGCTATAGATAGTACCTATCATTGTGTATCCTTCCTAATTCCCTAGAGATTGTAAAATTGCGAGCAAGGCCTTCCTACCTTTATGCCTGTCTGTTATTACCCAGTTTGTCTTATCACTGTTGTTTCCAAATGTAAAGCGCAATGGAATATTCTGCGCTATGTAAAAAACTGTAAATAGTAATAATAATTAATAATAATAATAATAATAATAATAATAATAATAATTTCACCTGCCAAATGTGTTTATTGTACTAGATGCTTTAAATTGACTGATTACCCTTACCCCATTACTCTTCTTTGGGGTAACCCCAAACTTAATTGGGCTTGTCTCTTTCATGTTCTTCTCTTTTGGTATCCAATGGTGTCTGGTTCATGTTGCTGCTGAACCGTTAAATCATCTCAGCATGTCATGTATTACACTAGTCAGACCTTCATTCACTACAATAACCATTATAATAATTTCACTAAACTCGACTATAATGTAAATAATTGGAATTTATAATGTTTATTCCAAATACATATTAACTTAGAACACCCAATGGACAAAAATATATAGTGAGCGCTGTATTAAGTTTACAAAATAAACTGTGCTGAGTGGGATGGGTATGGGACACCGGCAGATGGGATGTCAACGGTATTAATACCGACCCCGGCATCCCAATAGTTTTAGATACCGACAGCGTGTAGGATGTAGCTAACCCTAATTCTCTCCCTCCCCCTAACCCTCCCTCCCCACAACCTAAACATAACCCTTGGTTCCTGCAGCCTAACCCTTACCCTACCTCCTTGCAGCCTAACCCTATTTCTCTCCCTCCCCCTAACCCTCCATCACCATAGAATACACCTAACCCTTGGTTCCAGCAGCCTAATCCTAACCTCCTTTCTCAGCAGCCTAACTCTAACCCTCCCTCCCGCAACCTATTCCTAACCTTCCCTCCAGCAGCCTAACCCTAACCCTCCCCTCATGCAGCCTAACCCTAATCCTCCCCCCACAGCCTAACCTTACCCCCACAGCCTAACCCTAATCCTCCCCCTGCAGTCTTCCTGACTGGTGGGATCCTGAGCTATATATATGTGTAATAACCGAAGGGTAGGAATATTTAGTTTTGTTATTAGTGTACGGATTACAAGGTAAGTATAATGTATCTCTTGTGTTTGGTCTAGTGGTTATTAACTGTTAGTACTTCGTTCTCTCTACAGGTCTTCACAATGTCCCGGAGTATAAACCAGAACTAATTTCGGGATTTACAATGACATGCTACCTTACAGGAAATACGCAATACAGATATATACAATTGACTTCTTAATGCAATACGAACGGGATACAGTGATTGAAAATATACAACCTTATTTCGGTGAAAGTCATCAAACAAAGAACCACTTTATTAAACTGGATCTGCAATTACAGCCGACGGTTGTACCTGAACAAAGGTTAGTATCTCATAACGTGCAATATAGATACACATCAATTACACTGTAGCATTTACACTGAATATGTTTATATAGTGGCTCTTCTTCAATACTGTAATCTAACCCCTTAAATAACACAGTTCAGCTGATTCTTCGTACGTTGGTGCACATATGTTGAAAGGTCAACCTGTCTTTCTATTAAAGCTATATCTCTTTCCTTATACACTCAGCCTGCCTCTGCTTATCATTTATGTACAGACTGGAGTTTCTGATGCTGTTCCACCTATGCTTTGCACACCGGACCGGAGTCAGCTACTCACCCTCTTAGCCTTCTCTCTGGGTGGTTCTACAGTGGCACGCCTCTGCCCCTGTCACTGGAGATGGCTGGTGTGGGGCTCCCCGTCACTCACATTTTAGCTGCCTCCTCTTCCCCTTACCGCTGGTCTCTAGTATGACTGCGGGCGTTCCACCTCACGTCGCTCCCTCCAGCTCCGCTCCGTCTATTCCGCCTGTGTCTCAATTGGCCTGCCGGCGGTAAGTCTCTCGCGGCAATCGCTCTCCAGCCAGACTTCAGGGCTCCGTCAGTCCGGTTATGTGGCCCCGTTCTCCCGCTGTCACTAACACCGCACCTCAGTCCTTTTCTTCTCCTCACAGCGGCAGCGCAGCACACACCAACCCCGCGCTCAAGCCTCTCTCTCCTTTTATCTTCTCTCTCAGAGTGCCCGTATCTCTCCCGCCAGCGGCGCATGAACTTGTAGTTCGTTTTTTTTTAAAACAGCTCTCTGCTGGGTCCTAACGCCTTCTTTCTCCTGAGGCTTCCCCAATTATAAGTACCACTGTAATCACAACAAGGGGAAATGCCCAGTGATACCTACACATAGTTAATTAATCATGTCTCTAGTCCCGGGTATCACATACCGCCCCGGTAATTTGATGCGTATCCTTACGCATCCGATAACCACGTACAAGGCTGTAAGATCATTTTTTATAAAAACAGCTCTCTGCTGGGTCCTAACGCCTTCTTTCTCCCCAGGCTTCACCAATTATAAGTACCACTGTAATCACAACAAGGGGAAATGCCCTATGATACCTACACATAGTTAATTAATCATGTCTCTAGTCCCGGGTATCACACATGGTTCCGGTATGAATGGTCGACCATGTTATGGTCGACAGTCATTAGGTCGACTACTATTGGTCGACATTGACATGGTCGACATGGACACATGGTCGACACGTGAAAATGGTCGACACATAAAAGGTCGACATATGAAAAGGTCGACATGCTTTTTTGAACTTTTTTTGGTGTCGTTTTTTGCGTAAAGTGACTGGGAACCCCAATTAGTGCACCGCATCCCCTCGCATGGCTCGCTTCGCTCGCCATGCTTCGGGCATGGTGCCTTCGCTCTGCTACTGCTTCGCTCGGCACACTTTACCGTTCCAATCGTAGTCCATGTGGATCGTAAAGTATGGAAAGTTCCCCAAAAGAAAAAAAAAGTTAAAAAACTCATGTCGACCTTTTCATATGTCGACCTTTCATGTGTCGACCATTTTTATATGTCGACCATGTGTCCATGTCAACCATGTCAATGTCGACCAATAGTGGTCGACCTAATGACTGTTGACCATAACATGGTCGACCATGTGAACGGATACCATCACACATATATATATATATATATATAGATATATTTATTTATCTATTTATATATACACACATACACACACACACATATGTTCAGTATATACCTACATATATACACTATATGGACAAAAGTAATTGGCCACACCAGTTAATTATTGAATTCAGGGTTTTCAATCGATCCCTTTGCCACAGGTGTATAAAATCAAGTACCTAGCCATGCAGTCTCCATTTGCAAACATTTGTGATAGAAAATGGGTCATTCTGAAGAGCCAGTGTCATCACTGGGTGCAGGGGTGCGGCCTGCAACAGGGTGTCACCCGCCTAGGGGTGACACCAAAGTGCTGACTCCTCTTCAGTGACATTACATGCAGCATCCTGCTCCGACACTGCACTTACACCAGTCACCGGGGGCAACCCCCATCTCTGGGACCCCCCGGGGAGATGAACCCCCCCCCCCTCAAATCCACAGACCTTTTCAACAGGGCCACGCCCATTTTTGACAGAGCACGGCTTGGACGTAAGGTCTGTAATACCCCTTACAGGAAATCCGCTCACCTGGCCTGTCAATAAGTGTTTCTGACACACCTGTCACAAATGGAGCCACGCTCATCTACGACGTACGCGCATCCCATTCGTTCATGGTGGTAGGCCTCGCCGGGGGCACCTAGTCGCAGACTGAGCGGAAGGAGGCAGCACTAAGAGTCTTTCAAACAGTGTAATGGCAGAAGTTTATTGCATCTACGTTTCAGGGTCGCAACCCAGTCATCAGGATTGTTTTGCATGTGCGTCTACGCTGCTCACGCATCCCAGTCATTCCTGGGCGCACCTAGTCGCAGACGGAGCCACGATTAGCGTGTCTCAGTCTGTACTCTGCAAATCATTCCCAGCAGTGCTGCCATCAGAATTGTGGGGCCTGGGACAGACAAAATAGGCAGGATCCCCCCCCCCCCCCAAAAAAAAAAAAAAACAACAACAACCCCATAACAATAATTAAAATATATATATATATTAATAATAATAATAACAATTTTATTTATATAGGGCTCTTTCTCCAGTAGGATTTAGGGCGCTAAACAGATACATAGCATTATATAGTAGAGAGAATAATGAAGATACTAAAAGAGGCATTATGGAAATGTTGAGTAAACAGGAAAGTCTTGAGTCTACTTTTGAAGGATTCTATAGTTTTGTATATATATGTATATATAAAAATTCCTATGCCCCCACAGTTATGCCTCTATCACCATATTATGCCCACACAGTAATATTTTCAGGTGTTCTGCTCATCCCGCTTCCTCCTGCCACCTCTGCCATAGAAGACTGTTCAACAGCCTGCTTCAAGTAAAAAGTATTGAAAATGTCCCTCCCGAAATGGCCACCACCTCACAGGAGACCGTTATTAAAGATATTAGAGCCTCCTCTCCCCCTTGTGAGACACTCCTGGATGGACGGACACAGTTGCCCCTTGACAGACACAGTAGCCCCTGGATGTACAGTATACTGGGGTATAGCACAAAAAAAAAATGTAAATTTGTTTTTATTTTTTTACATTTTTAATAACAATACGGACAGAGCACCCTGGGACGGATAGAGCACAACTGGAGGACTCAGCAGATGACAGACAGAGCATAACTGTTGGACACAGCAGATGACAGACAGAGCACAACTGGAGGACACAGTAGATGACAGACAGAACACAACTGGAGGACACAGCAGATGACAGACAGAGCACAACTGGAGGACACAGCAGATGATAGACAGAGCACAACTGGAGGACACAGCAGATGACAGACAGAGCACAACTGGAAGACACAGCAGATGACAGACAGAGCACAACTGGAAGACACAGCAGATGACAGACAGAGCACAACTGGAGGACACAGCAGATGACAGACAGAGCACAACTGGAGGACACAGCAGATGACAGACAGAGCACAACTGGAGGACACAGCAGATGACAGACAGAGCACAACTGGAAGACACAGCAGATGACAGACAGAGCACAACTGGAAGACACAGCAGATGACAGACAGAGCACAACTGGAGGACACAGCAGATGACAGACAGAGCACAACTGGAGGACACAGCAGATGACAGACAGAGCACAACTGGAGGACACAGCAGATGACAGACACAGCACAACTGGAAGACACAGCAGATGACAGACAGAGCACAACTGGAGGACACAGCAGATGACAGACAGAGCACAACTGGAGGACACAGCAGATGACAGACAGAGCACAACTGGAAGACACAGCAGATGACAGACAGAGCACAACTGGAAGACACAGCAGATGACAGACAGAGCACAACTGGAAGACACAGCAGATGATAGACAGAGCACAACTGGAGGACACAGCAGATGACAGACAGAGCACAACTGGAGGACACAGCAGATGATAGACAGAGCACAACTGGAGGACACAGCAGATGACAGACAGAGCACAACTGGAGGACACAGCAGATGACAGACAGAGCACAACTGGAGGACACAGCAATGACAGACAGAGCACAACTGGAAGACACAGCAGATGACAGACAGAGCACAACTGAAGGACACAGCAGATGACAGACAGAGCACAACTGGAAGACACAGCAGATGACAGACAGAGCACAACTGGAAGACACAGCAGATGACAGACAGAGCACAACTGGAAGACACAGCAGATGATAGACAGAGCACAACTGGAGGACACAGCAGATGACAGACAGAGCACAACTGGAGGACACAGCAGATGATAGACAGAGCACAACTGGAGGACACAGCAGATGACAGACAGAGCACAACTGGAGGACACAGCAGATGACAGACAGAGCACAACTGGAGGACACAGCAGATGACAGACAGAGCACAACTGGAGGACACAGCAGATGACAGACAGAGCACAACTGGAGGACACAGCAGATGACAGACACAGCACACAAGTAGATAAATAGATTTTCAGGTGCGCTATCAATAGCATCTGGTGTAGGGAAGGTCAGTTCCCCAAGTGAAGGCAAAGAGATAAAATATAGATACACCAGCGCTGGCTGTCTCATGAAAAAGGCAAACAGAACGGCTTTTTAGATGTAAATGATGACAGTTCTATTAAATAACACACAATAAGATCATATATATATATATATATATACAGAAAAAATTGAGCGCTACTCGGCGTCTTGATCAAAAAGTAGAAAAGTGTATTAAAACACCAACATGATGGTGTTTTAATTCACTTTTCTACTTTTTGATCAAGACGCCGAGTGCCGCTCAATTTTTTCTGTTTGTTTGACCATCACTACTGAGAAGACACAAGCGCATTTATATCACTGAAAACGGAGTGCCGATCCATTTCCATGAAAAAATAAAAAATAAAATATATATATATATATATATATATATATATATATATAGAGTAGTAGATTCACTCGGCACTCGACAAAGCAAATACACACAGCATGCCGGGTGCCCTCCTTCTGTGTGGTTTACAAGTTCATGTAATGGGCGGCACTCACGGAATTATCTCAAATAAAGGACCCGGACACTCCTGGGTACAACAACGTTTCGGTTTTATAAACCTTCGTCAGGTATGAAAATAATACAAAGACTGAGCTTACCTTTATACATAGACTAAAGCACCAGGTGAAGAAAAACGTGCACAACTGCTCCCTCCGCTTCCGCTGACGTCATCATATGCAGATGGCGCCAGGACGGCAGCAGGGACAAAACTACTGTGAATCCGTCACCATGGTTACATCTGCATGACATAAACAATGATCACATAGCTATTTCAGATATAGGCATTAGAATAACACAGTCCTAAAACCATAGCACTTAAAGAAAACAATTGAAAGAAATCATTTAATTTACTCCATGAGGAGAGACAGTGTTCAATAAATGAATCCACTTAATTTCAAGTTGCAAAAGGGTTCTTCCTCTGTCACCCCCTCTAATATCTTCCTTTACTTGATCCAACATCATATAGCGTAAAGATGAAAGGCTATGTTTACAAGCCTTAAAATGCTTGGCGACGGGCTGATCTATATTCTTCCCCTCTAATGTTTGCTTGATGGCACTCCGGTGTTGCGCCATCCGTTCCTTAAACTGGCAAACCGTCTTGCCAATATAATATAAACTGCAGGGGCACCTTATACAATAGACAACATACTTGCTAGTACATGTGAATACGTGTCTCAATTTGATCTGTTTATCATTATGTGGATGTCTAATATAATTACCTGGATCTAAATACGTGCATGTGGTGCAACCCAGGCACCTATAATTGCCCGGCTTTCTAGTCATGAAGTGCTCAGAACGTGCACTCGGACAGTTGGCTATGTCAGTATGCACCACATGATCTCCTATGTTCTTTCCCCTGGTATAACATGGGAGTAAAGCACGATCAGTCAAATCTAAAAGGTCTGGGTCGGATTATATCACTGGCCAGACCCTTTTAGCTGTATTGACAATTCTCTTAGTAGATACAGTATAATTGTTAACCCAAATCATGGTTGTATCCATTTTGTTAGGCTTAATAACTGTATTGTCCTTCACTTTGGGTGCTGCCAGTGCCTTCGTTCTAGCTAGTTGTAGATCCTTATTGCAATATCCCCTTTCCAAAAATTTGGTAGTCATTAGGTCCATCTTACTCACTTCATCATAGAAACATAGAAACATAGAATTTGACGGCAGATAAGAACCACTTGGCCCATCTAGTCTGCCCATTTTTTTTTATCAGTGGGATCACTGCAAATGCGGTGAACACGCAGATACTGTGAGTAAGGGAGACCTCTTTTAAGTGAACTGGGATGATGACTAGATTCATGAAGCATATTGTTGCAATCAGTGGGTTTTTGGTAAATGGATGTGATGAAATCCACCCCACTGATCTTCACATCTACATCAAGGAAATGTATGCTTTCCTTCTGAATATTCCAAGTGAACTTGATATTCTGATCCATATCATTAACCTGCAACACCATAGCCTTAAACATCTCCTCAGTGCCCCTCCATAGGAAGAACACGTCATCTATACTGTATATCTCGTGTATAGGGGTATTAGATGAGCATATTCTTGTCTACCAAAAAACAATTGATCCTCAACAGTGAACATGAAAGCATTCGCATAAGTTGGTGCGACACAAGCTCCCATCGCACAACCGCGAGTCTGCAAGAAATATTCATTATTAAATTTGAAATAATTTCTTTCTAACACCAATCTCAGTAATTGCAAAAAGAACTCCATATCAGGACCATTGTAAAGGATGTTGTCAGTAATTAGTTGTAGTACAGCCTCCAACCCTCTGTCATGGGGGATGTTCGTATATAAGCTTACAACATCCGCGGTACACAGCCAGCAATCATCAGGAATGGCACCAAAATTACTAAGTTTCTGTAAAAACATGGTCGTATCTTTAAAATATGTTCCTCTATCCTGCACCACCGGCCGCAGGTAGAAGTCAAGGTATTTGGAGATTTGGTAAAATAAGGAGTCCCTAGCAGACACTATGGGTCTGCCCGGGGGCTTCTCACTATTCTTATGCAACTTATGGAGCATGTTAAAGATTGGTACCCGGGGGTGTTCACAACACAAAGCTTTCTGCAAAGATTCTGTTATGTGACCAGCCTCCACTGCAGACAATAAAACACCCTCCAGCTCCCTCCGAAAGACAATCGTGGGATCTCTCTCCAATTTCGTATACACACAATTATCACATAGTTGCCTATAAGCCTCATCTTTGTAATCACTAATATTTTGTACAACTATACCCCCACCTTTGTTGGCGGGGCGTATCATTATATCTTTACAGGTGGAAAGGTCATGTAAAGCCTTCCATTCTGCTGATGATAAATTCCTATTACCTGTAAATTTCTCTTTATCACAGGAATCAATACAATTAGTGATCGTTCTAGTGAACGCTTTAATAGCTGTATTGGAAGAAAAAGGGTCAAAATTTGATTTCAATCTGACTGGACATTCTGGTTTATCAACTTTCACCAAAGACTTTTCAGAATCATTCTTACAAAAGAATTCTTTTAACCTTAGTTGCCTATTAAACCGACATAAATCAACTTTACAATTGAGACTATTATGAGCATTTGTGGGAACAAAATTAAGACCTCTACTCAATACTGCAATCTCACAGTCAGACAAGGAACGTGATGATAAGTTGTAAATAATTTTTTTGTCGTTTTTGCAGCTTGCTTTGGCCTCCCTTTCACATTGGCGGCCCCTTCTGGTTCTTTGTCACCTCCTTCGTCCAAACGGGCTCTCGTTTTTACCCCTAAAGGGGATCGACCCCTCGGTTTAGTGCGACTGGTACTCGGTAGTTCTGTTTCACTATACGAGGTTCCACTCGAGTTTTCAGTCTCTTCAGATGATCGTCCTACTTGCCTATTAAATTTGTTGAACCTCTTGCGATATGGTCTCCATCCGCCTGTTTGTGGATTTGCCCAATAGTAGACCCGGTTTTCATCATAGTCTCTATTTCCAGTAGCTAATTTTTTGGTTTTAAATTTAATTAGCTCTGATTTGTACTTCTCCACTTCTGTATTTAATTTGGAGATCCAATCTACAGACGTATCAGAGATCAATATATCCAGGCTGTCTTGCTCCTTTACTTTGATCTTTTCTCTCGTGACAAGCAGCTCCCAGCTTACCTTTTTCCTTTGCATTTTTCAGTGCTTTTAGGGTCAGCGAGTTAGTGGCGGCCAATAAACGGGCGAAGGATACCGGTTTGCTTTTTAAAAACATTGTATTTGAACAGAAGATAATATTATGCAAGATTCCGAGCTATAAGACAGACCATTTAGGTTATGGGCATTGGGTGACATTAAAAACTCAAACAGATACAGAGATATGTCCATGTAAATTAGCTAACATGTATTTACCTATAAGGCCTCCTCGTTGGGCTCAATTCATGTTACACGGGGATGCTTCACCTCTTACTAACTTTCAGTTTGCTGCAGTATTGAAACGCTGATTAGTTAAGTTGGGTCTAAAGAGCGTATAGTATTGAATACATTGTTTTCGAAAATGGGCGGCTACTTGCACTGCGGCCAGCGGAGTTCCAACGTCAGCCATAAACGAGTTGGGTCATTGGAAATCAGTAGTGTTTAGGTCCTACATGAGGTTACAAAAGAGTTGATATTGCGCTACTTGCGCCAACCCAAAAACGTTGTTTACCCATCAATTTTTGAATGTCCAGCATTCAGAAATTGGGGGTGTGAAGGAATTTAAATTTTTTCCTCCGAGGCGGCCTAATTACAATTGGATGAATCTCGAGGTCCACGGGAGGTTGTTTAAGTTTTCTCCTTCACTTGGGTTCTTTTCTAACACAGCCATCTTTTGTTTATTTCAGTTACACACGTTTTTGGGGTATGGTATTCTGACAGTTAGGGTGTTTTTTCTTACAGTAATCTTTTCCTTCTTGGATTAAATTGGTAATAGGTTTGATTTACTTTTTTGACACAGGAAAGGTGACGGGAAGGTGCTACTAGCCAGTGGTCACTTGTGGTATAAGTGGTCTTTGTGGGGCCATTACCCTTTTGAAAAATGGCGGGTGTGTCCTGCCCTTGCGGGGGGACAAAGGAGCGCTTCTCTGTGGGAGCATCCGTACTGTGCCATAGTAAAGGGTAGTGAGTTCTTTAAACGCAGGTTATGCAGATACAGAGTGGGGGGCGTTTTAGTCACTTCCATTTTTAAGGGATCTAATTGGCTGGAGCTGGTTAATGGTAGCATCTTCTTTGCCACCCTCTACGATTAAAATCTGGTCATCCAATTAGTAAATGTCAGGACCTATAATCCAATGCAGTGGTGTCCATGTATTTATTTCTTAGTTGATAAATTAGCTTAAAGTGTGTTATCAAGGTTCAATTACAATAAACTAATTAACGCCTTTTAATAAAATAAAAAAGGAAAGGGGTCATAAATAGATTTTAAAACTATATAAGACACTCGCACTCACGGTCATAGGAATGAATAGGGAAGCATTGATTGGCTGAGTGGACACTGCCATATCAACCGTTCCCATTCTCTCAGCTAATCAGCGCTTCCCCATTCATTCTTATTACAATGACCGCAGTCACGAGGCATTTTTCAATCTTTTTTAAAAATTTATCTATTTTGCTGCTTCTGGCAACATCTAAACTAGCAGCTTTGGAGCGATTTATTGGTAATATTTAATTTTTTTCCACTAGTTTTTTATTTTTTTATTTTAGGCTGTTAGTTCTTGATTGATGAAAACATTCTATAAGGAAATATAATTTATTAACCAGCCATCCTGTCTGGAACTGCTGTGCCACCATGTTTAGTAGATGTGCTACACATTTAGTGCTGTACATTTTTATTACTGCCTTGTGTTTGTGTTGCTGCTCAGTTCCGTAGTTAAGCCAGCCAGCTCGCTGCAGCCTTTGGCCTATATTGGTGAACAATTAGAGATGAGTGGGTTCGGTTCTAGGAGAACATTGAGATCTGAGCCGGGTTCCGAGTCCAGCTTAAGTTTTCCTTCCAGACTCAGATCCCAAAGAGAGGCAGAACGTCATCTTCCCACTGTCAGATTCTTGCGGATTTTGGATACTATATAAGTCTCCATGCATCTGCATCAACTTCACTCCGGCTGTGGAGAGTGTACTGGATGGACGTGTCCATCTCAGTACTGTGTTATCTGGCTTGGGGTGGTTGCTCTGTCTGCTGTATCTGAAAGGGGGTGCTTTGTCAGCAGTGTCAGTCCAGGCAAGGTGCCCTGTCTGCTGTATCAGTCCAGGGGTGCTAAGTCTTCTATATCAGTCCAGGGTTCCCTGTCTGCTGTATCTGAAAGGGTTGCTAAGTCTGCTGTATTAGTCCAGACAGGGTGTTCTGTCTGCTGTATCAGTCCAGGGGTGCTCTGCCTGCTGTATCTGAAAAAGTGGTGCTATGTCTGCTGTATCTGAAAGGAATGATCTGTCTGTCTGTCCATACAGGGGCTCTGCCACTGTGTAAAATTAAAATACTAAAAGTTAAAAATAAAAAGGCTAAAATTATAATTATAAAAAATATATATTTTTGTTTGTTTGTGCTGTACCCCAGTGTACTAAACAATTTTTATTTTATTTTCATAAGTACTGTGACACTGCTGATCAGACCGCAGTATTATTTCCTACTCATACACGTATTGTGCGACACTGTTGGTGAAGGTCAACCACAGTGTTCGACTACCATTTCTGACTCATCCACATATTGTGCAATGCTGTTGGTTAAGCTAAACCACAGTGTGTAATAATATATATTTCTGACTTATTTGTGCAACACTGTCGGTAAAGCTAAACCACAGTATGTAAAAATATACATTTCTTACTCATTTGTTGGCACTCTAACTACCGGTGTGTGATATAAAAAATAATAATACATATTTCTAACTCATTTGTGCGACACTGTCGGCGAAGCTATACTGCACTGTGTAAAAACATATATTTCTGATTCATTTGTGCAACATTGTAAGCGCCGGTGTGCGATATAAAAAATAATAGTACATATTTCTGACTCATTTGTGCAACACTGTCAGTGAAGCTAAACCGCAGTGTGTAAAAATATATATTTTTGACTCATTTGTGTGACACTGTAACTGCTTGTGTGTGATATAAAAAAATAATAATACATATTTCTGACTCATTTGTACGACATTGTTGTTGTACCCCACTTTGTGTTGATAGAAATGGAGGACAAACAACTGAAAGATCAGCAACCACTTACTACTCTTGGTGCTGAAGTTGCTGCCACTAGTCCTAACATTGACAATGCAAGTACATCAACATCATCTACTAAGACCGATGCCCAATGGTGTAGAAGGCATGTAAAATCAAAGAAGCAATATTTTACAGTGATAAATGAAAAAAAAGTAAAGTTAGCTGACGAGAAACATGAAATTGGCAATATGCCATTCAGTACATGAAATGGCAAGGAAAGGCTAAGGCCTTGGCCTGTGTTTATGACTGTTGGTTCTGCATCTCATAATGTTGATGTAAGCCCTCCTCCCTGTAGAAAAGGTAAAGAGATATCACCTATCCCCAAGGAGAGTCCAAGTATGTCCCTGGTTGCGATGTATAAGCCTGACCTTTCCAATACTGTATGGGAAGAGGAGGCTTCTTCTACCATTTGCATGCCCTCTGCAAGTGTTGGGAGGAGCAGCACAAGTCAACGTGCTGACATTGAGATTGAGGATTTTACTGTAAAAGTACACCAGGATGAGGAGGATATTGGTGTAGCTGGAGCTAATAAAATGTTGACGATGAGGAATTTGGCCATCTCTGCACGAATAACCACCGGAGATGACTGCATAAAAAGGATCAAGCACCAGCAGTCGGGAGGACCGTATGAGCTAATTCAAAAGAGATGTAAAGCTCTGTTTGGACATCTATAAAGTCCTTCTCATTTGCGAGGAAGGAAATACAAGCAGCTACTACAAATTGTGAGCTGCAGCGGAGGAGACTTGATTTATCCTTAATTGTCTACCAGCTACAGCTAAGTCAGTTAAAACACTGTGCTTTTTTCATATACTGCTGGAGTCAATTTCATTTCCATGGTGGATATACAATTTGATCTGTGAATACATCTAGGAAAATACTGAATATCTTAAAAACAGCAGCCTAAAACAAGGGAGCTCTAATTAATTAAATCAGGTGAATAGCTGCGGGAGGCAAACCAAAAGAGATCTACTTGAATTCATTGTATCTTTTTCAGTTTTGCAATTCTTTGAGACAAATTGTTTGTTTCCATCATGATGTATCATATTATTTTAACATTGTTATAGCTTGTATAAGGAAGAGATAATTTTCTGATTTTTCACAAAGGTGGAATGTGTGTTAGTGTTGATATACGTTTTAATTGAAAATAAAAATTTATTGTATTTTTATTCTAGTGCGCTCTGACAACTTTATTTTCTATTGATTTTTTGAGGGCTGAGTATCCCTCATGTCAGCAGCAGCAAAATAATAAAAATACATAATTTTGATCGGACAGTTGGTCACTTTATTTTTATTGTTTTGCAAAAGCAGCTGGAGAAAGTGAAGGAGGAGCTGAAATGGAGCAATCCCGCTAAGTATTTCAGACTTGTAGATTAAGCCCTTCATTTGCTTTGCCAGTATTCAAGGGACATCAATCTCTTGAAATCAGATCACTATTTTTTTTTTGGCGACCGTACTAGATGTGTAAGTGTAGAGGTGTAAGTCATACATTGTGTCTTTCTTTCCAACTAGCACAAATCTGCAGAGATGCAAAGAGCTGTTGGTGAGAAAATTGTCAGCTCAAGCAGAACATGAAACGGCAACATCTCCTCCTTCAGTTTCTCCAGCAACTGCAGCTGCATGGAAAAAACTAAGTTTTCCAAAAAGACCCACTGGCGGTGATGTAGATCAGTCAGGAACAAGTTTTGACATCTGGTCCAGACTGAAGGAGCTGCCTACAATTACTGACATATGTACTGTCATTGCGTATGATGCTGTCTCCATTTAAAGAATGGTTGATGATTATTTCAGTGATAGCATCCAAATAGGCATGTCAGACAGTCGATATGTATACTGGAAGGAAAAAGAGGCAAGTTGGAGGCCCTTGCACAAACTGGCTTTGTGTTATTAAAATTGCCCAGCCTCCAGTGTGTACTCAGAAAAAGTTTTTAGCACAGCCGGGACCCTTGTCAGTGATCATGTTACTTCCCCGAAATATGGAAAATATGATGTTCATCAAAATGAATTACACATTCCACAAGGAAGACCTTAACCAGCAATTACCACCAAAAAGTACAGAGGGACCTGTGATGGTGGATTCCAGCGGGGATGAATTAATAGTCTGTGAAGAAGAGGATGTACATACTGCTGGGTGTGAAGAATCTGATACTGAAGACGACATTGTCACATTTTAAAGTACCAATGCCAATTTGTGTACTGCCCATTGCCAGCTTGTTTTGTGGGGTCCAAACAATCCAATCGCTTCAGCCACAAGTGATGGTCCCTGTCACTGAAATGATTGGTTTGTTAAACTGTGCATGTTCTGTTTAATATACAACATAAGGGTGGGTGAGAGGGACCAAGGACAATTCCATCTTGCACCTCTCTTTTTTTTTTGCATTATGCGTCCTTTGGAACATTTTTTTTGCATAGTTTATGAAGCTGCCATCCTGTCTGCCACTGCAGTGCCACTCCTAGATGGGCCACGTGTTTGCACCGCCCACTTCTGTCGATTAGCTTAGTCATCCAGCTACCTCGGTGCAACCTTTTGGTCTAAATTGTATGAAAACAATATTGTGAGCTGTGAGTTGTTAAAAATAGACTGGAAATTAATGTTATTGAGGTTAATAATACTGTAGGAACAAAAACACCCCCAAACTAGCTGTTTTTATGGGTTTAAAAAAACCAATCCAGATCCAAAACACAAAGGGGGTCATTCCGAGTTGCTTGCTCGCTGCTATTTTTAGCAGACTTGCTAATAGGCTAAAATCCGGCAGTTCTGCACATGTGTATGCACCGCAGGGCGCACGCGCTAAGCAATTTTTTCACAAAACTATGCTATTTTACTCACGGGCAAACAAAGCTTTTCAGTCGCTCTGTTGATCGGAGAATGATTGACAGGAAGTGGGTGTCTCTGGGTGGTAACTGAGCGTTTTCCGGGAGTGTGCTAAAAACGCAGGCTTGCCAGCAGAAAGCGCAAGAGTGGCAGGAGAAACGGGGTAGTGGCTGGCCGGACACTGGCCGTGTTTGTGACGTCAAACCAGGAACTAAACGGACTGAGGTGATCGCAATCTAGGAGTAGGTCTGGAGCTACTCAGAAACTGCAAGGAAATACTTAATAGCAGGATTGCTAATCTTTCGTTAGCAATTCTGCTATGCTAAGATACACTCCCAGAGGGCGGTGGCTTTGTGTTTGCTAAAAGTAGCTAGCGAGCGAACAACTCGGAATGACCACCAAAATCCGAAAAATAACTCGACCACACCCCTATGAACAATACAGTATATGAGCTGTGAGGTGATCAAATTGTCTGGAAATGTCTGGAAATGAATGTTAACAATGTTATTTAATACCAAGGATAAAATTACATGATTTTAGCTGTTTTTATATATTTTTAAAGAAATCAAGATCCAAAACCAAAACATAATGAAGACTTAGATCTCAGACCAACCATGACCTGTGTACATCTCCAGTTTAGCTTCAACACTCTTACATAAAATCACTTCTTTTGTACACATGCTGTGACTGAACCTCACCTGCAACAGGTGTTATCAACAAATCCACCACACCCACAACAGAGTGCAAGCCCCTAGTACATATGCACGTTGCCTTTTCAGTTACGCTACCTGTAGCCATCTGTCACGCTTGGCGTAAGTTGGGGTTCCGACAACCGAGTTTTGGCTGAAGGGACAGCTACCTGTGAGGAGAGTAAACAAGGTGGCTGAATGTAATTCCTCATCATGGAGTGGAAGACAAATTAAGTGTTAACGTTGTCCGGAGGGCATAAAGAAAAGGAGGACTTCGAAGGAAGATAACTGTAGTTTTAATGAATAATCAGGCTGTACACGAATATTGGAGCAATTGAAGAAACTAGAAGAAATAGAGTCTATGGTTAAATGACTTGAAGAGTGAAGCTGAAGAACTCTGGTAAAGAAGAACTGAAGACTGTGTTTTATGATTAGAAGACGAGGCTGAAGAACTTGGACTTTGAAGAAATGAAGACTGTGGTTTGTAATTAAAAGATGAGGCTGAAGAACTTTGACTTTGAAGAAATGAAGACTGGTTTGTAATTGAAAAGCGAGGCTGAAGAACTTGAATTTTGAAGAAATGAGGACTGTGGTTTGTGATTGAAAGATGAGGCTGAAGAACTTGGACTTTGAAGAAATGAGGACTGTGGTTTGTGATTGAAAGACGAGGCTGGAGAACTTGTACTTTGAAGAAATGAATACGTCTGCGGGACCCGCCGTTAGCACCTGGAGCTCATCTATGACCTGGGACCCCGTGAGTGCTTCCACGAGTGGCAACGGACTTAGACAGCAGGACTGCAGCAGCGTTTAGGTAACCGATGGATGAGAGCAACTAGGACCAGGGAACAAGAAGTAACCTGGGAGCACAGAGCTGGAGAACCTTTCACAAGGAGGTAACATGAAGCACTGGCACTCTCCCTCTGAGCCAGCCCCCTTTTGTAAGGGGAGAACACGCAGGATTGGCTGGACACTGATTGGTAACTTCATTGGTAATACTCTGGTCTCCAACATGGCTGCCCCCAGCACAGGAGACATACTTAGCTGTTAGCACACAGCTTTAGCCAGCTTCTGACTCTGACACAGTGGCGTAACTACTGCGGTGGCTTGGGGGAGAGGGGCTGCGGGGGCGCCACTGATTTACAGCAGACTAACATGCGGACGAGCGTCCGCATGTCAGTCTGCAGTCTCCTTCCCTCCGCCGCTTTTTGGAGGGCACACAGCGCGCCTCCCTGTGTCCCTCCTGCTGCATCATCTCCGGCGGCCGCGGGTCTAATAGGGGGAAGTGCCGTCCGTGAGCTCTAATTGGCTCACGAACCGGCACTTCCCCCTATTAGACCCACGGCCGCCGGAGATGATGCAGCAGGAGGGACACAGGAGAGACGAGCTGTGCCCTCCGTGTCCCTCCAAAAAGCGACGGCGGGGGGGGGGGGGACAGGGAGGAATATCTGGCACTGGGGCATTTCTAGCACTGGGGGGAATATCTGGCACTGGGGGCATATCTGGCACTGGGTGGGGGGATATCTGGCACTGGGGCATATATGGCACTGGGGGGGAATATCTGGCACTGGGGGCATATATGGCACTGGGGGGGGGATATCTGGCACTGGGGGCATATATGGCACGGGGGTCATATATGGCACTGGGGGGAATATCTGGCACTGGTGGCATATATGGCACTGGGGGGGATATCTGGCACTGGGGCATATATGGCACTGGGGGAAATATCTGGCACTGGGGGGGGGATATCTGGCACTGGGGCATATATGGCACTGGGGGGAATATCTGGCACTGGGGGGAATATCTGGCACTGGGGGGGATATCTGGCCCTGGGGCATATATGGCACTGGGGGGGAATATCTGGCACTGGGGGCATATATGGCACTGGGGGGGGGATATCTGGCACTGGGGGCATATATGGCACTGGGGGGGATATCTGGCACTGGGGGCATATATGGCACGGGGGGAATATCTGGCACTGGGGGGGAATATCTGGCACTGGGGGCATATATGGCACGGGGGGAATATCTGGCACTGGGGGGGAATATCTGGCACTGGGGGCATATATGGCACTGGGGGCATATTTGGCACTGGGGGGGAATATATGGCACTGGGGGCATATCTGGCACTGGGGGCATATGTGGCACTTGGGGGGAATATCTGGCACTGGGGGCGTATGTGGCACTGGGGGGGTATATGTGTACCTGGCACATGGGGGGGACGACTATATTTGGCACTGGGGCATGTATGTACCTGGCACCGTGGGGGAATATCTGGCACTGGGGACATATGTGGCACTGGGAGCACAGCCCTAGCAACAAGGACTACCTCCTAGCAACGAGCATGACACCCAGTGCATGAAACACCTGGCAACGAGCATGACACCCAGTGCATGAAACACCTGGCAACGAGCATGACACCCAGTGCATGAAACCCCTGGCAACGAGCATGACACCCTGAGCATGAAAACCCCTGGCACCGTGCATGGAACCAAGAGCATGAAACCCCTGGCAACAAGCATGACACCCAGTGCATGAAACCCCTGACAATGAGCAGGTAATTGAAAAGTAATTAGAAGCCTTACTGTAGGACTTAATGTGTAATGGGCATTACGGTGTGTGGCATAATGTATCACGGACATTGCGGTGTGTGTCATAATGTGTCACAGGCATTACGGTGTATGGTATACTATATCGCGGGCATTGTGATATGTGGTATAATGTCTCAGGGTCATTGCAGTGTGTGGCATAATGTATCACGGACATTGCGGTGTGTGTCATAATGTGTCAGGCATTACGGTGTGTGATTTACTATATCACGGGCATTGTGGTATGTGGTATAATGTCTCAGGGTCATTGCAGTGTGGCATAATACATAACGGGCATTGCGATGTGTGGCATAGGGTATAACGGGCAGGGCATTGCGGTATGTGTCACAGGCATTACGGTGTATGGTATACTATATCACGGGCATTGTGGTATAATGTCTCAAGGTCATTGCAGTGTGTGGCATAATGTGTCACAGGCATTGTATGTGCTATAATGTATCGGGCATTGCAGTGTGTGTCATAATGTTTCACGGACATTGCGGTGTGTGTCATAATGTGTCACAGACATTGTATGTGCTATAATGTATCAGGGGCATTGCAGTGTGTAGCATAATGTATAACGGGCATTGCGATTCCTGTCATAATGTGTCACAGGCATTACGGTGTGTGGCATAATGTGTCACAGACATTACGGTGTGTGGCATAATGTGTCGGGGGCATTACAGTGTGTGCATATTGTGTCGTGCATTATTGTGTGCGGCATAATGTCTAAGGGCCATTGCAGTATGTGGCATAATGTATACTGGGCATTACTATAAGGAGGAAAAATGACAAATAATGTAAGGGGCATGAATCAGGATTATTTTTCTTTCCTGTGGTGGTCAATGTATGGGCGTGCAGGTTGCAAAACTGGGGTATAAGGTAGTCTTTTCCTGCAATGCCACGCCCCTTTATGCGAAACCACGCCCACTCCAACAAAACCACGCCCCTTTTTTGGTGCGCGCATATTTATCCCTTTCTTGCTCCCAATTATGGAGCATGAAGGGGGGGGGGGGGCGCCGAAGAATTTTTTGGCTTGGGGGAGAAAAATTTCTAGTTACGCCACTGCTCTGACACACTATACTGTGTCACACTAGAGGACTTTACCGCAGTAATCCCGGCCGCAGCGCCAAGCTCTCTGGACCCTTGGCAGCCACACATCCGTCCAGAAGGACCCACTGCCAGCAGCTCCCTGCCGCCGCAGGCACTCCAACCAGCGGGTTGGTAACCGCGGGAGCACCTGCCGGAGGTAAGGCTCCAGAGCCTGACACCATCCAATGTGTTTCGTCATAAGAATTACTTCTTCAGGTGCTGTTGATATCCTCCACATGCACAGCTAGCATGTATAATATTCATTCCCTATACAATAGGTCTGCTTGGGGGGTACTTTTTCACCTTTATTTATCTTGGGCAATAAAAAAGGAAAGATGTATAACAGAGCCAGCGACATGCAGAAAGTAGAGCTCAGTTTTGTTAATGGTACCATTATTATAGGCTCATTGAATTAACCTGTCCTAGGATTCTTTGAAATTCCTTAAAATTTGATGGTAGAACTTGGGAGCTGTCTATAGCATTGAGTGTTATTGCGTTGTGCAGACAGTAGATCTGGTTCTTCTCTGCCGTCAAATTCTACAGTATGTTTCTATATTTCATAGGTTTTGCTATATATTGATAACTAGCTGAACACCCGTCCTTCGCTACAGAATTACAAGCATAATCACAAAAAGATGAAAAGCGCTGATATTTAAGTGAATTTAATACTGCTTTTAGAACCTCCAGGGCGGGCCTTCCCTGGATTGATGCTGTCAAAAGGCTGGCGCTGAGGAGAATAATCCGCTTCCTTCTGTGCCCCATCCCGCCTCTGATGCTGCCCTGCTTAGTTCTGTTACTGCTTGTGGTGAGGAGGATTATCCGCCTCCTTCTCTGCCCCATCCCACCTCTGATGCTGCCCTGCTCAGTGCTGTAACTGCTGGTGCTGAGAAGAATATTCCACCTCCTCCTCTGCCCCGTCCCGCCTCTGATGCTGCCCTGCTCAGTGCTGTAACTGCTGGTGCTGAGGAGAATAATCCACCTCCTTCTCTGCCCCGCCTCTGATGCTGCCCTGCTCAGTGCTGTAACTGCTTGTGCTGAGGAGAATAATCCGCCTCCTTCTCTGTCCCGTCCCGCTTCTGATGCTGCCCTGCTCAGTTCGGTTACTGCTGGTGCTGAGGAGGATAATCTGCCTCCTTCTCTGCCCCATCCCGCCTCTGATGCTGCCCTGCTCAGTGCTGTAACTGCTGGTGCTGAGGAGAATAATCTGCCTCCTTCTCTGCCCCGTCCCGCCTCTGCTGCTGCCCTGCTCAGTGCTGTAACTGCTGGTGCTGAGGAGAATAATCTGCCTCCTTCTGTGCTCCATCCCACCTCTGCTGCTGCCCTGCTCAGTGCTGTAACTGCTGGTGCTGAGGAGAATAGTCTGCCTCCTTCTCTGCCCCGTCCCGCCTCTGATGCTGCCCTGCTCAGTGCTGTAACAGCTGGCGCTGAGGAAAATAATCCGCCTCCTTCTCTGCCCTGTCCCGCCTCTGATGCTGCCCTGCTCAGTGCTGCAACTGCTGGTGCTGAGGAGAATAATCTGCCTGCTTCTCTGCCCCATCCTGCCTCTAATGCTGCCCTGCTCAGTGCTGCAACTGCTGGCACTGAGGAGAATAATCCGCCTCCTTCTCTGCTCTGTCCAGCCTCTGATGCTGCCCTGCTCGGTGCTGTAACTGCTGGTGACGAGGAGAATAATCCGCCTCCTTCTCTGCCCCGTCCTGCCTCTGATGCTGTCCTGCTCAGTGCTGTAACTGCTGGTGCTGAGGAGAATAATCCGCCTCCTTATGTGCTCCATCCCGCCTCTGATGCTGCCCTGCTCAGTGCAGTAAATGCTGGTGCTGAGGAGAATAATCCGCCTCCTTCTCTGCCCCATCCCACCTCTGATGCTGCCCTGCTCAGTGCTGTAGCTGCTGCTGCTGAGGAGAATAATCCGCCTCTTCTCTGCCCCTTACCGCCTCTGACGCTGCCCTGCTCAGTGCTGTAACTGCTGGTGCTGAGGAGATAATCTGCCTCCTTCTCTGCCCCATCCCGCCTCTGATGCTGCCCTGCTCAGTGCTGTAACTGCTGGTGCTGCGGAGAATAATCTGCCTCCTTCTCTGCCCCGTCCCACCTCTTATGCTGCCCTGTGCAGTGCTGTACATGCTGGTGCTGAGGAGAATAATCCGCCTCCTTCTCTGCCCCGTCCCACCTCTGATGCTGCCCTGCTCAGTGCTGTAACTGCTGGTGCTGAGGAGAATAATTGGAATCCATCTCTGCCCCGTCCCGCCTCTGATGCTGCCCTGCTCAGTGCTGTAACTGCTGGTGCTGAGGAGAATAATCCGCCTCTTCTCTGCCCCGTCCCGCCTCTGATGCTGCCCTGCTCAGTGCTGTAACTGCTGGTGCTGAGGAGAATAATCCGCCTCCTCATCTGCCCCGTCCTGCCTCTGATGCTGCCCTGCTCGGTGCTGTAACTGCTGGTGACGAGGGGAATAATCTGCCTCCTTCTCTACCCCGTCCCGCCTCTGATGCTGCCCTGCTCAGTGCTGTAACTGCTGGTGCTGAGGAGAATAATCTGCCTCCTTCTCTGCCCAGTCCTGCCTCTGATGCTGCCCTGCTCAGTGCTGTAACTGCTGGTGCTGAGGAGAATAATCTGCCTCCTTCTCTGCCCAGTCCCGCCTCTGATGCTGCCCTGCTCAGTGCTGTAATTGCTGGTGCTGAGTAGAAAATCTGCCTCCTTCTCTGCCCCGTCCCACCTCTGGTGCTGCCCTGCTCAGTGCTGTAACTGCTGGTGCTGAGGACAATAATCTGCCTCATTCTCTGCCGCGTCCCACCTCTGATGCTGCCTTGCTCAGTGCTGTAACTGCTGGTGCTGAGAAGAAAAATCCACCTCCTTCTCTGCCCCGTCCCACCTCTGATGCTGCCCTGATCAGTGCTGTAACTGCTGGTGCTGAGGAGAATAATCCGCCTCCTTCTCTTCCACGTCCTGTCTCTGATGCTGCCCTGCTCAGTGCTGTAACTGCTGGTGCTGAGAATAATCCGCCTCCTTCTCTGCACCATCCCTCCTCTGATGCTGCCCTGCTCAGTGCTGTAAATGCTAGTGCGGAGGAGAATAATCCGCCTCCTTCTCTGCCCCATCCCGCCTCTGATGCTACCCTGCTCAGTGCTGTAATTGCTGGTGCTGAGGAGAATAATCCGCCTCCTTCTTTGCCCCGTACCGCCTCTGATGCTGTCCTGCTCAGTGATGTAACTGCTGGTGCTGAGGAGAATAATCCGCCTCCTTCTTTGCCCCGTACCGCCTCTGATGCTGTCCTGCTCAGTGCTGTAACTGCTGGTGATGAGGAGAATAATCTGCCTACTTCTCTGCTCCGTCCCACCTCTGAGGCTGCCCTGCTCAGTGCTGTAACTGCTGGTGCTCAGGAGAATAATCCACCTCCTTCTCTGCCCCGTCCCGCCTCTGATGCTGCCCTGCTCAGTGCTGTAACAACTGGCGCTGAGGAGAATAATCCGCCTCCTTCTCTGCCCCGTCCCGCCTCTGATGCTGCCCTGCACAGTGCTGCAACTGCTGGTGCTGAGGAGAATAATCTGCCTGCTTCTCTGCCCCGTCCCACCTCTGATGCTGCCCTGCTCAGTGCTGCAACTGCTGGCACTGAGGAGAATAATCCGCCTCCTCATCTGCCCCGTCCTGCCTCTGATGCTGCCCTGCTCGGTGCTGTAACTGCTGGTGACGAGGGGAATAATCTGCCTCCTTCTCTACCCCGTCCCGCCTCTGATGCTGCCCTGCTCAGTGCTGTAAATGCTGGTACTGAGGAGAATAATCTGCCTCCTTCTCTGCCCCATCCCACCTCTGATGCTGCCCTGCTCAGTGCTGTAACTGCTGGTGCTGAGGAGAATAATCCGCCTCCTTCTCTGCCCCATCCCGCCTCTGATGCTGCCCTGCTCAGTGCTGTAACTGCTGGTGCTGAGAAGAAAAATCCACCTCCTTCTCTGCCCCGTCCCACCTCTGATGCTGCCCTGCTCAGTGCTGTAACTGCTGGTGCTGAGGAGAATAATCCGCCTCCTTCTCTTCCACGTCCTGTCTCTGATGCTGCCCTGCTCAGTGCTGTAACTGCTGGTGCTGAGAATAATCCGCCTCTTCTCTGCCCCGTCCCGCCTCTGATGCTGCCCTGCTCAGTGTTGTAACTGCTGGTGCTGAGGAGAATAATCCGCCACCTTCTCTGCCCCATCCCGCCTCTGATGCTGCCCTGCTCAGTACTGTGACTGCTGGTGCTGAGGAGAGTAATCCGCCTCCTTCTCTGCCCCGTCCCTCCTCTGATGCTGCCCTGCTCAGTGCTGTAACTGCTGGTGCTGAGGAGAATAATCCGCCTCCTTCTTTGCCCCGTACTGCCTCTGATGCTATCCTGCTCAGTGCAATAACTGCTGGTGATGAGGAGAATATTCTGCCTCCTTCTCTGCCCCATCCCACCTCTGATGCTGTCCTGCTCAGTGCTGTAACTGCTGGTGCTGAGGAGAATAATCCACCTCTTCTCTGCCCCGTCCTGCCTCTGTTGCTGCCCTGCTCAGTGCTGTAACTGCTGGTGCTGAGGAGAATAATCCACCTCCTTCTCTGCCCCATCCCGCCTCTGATGCTGCCCTGCTCAGTGCTGTAACTGCTGGTGCTGAGGAGAATAATCCGCCTCTTCTCTGCCCCTTACCGCCTCTGATGCTGCCCTGCTCAGTGCTGTAACTGCTGGTGCTGAGGAGATAATCTGCCTCCTTCTCTGCCCCGTCCCTCCTCTGATGCTGCCCTGCTCAGTGCTGTAACTGCTGGTGCTGCGGAGAATAATCTGCCTCCTTCTCTGCCCCGTCCCACCTCTTATGCTGCCCTGTGCAGTGCTGTACATGCTGGTGCTGAGGAGAATAATCCGCCTCCTTCTCTGCCTCGTCCTGCCTCTGATGCTGCCCTGCTCAGTGCTGTAACTGCTGGTGCTGAGGAGAATAATTGGAATCCTTCTCTGCCCAGTCCCGCCTCTGATGCTGCCCTGCTCAGTGCTGTACATGCTGGTGCTGAGGACAATAATCTGCCTCATTCTCTGCCACGTCCCGCCTCTGATGCTGCCCTGCTCAGTGCTGTAACTGCTGGTGCTGAAGAGAATAATCCGCCTCCTTCTCTGCCCCGTCCTGCCTCTGATGCTGCCCTGCTCAGTGCTGTAACTGCTGGTGCTGAGGAGAATAATCTGCCTCCTTCTCTGCCCAGTCCCGCCTCTGATGCTGCCCTGCTCAGTGCTGTAATTGCTGGTGCTGAGTAGAAAATCTGCCACCTTCTCTGCCCCGTCCCACCTCTGGTGCTGCCCTGCTCAGTGCTGTAACTGCTGGTGCTGAGGACAATAATCTGCCTCATTCTCTGCCGCGTCCCACCTCTGATGCTGCCCTGCTCAGTGCTGTAACTGCTGGTGCTGAGAAGAAAAATCCACCTCCTTCTCTGCCCCGTCCCACCTCTGATGCTGCCCTGCTCAGTGCTGTAACTGCTGGTGCTGAGGAGAATAATCCGTCTCCTTCTCTTCCACGTCCTGTCTCTGATGCTGCCCTGCTCAGTGCTGTAACTGCTTGTGCTGAGAATAATCCGCCTCCTTCTCTGCACCATCCCTCCTCTGATGCTGCCCTGCTCAGTGCTGTAAATGCTAGTGCGGAGGAGAATAATCCGCCTCCTTCTCTGCCCCATCCCGCCTCTGATGCTACCCTGCTCAGTGCTGTAATTGCTGGTGCTGAGAATAATCCACCTCCTTCTTTGCCCCGTCCCGCCTCTGATGCTGTCCTGCTCAGTGCTGTAACTGCTGGTGCTGAGGAGAATAATCCGCCTCCTTCTTTGCCCCGTACCGCCTCTGATGCTGTCCTGCTCAGTGCTGTAACTGCTGGTGATGAGGAGAATAATCTGCCTACTTCTCTGCTCCGTCCCACCTCTTATGCTGCCCTGTGCAGTGCTGTACATGCTGGTGCTGAGGAGAATAATCCGCCTCCTTCTCTGCCCCGTCCCACCTCTGATGCTGCCCTGCTCAGTGCTGTAACTGCTGGTGCTGAGGAGAATAATTGGAATCCTTCTCTGCCCCGTCCCGCCTCTGATGCTGCCCTGCTCAGTGCTGTACATGCTGGTGCTGAGGACAATAATCCGCCTCATTCTCTGCCACGTCCCGCCTCTGATGCTGCCCTGCTCAGTGCTGTAACTGCTGGTGTTGAAGAGAATAATCCGCCTCCTTCTCTGCCCTGTCCTGCCTCTGATGCTGCCCTGCTCAGTGCTGTAACTGCTGGTGCTGAGGAGAATAATCTGCCTCCTTCTCTGCCCAGTCCCGCCTCTGATGCTGCCCTGCTCAGTGCTGTAATTGCTGGTGCTGAGTAGAAAATCTGCCACCTTCTCTGCCCCGTCCCACCTCTGGTGCTGCCCTGCTCAGTGCTGTAACTGCTGGTGCTGAGGACAATAATCTGCCTCATTCTCTGCCGCGTCCCACCTCTGATGCTGCCCTGCTCAGTGCTGTAACTGCTGGTGCTGAGAAGAAAAATCCACCTCCTTCTCTGCCCCGTCCCACCTCTGATGCTGCCCTGCTCAGTGCTGTAACTGCTGGTGCTGAGGAGAATAATCCGCCTCCTTCTCTTCCACGTCCTGTCTCTGATGCTGCCCTGCTCAGTGCTGTAACTGCTGGTGCTGAGAATAATCCGCCTCCTTCTCTGCACCATCCCTCCTCTGATGCTGCCCTGCTCAGTGCTGTAAATGCTAGTGTGGAGGAGAATAATCCGCCTCCTTCTCTGCCCCATCCCGCCTCTGATGCTACCCTGCTCAGTGCTGTAATTGCTGGTGCTGAGAATAATCCACCTCCTTCTTTGCCCCGTCCCGCCTCTGATGCTGCCCTGCTCAGTGCTGTAACTGCTGGTGCTGAGGAGAATAATCCGCCTCCTTCTTTGCCCCGTACCGCCTCTGATGCTGTCCTGCTCAGAGCTGTAACTGCTGGTGATGAGGAGAATAATCTGCCTACTTCTCTGCTCCGTCCCACCTCTGAGGCTGCCCTGCTCAGTGCTGTAACTGCTGGTGCTCAGGAGAATAATCCACCTCCTTCTCTGCCCCATCCCACCTCTGATGCTGCCCTGCTCAGTGCTGTAACTGCTGGTGCTGAGGAGAATAATCCGCCTCCTTCTCTGCCCCATCCCGCCTCTGATGCTGCCCTGCTCAGTGCTGTAACTGCTGGTGCTGAGGAGAATAATCCGCCTCTTCTCTGCCCCTTACCGCCTCTGATGCTGCCCTGCTCAGTGCTGTAAATGCTAGTGCGGAGGAGAATAATCCGCCTCCTTCTCTGCCCCATCCCGCCTCTGATGCTACCCTGCTGAGTGCTGTAATTGCTGGTGCTGAGAATAATCCACCTCCTTCTTTGCCCCGTCCCGCCTCTGATGCTGTCCTGCTCAGTGCTGTAACTGCTGGTGCTGAGGAGAATAATCCGCCTCCTTCTTTGCCCCGTACCGCCTCTGATGCTGTCCTGCTCAGTGCTGTAACTGCTGGTGATGAGGAGAATAATCCACCTCCTTCTCTGCCCCGTCCTGCCTCTGATGCTGCCCTGCTCAGTGCTGTAACTGCTGGTGCTCAGGAGAATAATCCACCTCCTTCTCTGCCCCGTCCTGCCTCTGATGCTGCCCTGCTCAGTGCTGTAACAGCTGGCGCTGAGGAAAATAATCCGCCTCCTTCTCTGCCCCGTCCCGCCTCTGATGCTGCCCTGCACAGTGCTGCAACTGCTGGTGCTGAGGAGAATAATCTGCCTGCTTCTCTGCCCCGTCCCGCCTCTGATGCTGCCCTGCTCAGTGCTGCAACTGCTGGCACTGAGGAGAATAATCCGCCTCCTCATCTGCCCCGTCCTGCCTCTGATGCTGCCCTGCTCGGTGCTGTAACTGCTGGTGACGAGGGGAATAATCTGCCTCCTTCTCTACCCCGTCCCGCCTCTGATGCTGCCCTGCTCAGTGCTGTAAATGCTGGTACTGAGGAAAATAATCTGCCTCCTTCTCTGCCCCATCCCACCTCTGATGCTGCCCTGCTCAGTGCTGTAACTGCTGGTGCTGAGGAGAATAATCCGCCTCCTTCTCAGCCCCATCCCGCCTCTGATGCTGTCCTGCTCAGTGCTGTAACTGCTGGTGCTGAGGAGAATAATCCACCTCTTCTCTGCCCCGTCCTGCCTCTGATGCTGCCCTGCTCAGTGCTGTAACTGCTGGTGCTGAGGAGAATAATCCGCCTCCTTCTCTGCCCCATCCCGCCTCTGATGCTGCCCTGCTCAGTGCTGTAACTGCTGGTGCTGAGGAGAATAATCCGCCTCTTCTCTGCCCCGTCCCGCCTCTGATGCTGCCCTGCTCAGTGCTGTAACTGCTGGTGCTGAGGAGAATAATCCGCCTCCTTCTTTGCCCCGTACTGCCTCTGATGCTGTCCTGCTCAGTGCTGTAAATGCTGGTGCTGCGGAGAATAATCCGCCTCTTCTCTGCCCCGTCCCGCCTCTGATGCTGCCCTGCTCAGTGCTGTAACTGCTGGTGCTGAGGAGAATAATCCGCCTCTTCTCTGCCCCTTACCGCCTCTGATGCTGCCCTGCTCAGTGCTGTAAATGCTAGTGCGGAGGAGAATAATCCGCCTCCTTCTCTGCCCCATCCCGCCTCTGATGCTACCCTGCTCAGTGCTGTAATTGCTGGTGCTGAGAATAATCCACCTCCTTCTTTGCCCCGTCCCGCCTCTGATGCTGTCCTGCTCAGTGCTGTAACTGCTGGTGCTGAGGAGAATAATCCGCCTCCTTCTTTGCCCCGTACCGCCTCTGATGCTGTCCTGCTCAGTGCTGTAACTGCTGGTGATGAGGAGAATAATCCACCTCCTTCTCTGCCCCGTCCCGCCTCTGATGCTGCCCTGCTCAGTGCTGTAACTGCTGGTGCTCAGGAGAATAATCCACCTCCTTCTCTGCCCCATCCTGCCTCTGATGCTGCCCTGCTCAGTGCTGTAACAGCTGGCGCTGAGGAAAATAATCCGCCTCCTTCTCTGCCCCGTCCCGCCTCTGATGCTGCCCTGCACAGTGCTGCAACTGCTGGTGCTGAGGAGAATAATCTGCATGCTTCTCTGCCCCGTCCCGCCTCTGATGCTGCCCTGCTCAGTGCTGCAACTGCTGGCACTGAGGAGAATAATCCGCCTCCTCATCTGCCCCGTCCTGCCTCTGATGCTGCCCTGCTCGGTGCTGTAACTGCTGGTGACGAGGGGAATAATCTGCCTCCTTCTCTACCCCGTCCCGCCTCTGATGCTGCCCTGCTCAGTGCTGTAAATGCTGGTTCTGAGGAGAATAATCTGCCTCCTTCTCTGCCCCATCCCACCTCTGATGCTGCCCTGCTCAGTGCTGTAACTGCTGGTGCTGAGGAGAATAATCCGCCTCCTTCTCAGCCCCATCCCGCCTCTGATGCTGTCCTGCTCAGTGCTGTAACTGCTGGTGCTGAGGAGAATAATCCACCTCTTCTCTGCCCCGTCCTGCCTCTGATGCTGCCCTGCTCAGTGCTGTAACTGCTGGTGCTGAGGAGAATAATCCGCCTAATTCTCTGCCCCATCCCGCCTCTGATGCTGCCCTGCTCAGTGCTGTAACTGCTGGTGCTGAGGAAAATAATCCGCCTCTTCTCTGCCCCGTCCCGCCTCTGATGCTGCCCTGCTCAGTGCTGTAACTGCTGGTGCTGAGGAGAATAATCCGCCTCCTTCTTTGCCCCGTACTGCCTCTGATGCTGTCCTGCTCAGTGCTGTAAATGCTGGTGCTGCGGAGAATAATCCGCCTCTTCTCTGCCCCGTCCCGCCTCTGATGCTGCCCTGCTCAGTGCTGTAACTGCTGGTGCTGAGGAGAATAATCCGCCTCCTTCTCTGCCCCGTCCCGCCTCTGATGCTGCCCTGCACAGTGCTGCAACTGCTGGTGCTGAGGAGAATAATCTGCCTGCTTCTCTGCCCCGTCCCGCCTCTGATGCTGCCCTGCTCAGTGCTGCAACTGCTTGCACTGAGGAGAATAATCCGCCTCCTCATCTGCCCCGTCCTGCCTCTGATGCTGCCCTGCTCGGTGCTGTAAATGCTGGTGATGAGGGGAATAATCTGCCTCCTTCTCTACCCCGTCCCGCCTCTGATGCTGCCCTGCTCAGTGCTGTAAATGCTGGTGCTGCGGAGAATAATCTGCCTCCTTCTCTGCCCCATCCCACCTCTGATGCTGCCCTGCTCAGTGCTGTAACTGCTGGTGCTGAGGAGAATAATCCGCCTCCTTCTCTGCCGCATCCCGCCTCTGATGCTGTCCTGCTCAGTGCTGTAACTGCTGGTGCTGAGGAGAATAATCCACCTCTTCTCTGCCCCGTCCTGCCTCTGTTGCTGCCCTGCTCAGTGCTGTAACTGCTGGTGCTGAGGAGAATAATCCGCCTCCTTCTCTGCCCCATCCCGCCTCTGATGCTGCCCTGCTCAGTGCTGCAACTGCTTGCACTGAGGAGAATAATCCGCCTCCTCATCTGCCCCGTCCTGCCTCTGATGCTGCCCTGCTCGGTGCTGTAAATGCTGGTGATGAGGGGAATAATCTGCCTCCTTCTCTACCCCGTCCCGCCTCTGATGCTGCCCTGCTCAGTGCTGTAAATGCTGGTGCTGCGGAGAATAATCTGCCTCCTTCTCTGCCCCATCCCACCTCTGATGCTGCCCTGCTCAGTGCTGTAACTGCTGGTGCTGAGGAGAATAATCCGCCTCCTTCTCTGCCGCATCCCGCCTCTGATGCTGTCCTGCTCAGTGCTGTAACTGCTGGTGCTGAGGAGAATAATCCACCTCTTCTCTGCCCCGTCCTGCCTCTGATGCTGCCCTGCTCAGTGCTGTAACTGCTGGTGCTGAGGAGAATAATCCGCCTCCTTCTCTGCCCCATCCCGCCTCTGATGCTGCCCTTTTCAGTGCTGTAACTGCTGGTGCTGAGGAGAATAATCCGCCTCTTCTCTGCCCCTTACCGCCTCTGATGCTGCCCTGCACAGTGCTGCAACTGCTGGTGCTGAGGAGAATAATCTGCCTGCTTCTCTGCCCCGTCCCGACTCTGATGCTGCCCTGCTCAGTGCTGCAACTGCTGGCACTGAGGAGAATAATCCGCCTCCTCATCTGCCCCGTCCTGCCTCTGATGCTGCCCTGCTCGGTGCTGTAACTGCTGGTGATGAGGGGAATAATCTGCCTCCTTCTCTACCCCGTCCCGCCTCTGATGCTGCCCTGCTCAGTGCTGTAAATGCTGGTGCTGAGGAGACTAATCTGCCTCCTTCTCTGCCCCATCCACCTCTGATGCTGCCCTGCTCAGTGCTGTAACTGCTGGTGCTGAGGAGAATAATCTGCCTCCTTCTCTGCCCCATCCCGCCTCTGATGCTGTCCTGCTCAGTGCTGTAACTGCTGGTGCTGAGGAGAATAATCCACCTCTTCTCTGCCCAGTCCTGCCTCTGTTGCTGCCCTGCTCAGTGCTGTAACTGCTGGTGCTGAGGAGAATAATCCGCCTCCTTCTCTGCCCCATCCCGCCTCTGATGCTGCCCTGCTCAGTGCTGTAACTGCTGGTGCTGAGGAGAATAATCCGCCTCTTCTCTGCCCCTTACCGCCTCTGACGCTGCCCTGCTCAGTGCTGTAACTGCTGGTGCTGAGGAGATAATCTGCCTCCTTCTTTGCCCCGTCCCGCCTCTGATGCTGCCCTGCTCAGTGCTGTAACTGCTGGTGCTGAGGAGAATAATCCGCCTCCTTCTCTGCCCCGTCCCACCTCTGATGCTGCCCTACTCAGAGCTGTAACTGCTGGTGCTGAGGAGAATAATCCGCCTCCTTCTCTGCCCCGTCCCGCCTCTGATGCTGCCCTGCTCAGTGCTGCAACTGCTGGCACTGAGGAGAATAATCCGCCTCCTCATCTGCCCCGTCCTGCCTCTGATGCTGCCCTGCTCGGTGCTGTAACTGCTGGTGATGAGGGGAATAATCTGCCTCCTTCTCTACCCCGTGCCGCCTCTGATGCTGCCCTGCTCAGTGCTGTAAATGCTGGTACTGAGGAGAATAATCTGCCTCCTTCTCTGCCCCATCCCACCTCTGATGCTGCAATGCTCAGTACTGTAACTGCTGGTGCTGAGGAGAATAATCCGCCTCCTTCTCTGCCCCGTCCTGCCTCTGATGCTGCCCTGCTCAGTGCTGTAACTGCTGGTGCTGAGGATAATAATCCGCCTCTTCTCTGCCCCGTCCCGCCTCTAATGCTGCCCTGCTCAGTGTTGTAACTGCTGGTGCTGAGGATAATAATCCGCCTCTTCTCTGCCCCATCCCGCCTCTGATGCTGTCCTGCTCAGTGCTGTAACTGCTGGTGCTGAGGAGAATAATCCACCTCTTCTCTGCCCAGTCCTGCCTCTGATGCTGCCCTGCTCAGTGCTGTAACTGCTGGTGCTGAGGAGAATAATCCGCCTCCTTCTCTGCCCCATCCCGCCTCTGATGCTGCCCTGCTCAGTGCTGTAACTGCTGGTGCTGAGGATAATAATCCGCCTCTTCTCTGCCCCGTCCCGCCTCTAATGCTGCCCTGCTCAGTGTTGTAACTGCTGGTGCTGAGGAGAATAATCCGCCTCCTTCTCTGCCCCATCCCGCCTCTGATGCTGTCCTGCTCAGTGCAATAACTGCTGGTGCTGAGGAGAATAATCCGCCTCCTTCTTTGCCCCGTACTGCCTCTGATGCTGTCCTGCTCAGTGCTGTAACTGCTGGTGATGAGGAGAATATTCTGCCTCCTTCTCTGCCCCATCCCACCTCTGATGCTGTCCTGCTCAGTGCTGTAACTGCTGGTGCTGAGGAGAATAATCCACCTCTTCTCTGCCCCGTCCCGCCTCTGATGCTGCCCTGCTCAGTGCTGTAACTGCTGGTGCTGTGGAGAATAATCCGCCTCCTTCTCTGCCCCATCCCGCCTCTGATGCTGCCCTGCTCAGTGCTGTAACTGCTGGTGCTGAGGAGAATAATCTGCCACTTCTCTGTCCCGTCCCGCCTCTGATGCTGCCCTGCTCAGTGCTGTAACTGCTGGTGCTGAGGAGAATAATCCGCCTCCTTCTCTGCCCCGTCCCGCCTCTGATGCTGCCCTGCACAGTGCTGCAACTGCTGGTGCTGAGGAGAATAATCTGCCTGCTTCTCTGCCCCGTCCCGCCTCTGATGCTGCCCTGCTCAGTGCTGCAACTGCTGGCACTGAGGAGAATAATCCGCCTCCTCATCTGCCCCGTCCTGCCTCTGATGCTGCCCTGCTCGGTGCTGTAACTGCTGGTGATGAGGGGAATAATCTGCCTCCTTCTCTACCCCGTCCCGCCTCTAATGCTGCCCTGCTCAGTGTTGTAACTGCTGGTGCTGAGGAGAATAATCCGCCTCCTTCTCTGCCCCATCCCGCCTCTGATGCTGTCCTGCTCAGTGCAATAACTGCTGGTGCTGAGGAGAATAATCCGCCTCCTTCTTTGCCCCGTACTGCCTCTGATGCTGTCCTGCTCAGTGCTGTAACTGCTGGTGATGAGGAGAATATTCTGCCTCCTTCTCTGCCCCATCCCACCTCTGATGCTGTCCTGCTCAGTGCTGTAACTGCTGGTGCTGAGGAGAATAATCCACCTCTTCTCTGCCCCGTCCCGCCTCTGATGCTGCCCTGCTCAGTGCTGTAACTGCTGGTGCTGTGGAGAATAATCCGCCTCCTTCTCTGCCCCATCCCGCCTCTGATGCTGCCCTGCTCAGTGCTGTAACTGCTGGTGCTGAGGATAATAATCCGCCTCTTCTCTGCCCCGTCCCGCCTCTAATGCTGCCCTGCTCAGTGTTGTAACTGCTGGTGCTGAGGAGAATAATCCGCCTCCTTCTCTGCCCCATCCCGCCTCTGATGCTGTCCTGCTCAGTGCAATAACTGCTGGTGCTGAGGAGAATAATCCGCCTCCTTCTTTGCCCCGTACTGCCTCTGATGCTGTCCTGCTCAGTGCTGTAACTGCTGGTGATGAGGAGAATATTCTGCCTCCTTCTCTGCCCCATCCCACCTCTGATGCTGTCCTGCTCAGTGCTGTAACTGCTGGTGCTGAGGAGAATAATCCACCTCTTCTCTGCCCCGTCCCGCCTCTGATGCTGCCCTGCTCAGTGCTGTAACTGCTGGTGCTGTGGAGAATAATCCGCCTCCTTCTCTGCCCCATCCCGCCTCTGATGCTGCCCTGCTCAGTGCTGTAACTGCTGGTGCTGAGGAGAATAATCTGCCACTTCTCTGTCCCGTCCCGCCTCTGATGCTGCCCTGCTCAGTGCTGTAACTGCTGGTGCTGAGGAGAATAATCCGCCTCCTTCTCTGCCCCGTCCCGCCTCTGATGCTGCCCTGCACAGTGCTGCAACTGCTGGTGCTGAGGAGAATAATCTGCCTGCTTCTCTGCCCCGTCCCGCCTCTGATGCTGCCCTGCTCAGTGCTGCAACTGCTGGCACTGAGGAGAATAATCCGCCTCCTCATCTGCCCCGTCCTGCCTCTGATGCTGCCCTGCTCGGTGCTGTAACTGCTGGTGATGAGGGGAATAATCTGCCTCCTTCTCTACCCCGTCCCGCCTCTGATGCTGCCCTGCTCAGTGCTGTAAATGCTGGTGCTGAGGAGAATAATCTGCCTCCTTCTCTGCCCCATCCCACCTCTGATGCTGTCCTGCTCAGTGCTGTAACTGCTGGTGCTGAGGAGAATAATCCGCCTCCTTCTCAGCCCCATCCCGCCTCTGATGCTGTCCTGCTCAGTGCTGTAACTGCTGGTGCTGAGGAGAATAATCCACCTCTTCTCTGCCCCGTCCCGCCTCTGATGCTGCCCTGCTCAGTGCTGTAACTGCTGGTGCTGTGGAGAATAATCCGCCTCCTTCTCTGCCCCATCCCGCCTCTGATGCTGCCCTGCTCAGAGCTGTAACTGCTGGTGCTGTGGAGAATAATCCGCCTCCTTCTCTGCACCATCCCGCCTCTGATGCTGCCCTGCTCAGTGCTGTAACTGCTGGTGCTGAGGAGAATAATCTGTCACTTCTCTGCCCCGTCCAGCCTCTGATGCTGCCCTGCTCAGTGCTGTAACTGCTGGTGCTGAGGAGAATAATCCGCCTCCTTCTCTGCCCCGTCCCGCCTCTGATGCTGCCCTGCACAGTGCTGCAACTGCTGGTGCTGAGGAGAATAATCTGCCTGCTTCTCTGCCCCGTCCCGCCTCTGATGCTGCCCTGCTCAGTGCTGCAACTGCTTGCACTGAGGAGAATAATCCGCCTCCTCATCTGCCCCGTCCTGCCTCTGATGCTGCCCTGCTCGGTGCTGTAAATGCTGGTGATGAGGGGAATAATCTGCCTCCTTCTCTACCCCGTCCCGCCTCTGATGCTGCCCTGCTCAGTGCTGTAAATGCTGGTGCTGAGGAGAATAATCTGCCTCCTTCTCTGCCCCATCCCACCTCTGATGCTGCCCTGCTCAGTGCTGTAACTGCTGGTGCTGAGGAAAATAATCCGCCTCCTTCTCTGCCCCATCCCGCCTCTGATGCTGTCCTGCTCAGTGCTGTAACTGCTGGTGCTGAGGAGAATAATCCACCTCTTCTCTGCCCCGTCCTGCCTCTGTTGCTGCCCTGCTCAGTGCTGTAACTGCTGGTGCTGAGGAGAATAATCCGCCTCCTTCTCTGCCCCATCCCGCCTCTGATGCTGCCCTGCTCAGTGCTGTAACTGCTGGTGCTGAGGAGAATAATCCGCCTCTTCTCTGCCCCTTACCGCCTCTGACGCTGCCCTGCTCAGTGCTGTAACTGCTGGTGCTGAGGAGAATAATCCGCCTCCTTCTCTGCCCCGTCCCGCCTCTGATGCTGCCCTGCACAGTGCTGCAACTGCTGGTGCTGAGGAGAATAATCTGCCTGCTTCTCTGCCCCGTCCTGCCTCTGATGCTGCCCTGCTCAGTGCTGCAACTGCTGGCACTGAGGAGAATAATCTGCCTCCTCATCTGCCCCGTCCTGCCTCTGATGCTGCCCTGCTCGGTGCTGTAACTGCTGGTGATGAGGGGAATAATCTGCCTCCTTCTCTACCCCGTCCCGCCTCTGATGCTGCCCTGCTCAGTGCTGTAAATGCTGGTGCTGAGGAGAATAATCTGCCTCCTTCTCTGCCCCATCCCACCTCTGATGCTGCCCTGCTCAGTGCTGTAACTGCTGGTGCTGAGGAGAATAATCCGCCTCTTCTCTGCCCCTTACCGCCTCTGACGCTGCCCTGCTCAGTGCTGTAACTGCTGGTGCTGAGGAGATAATCTGCCTCCTTCTCTGCCCCGTCCCGCCTCTGATGCTGCCCTGCTCAGTGCTGTAACTGCTGGTGCTGCGGAGAATAATCTGCCTCCTTCTCTGCCCCGTCCCACCTCTTATGCTGCCCTGTGCAGTGCTGTACATGCTGGTGCTGAGGAGAATAATCCGCCTCCTTCTCTGCCCCGTCCCACCTCTGATGCTGCCCTGCTCAGTGCTGTAACTGCCGGTGCTGAGGAGAATAATTGGAATCCTTCTCTGCCCCGTCCCGCCTCTGATGCTGCCCTGCTCAGTGCTGTACATGCTGGTGCTGAGGACAATAATCCGCCTCATTCTCTGCCACGTCCCGCCTCTGATGCTGCCCTGCTCAGTGCTGTAACTGCTGGTGCTGAACAGAATAATCCGCCTCCTTCTCTGCCCCGTCCTGCCTCTGATGCTGCCCTGCTCAGTGCTGTAACTGCTGGTGCTGAGGAGAATAATCTGCCTCCTTCTCTGCCCAGTCCCGCCTCTGATGCTGCCCTGCTCAGTTCTGTAATTGCTGGTGCTGAGTAGAAAATCTGCCTCCTTCTCTGCCCCGTCCCACCTCTGGTGCTGCCCTGCTCAGTGCTGTAACTGCTGGTGCTGAGGACAAAAATCTGCCTCATTCTCTGCCGCGTCCCACCTCTGATGCTGCCCTGCTCAGTGCTGTAACTGCTGGTGCTGAGAAGAAAAATCCACCTCCTTCTCTGCCCCGTCCCACCTCTGATGCTGCCCTGCTCAGTGCTGTAACTGCTGGTGCTGAGGAGAATAATCCGCCTCCTTCTCTTCCCCGTCCTGTCTCTGATGCTGCCCTGCTCAGTGCTGTAACTGCTGGTGCTGAGAATAATCCGCCTCCTTCTCTGCACCATCCCTCCTCTGATGCTGCCCTGCTCAGTGCTGTAAATGCTAGTGCGGAGGAGAATAATCCGCCTCCTTCTCTGCCCCATCCCGCCTCTGATGCTACCCTGCTCAGTGCTGTAATTGCTGGTGCTGAGAATAATCCACCTCCTTCTTTGCCCCGTCCCGCCTCTGATGCTGTCCTGCTCAGTGCTGTAACTGCTGGTGCTGAGGAGAATAATCCCCCTCCTTCTTTGCCCCGTACCGCCTCTGATGCTGTCCTGCTCAGTGCTGTAACTGCTGGTGATGAGGAGAATAATCTGCCTACTTCTCTGCTCCGTCCCACCTCTGAGGCTGCCCTGCTCAGTGCTGTAACTGCTGGTGCTCAGGAGAATAATCCACCTCCTTCTCTGCCCCGTCCTGCCTCTGATGCTGCCCTGCTCAGTGCTGTAACAGCTGGCGCTGAGGAGAATAATTCGCCTCCTTCTCTGCCCCGTCCCGCCTCTGATGCTGCCCTGCACAGTGCTGCAACTGCTGGTGCTGAGGAGAATAATCTGCCTGCTTCTCTGCCCCGTCCCGCCTCTGATGCTGCCCTGCTCAGTGCTGCAACTGCTGGCACTGAGGAGAATAATCCGCCTCCTCGTCTGCCCCGTCCTGCCTCTGATGCTGCCCTGCTCGTTGCTGTAACTGCTGGTGACGAGGGGAATAATCTGCCTCCTTCTCTACCCCGTCCCGCCTCTGATGCTGCCCTGCTCAGTGCTGTAAATGCTGGTACTGAGGAGAATAATCTGCCTCCTTCTCTGCCCCATCCCACCTCTGATGCTGCCCTGCTCAGTGCTGTAACTGCTGGTGCTGAGGAGAATAATCCGCCTCCTTCTCAGCCCCATCCCGCCTCTGATGCTGTCCTGCTCAGTGTTGTAACTGCTGGTGCTGAGGAGAATAATCCACCTCTTCTCTGCCCCGTCCTGCCTCTGATGCTGCCCTGCTCAGTGCTGTAACTGCTGGTGCTGAGGAGAATAATCCGCCTCCTTCTCTGCCCCATCCCACCTCTGATGCTGCCCTGCTCAGTGCTGTAACTGCTGGTGCTGAGGAGAATAATCCGCCTCTTCTCTGCCCCGTCCCGCCTCTGATGCTGCCCTGCTCAGTGTTGTAACTGCTGGTGCTGAGGAGAATAATCCGCCTCCTTCTCTGCCCCATCCCGCCTCTGATGCTGTCCTGCTCAGTGCAATAACTGCTGGTGCTGAGGAGAATAATCCGCCTCCTTCTTTGCCCCGTACTGCCTCTGATGCTGTCCTGCTCAGTGCTGTAACTGCTGGTGATGAGGAGAATATTCTGCCTCCTTCTCTGCCCCATCCCACCTCTGATGCTGCCCTGCTCAGTGCTGTAACTGCTGGTGCTGAGGAGAATAATCCGCCTCTTCTCTGCCCCGTCCCGCCTCTGATGCTGCCCTGCTCAGTGTTGTAACTGCTGGTGCTGAGGAGAATAATCCGCCTCCTTCTCTGCCCCATCCCGCCTCTGATGCTGTCCTGCTCAGTGCAAAAACTGCTGGCACTGAGGAGAATAATCCGCCTCCTCATCTGCCCCGTCCTGCCTCTGATGCTGCCCTGCTCGGTGCTGTAACTGCTGGTGATGAGGGGAATAATCTGCCTCCTTCTCTACCCCGTCCCGCCTCTGATGCTGCCCTGCTCAGTGCTGTAAATGCTGGTGCTGAGGAGAATAATCTGCCTCCTTCTCTGCCCCATCCCACCTCTGATGCTGCCCTGCTCAGTGCTGTAACTGCTGGTGCTGAGGAGAATAATCCGCCTCCTTCTCTGCCCCATCCCGCCTCTGATGCTACCCTGCTCAGTGCTGTAATTGCTGGTGCTGAGAATAATCCACCTCCTTCTTTGCCCCGTCCCGCCTCTGATGCTGTCCTGCTCAGTGCTGTAACTGCTGGTGCTGAGGAGAATAATCCCCCTCCTTCTTTGCCCCGTACCGCCTCTGATGCTGTCCTGCTCAGTGCTGTAACTGCTGGTGATGAGGAGAATAATCTGCCTACTTCTCTGCTCCGTCCCACCTCTGAGGCTGCCCTGCTCAGTGCTGTAACTGCTGGTGCTCAGGAGAATAATCCACCTCCTTCTCTGCCCCGTCCTGCCTCTGATGCTGCCCTGCTCAGTGCTGTAACAGCTGGCGCTGAGGAGAATAATCCGCCTCCTTCTCTGCCCCGTCCCGCCTCTGATGCTGCCCTGCACAGTGCTGCAACTGCTGGTGCTGAGGAGAATAATCTGCCTGCTTCTCTGCCCCGTCCCGCCTCTGATGCTGCCCTGCTCAGTGCTGCAACTGCTGGCACTGAGGAGAATAATCCGCCTCCTCGTCTGCCCCGTCCTGCCTCTGATGCTGCCCTGCTCGTTGCTGTAACTGCTGGTGACGAGGGGAATAATCTGCCTCCTTCTCTACCCCGTCCCGCCTCTGATGCTGCCCTGCTCAGTGCTGTAAATGCTAGTACTGAGGAAAATAATCTGCCTCCTTCTCTGCCCCATCCCACCTCTGATGCTGCCCTGCTCAGTGCTGTAACTGCTGGTGCTGAGGAGAATAATCCGCCTCCTTCTCAGCCCCATCCCGCCTCTGATGCTGTCCTGCTCAGTGTTGTAACTGCTGGTGCTGAGGAGAATAATCCACCTCTTCTCTGCCCCGTCCTGCCTCTGATGCTGCCCTGCTCAGTGCTGTAACTGCTGGTGCTGAGGAGAATAATCCGCCTCCTTCTCTGCCCCATCCCGCCTCTGATGCTGCCCTGCTCAGTGCTGTAACTGCTGGTGCTGAGGAGAATAATCCGCCTCTTCTCTGCCCCGTCCCGCCTCTGATGCTGCCCTGCTCAGTGTTGTAACTGCTGGTGCTGAGGAGAATAATCCGCCTCCTTCTCTGCCCCATCCCGCCTCTGATGCTGCCCTGCTCAGTGCTGTAACTGCTGGTGCTGAGGAGAATAATCCGCCTCCTTCTCTGCTCCGTCCCACCTCTGATGCTGCCCTGCTCAGTGCAATAACTGCTGGTGCTGAGGAGAATAATCCGCCTCCTTCTTTGCCCCGTACTGCCTCTGATGCTGTCCTGCTCAGTGTTGTAACTGCTGGTGATGAGGAGAATATTCTGCCTCCTTCTCTGCCCCATCCCACCTCTGATGCTGCCCTGCTCAGTGCTGTAACTGCTGGTGCTGAGGAGAATAATCCGCCTCTTCTCTGCCCCGTCCCGCCTCTGATGCTGCCCTGCTCAGTGTTGTAACTGCTGGTGCTGAGGAGAATAATCCGCCTCCTTCTCTGCCCCATCCCGCCTCTGATGCTGTCCTGCTCAGTGCAATAACTGCTGGCACTGAGGAGAATAATCCGCCTCCTCATCTGCCCCGTCCTGCCTCTGATGCTGCCCTGCTCGGTGCTGTAACTGCTGGTGATGAGGGGAATAATCTGCCTCCTTCTCTACCCCGTCCCGCCTCTGATGCTGCCCTGCTCAGTGCTGTAAATGCTGGTGCTGAGGAGAATAATCTGCCTCCTTCTCTGCCCCATCCCACCTCTGATGCTGCCCTGCTCAGTGCTGTAACTGCTGGTGCTGAGGAGAATAATCCGCCTCCTTCTCTGCCCCACCCCGCCTCTGATGCTGTCCTGCTCAGTGCTGTAACTGCTGGTGCTGAGGAGAATAATCCACCTCTTCTCTGCCCCGTCCTGCCTCTGTTGCTGCCCTGCTCAGTGCTGTAACTGCTGGTGCTGAGGAGAATAATCCGCCTCCTTCTCTGCCCCATCCCGCCTCTGATGCTGCCCTGCTCAGTGCTGTAACTGCTGGTGCTGAGGAGAATAATCCGCCTCTTCTCTGCCTCTTACCGCCTCTGACGCTGCCCTGCTCAGTGCTGTAACTGCTGGTGCTGAGGAGATAATCTGCCTCCTTCTCTGCCCCGTCCCGCCTCTGATGCTGCCCTGCTCAGTGCTGTAACTGCTGGTGCTGCGGAGAATAATCTGCCTCCTTCTCTGCCCCGTCCCACCTCTTATGCTGCCCTGTGCAGTGCTGTACATGCTGGTGCTGAGGAGAATAATCCGCCTCCTTCTCTGCACCGTCCCACCTCTGATGCTGCCCTGCTCAGTGCTGTAACTGCTGGTGCTGAGGAGAATAATTGGAATCCTTCTCTGCCCCGTCCCGCCTCTGATGCTGCCCTGCTCAATGCTGTACATGCTGGTGCTGAGGACAATAATCCGCCTCATTCTCTGCCACGTCCCGCCTCTGATGCTGCCCTGCTCAGTGCTGTAACTGCTGGTGCTGAAGAGAATAATCCGCCTCCTTCTCTGCCCCGTCCTGCCTCTGATGCTGCCCTGCTCAGTGCTGTAACTGCTGGTGCTGAGGAGAATAATCTGCCTCCTTCTCTGCCCAGTCCCGCCTCTGATGCTGCCCTGCTCAGTGCTGTAATTGCTGGTGCTGAGTAGAAAATCTGCCTCCTTCTCTGCCCCGTCCCACCTCTGGTGCTGCCCTGCTCAGTGCTGTAACTGCTGGTGCTGAGGACAATAATCTGCCTCATTCTCTGCCGCGTCCCACCTCTGATGCTGCCCTGCTCAGTGCTGTAACTTCTGGTGCTGAGAAGAAAAATCCACCTCCTTCTCTGCCCCGTCCCACCTCTGATGCTGCCCTGCTCAGTGCTGTAACTGCTGGTGCTGAGGAGAATAATCCGCCTCCTTCTCTTCCACGTCCTGTCTCTGATGCTGCCCTGCTCAGTGCTGTAACTGCTGGTGCTGAGAATAATCCGCCTCCTTCTCTGCACCATCCCTCCTCTGATGCTGCCCTGCTCAGTGCTGTAAATGCTAGTGCGGAGGAGAATAATCCGCCTCCTTCTCTGCCCCATCCCGCCTCTGATGCTACCCTGCTCAGTGCTGTAATTGCTGGTGCTGAGAATAATCCACCTCCTTCTTTGCCCCGTCCCACCTCTGATGCTGTCCTGCTCAGTGCTGTAACTGCTGGTGCTGAGGAGAATAATCCGCCTCCTTCTTTGCCCCGTACCGCCTCTGATGCTGTCCTGCTCAGTGCTGTAACTGCTGGTGATGAGGAGAATAATCTGCCTACTTCTCTGCTCCGTCCCACCTCTGAGGCTGCCCTGCTCAGTGCTGTAACTGCTGGTGCTCAGGAGAATAATCCACCTCCTTCTCTGCCCCGTCCTGCCTCTGATGCTGCCCTGCTCAGTGCTGTAACAGCTGGCGCTGAGGAGAATAATCCGCCTCCTTCTCTGCCCCGTCCCGCCTCTGATGCTGCCCTGCACAGTGCTGCAACTGCTGGTGCTGAGAAGAATAATCTGCCTGCTTCTCTGCCCCGTCCCGCCTCTGATGCTGCCCTGCTCAGTGCTGCAACTGCTGGCACTGAGGAGAATAATCCGCCTACTCATCTGCCCCGTCCTGCCTCTGATGCTGCCCTACTCGGTGCTGTAACTGCTGGTGACGAGGGGAATGATCTGCCTCCTTCTCTACCCTGTCCCGCCTCTGATGCTGCCCTGCTCAGTGCTGTAAATGCTGGTACTGAGGAGAATAATCTGCCTCCTTCTCTGCCCCATCCCACCTCTGATGCTGCCCTGCTCAGTGCTGTAAATGCTGGTGCTGAGGAGAATAATCTGCCTCCTTCTCTGCCCCATCCCGCCTCTGATGCTGTCCTGCTCAGTGCTGTAACTGCTGGTGCTGAGGAGAATAATCTGCCTGCTTCTCTGCCCCGTCCCGCCTCTGATGCTGCCCTGCTCAGTGCTGCAACTGCTGGCACTGAGGAGAATAATCCGCCTCCTCATCTGCCCCGTCCTGCCTCTGATGCTGCCCTGCTCGGTGCTGTAACTGCTGGTGATGAGGGGAATAATCTGCCTCCTTCTCTACCCCGTCCCGCCTCTGATGCTGCCCTGCTCAGTGCTGTAAATGCTGGTGCTGAGGAGAATAAGCTGCCTCCTTCTCTGCCCCATCCCGCCTCTGATGCTGTCCTGCTCAGTGCTGTAACTGCTGTTGCTGAGGAGAATAATCCACCTCTTCTCTGCCCCGTCCTGCCTCTGTTGCTGTCCTGCTCAGTGCTGTAACTGCTGGTGCTGAAGAGAATAATCCGCCTCCTTCTCTGCCCATCCCGCCTCTGATGCTGCCCTGCTCAGTGCTGTAACTGCTGGTGCTGAGGAGAATAATCCGCCTCTTCTCTGCCCCGTCCCGCCTCTGATGCTGCCCTGCTCAGTGCTGTAACTGCTAGTGCTGAGGAGAATAATCCGCCTCCTCATCTGCCCCGTCCTGCCTCTGATGCTGCCCTGCTCGGTGCTGTAACTGCTGGTGACGAGGGGAATAATCTGCCTCCTTCTCTGCCCCATCCCACCTCTGATGCTGTCCTGCTCAGTGCTGTAACTGCTGGTGCTGAGGAGAATAATCCACCTCTTCTCTGCCCCGTCCCGCCTCTGATGCTGCCCTGCTCAGTGCTGTAACTGCTGGTTCTGTGGAGAATAATCCGCTTCCTTCTCTGCCCCATCCCGCCTCTGATGCTGCCCTGCTCAGTGCTGTAACTGCTGGTGCTGAGGAGAATAATCTGCCACTTCTCTGCCCCGTCCCGCCTCTGATGCTGCCCTGCTCAGTGCTGTAACTGCTGGTGCTGAGGAGAATAATCCGCCTCCTTCTCTGCCCCGTCCCGCCTCTGATGCTGCCCTGCACAGTGCTGCAACTGCTGGTGCTGAGGAGAATTATCTGCCTGCTTCTCTGCCCCGTCCCGCCTCTGATGCTGCCCTGCTTAGTGCTGCAACTGCTGGCACTGAGGTGAATAATCCGCCTCCTCATCTGCCCCGTCCTGCCTCTGATGCTGCCCTGCTCGGTGCTGTAACTGCTGGTGATGAGGGGAATAATCTGCCTCCTTCTCTACCCCGTCCCGCCTCTGATGCTGCCCTGCTCAGTGCTGTAAATGCTGGTGCTGAGGAGAATAATCTGCCTCCTTCTCTGCCCCATCCCACCTCTGATGTTGCCCTGCTCAGTGCTGTAACTGCTGGTGCTGAGGAGAATAATCCGCCTCCTTCTCTGCCCCATCCCGCCTCTGATGCTGTCCTGCTCAGTGCTGTAACTGCTGGTGCTGAGGAGAATAATCCACCTCTTCTCTGCCCCGTCCTGCCTCTGATGCTGCCCTGCTCAGTGCTGTAACTGCTGGTGCTGAGGAGAATAATCTGTCACTTCTCTGCCCCGTCCCGCCTCTGATGCTGCCCTGCTCAGTGCTGTAACTGCTGGTGCTGAGGAGAATAATCCGCCTCCTTCTCTGCCCCGTCCCGCCTCTGATGCTGCCCTGCACAGTGCTGCAACTGCTGGTGCTGAGGAGAATAATCTGCCTCCTTCTCTGCCCAGTCCCGCCTATGATGCTGCCCTGCTCAGTGCTGCAACTGCTGGCACTGAGGAGAATAATCCGCCTCCTCATCTGCCCCGTCCTGCCTCTGATGCTGCCCTGCTCGGTGCTGTAACTGCTGGTGATGAGGGGAATAATCTGCCTCCTTCTCTACCCCGTCCCGCCTCTGATGCTGCCCTGCTCAGTGCTGTAAATGCTGGTGCTGAGGAGAATAATCTGCCTCCTTCTCTGCCCCATCCCACCTCTGATGCTGCCCTGCTCAGTGCTGTAACTGCTGGTGCTAAGGAGAATAATCTGCCTCCTTCTCTGCCCCATCCCGCCTCTGATGCTGTCCTGCTCAGTGCTGTAACTGCTGGTGCTGAGGAGAATAATCCACCTCTTCTCTGCCCCGTCCTGCCTCTGTTGCTCCCCTGCTCAGTGCTGTAACTGCTGGTGCTGAGGAGAATAATCCGCCTCCTTCTCTGCCCCATCCCGCCTCTGATGCTGCCCTGCTCAGTGCTGTAACTGCTGGTGCTGAGGAGAATAATCCGCCTCTTCTCTGCCCCGTCCCGCCTCTGATGCTGCCCTGCTCAGTGCTGCAACTGCTGGCACTGAGGTGAATAATCCGCCTCCTCATCTGCCCCGTCCTGCCTCTGATGCTGCCCTGCTCGGTGCTGTAACTGCTGGTGATGAGGGGAATAATCTGCCTCCTTCTCTACCCCGTCCCGCCTCTGATGCTGCCCTGCTCAGTGCTGTAAATGCTGGTGCTGAGGAGAATAATCTGCCTCCTTCTCTGCCCCATCCCACCTCTGATGTTGCCCTGCTCAGTGCTGTAACTGCTGGTGCTGAGGAGAATAATCCGCCTCCTTCTCTGCCCCATCCCGCCTCTGATGCTGTCCTGCTCAGTGCTGTAACTGCTGGTGCTGAGGAGAATAATCCACCTCTTCTCTGCCCCGTCCTGCCTCTGATGCTGCCCTGCTCAGTGCTGTAACTGCTGGTGCTGAGGAGAATAATCTGTCACTTCTCTGCCCCGTCACGCCTCTGATGCTGCCCTGCTCAGTGCTGTAACTGCTGGTGCTGAGGAGAATAATCCGCCTCCTTCTCTGCCCCGTCCCGCCTCTGATGCTGCCCTGCACAGTGCTGCAACTGCTGGTGCTGAGGAGAATAATCTGCCTCCTTCTCTGCCCCGTCCCGCCTCTGATGCTGCCCTGCTCAGTGCTGCAACTGCTGGCACTGAGGAGAATAATCCGCCTCCTCATCTGCCCCGTCCTGCCTCTGATGCTGCCCTGCTCGGTGCTGTAACTGCTGGTGATGAGGGGAATAATCTGCCTCCTTCTCTACCCCGTCCCGCCTCTGATGCTACCCTGCTCAGTGCTGTAAATGCTGGTGCTGAGGAGAATAATCTGCCTCCTTCTCTGCCCCATCCCACCTCTGATGCTGCCCTGCTCAGTGCTGTAACTGCTGGTGCTGAGGAGAATTATCTGCCTCCTTCTCTGCCCCATCCCGCCTCTGATGCTGTCCTTCTCAGTGCTGTAACTGCTGGTGCTGAGGAGAATAATCCACCTCTTCTCTGCCCCGTCCTGCCTCTGTTGCTGCCCTGCTCAGTGCTGTAACTGCTGGTGCTGAGGAGAATAATCCGCCTCCTTCTCTGCCCCATCCCGCCTCTGATGCTGCTCAGTGCTGTAACTGCTGGTGCTGAGGAGAATTATCTGCCTGCTTCTCTGCCCCGTCCCGCATCTGATGCTGCCCTGCTCAGTGCTGCAACTGCTGGCACTGAGGAGAATAATCCGCCTCCTCATCTGCCCCGTCCTGCCTCTGATGCTGCCCTGCTCGGTGCTGTAACTGCTGGTGATGAGGGGAATAATCTGCCTCCTTCTCTACCCCGTCCCGCCTCTGATGCTGCCCTGCTCAGTGCTGTAAATGCTGGTGCTGAGGAGAATAATCTGCCTCCTTCTCTGCCCCATCCCACCTCTGATGTTGCCCTGCTCAGTGCTGTAACTGCTGGTGCTGAGGAGAATAATCCGCCTCCTTCTCTGCCCCATCCCGCCTCTGATGCTGTCCTGCTCAGTGCTGTAACTGCTGGTGCTGAGGAGAATAATCCACCTCTTCTCTGCCCCGTCCCGCCTCTGATGCTGCCCTGCTCAGTGCTGTAACTGCTGGTGCTGAGGAGAATAATCCGCCTCCTTCTCTGCCCCATCCCGCCTCTGATGCTGTCCTGCTCAGTGCTGTAACTGCTGGTGCTAAGGAGAATAATCCGCCGCCTTCTTTGCCCCGTACTGCCTCTGATGCTGTCCTGCTCAGTGCTGTAACTGCTGGTGATGAGGAGAATATTCTGCCTCCTTCTCTGCCCCATCCCACCTCTGATGCTGTCCTGCTCAGTGCTGTAATTGCTGGTGCTGAGGAGAATAATCCGCCTCTTCTCTGCCCCGTCCTGCCTCTGATGCTGCCTTGCTCAGTGCTGTAACTGCTGGTGCTGAGGAGAATAATCCGCCTCCTTCTCTGCCCCATCCCGCCTCTGATGCTGTCCTGCTCAGTGCTGTAACTGCTGGTGCTGAGGAGAATAATCTGCCACTTCTCTGCCCCATCCCGCCTCTGATGCTGCCCTGCTCAGTGCTGTAACTGCTGGTGCTGAGGAGAATAATCCGCCTCCTTCTCTGCCCCATCCCGCCTCTGATGCTGTCCTGCTCAGTGCTGTTACTGCTGGTGCTGAGGAGAATAATCCGACTCCTTCTCTGCCCCATCCCACCTCTGATGCTGCCCTGCTCAGTGCTGTAACTGCTGGTGCTGAGGACAATAATCCGCCTCATTCTCTGCCCTGTCGCGCCTCTGATGCTGCCCTGCCCAGTGCGGCAACTGCTGGTGCTGAGAATAATCTGCCTGCTTCTCTGCCCCGTCCCGCCTCTGATGCTGCCCTGCTCAGTGCTGCAACTGCTGGCTCTGAGGAGAATAATCCGCCTCCTCATCTGCCCCGTCCTGCCTCTGATGCTGCCCTGCTCGGTGCTGTAACTGCTGGTGACGAGGAGAATAATCTGCCTCCTTCTCTGCCCCATCCCACCTCTGATGCTGCCCTGCTCAGTGCTGTAACTGCTGGTGCTGAGGAGAATAATCCGCCTCCTTCTCTGCCCCATCCCGCCTCTGATGCTGTCCTGCTCAGTGCTGTAACTGCTGGTGCTGAGGAGAGTAATCCGCCTCCTTCTCTGCCCCGTCCCTCCTCTGATGCTGCCCTGCTCAGTGCTGTAACTGCTGGTGCTGAGGAGAATAATCCGCCTCCTTCTCTGCCCCATCCCGCCTCTGATGCTGCCCTGCTCAGTGCTGTAACTGCTGGTGCTGAGGAGAATAATCCGCCTCTTCTCTGCCCCGTCCCGCCTCTGATGCTGCCCTGCTCAGTGCTGTAACTGCTGGTGCTGAGGAGAATAATCCGCCTCCTTCTATGCCCAATCCCGCCTCTGATGCTGTCCTGCTCAGTGCTGTAACTGCTGGAGCTGAGGAGAATAATCCGCCTCTTCTCTGCCCCGTCCCGCCTCTGATGCTGCCCTGCTCAGTGCTGTAACTGCTGGTGCTGAGGAGTATAATCCGCCTCCTTCTCTGCCCCATCCCGCCTCTGATGCTGTCCTGCTCAGTGCTGTAACTGCTGGTGCTGGAGAGAATAATTCGAATCCTTCTCTGCCCCGTCCCTCCTCTGATGCTGCCCTGCTCAGTGCTGTAACTGCTGGTGCTGAGGACAATAATCCGCATCATTCTCTGCCCTGTCCCGCCTCTGATGCTGCCCTGCTCAGTGCTGTAACTGCTGGTGCTGAGGAGAATAATCCGCCTCCTTCTCTGCCCTGTCCTGCCTCTGATGCTGCCCTGCTCAGTGCTGTAACTGCTAATGCTGAGATTAATCCGCCTCCTTCTCTGCCCCGTCCCGCCTTTGATGCTGCCCTGCTCAGTGCTGAAACTGCTGGTGATGAGGAGAATAATACACCTCGTTCTCTGCCCTGTCCTGCCTCTGATGCTGCCCTGCTCAGTGCTGTAACTGCTGGTGCTGAGGAGAATAATCCGCCTCCTTCTCTGCCCTGTCCCGCCTCTGATGCTGCCCTGCTCAGTGCTGTAACTGCTGGTGCTGAGAATAATCCGCCTCCTTCTTTGCCCCGTCCCGCCTCTGATGCTGCCCTGCTTAGTGCTGTAACTGCTGGTGGTGAGGAGAATAATCCGCCTCCTTCTCTGCCCCGTCCGGCCTCTGATGCTGCCCTGCTCAGTGCTGTAACTGCTGGTGCTGAGGAGAATAATCCGCCTCCTTCTCTGCCCTGTCCCGCCTCTGATGCTGCCCTGCTCAGTACTGTAACTGCTGGTGCTGAGGAGAATAATCCACCTCCTTCTCTGCCCCGTCCCGCCTCTGATGCTGCCCTGCTCAGTGCTGTAACTGCTGGTGCTGAGGAGAATAATCCACCTCCTTCTCTGCCCCATCCCGCCTCTGATGCTGCCCTGCTCAGTGCTGTACATGCTGGTGCTGAGGAGAATAATCCGCCTCCTTCTCTGCCCCATCCTGCCTCTGATGCTGTCCTGCTCAGTGCTGTAACTGCTGGTGCTGAGGAGAATAATCCGAATCCTTCTCTGCCCCGTCCCTCCTCTGATGCTGCCCTGCTCAGTGCTGTACATGCTGGTGCTGAGGAGAAAAATCCGCCTCTTCTCTGCCCCGTCCCGCCTCTGATGCTGCCCTGCTCAGTGCTGTAACTGCTGGTGCTGAGGAGTATAATCCGCCTCCTTCGTTGCCCCATCCCGCCTCTGATGCTGTCCTGCTCAGTGCTGTAACTGCTGGTGCTGAGGAGAATAATCCGAATCCTTCTCTGCCCTGTCCCACCTCTGGTGCTGCCCTGCTCAGTGTTGTAACTGCTGGTGCTGAGGAGAATAATCCACCTCTTCTCTGCCCCGTCCTGCCTCTGTTGCTGCCCTGCTCAGTGCTGTAACTGCTGGTGCTGAGGAGAATAATCCACCTCCTTCTCTGCCCCGTCCCACCTCTGATGCTGCCCTGCTCAGTGCTGTAACTGCTGGTGCTGAGGAGAATAATCCACCTCTTCTCTGCCCCGTCCTGCCTCTGTTGCTGCCCTGCTCAGTGCTGTAACTGCTGGTGCTGAGGAGAATAATCCACCTCCTTCTCTGCCCCGTCCCACCTCTGATGCTGCCCTGCTCAGTGCTGTACATGCTGGTGCTGAGGACAATAATCCGCCTCATTCTCTGCCCTGTCCCGCCTCTGATGCTGCCCTGCTCAGTGCTGTAACTGCTGGTGCTGAGGAGAATAATCCGCCACCTTCTCTGCCCTGTCCTGCCTCTGATGCTTCCCTGCTCAGTGCTGTAACTGCTAATGCTGAGAATAATCCGCCTCCTACTCTGCCCCGTCCTGCCTCTGATGCTGCCCTGCTCAGTGCTGTAACTGCTGGTGCTGAGGAGAATAATCTGCCTCCTTCTCGGCCCTGTCCCGCCTCTGATGCTGCCCTGCTCAGTGCTGTAACTGCTGGTGCTGAGGAGAATAATCCTCCTCCTTCTCTGCCCCGTCACACCTCTGATGTTGCCCTGCTCAGTGCTGTAACTGCTGGTGCTGAGGAGAATAATCCACCTCCTTCTCTGCCCCATCCCGCCTCTGATGCTGCCCTGCTCAGTGCTGTACATGCTGGTGCTGAGGAGAATAATCCGCCTCCTTTTCTGCCCGTCCCGCCTCTGATGCTGCCCTGCTCTGTGCTGTAACTGCTGGTGATGAGGAGAATAATCCGCCTCCTTCTCTGCCCCGTCCCGCCTCTGATGCTGCCCTGCACAGTGCTGCAACTGCTGGTGCTGAGGAGAATAATCTGCCTCCTTCTCTGCCCCGTCCCGCCTCTGATGCTGCCCTGCTCAGTGCTGCAACTGCTGGCACTGAGGAGAATAATCCGCCTCCTCATCTGCCCCGTCCTGCCTCTGATGCTGCCCTGCTCTAGTGCTGTAACTGCTGGTGATGAGGAGAATAATCCACCTCCTTCTCTGCCCCGTCCCACCTCTGATGCTGCCCTGCTCAGTGCTGTAACTGCTGGTGCTGAGGAGAATAATCCACCTCTTCTCTGCCCCGTCCTGCCTCTGTTGCTGCCCTGCTCAGTGCTGTAACTGCTGGTGCTGAGGAGAATAATCCACCTCCTTCTCTGCCCCGTCCCACCTCTGATGCTGCCCTGCTCAGTGCTGTACATGCTGGTGCTGAGGACAATAATCCGCCTCATTCTCTGCCCTGTCCCGCCTCTGATGCTGCCCTGCTCAGTGCTGTAACTGCTGGTGCTGAGGAGAATAATCCGCCACCTTCTCTGCCCTGTCCTGCCTCTGATGCTTCCCTGCTCAGTGCTGTAACTGCTAATGCTGAGAATAATCCGCCTCCTACTCTGCCCCGTCCTGCCTCTGATGCTGCCCTGCTCAGTGCTGTAACTGCTGGTGCTGAGGAGAATAATCTGCCTCCTTCTCGGCCCTGTCCCGCCTCTGATGCTGCCCTGCTCAGTGCTGTAACTGCTGGTGCTGAGGAGAATAATCCTCCTCCTTCTCTGCCCCGTCACACCTCTGATGTTGCCCTGCTCAGTGCTGTAACTGCTGGTGCTGAGGAGAATAATCCACCTCCTTCTCTGCCCCATCCCGCCTCTGATGCTGCCCTGCTCAGTGCTGTACATGCTGGTGCTGAGGAGAATAATCCGCCTCCTTTTCTGCCCGTCCCGCCTCTGATGCTGCCCTGCTCTGTGCTGTAACTGCTGGTGATGAGGAGAATAATCCGCCTCCTTCTCTGCCCCGTCCCGCCTCTGATGCTGCCCTGCACAGTGCTGCAACTGCTGGTGCTGAGGAGAATAATCTGCCTCCTTCTCTGCCCCGTCCCGCCTCTGATGCTGCCCTGCTCAGTGCTGCAACTGCTGGCACTGAAGAGAATAATCCGCCTCCTCATCTGCCCCGTCCTGCCTCTGATGCTGCCCTGCTCGGTGCTGTAACTGCTGGTGATGAGGGGAATAATCTGCCTCCTTCTCTACCCCGTCCCGCCTCTGATGCTGCCCTGCTCAGTGCTGTAAATGCTGGTGCTAAGGAGAATAATCTGCCTCCTTCTCTGCCCCATCCCGCCTCTGATGCTGTCCTGCTCAGTGCTGTAACTGCTGGTGCTGAGGAGAATAATCCACCTCTTCTCTGCCCCGTCCTGCCTCTGTTGCTCCCCTGCTCAGTGCTGTAACTGCTGGTGCTGAGGAGAATAATCCGCCTCCTTCTCTGCCCCATCCCGCCTCTGATGCTGCCCTGCTCAGTGCTGTAACTGCTGGTGCTGAGGAGAATAATCCGCCTCTTCTCTGCCCCGTCCCGCCTCTGATGCTGCCCTGCTCAGTGCTGCAACTGCTGGCACTGAGGTGAATAATCCGCCTCCTCATCTGCCCCGTCCAGCCTCTGATGCTGCCCTGCTCGGTGCTGTAACTGCTGGTGATGAGGGGAATAATCTGCCTCCTTCTCTACCCCGTCCCGCCTCTGATGCTGCCCTGCTCAGTGCTGTAAATGCTGGTGCTGAGGAGAATAATCTGCCTCCTTCTCTGCCCCATCCCACCTCTGATGTTGCCCTGCTCAGTGCTGTAACTGCTGGTGCTGAGGAGAATAATCCGCCTCCTTCTCTGCCCCATCCCGCCTCTGATGCTGTCCTGCTCAGTGCTGTAACTGCTGGTGCTGAGGAGAATAATCCACCTCTTCTCTGCCCCGTCCTGCCTCTGATGCTGCCCTGCTCAGTGCTGTAACTGCTGGTGCTGAGGAGAATAATCTGTCACTTCTCTGCCCCGTCACGCCTCTGATGCTGCCCTGCTCAGTGCTGTAACTGCTGGTGCTGAGGAGAATAATCCGCCTCCTTCTCTGCCCCGTCCCGCCTCTGATGCTGCCCTGCACAGTGCTGCAACTGCTGGTGCTGAGGAGAATAATCTGCCTCCTTCTCTGCCCCGTCCCGCCTCTGATGCTGCCCTGCTCAGTGCTGCAACTGCTGGCACTGAGGAGAATAATCCGCCTCCTCATCTGCCCCGCCCTGCCTCTGATGCTGCCCTGCTCGGTGCTGTAACTGCTGGTGATGAGGGGAATAATCTGCCTCCTTCTCTACCCCGTCCCGCCTCTGATGCTACCCTGCTCAGTGCTGTAAATGCTGGTGCTGAGGAGAATAATCTGCCTCCTTCTCTGCCCCATCCCACCTCTGATGCTGCCCTGCTCAGTGCTGTAACTGCTGGTGCTGAGGAGAATAATCTGCCTCCTTCTCTGCCCCATCCCGCCTCTGATGCTGTCCTTCTCAGTGCTGTAACTGCTGGTGCTGAGGAGAATAATCCACCTCTTCTCTGCCCCGTCCTGCCTCTGTTGCTGCCCTGCTCAGTGCTGTAACTGCTGGTGCTGAGGAGAATAATCCGCCTCCTTCTCTGCCCCATCCCGCCTCTGATGCTGCCCTGCTCAGTGCTGTAACTGCTGGTGCTGAGGAGAATAATCCGCCTCTTCTCTGCCCCGTCCCGCCTCTGATGCTGCCCTGCTCAGTGCTGTAACTGCTGGTGCTGAGGAGAATAATCCGCCTCCTCATCTGCCCCGTCCTGCCTCTGATGCTGCCCTGCTCGGTGCTGTAACTGCTGGTGACGAGGGGAATAATCTGCCTCCTTCTCTACCCCGTCCCGCCTCTGATGCTGCCCTGCTCAGTGCTGTAAATGCTGGTGCTGAGGAGAATAATCTGCCTCCTTCTCTGCCCCGTCCCGCCTCTGATGCTGCCCTGCTCAGTGCTGCAACTGCTGGCACTGAGGAGAATAATCCGCCTCCTCATCTGCCCCGTCCTGCCTCTGATGCTGCCCTGCTCGGTGCTGTAACTGCTGGTGATGAGGGGAATAATCTGCCTCCTTCTCTACCCCGTCCCGCCTCTGATGCTGCCCTGCTCAGTGCTGTAAATGCTGGTGCTGAGGAGAATAATCTGCCTCCTTCTCTGCCCCATCCCACCTCTGATGCTGCCCTGCTCAGTGCTGTAACTGCTGGTGCTGAGGAGAATAATCTGCCTCCTTCTCTGCCCCATCCCGCCTCTGATGCTGTCCTTCTCAGTGCTGTAACTGCTGGTGCTGAGGAGAATAATCCACCTCTTCTCTGCCCCGTCCTGCCTCTGTTGCTGCCCTGCTCAGTGCTGTAACTGCTGGTGCTGAGGAGAATAATCCGCCTCCTTCTCTGCCCCATCCCGCCTCTGATGCTGCCCTGCTCAGTGCTGTAACTGCTGGTGCTGAGGAGAATAATCCGCCTCTTCTCTGCCCCGTCCCGCCTCTGATGCTGCCCTGCTCAGTGCTGTAACTGCTGGTGCTGAGGAGAATAATCCGCCTCCTCATCTGCCCCGTCCTGCCTCTGATGCTGCCCTGCTCGGTGCTGTAACTGCTGGTGACGAGGGGAATAATCTGCCTCCTTCTCTACCCCGTCCCGCCTCTGATGCTGCCCTGCTCAGTGCTGTAAATGCTGGTGATGAGGAGAATATTCTGCCTCCTTCTCTGCCCCATCCCACCTCTGATGCTGTCCTGCTCAGTGCTGTAACTGCTGGTGCTGAGGAGAATAATCCACCTCTTCTCTGCCCCGTCCCGCCTCTGATGCTGCCCTGCTCAGTGCTGTAACTGCTGGTGCTGTGGAGAATAATCCGCCTCCTTCTCTGCCCCATCCCGCCTCTGATGCTGCCCTGCTCAGTGCTGTAACTGCTGGTGATAAGGAGAATATTCTGCCTCCTTCTCTGCCCCATCCCACCTCTGATGCTGTCCTGCTCAGTGCTGTAACTGCTGGTGCTGAGGAGAATAATCCACCTCTTCTCTGCCCCGTCCCACCTCTGATGCTGCCCTGCTCAGTGCTGTAACTGCTGGTGCTGTGGAGAATAATCCGCCTCCTTCTCTGCCCCATCCCGCCTCTGATGCTGCTCAGTGCTGTAACTGCTGGTGCTGAGGAGAATTATCTGCCTGCTTCTCTGCCCCGTCCCGCATCTGATGCTGCCCTGCTCAGTGCTGCAACTGCTGGCACTGAGGAGAATAATCCGCCTCCTCATCTGCCCCGTCCTGCCTCTGATGCTGCCCTGCTCGGTGCTGTAACTGCTGGTGATGAGGGGAATAATCTGCCTCCTTCTCTACCCCGTCCCGCCTCTGATGCTGCCCTGCTCAGTGCTGTAAATGCTGGTGCTGAGGAGAATAATCTGCCTCCTTCTCTGCCCCATCCCACCTCTGATGTTGCCCTGCTCAGTGCTGTAACTGCTGGTGCTGAGGAGAATAATCCGCCTCCTTCTCTGCCCCATCCCGCCTCTGATGCTGTCCTGCTCAGTGCTGTAACTGCTGGTGCTGAGGAGAATAATCCACCTCTTCTCTGCCCCGTCCCGCCTCTGATGCTGCCCTGCTCAGTGCTGTAACTGCTGGTGCTGAGGAGAATAATCCGCCTCCTTCTCTGCCCCATCCCGCCTCTGATGCTGTCCTGCTCAGTGCTGTAACTGCTGGTGCTAAGGAGAATAATCCGCCGCCTTCTTTGCCCCGTACTGCCTCTGATGCTGTCCTGCTCAGTGCTGTAACTGCTGGTGATGAGGAGAATATTCTGCCTCCTTCTCTGCCCCATCCCACCTCTGATGCTGTCCTGCTCAGTGCTGTAATTGCTGGTGCTGAGGAGAATAATCCGCCTCTTCTCTGCCCCGTCCTGCCTCTGATGCTGCCTTGCTCAGTGCTGTAACTGCTGGTGCTGAGGAGAATAATCCGCCTCCTTCTCTGCCCCATCCCGCCTCTGATGCTGTCCTGCTCAGTGCTGTAACTGCTGGTGCTGAGGAGAATAATCTGCCACTTCTCTGCCCCATCCCGCCTCTGATGCTGCCCTGCTCAGTGCTGTAACTGCTGGTGCTGAGGAGAATAATCCGCCTCCTTCTCTGCCCCATCCCGCCTCTGATGCTGTCCTGCTCAGTGCTGTTACTGCTGGTGCTGAGGAGAATAATCCGACTCCTTCTCTGCCCCATCCCACCTCTGATGCTGCCCTGCTCAGTGCTGTAACTGCTGGTACTGAGGACAATAATCCGCCTCATTCTCTGCCCTGTCGCGCCTCTGATGCTGCCCTGCCCAGTGCGGCAACTGCTGGTGCTGAGAATAATCTGCCTGCTTCTCTGCCCCGTCCCGCCTCTGATGCTGCCCTGCTCAGTGCTGCAACTGCTGGCTCTGAGGAGAATAATCCGCCTCCTCATCTGCCCCGTCCTGCCTCTGATGCTGCCCTGCTCTGTGCTGTAACTGCTGGTGACGAGGAGAATAATCTGCCTCCTTCTCTACCCCGTCCCGCCTCTAATGCTGCCCTGCTCAGTGCTGTAAATGCTGTTGCTGAGGAGAATAATCCGCCTCCTTCTCTGCCCCATCCCACCTCTGATGCTGCCCTGCTCAGTGCTGTAACTGCTGGTGCTGAGGAGAATAATCCGCCTCCTTCTCTGCCCCATCCCGCCTCTGATGCTGTCCTGCTCAGTGCTGTAACTGCTGGTGCTGAGGAGAGTAATCCGCCTCCTTCTCTGCCCCGTCCCTCCTCTGATGCTGCCCTGCTCAGTGCTGTAACTGCTGGTGCTGAGGAGAATAATCCGCCTCCTTCTCTGCCCCATCCCGCCTCTGATGCTGCCCTGCTCAGTGCTGTAACTGCTGGTGCTGAGGAGAATAATCCGCCTCTTCTCTGCCCCGTCCCGCCTCTGATGCTGCCCTGCTCAGTGCTGTAACTGCTGGTGCTGAGGAGAATAATCCGCCTCCTTCTATGCCCAATCCCGCCTCTGATGCTGTCCTGCTCAGTGCTGTAACTGCTGGAGCTGAGGAGAATAATCCGCCTCTTCTCTGCCCCGTCCCGCCTCTGATGCTGCCCTGCTCAGTGCTGTAACTGCTGGTGCTGAGGAGTATAATCCGCCTCCTTCTCTGCCCCATCCCGCCTCTGATGCTGTCCTGCTCAGTGCTGTAACTGCTAATGCTGAGAATAATCCGCCTCCTTCTCTGCCCTATCCCACCTCTGATGCTGCCCTGCTCAGTGCTGTAACTGCTGGTGCTGAGGAGAATAATCCACCTCCCTCTCTGCCCCATCCTGCCTCTGGTGCTGCCCTGCTCAGTGCTGTAACTGCTGGTGCTGAGGACAATAATCCGCCTCATTCTCTGCCGCGTCCCGCCTCTGATGCTGCCCTGCTCAGTGCTGTAAATGCTGGTGCTGAGGAAAATAATCCGCCTCATTCTCTGCCCCGTCCCGCCTCTGATGCTGCCCTGCTCAGTACTGTAACTGCTGGTGCGGAGGAGAATAATCCGCATCCTTCTCTGCCCCGTCCCGCCTCTGATGCTGCCCTGCTCAGTGCTGTAACTGCTGGTGCTGAGAATAATCCGCCTCCTTCTTTGCCCCGTCCCGCCTCTGATGCTGCCCTGCTTAGTGCTGTAACTGCTGGTGGTGAGGAGAATAATCCGCCTCCTTCTCTGCCCCGTCCGGCCTCTGATGCTGCCCTGCTCAGTGCTGTAACTGCTGGTGCTGAGGAGAATAATCCGCCTCCTTCTCTGCCCTGTCCCGCCTCTGATGCTGCCCTGCTCAGTGCTGTAACTGCTGGTGCTGAGAATAATCCGCCTCCTTCTTTGCCCCGTCCCGCCTCTGATGCTGCCCTGCTTAGTGCTGTAACTGCTGGTGGTGAGGAGAATAATCCGCCTCCTTCTCTGCCCCGTCCGGCCTCTGATGCTGCCCTGCTCAGTGCTGTAACTGCTGGTGCTGAGGAGAATAATCCGCCTCCTTCTCTGCCCTGTCCCGCCTCTGATGCTGCCCTGCTCAGTACTGTAACTGCTGGTGCTGAGGAGAATAATCCACCTCCTTCTCTGCCCCGTCCCGCCTCTGATGCTGCCCTGCTCAGTGCTGTAACTGCTGGTGCTGAGGAGAATAATCCACCTCCTTCTCTGCCCCATCCCGCCTCTGATGCTGCCCTGCTCAGTGCTGTACATGCTGGTGCTGAGGAGAATAATCCGCCTCCTTCTCTGCCCCATCCTGCCTCTGATGCTGTCCTGCTCAGTGCTGTAACTGCTGGTGCTGAGGAGAATAATCCGAATCCTTCTCTGCCCCGTCCCTCCTCTGATGCTGCCCTGCTCAGTGCTGTACATGCTGGTGCTGAGGAGAAAAATCCGCCTCTTCTCTGCCCCGTCCCGCCTCTGATGCTGCCCTGCTCAGTGCTGTAACTGCTGGTGCTGAGGAGTATAATCCGCCTCCTTCGTTGCCCCATCCCGCCTCTGATGCTGTCCTGCTCAGTGCTGTAACTGCTGGTGCTGAGGAGAATAATCCGAATCCTTCTCTGCCCTGTCCCACCTCTGGTGCTGCCCTGCTCAGTGTTGTAACTGCTGGTGCTGAGGAGAATAATCCACCTCTTCTCTGCCCCGTCCTGCCTCTGTTGCTGCCCTGCTCAGTGCTGTAACTGCTGGTGCTGAGGAGAATAATCCACCTCCTTCTCTGCCCCGTCCCACCTCTGATGCTGCCCTGCTCAGTGCTGTAACTGCTGGTGCTGAGGAGAATAATCCACCTCTTCTCTGCCCCGTCCTGCCTCTGTTGCTGCCCTGCTCAGTGCTGTAACTGCTGGTGCTGAGGAGAATAATCCACCTCCTTCTCTGCCCCGTCCCACCTCTGATGCTGCCCTGCTCAGTGCTGTACATGCTGGTGCTGAGGACAATAATCCGCCTCATTCTCTGCCCTGTCCCGCCTCTGATGCTGCCCTGCTCAGTGCTGTAACTGCTGGTGCTGAGGAGAATAATCCGCCACCTTCTCTGCCCTGTCCTGCCTCTGATGCTTCCTTGCTCAGTGCTGTAACTGCTAATGCTGAGAATAATCCGCCTCCTACTCTGCCCCGTCCTGCCTCTGATGCTGCCCTGCTCAGTGCTGTAACTGCTGGTGCTGAGGAGAATAATCTGCCTCCTTCTCGGCCCTGTCCCGCCTCTGATGCTGCCCTGCTCAGTGCTGTAACTGCTGGTGCTGAGGAGAATAATCCTCCTCCTTCTCTGCCCCGTCACACCTCTGATGTTGCCCTGCTCAGTGCTGTAACTGCTGGTGCTGAGGAGAATAATCCACCTCCTTCTCTGCCCCATCCCGCCTCTGATGCTGCCCTGCTCAGTGCTGTACATGCTGGTGCTGAGGAGAATAATCCGCCTCCTTTTCTGCCCGTCCCGCCTCTGATGCTGCCCTGCTCTGTGCTGTAACTGCTGGTGATGAGGAGAATAATCCACCTCCTTCTCTACCCCGTCCCTCCTCTGATGCTGCCCTGCTCAGTGCTGTACATGCTGGTGCTGAGGAGAATAATCCGCCTCCTTCTCTGCCCCGTCCTGCCTCTAATGGTGCCCTGCTCAATGCTGTAACTACTGGTGCTGAGAATAATCTGCCTCCTTCTCTGCCCCGTCCCACCTCTGATGCTGCTCTGCTCAGTGCTGTAACTGCTGGTGCTGAGGAGAATAATCTGCCTACTTCTCTGCCCCGTCCCACCTCTGATGCTGCTCTGCTCAGTGCTGTAACTGCTGGTGCTGAGGAGAATAATCCGCCTCCTTCTCTGCCCCGTCCCAGCTCTGATGCTGCTCTGCTCAGTGCTGTAACTGCTGGTGCTGAGGAGAATAATCCGACTCCTCATCTGCTCCGTCCCGCCTCTGATGCTGCCCTGCTCAGTGCAGTAACTGCTGGTGCTGAGGAGAATAATCTGCCTACTTCTCTGCCCCATCCTGCCTCTGATGCTGCCCTGCTCAGTGCTGTAACTGCTGGTGCTGAGGAGAATAATCCGCCTCCTTCTCTGCCACGTCCCACCTCTGATGCTGCCCTGCTCAGTGCTGTAAATGCTGGTACTGAGGACAATAAACTGCCTCATTCTCTGCTGGTCCTGTCTATGCTGCTGCCCTGCTCAGTGCTGTAACTGCTGGTTTTGAGGAGAATATTCAACCTCCTTCTCTGCCCCGTCCCGCCTCTGATGTTGCCCTGCTCAGTGCTGTAACTGCTGGTGCTGTGGAGAATAATCCACCTCCTTCTCTGCCACTTCCCACCTCTGATGCTGCCCTGCTCAGTGCTGTAACTGCTGGTGCTGAGGAGAATAATCCGCCTCCTTCTCTGCCCCGTCCCGCCTCTGATGCTGCCCTGCTCAGTGCTGTAACTGCTGGTGCTGAGAATAATCCGCCTCCTTCTCTGCCCCGTCCCGTCTCTTATGCTGTCCTGCTCAGTGCTGTAACTGCTGGTGATGAGGAGAATAATCCGCCTCCTTCTCTGCCCCATCCCACCTCTGATACTGCCCTGCTCAGTGCTGTAACTGCTGGTGCTGAGGAGAATAATCTGCCTCCTTCTCTGCCCCGTCCCACCTCTGATGCTGCCCTGCTCAGTGCTGTAACTGCTGGTGCTGAGGAGAATAATCCGCCTCCTTCTCTGCCCCGTCCCACCTCTGATGCTGTCCTGCTCAGTGCTGTAACTGCTGGTGATGAGGAGAATAATCCGCCTCCTTCTCTGCCCCATCCCACCTCTGATACTGCCCTGCTCAGTGCTGTAACTGCTGGTGCTGAGGAGAATAATCCGCCTCCTTCTCTGCCCTGTCCCACCTCTGATGCTGCCCTGCTCAGTGCTGTAACGGCTGGTGCTGAGGAGAATAATCCGCCTCCTTCTCTGCCCCGTCCCGCCTCTGATGCTGCCCTGCTCAGTGCTGTAACTGCTGGTGATGAGAATAATCCGCCTCCTTCTCTGCCCCATCCCGCCTCTGATGCTGCCCTGCTCAGTGCTGTAACTGCTGGTGATGAGGAGAATAATCCGCCTCCTTCTCTGCCCCATCCCACCTCTGATACTGCCCTGCTCAGTGCTGTAACTGCTGGTGCTGAGGAGAATAATCCTCCTCCTTCTCTGCCCCGTCCTGCCTCTGATGCTGCCCTGCATTGTGCTGTAACTGCAGGTGCTGAGGACAATAATCCGCCTCATTCTCTGCTGGTCCTGTCTATGCTGCTGCTCTGTTCAATGCTGTAACTGCTGGTGCTGAGGAGAATAATCCGCCTCATTCTCTACCCCGTCCCGCCTCTGATGCTGTCCTGCTCAGTGCTGTAACTGCTGGTGCTGAGGAGAATAATCTGCCTGCTTCTCTGCCCCGTCCCGCCTCTGATGCTGCCCTGCTCAGTGCTGCAACTGCTGGCACTGAGGAGAATAATCCGCCTCCTCATCTGCCCCGTCCTGCCTCTGATGCTGCCCTGCTCGGTGCTGTAACTGCTGGTGATGAGGGGAATAATCTGCCTCCTTCTCTACCCCGTCCCGCCTCTGATGCTGCCCTGCTCAGTGCTGTAAATGCTGGTGCTGAGGAGAATAAGCTGCCTCCTTCTCTGCCCCATCCCGCCTCTGATGCTGTCCTGCTCAGTGCTGTAACTGCTGGTGCTGAGGAGAATAATCCACCTCTTCTCTGCCCCGTCCTGCCTCTGTTGCTGCCCTGCTCAGTGCTGTAACTGCTGGTGCTGAGGAGAATAATCCGCCTCCTTCTCTGCCCATCCCGCCTCTGATGCTGCCCTGCTCAGTGCTGTAACTGCTGGTGCTGAGGAGAATAATCCGCCTCTTCTCTGCCCCGTCCCGCCTCTGATGCTGCCCTGCTCAGTGCTGTAACTGCTAGTGCTGAGGAGAATAATCCGCCTCCTCATCTGCCCCGTCCTGCCTCTGATGCTGCCCTGCTCGGTGCTGTAACTGCTGGTGACGAGGGGAATAATCTGCCTCCTTCTCTGCCCCATCCCACCTCTGATGCTGTCCTGCTCAGTGCTGTAACTGCTGGTGCTGAGGAGAATAATCCACCTCTTCTCTGCCCCGTCCCGCCTCTGATGCTGCCCTGCTCAGTGCTGTAACTGCTGGTTCTGTGGAGAATAATCCGCTTCCTTCTCTGCCCCATCCCGCCTCTGATGCTGCCCTGCTCAGTGCTGTAACTGCTGGTGCTGAGGAGAATAATCTGCCACTTCTCTGCCCCGTCCCGCCTCTGATGCTGCCCTGCTCAGTGCTGTAACTGCTGGTGCTGAGGAGAATAATCCGCCTCCTTCTCTGCCCCGTCCCGCCTCTGATGCTGCCCTGCACAGTGCTGCAACTGCTGGTGCTGAGGAGAATTATCTGCCTACTTCTCTGCCCCGTCCCGCCTCTGATGCTGCCCTGCTTAGTGCTGCAACTGCTGGCACTGAGGTGAATAATCCGCCTCCTCATCTGCCCCGTCCTGCCTCTGATGCTGCCCTGCTCGGTGCTGTAACTGCTGGTGATGAGGGGAATAATCTGCCTCCTTCTCTACCCCGTCCCGCCTCTGATGCTGCCCTGCTCAGTGCTGTAAATGCTGGTGCTGAGAAGAATAATCTGCCTCCTTCTCTGCCCCATCCCACCTCTGATGTTGCCCTGCTCAGTGCTGTAACTGCTGGTGTTGAGGAGAATAATCCGCCTCCTTCTCTGCCCCATCCCGCCTCTGATGCTGTCCTGCTCAGTGCTGTAACTGCTGGTGCTGAGGAGAATAATCCACCTCTTCTCTGCCCCGTCCTGCCTCTGATGCTGCCCTGCTCAGTGCTGTAACTGCTGGTGCTGAGGAGAATAATCTGTCACTTCTCTGCCCCGTCCCGCCTCTGATGCTGCCCTGCTCAGTGCTGTAACTGCTGGTGCTGAGGAGAATAATCCGCCTCCTTCTCTGCCCCGTCCCGCCTCTGATGCTGCCCTGCACAGTGCTGCAACTGCTGGTGCTGAGGAGAATAATCTGCCTCCTTCTCTGCCCCGTCCCGCCTCTGATGCTGCCCTGCTCAGTGCTGCAACTGCTGGCACTGAGGAGAATAATCCGCCTCCTCATCTGCCCCGTCCTGCCTCTGATGCTGCCCTGCTCGGTGCTGTAACTGCTGGTGATGAGGGGAATAATCTGCCTCCTTCTCTACCCCGTCCCGCCTCTGATGCTGCCCTGCTCAGTGCTGTAAATGCTGGTGCTGAGGAGAATAATCTGCCACCTTCTCTGCCCCATCCCACCTCTGATGCTGCCCTGCTCAGTGCTGTAACTGCTGGTGCTAAGGAGAATAATCTGCCTCCTTCTCTGCCCCATCCCGCCTCTGATGCTGTCCTGCTCAGTGCTGTAACTGCTGGTGCTGAGGAGAATAATCCACCTCTTCTCTGCCCCGTCCTGCCTCTGTTGCTCCCCTGCTCAGTGCTGTAACTGCTGGTGCTGAGGAGAATAATCCGCCTCCTTCTCTGCCCCATCCCGCCTCTGATGCTGCCCTGCTCAGTGCTGTAACTGCTGGTGCTGAGGAGAATAATCCGCCTCTTCTCTGCCCCGTCCCGCCTCTGATGCTGCCCTGCTCAGTGCTGCAACTGCTGGCACTGAGGTGAATAATCCGCCTCCTCATCTGCCCCGTCCTGCCTCTGATGCTGCCCTGCTCGGTGCTGTAACTGCTGGTGATGAGGGGAATAATCTGCCTCCTTCTCTACCCCGTCCCGCCTCTGATGCTGCCCTGCTCAGTGCTGTAAATGCTGGTGCTGAGGAGAATAATCTGCTTCCTTCTCTGCCCCATCCCACCTCTGATGTTGCCCTGCTCAGTGCTGTAACTGCTGGTGCTGAGGAGAATAATCCGCCTCCTTCTCTGCCCCATAACGCCTCTGATGCTGTCCTGCTCAGTGCTGTAACTGCTGGTGCTGAGGAGAATAATCCACCTCTTCTCTGCCCCGTCCTGCCTCTGATGCTGCCCTGCTCAGTGCTGTAACTGCTGGTGCTGAGGAGAATAATCTGTCACTTCTCTGCCCCGTCACGCCTCTGATGCTGCCCTGCTCAGTGCTGTAACTGCTGGTGCTGAGGAGAATAATCCGCCTCCTTCTCTGCCCCGTCCCGCCTCTGATGCTGCCCTGCACAGTGCTGCAACTGCTGGTGCTGAGGAGAATAATCTGCCTCCTTCTCTGCCCCGTCCCGCCTCTGATGCTGCCCTGCTCAGTGCTGCAACTGCTGGCACTGAGGAGAATAATCCGCCTCCTCATCTGCCCCGTCCTGCCTCTGATGCTGCCCTGCTCGGTGCTGTAACTGCTGGTGATGAGGGGAATAATCTGCCTCCTTCTCTACCCCGTCCCGCCTCTGATGCTACCCTGCTCAGTGCTGTAAATGCTGGTGCTGAGGAGAATAATCTGCCTCCTTCTCTGCCCCATCCCACCTCTGATGCTGCCCTGCTCAGTGCTGTAACTGCTGGTGCTGAGGAGAATAATCTGCCTCCTTCTCTGCCCCATCCCGCCTCTGATGCTGTCCTTCTCAGTGCTGTAACTGCTGGTGCTGAGGAGAATAATCCACCTCTTCTCTGCCCCGTCCTGCCTCTGTTGCTGCCCTGCTCAGTGCTGTAACTGCTGGTGCTGAGGAGAATAATCCGCCTCCTTCTCTGCCCCATCCCGCCTCTGATGCTGCCCTGCTCAGTGCTGTAACTGCTGGTGCTGAGGAGAATAATCCGCCTCTTCTCTGCCCCGTCCCGCCTCTGATGCTGCCCTGCTCAGTGCTGTAACTGCTGGTGCTGAGGAGAATAATCCGCCTCCTCATCTGCCCCGTCCTGCCTCTGATGCTGCCCTGCTCGGTGCTGTAACTGCTGGTGACGAGGGGAATAATCTGCCTCCTTCTCTACCCCGTCCCGCCTCTGATGCTGCCCTGCTCAGTGCTGTAAATGCTGGTGCTGAGGAGAATAATCTGCTTCCTTCTCTGCCCCATCCCACCTCTGATGTTGCCCTGCTCAGTGCTGTAACTGCTGGTGCTGAGGAGAATAATCCGCCTCCTTCTCTGCCCCATAACGCCTCTGATGCTGTCCTGCTCAGTGCTGTAACTGCTGGTGCTGAGGAGAATAATCCACCTCTTCTCTGCCCCGTCCTGCCTCTGATGCTGCCCTGCTCAGTGCTGTAACTGCTGGTGCTGAGGAGAATAATCTGTCACTTCTCTGCCCCGTCACGCCTCTGATGCTGCCCTGCTCAGTGCTGTAACTGCTGGTGCTGAGGAGAATAATCCGCCTCCTTCTCTGCCCCGTCCCGCCTCTGATGCTGCCCTGCACAGTGCTGCAACTGCTGGTGCTGAGGAGAATAATCTGCCTCCTTCTCTGCCCCGTCCCGCCTCTGATGCTGCCCTGCTCAGTGCTGCAACTGCTGGCACTGAGGAGAATAATCCGCCTCCTCATCTGCCCCGTCCTGCCTCTGATGCTGCCCTGCTCGGTGCTGTAACTGCTGGTGATGAGGGGAATAATCTGCCTCCTTCTCTACCCCGTCCCGCCTCTGATGCTACCCTGCTCAGTGCTGTAAATGCTGGTGCTGAGGAGAATAATCTGCCTCCTTCTCTGCCCCATCCCACCTCTGATGCTGCCCTGCTCAGTGCTGTAACTGCTGGTGCTGAGGAGAATAATCTGCCTCCTTCTCTGCCCCATCCCGCCTCTGATGCTGTCCTTCTCAGTGCTGTAACTGCTGGTGCTGAGGAGAATAATCCACCTCTTCTCTGCCCCGTCCTGCCTCTGTTGCTGCCCTGCTCAGTGCTGTAACTGCTGGTGCTGAGGAGAATAATCCGCCTCCTTCTCTGCCCCATCCCGCCTCTGATGCTGCCCTGCTCAGTGCTGTAACTGCTGGTGCTGAGGAGAATAATCCGCCTCTTCTCTGCCCCGTCCCGCCTCTGATGCTGCCCTGCTCAGTGCTGTAACTGCTGGTGCTGAGGAGAATAATCCGCCTCCTCATCTGCCCCGTCCTGCCTCTGATGCTGCCCTGCTCGGTGCTGTAACTGCTGGTGACGAGGGGAATAATCTGCCTCCTTCTCTACCCCGTCCCGCCTCTGATGCTGCCCTGCTCAGTGCTGTAAATGCTGGTGCTGAGGAGAATAATCTGCCTCCTTCTCTGCCCCGTCCCGCCTCTGATGCTGCCCTGCTCAGTGCTGCAACTGCTGGCACTGAGGAGAATAATCCGCCTCCTCATCTGCCCCGTCCTGCCTCTGATGCTGCCCTGCTCGGTGCTGTAACTGCTGGTGATGAGGGGAATAATCTGCCTCCTTCTCTACCCCGTCCCGCCTCTGATGCTGCCCTGCTCAGTGCTGTAAATGCTGGTGCTGAGGAGAATAATCTGCCTCCTTCTCTGCCCCATCCCACCTCTGATGCTGCCCTGCTCAGTGCTGTAACTGCTGGTGCTGAGGAGAATAATCTGCCTCCTTCTCTGCCCCATCCCGCCTCTGATGCTGTCCTTCTCAGTGCTGTAACTGCTGGTGCTGAGGAGAATAATCCACCTCTTCTCTGCCCCGTCCTGCCTCTGTTGCTGCCCTGCTCAGTGCTGTAACTGCTGGTGCTGAGGAGAATAATCCGCCTCCTTCTCTGCCCCATCCCGCCTCTGATGCTGCCCTGCTCAGTGCTGTAACTGCTGGTGCTGAGGAGAATAATCCGCCTCCTCATCTGCCCCGTCCTGCCTCTGATGCTGCCCTGCTCGGTGCTGTAACTGCTGGTGACGAGGGGAATAATCTGCCTCCTTCTCTACCCCGTCCCGCCTCTGATGCTGCCCTGCTCAGTGCTGTAAATGCTGGTGATGAGGAGAATATTCTGCCTCCTTCTCTGCCCCATCCCACCTCTGATGCTGTCCTGCTCAGTGCTGTAACTGCTGGTGCTGAGGAGAATAATCCACCTCTTCTCTGCCCCGTCCCGCCTCTGATGCTGCCCTGCTCAGTGCTGTAACTGCTGGTGCTGTGGAGAATAATCCGCCTCCTTCTCTGCCCCATCCCGCCTCTGATGCTGCCCTGCTCAGTGCTGTAACTGCTGGTGATAAGGAGAATATTCTGCCTCCTTCTCTGCCCCATCCCACCTCTGATGCTGTCCTGCTCAGTGCTGTAACTGCTGGTGCTGAGGAGAATAATCCACCTCTTCTCTGCCCCGTCCCACCTCTGATGCTGCCCTGCTCAGTGCTGTAACTGCTGGTGCTGTGGAGAATAATCCGCCTCCTTCTCTGCCCCATCCCGCCTCTGATGCTGCTCAGTGCTGTAACTGCTGGTGCTGAGGAGAATTATCTGCCTGCTTCTCTGCCCCGTCCCGCATCTGATGCTGCCCTGCTCAGTGCTGCAACTGCTGGCACTGAGGAGAATAATCCGCCTCCTCATCTGCCCCGTCCTGCCTCTGATGCTGCCCTGCTCGGTGCTGTAACTGCTGGTGATGAGGGGAATAATCTGCCTCCTTCTCTACCCCGTCCCGCCTCTGATGCTGCCCTGCTCAGTGCTGTAAATGCTGGTGCTGAGGAGAATAATCTGCCTCCTTCTCTGCCCCATCCCACCTCTGATGTTGCCCTGCTCAGTGCTGTAACTGCTGGTGCTGAGGAGAATAATCCGCCTCCTTCTCTGCCCCATCCCGCCTCTGATGCTGTCCTGCTCAGTGCTGTAACTGCTGGTGCTGAGGAGAATAATCCACCTCTTCTCTGCCCCGTCCCGCCTCTGATGCTGCCCTGCTCAGTGCTGTAACTGCTGGTGCTGAGGAGAATAATCCGCCTCCTTCTCTGCCCCATCCCGCCTCTGATGCTGTCCTGCTCAGTGCTGTAACTGCTGGTGCTAAGGAGAATAATCCGCCTCCTTCTCTGCCCCATCCCGCCTCTGATGCTGCCCTGCTCAGTGCTGTAACTGCTGGTGATGAGGAGAATATTCTGCCTCCTTCTCTGCCCCATCCCACCTCTGATGCTGTCCTGCTCAGTGCTGTAATTGCTGGTGCTGAGGAGAATAATCCGCCTCTTCTCTGCCCCGTCCTGCCTCTGATGCTGCCTTGCTCAGTGCTGTAACTGCTGGTGCTGAGGAGAATAATCCGCCTCCTTCTCTGCCCCATCCCGCCTCTGATGCTGTCCTGCTCAGTGCTGTAACTGCTGGTGCTGAGGAGAATAATCTGCCACTTCTCTGCCCCATCCCGCCTCTGATGCTGCCCTGCTCAGTGCTGTAACTGCTGGTGCTGAGGAGAATAATCCGCCTCCTTCTCTGCCCCATCCCGCCTCTGATGCTGTCCTGCTCAGTGCTGTTACTGCTGGTGCTGAGGAGAATAATCCGACTCCTTCTCTGCCCCATCCCACCTCTGATGCTGCCCTGCTCAGTGCTGTAACTGCTGGTGCTGAGGACAATAATCCGCCTCATTCTCTGCCCTGTCGCGCCTCTGATGCTGCCCTGCCCAGTGCGGCAACTGCTGGTGCTGAGAATAATCTGCCTGCTTCTCTGCCCCGTCCCGCCTCTGATGCTGCCCTGCTCAGTGCTGCAACTGCTGGCTCTGAGGAGAATAATCCGCCTCCTCATCTGCCCCGTCCTGCCTCTGATGCTGCCCTGCTCGGTGCTGTAACTGCTGGTGACGAGGAGAATAATCTGCCTCCTTCTCTACCCCGTCCCGCCTCTAAAGCTGCCCTGCTCAGTGCTGTAAATGCTGTTGCTGAGGAGAATAATCCGCCTCCTTCTCTGCCCCATCCCACCTCTGATGCTGCCCTGCTCAGTGCTGTAACTGCTGGTGCTGAGGAGAATAATCCGCCTCCTTCTCTGCCCCGTCCTGCCTCTGATGCTGCCCTGCTCAGTGCTGTACATGCTGGTGCTGAGGAGAATAATCCGCCTCCTTCTCTGCCCCATCCCACCTCTGATGCTGCCCTGCTCAGTGCTGTAACTGCTGGTGCTGAGGAGAATAATCCGCCTCCTTCTCTGCCCCATCCCGCCTCTGATGCTGCCCTGCTCAGTGCTGTAACTGCTGGTGCTGAGGAGAATAATCCGCCTCTTCTCTGCCCCGTCCCGCCTCTGATGCTGCCCTGCTCAGTGCTGTAACTGCTGGTGCTGAGGAGAATAATCCGCCTCCTTCTATGCCCAATCCCGCCTCTGATGCTGCCCTGCTCAGTGCTGTAACTGCTGGAGCTGAGGAGAATAATCCGCCTCTTCTCTGCCCCGTCCCGCCTCTGATGCTGCCCTGCTCAGTGCTGTAAATGCTGGTGTTGAGGAGAATAATCCAACTCCTTCTCTGCCCCATCCCGCCTCTGATGCTGCCCTGCTCAGTGCTGTAAATGCTGGTGCTGAGGAAAATAATCCGCCTCATTCTCTGCCCCGTCCCGCCTCTGATGCTGCCCTGCTCAGTACTGTAACTGCTGGTGCGGAGGAGAATAATCCGCCTCCTTCTCTGCCCCGTCCCGCCTCTGATGCTGCCCTGCTCAGTGCTGTAACTGCTGGTGCTGAGGAGAATAATCCGCCTCCTTCTCTGCCCCGTCCCGCCTCTGATGCTGCCCTGCTTAGTGCTGTAACTGCTGGTGGTGAGGAGAATAATCCGCCTCCTTCTCTGCCCTGTCCCGCCTCTGATGCTGCCCTGCTCAGTGCTGTAACTGCTGGTGCTGAGAATAATCCGCCTCCTTCTTTGCCCCGTCCTGCCTCTGATGCTGCCCTGCTTAGTGCTGTAACTGCTGGTGGTGAGGAGAATAATCCGCCTCCTTCTCTGCCCCGTCCGGCCTCTGATGCTGCCCTGCTCAGTGCTGTAACTGCTGGTGCTGAGGAGAATAATCCTTCTCCTTCTCTGCCCTGTCCCGCCTCTGATGCTGCCCTGCTCAGTACTGTAACTGCTGGTGCTGAGGAGAATAATCCACCTCCTTCTCTGCCCCGTCCCGCCTCTGATGCTGCCCTGCTCAGTGCTGTAACTGCTGGTGCTGAGGAGAATAATCCACCTCCTTCTCTGCCCCATCCCGCCTCTGATGCTGCCCTGCTCAGTGCTGTACATGCTGGTGCTGAGGAGAATAATCCGCCTCCTTCTCTGCCCCATCCTGCCTCTGATGCTGTCCTGCTCAGTGCTGTAACTGCTGGTGCTGAGGAGAATAATCCGAATCCTTCTCTGCCCCGTCCCTCCTCTGATGCTGCCCTGCTCAGTGCTGTACATGCTGGTGCTGAGGAGAAAAATCCGCCTCTTCTCTGCCCCGTCCCGCCTCTGATGCTGCCCTGCTCAGTGCTGTAACTGCTGGTGCTGAGGAGTATAATCCGCCTCCTTCGTTGCCCCATCCCGCCTCTGATGCTGTCCTGCTCAGTGCTGTAACTGCTGGTGCTGAGGAGAATAATCCGAATCCTTCTCTGCCCTGTCCCTCCTCTGATGCTGCCCTGCTCAGTGCTGTACATGCTGGTGCTGAGGAGAAAAATCTGCCTCTTCTCTGCCCCGTCCTGCCTCTGTTGCTGCCCTGCTCAGTGCTGTAACTGCTGGTGCTGAGGAGAATAATCCACCTCCTTCTCTGCCCCGTCCCACCTCTGATGCTGCCCTGCTCAGTGCTGTAACTGCTGGTGCTGAGGAGAATAATCCACCTCTTCTCTGCCCCGTCCTGCCTCTGTTGCTGCCCTGCTCAGTGCTGTAACTGCTGGTGCTGAGGAGAATAATCCACCTCCTTCTCTGCCCCGTCCCACCTCTGATGCTGCCCTGCTCAGTGCTGTACATGCTGGTGCTGAGGACAATAATCCGCCTCATTCTCTGCCCTGTCCCGCCTCTGATGCTGCCCTGCTCAGTGCTGTAACTGCTGGTGCTGAGGAGAATAATCCGCCACCTTCTCTGCCCTGTCCTGCCTCTGATGCTTCCCTGCTCAGTGCTGTAACTGCTAATGCTGAGAATAATCCGCCTCCTACTCTGCCCCGTCCTGCCTCTGATGCTGCCCTGCTCAGTGCTGTAACTGCTGGTGCTGAGGAGAATAATCTGCCTCCTTCTCGGCCCTGTCCCGCCTCTGATGCTGCCCTGCTCAGTGCTGTAACTGCTGGTGCTGAGGAGAATAATCCTCCTCCTTCTCTGCCCCGTCACACCTCTGATGTTGCCCTGCTCAGTGCTGTAACTGCTGGTGCTGAGGAGAATAATCCACCTCCTTCTCTGCCCCATCCCGCCTCTGATGCTGCCCTGCTCAGTGCTGTACATGCTGGTGCTGAGGAGAATAATCCGCCTCCTTTTCTGCCCGTCCCGCCTCTGATGCTGCCCTGCTCTGTGCTGTAACTGCTGGTGATGAGGAGAATAATCCACCTCCTTCTCTACCCCATCCCTCCTCTGATGCTGCCCTGCTCAGTGCTGTACATGCTGGTGCTGAGGAGAATAATCCGCCTCCTTCTCTGCCCCGTCCTGCCTCTAATGGTGCCCTGCTCAATGCTGTAACTACTGGTGCTGAGAATAATCTGCCTCCTTCTCTGCCCCATCCTGCCCCTGATGCTGCCCTGCTCAGTGCTGTAACTGCTGGTGCTGAGGAGAATAATCTGCCTACTTCTCTGCCCCGTCCCACCTCTGATGCTGCTCTGCTCAGTGCTGTAACTGCTGGTGCTGAGGAGAATAATCCTCCTCCTTCTCTGCCCCGTCCTGCCTCTGATGCTGCCCTGCATTGTGCTGTAACTGCAGGTGCTGAGGACAATAATCCGCCTCATTCTCTGCTGGTCCTGTCTATGCTGCTGCTCTGTTCAATGCTGTAACTGCTGGTGCTGAGGAGAATAATCCGCCTACTTCTCTGCCCCGTCCCACCTCTGATGCTGCTCTGCTCAGCGCTGTAACTGCTGGTGCTGAGGAGAATAATCCGACTCCTCATCTGCTCCGTCCCGCCTCTGATGCTGCCCTGCTCAGTGCAGTAACTGCTGGTGCTGAGGAGAATAATCTGCCTACTTCTCTGCCCCATCCTGCCTCTGATGCTGCCCTGCTCAGTGCTGTAACTGCTGGTGCTGAGGAGAATAATCCGCCTCCTTCTCTGCCACGTCCCACCTCTGATGCTGCCCTGCTCAGTGCTGTAAATGCTGGTACTGAGGACAATAAACTGCCTCATTCTCTGCTGGTCCTGTCTATGCTGCTGCCCTGCTCAGTGCTGTAACTGCTGGTTTTGAGGAGAATATTCAACCTCCTTCTCTGCCCCGTCCCGCCTCTGATGTTGCCCTGCTCAGTGCTGTAACTGCTGGTGATGAGGAGAATAATCCGCCTCCTTCTCTGCCCCATCCCACCTCTGATACTGCCCTGCTCAGTGCTGTAACTGCTGGTGCTGAGGAGAATAATCTGCCTCCTTCTCTGCCCCGTCCCACCTCTGATGCTGCCCTGCTCAGTGCTGTAACTGCTGGTGCTGAGGAGAATAATCCGCCTCCTTCTCTGCCCCGTCCCACCTCTGATGCTGTCCTGCTCAGTGCTGTAACTGCTGGTGATGAGGAGAATAATCCGCCTCCTTCTCTGCCCCATCCCACCTCTGATACTGCCCTGCTCAGTGCTGTAACTGCTGGTGCTGAGGAGAATAATCCGCCTCCTTCTCTGCCCCGTCCCACCTCTGATGCTGCCCTGCTCAGTGCTGTAACGGCTGGTGCTGAGGAGAATAATCCGCCTCCTTCTCTGCCCCGTCCCGCCTCTGATGCTGCCCTGCTCAGTGCTGTAACTGCTGGTGATGAGAATAATCCGCCTCCTTCTCTGCCCCATCCCGCCTCTGATGCTGCCCTGCTCAGTGCTGTAACTGCTGGTGATGAGGAGAATAATCCGCCTCCTTCTCTGCCCCATCCCACCTCTGATACTGCCCTGCTCAGTGCTGTAACTGCTGGTGCTGAGGAGAATAATCCTCCTCCTTCTCTGCCCCGTCCTGCCTCTGATGCTGCCCTGCATTGTGCTGTAACTGCAGGTGCTGAGGACAATAATCCGCCTCATTCTCTGCTGGTCCTGTCTATGCTGCTGCTCTGTTCAATGCTGTAACTGCTGGTGCTGAGGAGAATAATCCGCCTACTTCTCTGCCCCGTCCCACCTCTGATACTGCCCTGCTCAGTGCTGTAACTGCTGGTGCTGAGGAGAATAATCCTCCTCCTTCTCTGCCCCGTCCTGCCTCTGATGCTGCCCTGCATTGTGCTGTAACTGCAGGTGCTGAGGACAATAATCCGCCTCCTTCTCTGCCCCGTCCCACCTCTGATGCTGCCCTGCTCAGTGCTGTAACGGCTGGTGCTGAGGAGAATAATCCGCCTCCTTCTCTGCCCCGTCCCGCCTCTGATGCTGCCCTGCTCAGTGCTGTAACTGCTGGTGATGAGAATAATCCGCCTCCTTCTCTGCCCCATCCCGCCTCTGATGCTGCCCTGCTCAGTGCTGTAACTGCTGGTGATGAGGAGAATAATCCGCCTCCTTCTCTGCCCCATCCCACCTCTGATACTGCCCTGCTCAGTGCTGTAACTGCTGGTGCTGAGGAGAATAATCCTCCTCCTTCTCTGCCCCGTCCTGCCTCTGATGCTGCCCTGCATTGTGCTGTAACTGCAGGTGCTGAGGACAATAATCCGCCTCATTCTCTGCTGGTCCTGTCTATGCTGCTGCTCTGTTCAATGCTGTAACTGCTGGTGCTGAGGAGAATAATCCGCCTCATTCTCTGCACCATCCCGTCTCTGATGCTGCCCTGCTCAGTGCTGTACATGCTGGTGCTGAGGAGAATAATCTGACTCCTCATCTGCCCCGTCCCGCCTCTGATGATGCCCTGCTCAGTGCTGTTAATGCTGGGACGACAGGCCAGGCTCTGCCTGCTGTATGTTACATATGTAAGGTTTGCAGGGACTGAATGACTCTATTCCAAAGGGTCCTAGGTCTCCTTGCTTAGCTTTCGCTCTCCTTAGGGCTCCTCCTTTGAGGTAAAAAGGTGAAGATTTTTGCACAACACTTAAGGTCACTGGGAGAGCTGTCAGTGCCATTTACTCAGCAGATAAGCAGTTACTGACTATCAAGCTACCCTTTAATGCATTTAAGAGTCAAAGGGCTAGATGCATCCTCGCTTGGAAAGTGATAAAATGGAGAGTGAAAAAGTGCCAGCAAATCAGGTACTAACTACCATGTCACAGGCGGTGTTTGAAAAATGAAAGTAAGGAGCTGATTGGCTGGAACTTTTTCCCTCTCCATTTTATCACTTTCCAAGCGAGGATGCATCTGGCCCAGCAATTTATCTCTCCTTTCCTCCTATTGGGTTCAGCAATGTTTAGTGCAAGTGACAGATTAACCTCTGATAATTGAGACACTAACCTCTCCTGACTGAAAATAGGTTGGTTAAGTACTTATATCTGAAATATATATATATATATATATATATATATAAATAGAAGGCAAATACCACTGACTCATCACAAAATCACCTGAACCATGAGGCTGGACTTCCTTCCTTGCCAGTGGCAGTTGCAGAGCAGTCCATTATTCAAATAGGGGAGCCACACCCAGCGATGTTTGACAGTGTTTAGGGGTGACAGTTGATGTGGCTCCCCTATTTGAATAATGGACTGCTCTGCAACTGCCACTGGCAAGGAAGTCCCGGAACAGAGCATTGTGTCCTCCCCCTCCACGACTTGGTATTGCCGGTACCATGTATTCTTTATAGCCCCGGCTGGGTGGGCTGTCTTAACTCTCCTCTGGCTGTGAGGGGTGTGCATGCCAAATTGATTTCTCACAAATATTTAAAATGCCCGCTCTAATATATATTGTAAATGCCTGCACCTCTTTTTACCATATCCTATGAATGTGCGCTATACATCGCAAAACACTGCATCCCATAAGAGAAAACAATACACCCACACATTGTCTGAGTTCCAAAGCTCATTGATGTATATATTTGTTATTAAAAGGATATGGATTCAATATATATTACAAAGTACAGTATACCTATAGTTACATGGTTACACTCACACAGTAAGCAGTTAAAACATACAGTTACATACAATTACATACAGTTACAGGCGAGCGATACAATTACCATTCCCTCCAATGCATCTTATGTCTCTCTCTCTCTCTGTAAATAAATACAGGAACTGAACTGGCAGCAAGTCCATCATCCTCTGAGACCAAAAAGCAAGTGAGCTCCTGTGTGATCAATGTGTTATCTAGTTTCTGGGGGAGGGGTTCACGATGAGTCACCAGTCGCTTTGTATATGGTAATCAGGATCAGCCTTGAAGACATCCAAAGGGCTGTCTGAGTTTCCTGTCCACTGTCCTAATAAGAGTGATTTTAGCTTTTATACATTTAATCATAATTCCGTGTTGCAATGTCCCACAACTTCACAACAAGCATCAAATGAATCTACACATCAATCTGGTTGCTTCAATAGTAAACATGACCGGTCTATCTTGTTTTGTTCAAATAATACACATACATGACATTACTTCATTAGATAATATTAAATCATCATGATGTCTGGCGCTTGATATTATTATAATTATGTACTGCATAAAAATAAGTGTAGAATCCATCTCTGTGGCATGTCCGTGTAAATGCGTGTGTTACCATATATTGCTGTGCTCGCTGCTCGTATTTGCAAGTATAGCGACTTATATGTGTGTAGTTTGTATGTTCTCTTTATGTAATATTTTTTACTTCGACAGTCCACCCTTTGGCAGCAATCAATAACTGCCATCAATTATTAACATAAGAAAAAAAAAATATTTCATACAATAATCGGTGACCTAGACACAAGTATGTATGGATTTCGCAAATCAGACACTTGACTATATTTGGGGAAGACAGGGAGGAGGACAAGACATCCTCTATATGCACTTGGCGGTCACGGGACCACTGGTTGGGTGTGGGACAACATTCAACCTATAGAGTATACTGGGACATTGCTTTGGCCTTTAATGTCTGATTTGCGACGAACATTTCACACATACATGTACCTACGTCTTTGTACACTGATGTTTGGATTCGATTGAGGTTCTGCTGGGTAGATGAAGTAGACACAAACAAATCGTGACAGTGACATATACAATTTTCATGATCTACATATTCCTTTCATTTTCTGAACATTGTTTCCATTTCTGGAACGTATGCTAGGTCTGTTTAATCATTGAACAAGGGTTATAAGTAGTGTCCTTCCTAAATAACATAAACCTTTGGAGTTCGGGGAGAGCCACTCATAAACCTTTCTTCCACATATATTAATGAGCTCTTTATCTGCAATGTGTGAATAGCCATTGTCTGATTTGTTCCTGATTACCTCTGAACTCCATAACTACTAGACCTTTGATTTTTCTCTGATTTTAACAAACTGATCAGCTAATCCTGGGATCCTATAAGGAAATCACTCCTTCCTCCAGAAACCAGTTCCAGTCCCACACTCGACTCCTCATATAAAAAAAACCTCGCAAAAATAGAATATCCTGAAAGAAAATGTTTGTCAGGTGGAAAGAGAGAAAAGAGAAATAGAACAAAACAACTCTTGTTCATAACAAATCAATTACAATGACTGGTCTTTCTGCAATCCTTTAGTACGCTCAGGTAGTGTTCAACAGTGCCGCCTCTCAGTCTTCACGGAACAGAGTCTCTGGTGATACAAGGTTCTCTTTGCCTTGCTGTTTGAACACACAGTTCACTTTGAACACACAGTTCACTTCGAACACACAGTTCACAAACTCGATGAATGTGAGCAATAAACTACTGTGTCACGAGTTGTCTCCGGGTCAGCGACCTTCTTGCAGTGGGACGAGTGGACCCAAATCTCTCTTTCGGCAACCTTTAGTGCTGTCAACAAAACTTGGTATGGTCCTTCCCACCTGTCTATTAGGCAACCTGAGCGTAAGGACAATCACACAGTCTCTTGGTTTACAATCAAGACAGTTAGCATTTGGCATACCAGCAATCAACAGTTTCAAGTTCTTTTGTCAAGTTCTCAAATGCTGGCTCATCTCAACAAGGTACTGTACTGTCACCTCATTGGTGTATTTCTGATCATTGTGCGGATCAATCATGACATGAGGTTGTCTTCCAAAAACAACCCAAAAAGAGAAACAAATACCAAAACATAAACAAATTTCGAAGAGGGTGATTCGTCGAGTGAAGATCTGGGAGTTGTTCCGAAGCTACATAATATCCTTGTGGCAGTATCTATATTCATAAGTATTCATTCAATCCTTCTCACCCCGTATTAAGGGTCTGTACATGATCCAACAAACATTTCCGAGCTCATCTTGACTAGGGGTATTACTAGGAATGAATACTTCTTATATGGTAACTGAAAGAAATACCCTGGGGTTACCTTGTCTCTGTCCGCTTTCCTACTGGCAAATACTAATGTGCGGACAGGTTTTTTCTCCATTTCTGACGTTACTTTCTTGATTTTTTTGTTTTATTTTTGGGTTTTACTATATATGTACACGAATGATACCATACTTACCTGTTCCACTGGTCTCACCCACTTCCCCACAGGCTACTGCTCTTCTTTTACCGGTTGGATACTCCTCTGGGTGCATGAGAAATGGCTGAAAACGATCAGGTCACCTTCTCCTCCTAAATAAAACTTCAACATTCATTAGTACATATATAGGTTACAGTCATATTTTTCATATTTTTATTATTTTCTGTAGTTTGTATGCTGGCCGTAACTGCTTCCACATCTACATAAGGCAGTGTACTTGCATTCTCTTTTTTTTTTACTTGCTTATTGTTGCTACAAGTTCAAACAGTTCTTATATTTCCATAGACAGGGCTGTCCCCGCCAGATCCACCAGAAGCCTCAAAAGTTTCTTTCCCCAAGCTGTCTGCCTGCTGAACTCCTGAACATTGACTGACTAGACGTACATGTAACTAACTTGTGTCCCTACGGTATACCTATCTGTGTAACTTTACTTGCCCCCCCCCCCCACACACACACACACCTGCTTACCTGTTACCTACTTGGCTGTTGTATAGCAAACCGAAGACAAATTCCTAGTATACGTAAGTATTCCTGACCAATAAAGCTGATTCTGATTCTGATTCTTGTCTTATATGACTTTGGTGAGACATACCACCTGCAATACCTTAGGATCAAACTCACCAACCCCTCTTGCTGTCACAGGTTTAAACAATTTGTATGTCTGACCCTTTGTTTTCTGGATTTTATCAGACATATTCTTATCCTTAAGTTCTGCAATACCTCTGGTTCAAAGCTGCCCACCCTAGGGAATGGTACCCTATCTTTGTCAGTCATACATAACCATTCATTGCATAAAACTTCTGTGTGTGAACCATCACTTAGACCACTTCAGATTTTTCACACATGACCTTCTCAGTCCTAACTCTTCTGCCTGAACCCTGGCTACCATACGTCCCTTAGTTGAGCAACTGGCTCCCATAATTTGTGGGTCTTGCCTTCTCGGCTATTCCCACAAATACCAAAACACTCAATATAAGGCGACGGTGAAAGTTCTCCGAGCGCTTTCACCCACTCTTGCCCACGCTGGCCAGTACTACCATACACTGTTGATAGCGAAGGCAATGTACCCAACTTAGGGCTCCTATCAGACCTTACAACACCGTAATTTCTTTCGGTGGAAGTTCTGTTTGGAATATTTTCCTGAGAGAGGCAGCGAAAAATTCGTTTTTGGTATCTTTCAACTGGAATTGTTTGCAGGGTGAAAAACAGAGAGATTAGATAACTATCCTTCACCCATTCCAGTGAAGCCCACCAGGGAGATTTCCCAATGTTGTCAAAGAAAAACCCCTTTGTCTATACAATCACGTCTGCGTATGCTCTTCCACAGCGCATATAACACAATAATATCACGTTGCACTGTGCAGAACAAACGGACATGTGATGCAATAGCACAGCTTATAGATACTAGTTATCTATATGCCCTACGATTGCTGTAGACCACTTAGCCTAGACCACTCCAGACCACTTTAGTTGTATGGGATACCACTTCAGACATCTTCAGACCACTTCAGTTCCTAATAACGCAGGGTAGCGAACCCTACGCCACCGGGCCTCTGCTAACCCAGTGTTACCACTTCAGACCACTTCAGACCACTTCAGATCACTTTAGACCACTTTAGTTCCTTAAGTTCAATATCCACTCACTCCTACGTTCGTTCGCTCACTCAAATACACTTTGATTTTTCTGTACAGAAAATATTAATTCATTCAGATAGGCAGCTTTACCCCCATAGGCAATACAGTTTTAAACTAAATTTAGAGTAACCTGCTTTTGAAATCTGATAGTTTTGTGCTATTGTATTAAATGTCTCCCACCTTTGAACTAAACAACACTATTGTGTAATTTGTACTTAGCGCCCACTTTCTTATGCACTTTGCGTAAACACGCGACCGTGCGTGTCTCTTACGCTGCGTGCGCAGTCCTTTACTTTGTCTGAGACACATGAACAAAACCCTGTGTCTGCAATAAAACAAATCCCAAAACTTCTATAAATGTGAGCAATACTAACTATAATCGCTCACTTAACACAACACACAGTTTCTTTCTGTATACATTTTTACAACCAGGCCAGACTGCGTTTGTGCTTTAAAACATTTATTTTAGTTTTAACTATATAGCAACAAATGTATTCGGTTTCACACAGATCTATAATGACTCTAGCAATGATCAATAATTTAAATGATATGATTCAGATTGGATAGCTATCCTGCAGAACATACACTGATATAAACACACACATAATTATAATAATATTATATATAATATATATATATTTTTATATATATATATATATATATATATATATATACCACTTGACTCTCATAGAACCCCCACACAGTACACACCTACTGAATTAATGCATTTCCTTCAAAGTCTCTAATTTGCATATCAACAGAGGTTCATATGCCTGTTCAAGAGGGTAGTGGGACAGGTTAATTAACATTTCAATGGCTATCCTAAACTAGCAAGCAGATTTAACTAAATCCTGGAGGTAAAAGAAAAAAAACTTTTTTTTAATCTGTGTGTAATTCTTACATCAAGTATTCATCTATTAACTCTCACTAGGTCCAGCTGAAACTATTTGTAATTGACTATGGTATGGGTTAAATAAATGCATTGGTAACTCATAAATGGTGTTTGATGTGACCAAGGAAAGCTGATTATTCTGAGCAGTGAAAATCAGCCATTTAGAAAATGACCTTCCCAAAATGGCCGCTGATCCACCCCCTTCCACATCCATGAGGGTTACACAAAATGGTGGACAGGCCAAGTGGTTAGTCCAAAATGGAGGACAGACCATGCGGCTTCCTTTGTCACAAAGAAATCACACACCATACAAGCACCTGAATTTATTTTAGGCCTGAGTTAAAAAAAAACTATATCAAGGCTATGAAAGTAACTTTTAAACCTGCTTAACAGATAAACAATCCAATCTGAATCAAACACAATATGACTTATTTGAACCTTGTTTTGCAACAATAAAAATACATTTTAGCATTTTAAATATTATGAGAAATGCATTGTCCCTTGAAATTTCATATCATTGGCTTACTGATACCACAACAATACACGTGGATGTTATTTTCATCAGCTTCGCGATGCGTCCATCGGAGCCGGTCAATTACAGCCGCGTTTGTAATGTACAGTGCATCATTAAGACCCTGATATCCCGTAAGAGCCCCCATCTGTGTATGCCAAATTGATTTCTCACAAATATTTAAAATGCCCGCTCTAATATATATTGTAAACGCCTGCACCTCTTATTACCATATCCCATGAATGTGCGCTATACATCGCAAAACACTGCATCCCATAAGAGAAAACAATACACCCACACATTATCTGAGTTCCAAAGCTCATTGATGTATATATTTGTTATTAAAAGGATATGGATTCAATATATATTACAAAGTACAGTATACCTATAGTTACATAGTTACACTCACACAGTAAGCAGTTAAAACATACAGTTACATACAATTACATACAGTTACAGGCCAGCGATACAATTACCATTCCCTCCAATGCATCTTATGTCTCTCTCTCTCTGTAAATAAATACAGGAACTGAACTGGCAGCAAGTCCATCATCCTCTGAGACCAAAAAGCAAGTGAGCTCCTGTGTGACCAATGTGTTATCTAGTTTCTGGGGGATGGGTTCACGATGAGTCACCAGTCGCTTTGTATATGGTAATCAGGATCAGCCTTGAAGACATCCAAAGGGCTGTCCTGAGTTTCCTGTCTACTGTCCTAATAAGAGTGATTTTAGCTTTTATACATTTAATCATAATTCCGTGTTGCAATGTCCCACAACTTCACAACAAGCATCAAATTAATCTACACATCAATCTGGTTGCTACAATAGTAAACATGACCGGTCTATCTTGTTTCGTTCAAATAATACACATACATGACATTACTTCATTAGATTATTTTAAATCATCATGATGTCTGGCGCTTGATATTATTATAATTATGTACTGCATAAAAATAAGTGTCGAATCCATCTCTGTGGCATGTCCGTGTAAATGCGTGTGTTACCATATATTACTGTGCTCGCTGCGCGTATTTGCAAGTATAGCGACTTATATGTGTGTAGTTTGTATGTTCTCTTTATGTAATATTTTTGACTTCGACAGGGGGGAATTCCCAATAATCATCTCACCCCATTTAAACCCTTTGTGGGTGGAATTTTGAAAAATCCCTTCTTAGTGGATGCCTACAGTACGTCACAAAAGCAAGCTACTGTCCAAATGTCAAAGGTAAGTAATTTTCAGCACTTAATATATGGGAAATATTTATTATTTTATGTATTTATTAACAGTTTCTTTTATAGTGCAGCAAACTCCGTTCCGCTTTACAATTGGACACAATGATAAAACAAAACAGGGTAATAAACAAACAGTCATAGGCCCTGCTCGCAAGCTTACAATCTATAGGGAAAAAGACATGGATACACAATGATAGGTGCTATCTATTGAATATCTGTCCACCAGATTGCAAAGGTTCTAGGTGGGCTGCATGATATCACATCACAGCAATGATTTTCCATGGTCAGAAAGAAGGGAAAGTGAAGAAAATAAGAATTTACTCACCGGTAATTCTATTTCTCGTAGTCCATAGTGGATGCTGGGGACTCCGTAAGGACCATGGGGGAATAGACGGGCTCCGCAGGAGACTGGGCACTCTAAAGAAAGATTAGGAACTATCTGGTGTGCACTGGCTCCTCCCTCTATGCCCCTCCTCCAGACCTCAGTTAGAATCTGTGCCCGGCCAGAGCTGGGTGCTCCTAGTGGGCTCTCCTGAGCCTGCTAGTAAAAGAAAGTATTTGTTAGGTTTTTTATTTTCAGTGAGCTTCTGCTGGCAACAGACTCACTGCTACGAGGGACTGAGGGGAGAGAAGCAAACCTACCTGTCTACAGCTAGGTTGCGCTTCTTAGGCTACTGGACACCATTAGCTCCAGAGGGTTCGAACACAGGCATCTGTCCTCGATCGTTCGTTCCCGGAGCCGCGCCGCCGTCCCCCTCGCAGAGCCAGAAGAACAGAAGCTTGAAGACGGCGAAAACGGCGGCTGAAGACTCCTGTCTTCATTTAAGGTAGCGCACAGCACCGCAGCTGTGCGCCATTGCTCCCAGCACACTTTCACACTCCGGTCACTGTAGGGTGCAGGGCGCTGGGGGGGGGGGGAGCGCCCTGGGCAGCAATTGAAGTACCTTTTTGGCATAACATAAATATATACAGTCAGGCACTATATATATGTAAAAAACCCCGCCATTTTTTTCACACAGAAGCGGGACAGAAGCCCGCCGCTGAGGGGGCGGGGCCTTCTATCTCAGCACACCAGCGCCATTTTCTCTTCACAGCTCCACTGGAAGGACGCTCCCCAGGCTCTCCCCTGCAGTATCCAGGTACAAGAAGGGTAAAAAAGAGAGAGGGGGCACATAAATTTAGGCGCAAAAGACATAAAATCGGCAGCTATTGGGTAATCACTTATTATAGTGAATATCCCTGGGTTATATAGTGCTGTGGTGTGTGCTGGGATACTCTCTCTCTGTCTCCCCAAAGGCCTTTGTGGGGTCCTGTCCTCAGTAAGAGCATTCCCTGTGTGTGTGCTGTGTGTCGGTACGGCTGTGTCGACATGTTTGATGAGGAGGGTTACGTGGAGGCGGAGCAAGTGCAGATAAATGTGGTGTCCCCGCCGTCGGGGCCGACACCTGATTGGATTGATATGTGGAAGGTCTTAAATGATAATGTGTGGACTGTACAGTGGGGATATAATCGGATAGGAAAGCTTATGAAGGTTGAGTGAGCGGTTCTGTAGTGTGATAAGCTAGCCTGAAGAGGTGAGTTTTCAGGGAACGTTTGAATGTTTGGAGACTAGGGGAGAGTCTTATTGTGCGTGGTAGGGCGTTCCACAGAGTGGGTGCAGCCACAAGAAAGTCCTGCAATCGTGTATGGGAGCAAGTAATGAGTGTGGATGAGAGACGTAGATCTTGTGAAGAGCGGAGAGGTTGGGTTGGGAGATATTTTGAGATGAGCGAAGAGATGTACATTGGTGTAGTATGGTTAATAGTCTTGTGTGTGAATAAAAGTATTTTATATTGAATACGGTAGAATACAGGTAACCAATGGAGTGTCTAACAGAGTGGATCTGCAGACGGTGAACGTCTACCAAGGGAGATTAGCCTCGCAGCTGCATTCAGAAAGGATTATAGTGGAGAGTCTCTTTTTGGTAAGACCAGTAAGAAGACTATTGCAATAATCAATGCGGGGGATAATGAGAGCATGGATTAGAGTTTTTGCATTGTCTTGTGTAAGGTATGGTCGTATTTTGGATATGGTTTATAGATGCATGTAACATGATTTTGAGAAAGATTGAATGTGGGGAGCAAGGGACAGTTCTGAGTGAAGTATGACACCTAGGCAGCGAGCTTGTGGGGTAGGATTGATTGTTGAGTTCTCAACAGTGATAGAGATATCAGGTTGGTAACTACTGTTGGCTGGTGGAAATATAAGTAGCTCTGTTTTGGAAATATTAAGTTTGAGGTGGCGGAATGACCTCCAAGATGAAACAGCTGAAAGGCATTCAGTGACCCTGACCAATACAGATGGTGACAAATCTGGGGAGGATAGGTAGATTTGAGTATATTCTGCGTACAGATTATACTGAAATCCGAAAGAGCTGATTAGTTTACCAAGAGATGAGGTATAGACTGAGAAAAGCAGAGGACCTAAGACCGAGCCTTGTGGTACACCAACTGAAAGAGGTAGTGAAGAGGAGGTGGATTCAGAGAAGCACACACTGAAGGAGCAATTAGATAGGTAAGATAGGAACCAAGAGAGGACTGTGTCTTGAAGACCTAGGGACTGTAGTGTTCGTATGAGAAGAAAATGGTCAAAAGTGTCAAAAGCAGCAGAAAAATCTAGATGAATAAAAAGTGAGTAATGGCCTTTAGACTTCGCAGTGACCAGATCATTCCTTACTTTAGTCAGTGCTGTCTCTGTGGAGTGTTGGGAATGAAATCCTATCTGAAGTGGGTCAAATAAATTATGTGATTTAAGAAAGTGTGTGAGGCGAGTGTAGGCAAGTTTCTCAAGTAGCTTGGAGAGGCATGGGAGCTGAGAGATGGGCCGGTAGTTTGAGAGAATGTTAGGGTCAGAATTTTTTTTTTCAGAATGGGAGTAATCACTGCATGCTTGAACAGTGAAGGAAAGATACCAGTAGAGAGAGAGAGATTACAGATGTTAGTTAAGGTTGAGATGAGCACAGTAGACAGAGATTTACTTACTTGTGAGGGCATAGGCTCAAGAGCAGAGGTAGAAATATATACGTTCCTTTGTTCCTTCTGTTAAAAGCGATGGTAGGATTCTTTTTCCTCCCTCCTTATAAGGATCTTTCCAATGGGATCTCTTCCACATTTAGCATGAAATACGAAAACAGAAGACCCACATAGCATAATACGTTTTTTAATAACAGCAACACTTTATAAACCCAGACAACATATAATCCCTCTTTAAAATCCAAAAGCAACCAGGCTAAAATAATTACCAGATGTTAATTAAAAATAAGCAATCCTCAATCATACAAGATGACAACAGCACTTCCTGAGGCAATAACACTCAAAGATATTTGAGGGCAGCTGATACAATGGCAGGATTAAATCAATTACCAGAGCAAGGAAATAACTCGCAAAAAGTCAGTCCTTTAAAAGCAAAGAGAATCGTATGTCACCAGTCAGCGTTCCGGATCCATTCCCTGGACCTCTGCTCCCTCCTGGTAATACTGAATCTTTGACACTGCTGCTGCTCCCCCACCTTACCTTTGAATATGTATGTACATGTCTTAGGAATCTTGAAGAATACTCCTTTTAGTAATTTTTGGGTCTGGCTGCTGATATTTGCGCACACATGAGGGATTTACCTACTCTCTGAAATGTCCAAATGTCAAGTTCCTAGTCCTTATGGGTCAGGAGATTTTGTGATGAGTCAGTGGTATTTGCCTTATATATATATGAAGTCCTGTTGCTGACGGACGAAACGCGTTGGGAGTACCTGCAGACACCTCCTCTTGATGGACAGATAAGCCTAAAACAATTTTAAATCCTGTACGCATGCATTTCAGTCATTTTCATGGACAGATAAGCCTGATATAATTTTTATTCTGTACGCATGCTATACAGCTATTTTTATGTGTGTTTTTATGTGATTATGTTATTAAATTTTTTGTATTTTTAATATACATACTGCTCAGGCTGGAAATTTATATCCTGTGGGAATAAGCTAGTTCCCTAATTAGGCCTGTGAAACTAAACAAGTAACATAATACGTAACATAAACGGTACACACTATGTTAGTTTTCTTCTGTTTTATCCGCATGTTCTTAATCTACAAAAAGACTACTACTTGAGTCAAGTCTCTACCTACCAGATAAGTGTTTTAAATCGATCCTTATCATCCGTTTTTCTATACCTTCATTTTCCCTGACCCTAATAATCACACTCTTGGGCGCTTGTTTTCCCAATTCTTGCAATATATATATATATATATAGATTGCTTATTTGGCAGCATTACTAATTATATCTAAACATCTTGTTACAATTTCATGGCACATATTCTTTTTTCTTCCTTACTCATTCTGTGCAGTCAGCAAGCCATTACTGAGCCACTGAAGGCCTGGATGCATCCAATTTAGTTGCCGTCATGGACTACTTCAGAAACAGTAGATAGATTTTATCATTGCACTTCCTAATTAAGAAAAAGGCTCTATTACACAAACATTTTCTTGATTTGAATTCCAAAGGCAACATAACTTGAGAAGATCACCGGTGAAAGAAAATATTGATCTCTATGCTGTGCTACTCTTCGTGACCACAAGAACAGCAATTTAGTATGTGGTTTGGATGCTACTTTGAGAATGTAATGTGTCTTATAAGCCCTACAGGACATAGAAATCCATGAAACTCTATACTGTTATGTCTATTTCTAAGATGGCTTTCTAGAGTTGACTTCCACATGGAAAGCTCATGTGAACCCGATGATAATTGTGTCTAATTTAATGACATTTTTGCACTTCTTCCACAAATAATCCTTTTCACCTCTTGGTTCCTCAGACTGTATATAATTGGATTCAACATGGGAATCACTACTGAGTAGATGACAGAGACCACCTTGTCTTGTTGATCAAAGACACTGGAAGATGGGCGCAGATACATGAAGAAAAGGGTCCCATAGAAGATGGAGACACACGTGAGATGCGCGGAACATGTACTGAATGCTTTCTGACGGCCCTCTCCTGATTTAATCCGTAATATGGAAGAAACAATCAGAGTATATGAGATCATGACTGTCATAACAGAGAAAAAACCACAGGCACATGTGAAGAAAAGTCTTATAATAGTACACGGTAGAGTTCTAGAGCAGGACAATGGGAGCAAGGGTAGAACGTCACAGTAAAAGTGCTCTATGAGGTTTGATCCACAGTACTGGAGACTGAATACACAGCTGGTCTGCACTAATGACTGCATGAAGGCAATAGATAAAGACAGGAGAACCAGACTCAAGCATTTTTTATGGGTCATAATTAAGACATAATAGAGAGGATGGCAGATAGCGATATATCGGTCATAGGACATGCTGGAGAGCAGGAGAGCTTCTGTGCTTACTAACAACACAAAGAAGAAGAACTGAAGAGCACAACCAACAAATGAGATGGATTTTATCTTAGCTAGAAGGTCAAAGAGCATTTTAGGTGTTATCGCTGAGGAATAGCAGAGGTCAACCAGGGAGAGGTAGCTCAGGAGATAGTACATTGGAGTGTGGAGGGTGGACGTCTTATGGACTAAAGTTGCCATACCAAGATTGCCAACTATGGTCACCAAGTACACAAGCAAGAAGAATAGGAAGAGAAAGGGGACGAGTTGTTCATTGTCTGTTAAACCAGAAAACACAAAGACTCTCACTTGTGTGTTGTTTATTACATCCATTGTTTAACCTGAGGTGGTAAAAATTTTAAAATATCAATTTTACACCTCTAAATAAACCATAAAACACGGAACACAGAACATAAAGACAATAAATACGCAATAGTAGGGAAGTAAGCACAATGCAGATGTTTACTTATTTTGCCTTTTAAAGAAAACCCTTATTAAGCAGCAGAGAGAAAATACGGGTGTCATACGGTATGCCGGCGCTCGTGCTCCAGGCGCCCAGCATACCGGCGCCGGGAGCCCTACCGCCGGCATACCGACAGCGTGGAGAGTGCAAAGGAGCCACTAGCTGCTATTTTATTCTCCCTCCAGAGGGGTCGTGGACCCCCACGAGGGAGAATCGTTGTCGGTATGCCGGGTATCGGGATTCCGGCGCCGGTATACTGTGCGCCGGGATCCCGACATTCGGCATACAGAAGACCACCCGAAAATACAGTTGTTGACATCAGTCCTTGCCCAATCAGACATCTTCCAATCTAAACTGTCTACCACACCAACTGGGGATAATTTAATCTCAGAAGCCAAGTAACCTTCTGTATGTTGTTGGACTGAAAGATGAAACCTATGTAAATAAAGGGAGAACATATCAATGGCATACCGATAGTGACCTAGCTTGGAGTCAAACTCTTGCCCCTAGTGCTGTGTGGCAGCAATGCTGACCACTGCTTTACTGTGCTGTGTAGGATAATAGTATTTGGTCAGTGGTGGCATCAGCGTGGTCCATCTCATGGTTGCTGGTATGGAAACGTTACACACCTGTCTAAAGAACCTTAGTCATTGTATAAATGTATATAAATGTCGACCCTAGCCCTCCCTCTTAGTGCCTAACTCTAACCAAATCTTCTTACTGTCCAACCCTCTCCCCTCAGCCTAACCTTAACAACCCCCCCACCCTCAGCCTAACCCTTACCCTCCCTCTAGTGCTTAAACCTATCCTCCTCCCCTGCAGCCTAACCCTATTGCTACCTGGCATACTTATAATAGCGGGGATTCTGGCACCAAAATTTTGAGCGATGTTGGAATACCAGCGTCAGTCTTCTTACCATTGGCTGCCAGCATTCTGTCCACTGGTATGCTAACCAGATACCGCTATAACATGGCAGATCTTCATGCTCTGGAGATGTAATCTACTCAAGATTTGCAGCCTCATGGGCAGAAAGAAGGGAGGTGTCTTCATTGGTGATAAGAAATGTTGTCGCCTGGAGAAACACACTTGCATCATTAAGCCAAACTTAATATAAGCAGCCAATAAGGCAGATTCTCAAAGCAGCCTTACTGTGCAATACTGTCAACCCAGTGCTAGAACTTACAGTGCCCTACCTTCACTATCTCCATATAAACCAGCGGTTCCCAAACTCAATCCTCATGACACCCTAATGGTGCAGGATTCAAGGATATCCATTATTGAGCACAGATTAATTAATTAGTACCTCAATCAATCTGATTTAACCATCTGTGCTTAGCAATGAATATCCCTAAAACCTGGACTGTTGAGTGCCTTGAGGACCACTGATATACTATAAAAATAATATTCTGACTTTATTTATTACCAGTTATTTATATAGCACACACATATTCCGCAGCGCTGTACAGAGAATATTCGGCCATCCACATCAGTCCCTGCCCCAGTGGACCTTACAATCTATTTTCCCTACCACATGTACACACATAAGCATTGACACTAGGGTTAATTTTGTTAGAAGCCAATTAACCTACCAGTATATTTTTGGATTGTGGGAGGAAACCGGAGCACCCGGAGGAAACCCACGCAAGTACGGGGAGAATATACAAACTCCGCACCAGGGCCGGCGACAGGGGGGGGGGGGGGTCAAAGAGGACACCTGTACCGGACCCCAAGGATCAGAGGGGCCCTAAGGATACGCCACTAAGTGCCCAGCAGGGATGTGAGGGTGCATCCTCAGAGTGACACATCACACATAGTGACTGCGGTGCGAGTGTGTGCCCACTCTTCTGGGTCCGGCTCTGTTGCATGCAGTTACGGGGCATGGCAGTAGCTCCCTTAGCCAGGATTCTTGCGGCCTATTCTGGTTGGCTGTGAGGGACGCATGGTTACTGCTGTGCAGTGTTCGGGTCTGGATACTGGGGAGGATCTCCCTGGGGTAAGAGTGGATTGGTGGGGGGGTACAGGACTCTGGGATGGGGGTGAGGGAGCTGGGAATCCAACATGGAGTCATTGGGAAGAGACAGACTGTGGGGTGTGTGGGAGGAAGGAGAGATATACATATTTATGCATGTGTATAGATAAATATATATACAGTATATATATTTATTTATTAACAGTTTCTTACATAGCGCAGCAAATTCCATTGCACTTTAATATATGTATATAAAATGAAATCTGAGGGGGCCCCAGAGATTAAACTGTACCGGGCCCCAAGATTTCTGTTGCCGGCCCTGCTCCGCACAGTTAGGGCCATGGTGGGAATCGAACCCATGACCTTAGTGCTGTGAGGCAGTAATACTAACCATTACACCATCCGTGCTGCCGGACTTGATCATTTCGTCCTTCTATTTAGACTTCAAACTTCTTGTCTGGCAACTACAATTCAACCTACAGACTGCTGCACGCATTAAGGGGGTCATTCTGACCAAGATCGCACGCTGCAGTTTTTCGCAGCGTAACGATCGGGTCAGAACTGCGCAATGATCGCCTCTGCCTGATTGACAGGCAGAGGCGGTCGATGGGCGGGAGGGGGCGAAATGGCGGCGTTTGCCCACTGTTTTGTGGGCGCGGTCCGGCCAATGCAGGAGTGGCCAGACCATGCGGGGAGTGGCCTGCAGCTGCTGCGTGTGACGGGGAGCAAAGAGTAGCTCCCACCCAGCACGCTAAAGCTGCGCAAAGGCGTCGCCGCTGTGGTATGCTGTGAATGATCGTAGCTGTGCTAAATTTAGCACAGCTACGATCAACTCGGAATGACCCCCTAGGCCCTAAGATCTTAGAATTTTCCTCTACTATGTAGTGTTCAAGTCTTATTGCTAATACCCCTTGGTGTGATGAGCAAAACCTGTTTTGTGTGTTTTTCTTTTTTAAAACATTAAAACCATGCAGATTAAACATAAATATAGAACAAAATGCATTTCTATAACTGAACTGACATATTTTATAAAAATAAATATAAATGACACATAAAAACCATACATCGCATGAATAATACACTAAGGCCCTCATTCCGAGTTGATCGGTCGCAAGGCGATTTTAGCAGAGTTACACACGCTAAGCCGCCGCCTACTGGGAGTGAATCTTAGCTTCTTAAAATTGCGACCGATGTATTCGCAATATTGCGATTACTAACTACTTAGCAGTTTCAGAGTAGCTCCAGACTTACTCTGCCTGTGCGATCATTTCAGTGCTTGTCGTTCCTGGTTGACGTCACAAACACACCCAGCGTTCGCCCAGGCACTCCCACCGTTTCCCCGGCCACTCCTGCGTTTTTTCCGGAAACGGTAGCGTTTTCAGCCACACGCCCCTGAAACGCCGTGTTTCCGCCCAGTAACACCCATTTCCTGTCAATCACATTACGATCGCCGGAGCGAAGAAAAAGCCGTGAGTAAAAATACTTTCATCATAGTAAAGTTACTTGGCGCAGTCGCAGTGCGAACATTGCGCATGCGTACTAAGCGGATTTTCACTGCGATGCAATGTAAAAATACCGAGCGAACAACTCGGAATGAGGGCCTAAATACTATTCGTTTTCAATTGGTACTTTAATTAATTAAAAAAAAATTCTATAAATGATTTTTTTTTTTTTCCATATCTATCATTTTTTTTAATCGATGTCTATGAGGACGTGAGCTGCCTGTCTTTTTTAAATCACTTCCTGGCCAGGACTTCCTGGTTTTTGAATTAGACCAATAAAGTTTCTTAGTATATAAACTGGACTTTACTGGTTAGGAGAAAACCTGGTAATGGCACCACATTTGGTACGAAAAGTTGGACGACCAGCAGAGTACCGTTGATTAGCAGTGGAAACCAGAGTCACTCACCACCAGCCACGAGGGAACATCTGGAGAACATCTCACCATCAGACTGTCAAAGAATACTGGTCCTAATTTATGTTTGCAAGCAAAGAAAAAAGCAAGCAACTGGGCAAAACCATGCTTTACTGCAGGTGCGGCAGATGTAACATGTGCAGAGAGAGTTAGATTTGGATGGGGTGCATCCAAGCTGAAATCTAAATTGTATAAAAATAAAGCTGTCTCACATTTGTGAGCTACATGCAAAAGCAGCCAGTATTTACCCTGCACAGAAATAATATAAATGCATTTGCTCCTTTTGCATTGTTTGTTCCGGACACAAAGTTACTTGTTGTATTGCTTTACTTACAAACATGAATCAGAGCCAATGTACAGTAGGTAGAGTCAAGGTTAGTTATTCTCTGATGCTTACCATCCGCACTGACTCACAAAAGTGTAGAAAAGTATGTATATAATAATTATATGTTTATGTTTTAACCTTTTCAGGGACACATTTTTAATTTTAGAGATATAAAATGGTAGATTTTTTTCAAATATATTTAATTGAAAAGATAATACATTTCAAGATAAGAAAGTAATTGTTTTATACAATGACCAATTTAGTTATAAATATATATTCAAACTTCAAAAAGTTTTGCAATCAAAAATAAACGTTAACGTTTACTAGAGAGGTTAAACCCTTTTTATTGTGTTTTTTGATTGTTAGGTAAGTAGTATTTCTTAGTACCTACAGTACATACATGTATACACCATTTTTTAACACTTATTTTCAACCACATTAACTTTTAACCCTTACTGAGCAGCTTCATAAACCTCACAGCATGGAATACATTTATTTTCTAAACATTTTAGAACAATTCCAATCATCAACAGAATTAAGAGCAAGTAGAAACAATTTCATATTATCAAGAACAGAGACTGATATATTTTGGGGGCGATTCATAGGGGGTATATTTACTAAAGTGAGGGCTTTTATGAGTGCAGATGTTTCCCACAGCAACCAATCAGATTGCACTTAACATTTATCTAGCACCTTCTAGAAGATAATAGCTAGACTGATCGGTTGCTAAGGGCAACATCACCACTACTAAAAATTTGCACTTTATTAAATATACCCCGGAGTTGGGGTAAAAACAAAAAATTACTGTAACTTTGCATCTTAGTAGATCCACGTTATACGTCACGGGGCGGCAGATTCTAATATGTGCTGGGAGAGATTGGATTATGGAAGGGAGTGAGCTATGGGGTAAGTCAGACCTGATCGTAGCAGCAAATTTGTTAGCAGTTGGACAAAACCTTGTGCACTGCAGGTGGGGCGGATGTAACATGTGCAGAGAGAGTTAGATTTGGGTGGGGTGTGTTCAAACTGAAATCTAAATTGCAGTGTAAAAATGAAGCAGCCAGTATTTACCCTGCACAGAACAAAATAACCCACCCAAATCTAACTCTCTCTGCACATGTTACATCTGCCCCACCTGAAGTGCATATGGTTTTGCCCATTAGCTAGCACGTTTGCTGCTACGATCAGGTCTGAATTAGGCCCCTAGCTCAAATTGAAAGTGCTTTGCTCCCAACTCAGAATCAGATCCATTGTATTTACGGAATTGTAACGGATTGGTGTTACATAAAAAACTCACTCAGGAATTACTGAAGTACATTACAAAAAATGTAAAAATTTTAAAATAAAAAAAATAAAAAATCCTGTTGCTAGTTATCTCTCTCTGCAATCTCACAATGATGGGATATGTAAATGAAATACAACAATATATTTTTGTAATCAGCAGTCCAGGTTGAAAAAACATATGTAGGGACAGGGTTTGTACTAATTCATCCCTAATAGGAGAATAGATATAGAACAATGGGGGTAATTCCAAGTTGATCGCAGCAGGAAAATTTTTAGCAGTTGGACAAAACCATGTGCACTGCAGGGGAGGCAGATATAACATTTGCAGAGAGAGTTAGATTTGGGTGGGTTATTTTGTTTCTGTGCAGGGTAAATACTGGCTGCTTTATTTTTACACTGCAATTTAGATTGCAGATTGAACTCACCACACCCAAATCTAACTCTCTCTGCACATGTTATATCTGCCTCCCCTGCAGTGCACATGGTTTTGCCCAACTGCTATCAAAATTCCTGCTGCGATCAACTTGGAATTACCCCCAATAGCAGAATTGGGTAACCACGCTCCACTCTAGTAGGACAGAAAAACATTTTATTTCAAACATATCACATAGTTTACTGCTGAATTTTTATTGTGAACAGGTTTTTTTTTTGGCCTCCGTAGCAAATATAAAATATGGTAGAAGTAGAAAATTCAGATTTATTTCCCCCCATCACATTCACATTTTAATAATTTCATTTAAATTTGAGTATGCACTTAAAAAAAAAAAAAAGTTACAGCTCTCTGTTTGCCCAGTCACCTGTAAATCAGTTTTCATAAATGTTCTGTAATGTGTCCTGCTAGTAAACCATCCATCTGATGTCACTGTCATACTCAGTCACCGTCTCTGGTTGCATTTTGTTATAATAATATCAAATGATTCCTGTGTAAGGAAATGTGTATTGGCCTCTTACCTGCCTGGCGTGTAATTGTGGGAAAACCGAGAGCCGAATGTCTTCTAATCACTGTAACTAAGAGCTTTATTATAGGCGCCTGGCGCGAACAGCGCCCTCATCCAAGAGACCCAAGAGCATAATTATGTTCTGTCCCAGGGCACAGGTCATTAACTGCTGTTTATGAAAGAAAACAAATGACACATAATTGGTTTAAATAAAAATACAGTTATGCAAATAATAATTTTATATTCTTTATATTTTATGCAGAGCACCTATACTCAAATGGGCAGTATGGCCAATGATCTCAATGAATAGTTTGACTCACTAGCCAATGTTATGGCTACCACAGAACACTAGATTAATTCATAGAATCAGATGTACATAGGTCTTCACCTATAGCAAGCCACAATTTCCATAGATCAAACATGCTTACAGGTTCTTGGAAACCACCAGAACTTCAAGTTCATAGTAGTTGGGAGTTATCTTAATAATGGCTAGTATAGGAAAATGGAGACTTGCAAGTCACTATACAAACTTCAGATAGACAGGTAAACTGGATCCATGGCAGATGGCTGCAAAATTGACAACCAGGAACAAACGATAGGTCAGGGCAGGCAGCAAGCAAAAAACAGAGGTCAGGACAGGCAGCAGACAGCAAAATTCAGCAACTAAGCTGAAGGTCAAAATGATCAACATATACATCACACAGTGTGCAGGAAGAGGGCACCAGGAAATGCTTTTATCAATGGTTCCATGTGCCGTGCAATTTAAGCTGTCAACGACCAATCAGAATGCACTGGATGAGTGAGCTGCTCTACACCTCACCATTGAACTTGTGGTAAAACGACCGCCAGAGCCTAGAAGCAATGTGATGGTTGTTAAAACATAGGCAACTGGTATTAAGGGAGAGATTTATCAAATATTGGAGAGAGATAAAGTGGAGAGAGATACAATTACCAATATTTGATCATTTTCCCCCAAAGAGAGGTGATGCCGACACATGACAATCTTTTTGGTTCATGTTTTGTAAAATTACTTGAAGAGTAGCTCACTGGACATGTAATGCACTAAGGCACTTACATATTGATTGATTATCATAGATGTGTAGAAAACATGTGAGGGAATACATACGATTCCCCGGCAGACGGGATGCTGGCTGTCATGATGCCGACACCGGCATACCGTCCAACAGAATGCCGGCAGCGGGGCAAGTGCTAGAAAGTGCCTTGTGAGCGAGGTGGCTTGTTGAGCTCACCACAGGTTATATTCTCCCTCTATGGGTGTCGTGGACACCAACAGAGGGAGAATAGCCTGTGTCGCCGGTATTCCGATGGCAGCATTTCACCACCAGTTGGGATTCCGATGTCAGTATTGTGACCGCTGGGATCCCAACCTGCGGTAATTTAACCACTTACCCATGTGAGATTATCATTAGCAGGGATGCCAATCCCCAGTCCTTCCTGGATTTGCCCCTTGCTAAGCAGCACAGCACTTCTCTGTCCAGAGTCTCCAGCCAAACTCCTCCCCCTGTCCATTAGGGCCGTGTCCCAGGAGTTCTGTCCCTAGTAACACAGACTTATGGTGTGAAAGAAAGCTATCTGAGGGGTTAACTTTGGCTTCACTCCAGACGGTTCATTCATATTGCAGTGAGCTTTTACTTGTTGCTAAACAATGCCCAAAGAGAAGCCCTGATGTCTAAGGCTCCCCCACAACAGTCTGTCAGTTCCCCCCACAGTAGGTTTCAGCTAGAGATGAGCGGGTTCAGTTCTCAGAGAACCAAACCCTACTGGACTTCACGCTTCGAGTCAGGCTCGGGTTTTCCCGCCTGACTCGGAAACCAGAACGAGGCAAAACGTCATCATCCCGCTGTCAGATTCTCATGAGATTTGGATTCCATATAAGGAGCCGCGCGTCCCCGCCATTTTCACTCCGGCATTGGAGAGTGTAGAGAGAGGACGTGTCTCCATCCTCAGTGTACTCAGTGTCCGTGTCTTGTGCTGCATCTGTCCAGTCACAGTGGTTGTGTCCTCTGCTGCCATATGTCCAGTACTGCGGTATAAGTCCAGTCCAGTGGTGCTGTGTTGTCCTGCATCAGTCACAGTGGTGATGTCCTGTGCATCAGCCATCAGTCATTCCAGTGACCAGTCACAGTGGTATCCTCTGCTGCCATATGTCCAGTGCTCCTGTGCTGCATATTGTTTTATATAACTCCAGAAAAATAATGGAGAACATAAAATTGTAGGATAAAATAGGGAAAGATCAAGAACCACTTCCTCCTAGTGCTGAAGCTGCTGCCACTAGTCATGACATAGACAATGAAATGCCATCAACGTCGTCTGCCAAGGCTGATGCTCAATGTGATAGTAGAGGGCATGTAAAATCCAAAAAGCCAAAGTTCAGTAAAAAGACCCCATAAAAAAGAAATTTAAATGGTCTGAGGAGAAACGTAAACTTGCCAATATGCCATTTACGACACCGAGTGGCAAGGAGTGGCTGAGGCCCTGGCCTATGTTCATGACTAGTATTTCAGCTTCACATGACGATGGAAGCCCTCATCCTCCCGCTAGAAAAATTAAAAGAGTTAAGCTGGAAAAAGCACAGAAAAGAACTGTGCGTTCTGACATAGTATCACAAATCCCCAAGAAGAGTCCAAGTGTGTCGGCGGTTGTGATGCCTTACCTTCCCAACCATGGACAGGAAGAGGTGGCTCCTTCCACCATTTGCACGCCCCCTGCAAGTGCTGGAATTTGCACCCACAGTCCAGTTTCTGATATTCAAATTGAAGATGTCACTGTTGAAGTACACCAGGATGAGGATATGGGTGTTGCTGGCACTGAGGAGGAAGTTGACGATGAGGATTCTGATGGTGATGTGTTTTTTTAAAATGAGGAACCGGGGAGACACCTGTTATCCATGGGATGAAGAAGCCCATTGTGATGCCTGGGGAAAATACCAAAAAAGCCAACTCTTCGGTGTGGAATTATTTCTCCACAAATCCCGACAACAGGTGTCAAGCCATCTGTTGCCTCTGTCAATCTGTAATAAGTAGGGGAAAGGATGTTAACCACCTAGGAACATCCTCCCTTATATGTCACCTGCAGTGCATTCATCAGAAGTCAGTGTCAAGTTGTGAAACTTTGGGTAAGAGCATAAGCAGTCCAATGACACCTAAATCCCTTCTTCTCCTTGTACCCAAGCTCCTGAAAGCCACACAACCATCTCCCTCAACGTCAACTTCCTCCTCAGCCATGAACGTCAGTAGTCCTGCAGGCCATGTCCCTGGCAAGACTGCCGAGTCCTCTCCTAACATGGATTCCTCCAGAGGATCCTTGAGCAGTATGCCTGCTGTTGCTGCCACTGCTGTTGTTGCCGCTGGGATTTGATCGTCATCCTAAAACGGAAGTCGGAAGACCACTTGTACTACTTCAACTAAGCAATTGACTGTTCAACAGTTCTTTGTGAGGAAGATGACATATGACAGCAGTCATCCTGTTGCAAAGCGGATAACTAAGGCCTTGACACTTATGTTGGTGTTAGACGTGCACCCTGTATCCGCCATTAGTGCAATGGGATTTAGACAATTGATGGAGGTATTGTGTCCCCGGTACCAAATCCCATCTAGGTTCCACTTCACTAGGCAGGCGACACCGAGAATGTACAGAGACGGCAGAAAAAGTGTCACCAGTGTCCTAAAAAATGTGGTTGTATCCAGTGTCCACTTAACCATGGACATGTGGACAAGTGGAACAGGGCAGACTAAGGACTATATGACTGTGACAGCCCACTGGGTAGATGTATTGCCTACCACAGCAACAACAGCAGCAACAACGGCACAAGTAGCCGCATCTCGCAAATCCAAACTCATTTCTAGGCAGGCTACGCTGTGTATCACTGATTTCCATAAGAGGCACACCGCTGACAACCTCTTACGGAAACTGAGGAACATCATCGCTGGGGATTTGTGATATCAGACAACGCCACCATTATTGTGTGTGCATTACATCTGGGCAAATTCCAGCACGTCCCATGTTTTGAACAAACAATTACTTTGGTAGTGCAGAATTTTTAAAAAAATTACAGGGGTGTACGGGAGATGCTGTCGGTGGCCCGAAAAATTGAGGGCCACTTTCGACATTCTGCCACTGCGTGTCGAAGACTGGAGCACCAGCAAACACTCCTGAACCTGCCTTGCCGTCAACTGAAGCAAGAGGTGGTAACGAGGTGGAATTCAACATTCTATATGCTTCAGAGGATAGAGGATCAGCAAAAGGCCATTAAAGCCTAAGATATAGGCAAAGGAGGGGGAATGCACCTGACTCAAGCGCAGTGGAGAATGATTTATGTCTTGTGCAAGGTTCTCCAACACTTTGAACTTGCCACACGTGAAGTCAGATCAGACTCTGCCAGCCTGAGTCAGGTTATTCCCCTCATCAGGCTTTTGCAGATGCAGCTTGAGAAATTAAAGGAGGAGCTAAGACGGAGTGATTCCGCTAAGTATGTTGGACTTGTGGATGGAGCCCTACATTCGCTGAACCAGGATTCAAGGGTGATCAATCTGTTAAAATCAGAGCACTACATTTTGGCCACCATGCTCAATCCTAGGTTTAAAGCCTACGTTGTATCTCTCTTTCCGGCAGACACAAGTGTGCAGAGGTGCAAACACCTGCTGGTGAGTAAATTGTCAAATCAAGCGGAATGTGACCCGTCAACATCTCATCCTTCAATTTCTCCCACCACTGGGACTGCAAGGAAAAGTATAAGATTTCCGAGCCCACCCGCTGGTGGTGATGCAGGGCAGTCAGGAGCGAAAGCTGACATCTGGTCCGGACTGAAGGACCTGCCAACGATTACTGACATATCTACTGTTACTGCATATGATTCTGTCACCATTGAAAGAATGGTGGAGGATTATATGAGTGACAGCATCCAATTAGGCATGTCAGACAGTCCGTATGTATACTGGCAGGAAAAAGAGGCAATTTGGAGGCCCTTGCACAAACTGGCTTTATTTTACCTAAGTTGCCCCTCCTCCAGTGTGTACTTCCGAAAGAGTGTTTAGTGCAGCCGGTAACCTTGTCAGAGATCGGCGTAGGAGGTTATTTCCACAAAGTGTAGAGAAGATGATGTTCATCAAAATGAATTATAAATTCCTCCAGGAAGAACTTGACCAGCAAATGTCTTCGGAAAGTAAACAGGGACCTGTGATGTTGGATTCCAGTGGGGACGAATTAATACTCTGTGAGGAGGGGGATGTACACAGTGAACGGGGTGAGGAATTGGAGGATGAGGATGAGGTCGACATCTTGCCTCTGTAGAGCCAGTTTGTGCAAGGAGAGATTGCTTCTTTTTTGGTGGGGGCCCAAACAAACCACTCATTTCAGCCACAGTCGTGTGGCAGACCCTGTCGCTAAATGATTGGTTTGTTAAAGTGTGCATGTCCTGTTTATACAACATAAGGGTGGGTGGGAGGGCCCAAGGACAATTCCATCTTGCACCTTTCTTTCTTCTTTGCATCATGTGCTGTTTGGGGACTATTTTTTTTAAAGTGCCATCCTGTCTGACACTTCCGTATATGTCCAGTAGTATTGCCATTTAATTCCAGTGATTTTTGCAGTATAATTTTACAATGATTTTGCCATATAATTCCAGTGATTTTGCCATTTAATTCCAGTGATTTGGACGTATAATTCCATTGATTTTGCCATTTAATTCCAGTGATTTTGCTTTATAATTCCAAAGATTTGGACGTATAATTCCAGTGATTTTGACGTAGAATTCCAGTGATTTTGCAGTATAATTCCAGTGATTTGGACATATAATTCCCGTGATTTTGCCATTTAATTCCAGTGATTTTGACATATAATCCCAGTGGGAATTGTTTGTGTTGTTTGGCTTAGTCATACAGCTACCTCATTGCACCTCTTCGACATCTTTGCATGAGGTGCTCTTTGGGTCCTAGTTTTTAAAAAGTTACATCCTATCTGACACTGCTGTATGAGTCCAGGGGTACTACTGTATCAGTTCTGGGGTACTGCTGTATAAGTCTACCAACTGCAGAATTTTTAAAAAATGACAGGGGCGTGCTGGAGATGCTGTCAGCAGACTGAACATACAGCAACCTCGGTGCACATTTTTTTTTTTTCATCATGTGCTGTTTGGGGCCTTTTTTGGGATATAGTCCCTCTTGTCTGCTGCTGCAGTGCCACTCCTAGATGGGCCAATTGTTTGTGTCGCTTGGCTTAGTCATACAGCTACCTCTTCTACATCTTTGCATGAGGTGCTGTTTGGGGCCTAGTTTTTGAAAAGTGCCATCCTGTCTGACACTGCAGTGCCACTCCTAGATGCGCCAGGTGTTTGTGCCGCACACTTGTGTCGTTTAGCTTAGTTATACAGACACCTCGTTGCAACCTTTTGGCCTAAGGTGGTCATTCCGAGTTGTTCGCTCGCTAGCAGTTTTTAGCAGCCGTGCAAACGCTATGCCGCCTCCCACTGGGAGTGCATTTTAGCTTAGCAGAAGTGTGAACAAAAGGATCACAGAGCAGCTACAAAGTTTTTTTGTGCAGTTTTAGAGCAGCTCAAAACCTACTCAGCGCTTGCGATCACTTCAGACTGTTCAGTTCCTGTTTTGACGTAACAAACATGCCCTTTGATCGCCCAGCCACGCCTGCGTTTTCCCTGGCACGCCTGCCTTTTTTCGAACACTCCCTGAAAACGGTCAGTTGACACCCAGAAACGCCCACTTCATGTCAATCACTCTGCGGCAGCCAGTGCGACTGAAAAGCATCACTAGACCCTATGTGAAACTACAACATTCATTGTAATAGTACGTCATGAGTGCGCATTTTGCCGCAAACGCATTCGCAGACCTGAGGTTTTTTTTGCCTCATCGCTGCACAGCGAACGAATGGAGCTAGTGATCAACTCGGAAAAACAATATTGTGTGGTGTTCAGAATAGACTGGAAATGAGTGGAAATGAATGTTATTGAGGTTAATAATACCGTAGGATCAAAATTACGCCCAAATTCTGTGATTTTAGCCGTTTTTGTTTTTTTTCAAAAATCATCCAGATCCAAAACCAAAACACAAAAGGGTGGTTTTGGCAAAACCAAGTCAAAACCAAAACATGAAAGTGGAATTAGAACCAAAATCAAAACACAAAACACGAAAAGTGCCTGCCGCACATCTCTAGTTTCAGCCACTCCAAAGGATAGTGGTCAGTTACCACTGTGGCGGGCCAGTTTCACACACAGGGCTGAAGTATGGGCCTGTTTCATGTTTGTAAGTAAAGCAAAAAATCAAGCAACTGGGAAAAATCATGCTGCACTGCAGGTGGGGAAGATGTAACATGTGTAGAGAGATTTTCGATTTCAATGGGGTGTGTTCAAGCTGATGCAAAAGCAACTGGTATTTATCCAGCACAGAAAAAATATAAACGTATTTGCTCCCCTTGCATGGCAACAAGTTACTTGCTTTTTTGCTTTACTTACAAACATGAATCAGGCCCTTTGTCCAATGCACACACAATTGCCAACACTTTGTCCCAATTGTGGCATGACCTTTCTCCCACCTTTGCAGTGTCCTGCTCACACAGGCCGCGGGGTGCTCCTATTCATGTGGCCCCTCCTGGCTCAGTTCTTCACCCAGTCCATGCTGTCATGCCATAGTGTAATGTACTGGAATGCCAGCTCACAAGTGGTTATCCAGTTGATTGACTTGGGCAATCCCTTCCAAGTAAAATGTGTAAGGGGTACTCTACAAAACTAAAGTCAGGGATAAATCATCTTTACAGTTTCTAAAATCAGTACTTGTCTACGGGATATGGGCCAGTCACAGTCTCTGGTCGCCTCTACCTCTGCTGGTTTTAGCCTACCCTTGCCTCCTCCCACTCTATACCCCAGGCACTGTTCCTCTGTCATTTCTACCTGGCATCTGTCTTCCCTAACTATCATACCTGCCCTCCAAGTCTTCTATAGCAACCTTGCCACCTAGGTCTTCTTAACACCTCATTTAGTACCTGTTCCATGGTGATGGAAGACTGAGCTCCAGTCTTTGGATCCCATGAGGCATACACCACAGGGAGGCTTCAGTGGATGTACTATATTAACAATCACTTTCTGTAAGGGCTCAACTATGGACAGGCACCTGGATGAAACACAAACACTAGTGTGCCAACACATGTAACAAGACTTACAGTAGGTCTGGGTGCATCTGACATTACAGGCTAGCACAAACTCTGTGTCAGACATTACAGTGTGTGGCGTATCCCTAGATGACCAGCCAAAGGAGTTTTGTGGGCAACTGACACCAGTTGCAAATAAAAGTTCCCTAGGGACATCAGTTGGAAATGTTCCCTGTCTGGTCTATCATGATCTACCTTCCTGGCTACCCTGTACTTTCATCTTTCCACCAGTTTACACTACCTGCTCTCACCCCAGAAAGGCCTCTGCCAGCCTGGCACCTCATGCCTTCCAAGAATGGATCAGAGAGCTGATCTTCCCTAATATTTTGTCTGTGGCTCTCACTTTCTCCTACATTGGGTCACCTTACAGGGGATCTGGGTTGGTATTGCTAGGGTCAGTCGGGTTAGGGTCTGTCAGTGTGGTCATTCATACAACTGGAGCATCACTGGATGCCCCATAGTATCCAACAAGCTGGAACCAATATCCTCTGCATTGATAAGGGACTTAGGCATACCAGAGGAAACATACATGCTAGCAACCAGCTACTTAGAAATCTCAATACTAAAAGTGAGACATAGTGTCAAACATACTCCTGTATAGACCGCATATATAGAGGAGCCTGTGGTATATCATATAATCCTATAGCAAATATAATATGATAGGGTATGAAACCATGGCTCTCTCTAGTTAATCGGCTGAATGATGCAGATTCTACTCAGTAATCAATCCTATGCACGTGTGGGGGATATATTATAAATGATATTATAATTAATATATGGTAACTAAACACCTGCCCTCTAACAAGTATATCAAGCATCCAGCCATTAGCAGTAGCTCATAGTGGATTGAATATAATATCATAAGACACTATTATATAGGAGTAAAAAGCTGGAATTGTCTGTTTCTGAATAGGAAACTATTACTGCCCTCACCTTATATTCAGTGGCACGCAGCTGCTCTGAATACACTGTAAACAATTGTGTAATAACCTGAGGTGGAATGGCAGGAGGTTGATACTTAATAACTACCATATGTACCTATTAACCCACAGACTCTACACAGAAATAATTGCAACAAATCTGTTACTAAAATAACCAAGTCTCCAGAGAGAATTAAATGTGTGGACCACTTTGGAAACAATTTAATGTTTCAACTCACTCACTCTAATTTAAAGCTGCATACATAGGCCCTCATTCCGAGTTGATCGGTCGCAAGGCGAATTTAGCAGAGTTGCTCACGCTAAGCCGCCGCCTACTGGGAGTGTATCTTAGTATCTTAAAATTGCGAACGAAGTATTCGCAATATTGCGATCACAAACTACTTAGCAGTTTTAGAGTAGCTCCACACTTACTCTGCCTGTGCGATCAGTTCAGTGCTTGTCGTTCCTGGTTTGACGTCATAAACACACCCAGCGTTCGCTCAGACACTCCCCCGTTTCTCCGGCCACTCCTGCGTTTTTTCCGGAAACGGTAGCGTTTCCATCCTCACGCCCATAAAACGCAGTGTTTCCGCCCAGTAACACCCATTTCCTGTCAATCACACTACGATCGCCGGAGCGAAGAAAAAGCCGTGAGTAAAAATCCTATCTTCTTAGCAAAATTACTTGGCGCAGTCGCAGTGCGAACATTGCGCATGCGTACTAAGCGAATTTTCACTGCGATGCGATGAAAAAGAACGAGCGAACGACTCGGAATGAGGGCCATAGAGCAGTGAATTCCCTTGAAGAATTTCTCATAATAAAGTATCATTTCTCTGCAACAAATGGGTGTAGTATAATGAGATACATATAGTACCTCAAAGAACAACACACTTACAATAAGTGAATGCCATCCAATCTGAGATTCTAAGCTATGATCACTGTAATAAAAGGTGGAATGTACCAACAGTGAGACACAGCATCTCTCTTTTACATTGACAGTGCTGACTACAAGGACTGAGAGCACTAGTTAATAACATGGAATCTTAATTGATCACTTAGGGTGACATTAGAGAATAAGAATATATTCACAATAAATGAACGCCACCTAAGTTAGGATTCTTGGTTATGATCACTGTAATAAAGGGTGGAATGTACCAACAGTAAGACATAGTATTTTTCTGTATAATAGTGCTGACTACGAGGATTGAGAGCACTAGTCAATATTACAGAATCCTAACTGGCTGTTCAGTATGACAATCATTTAATATTATTCCAATTGCTGCGATATATCATAAACAATTGGTAAAAATAACAGCAAACCTTCGGAAATTAAAGTTATACACATGCACCCTGCAGAGTAAAATCTGTTGATATATGAGATAGGGGTTCACCAGCCAGCAGCTATTAAAATCCTAGAGTGACTGAGTGTATTAACACAGACACACTGAAAATCTCATAAGTGATATAATATCTCACAACATACTGGAGAGTTTGGTAACTGACACAAAACAGAGACAGAGTGCAATACGGATACTGATACAAATCTTTATTCACATAGTATCAGACAATACACACAAAATTTATAGAGGTCATTGTACCCATTAAGTAAATAGAAGAGCAGTGCATGACACTCTGAGTGCAGCGTGTGTTTTTAATGAATACACCTTGTCTTGTTATTACATGTTGGTTTTAATATTTCACAGTTACAGGTCTTTTAAATAAACTAGAATAAAAGTTATATTTTAGGTAATTGTACAATCATTTTTGTGCGCCACTTAAGACCAATTCTTTCTTCTCTTTGGTAAACAAGTTCTCTAATGTTGGTAACACCACGGTGTGTGGCAGCACCCCCATAATTAATTCAAATCTATGAAATAGAAAATAATATGGGGTTCGTAGAAAAATAATATACAGTATAGTACTTGTGCAGTAGTTTTTCTACTTCCCTTTTCCCTAGAATAATGCTAGGTAGATGTGCTGATCTAGCTGCTGTAATCTATTCATCTTGGCTGGTTGATGCTTTGGTTGGTTGCGTTGGCAGTTGTCTAGCCACTGTACTCTTTGTCTCTGGGTTGGGACATGCTTGTGCAGATGATGTAGACTACACTTGGGCAACTCTACTCCAGGTGATAGCATCAGCAAACATGGTAATGAATCCATCACCAAGATCATTTCCCAGGACCACATCAGCTGGGAGGCTAACCATGATGGAAACAGCTCACAACTCTTGGCCAGCTCCCCAGTCCAGGTAGACCCTTGCCATTTGTACCCCTCACTGCCGTCCATCTGCCACAGCAAATCCTGCAAAACTACAGCAGGATTAATAAAGTTATTACTCACTATGGTGACTGAATCCCCAGAGTCTCTTAGGCCTTCTCCCTGCAGAGACCCCACTTGGACCAGCTGCAGGTACAACTATATATTTTGGTTTGACCCCATGGCCATGCAGGTGACTCTCTTCACAGAGTCTGCCTGCTTCTTGCCACACCCCATTGTACTGAATGGAGGATAATCAGACTATTTGTGCTCACCTCTCCATGGCTATAAAAGCATCAGGGCTCCAGGATTAAAATTTGGGGCAGCTGTATGGGGTGCTCACAGCATGAGACGGTTCATTCTCAGATGTTGGTTGCTCTCAAAACCATAGCACTTCTTGTCCAGCAGAATAAGGGTGTTCCTCTGCTTGTACAATCATGACTGTTTCATTTGGGAGTATCAGCAGCACACAAAATTTCATGGCAGAATCACACAGATTCAACTGTGCAATAAGTGTCTTTGGAATATATTTAATATTGCTTTCATTTTTGTGCACACCGATGATTGTTTCATGTCAAATGTCACGATTAAGCATTTTACATCCATGCTGCAATTTAACAGCCAGGATGCAGAAAAGATACTATTGCCTAACATTGATACGTTTGATATGGACACACCTGAAGAAACTTATAAAGACTTGTTTAGGTTTAAAAAGAGAGAAATGGCATTCCAAATACTGTACATGGGTTAACTCTTTCTGAGCATTATAAAGAGCAATTGTTCTCTAGAGGGTTTAAGCTGCATAACCAACCAACCAACCAACCAACCAACCAACCAACCAACCAACCAACTATTGGCAGACAAGATGATGATTTCTGCCTCAAATGGTGCAACATTCTGAATAAATACCCTCAGTTTTTCTGCTGTTTATTGAGCAAGTTGGTGCAGATCTTGAAGAGAATAAGGTTACATTTAAGACATTGGAAGACTGAGTTATATATGCCTTTGAGTGAGCCTGATAACGAATTATTGTCAATGTTAGAAAAGGAGATTGAAAATTATAGAATTGATCTTCTTAAATTTAAGGACAAATATAAACTGGTCAAACTTGATTGTGCAGAAAAAGGGTACCTCCATGGCTATCTAGGGTGTATCAGAGGAAAAATCATCCTCCATTTAGAAGGTTTGGGAGAAACCATATTGCACCCTTACTGACTGGGATACCTAATCCAACACCTCTGTAAATGAGTCTGATGCACCTCAAACTTCCACACAGGGTGTCACAAGTCTACAGAGATCAGATTGAAACCGCCATTGTCCAGAAAACCTATTAGACCCAACCGGAGAGGAGGTTGGTGGACGGTGGGGGGAAGAAGGGGGGGAGGACCACAAAAGAAGGGACCAGCATCATTTTTAAACTTTTGGACCAGAAACTTACAAAATCTGAACTATTTTTTTTAACAAAGATTTGTCCTTTGTACCTACACTACCACAAAAGCCATTTGACTGTTAAATCAATATAGACAACCTTGGACATCAACTGAAGTAGAAAGATCATTTTTCATCATCTATGTAAGAAACTCAGTCATACTGTATCATGTATCATAAAATAATAAATCTCAAAACACCCAACAGCTTTGATTTCAATTCAACCTACCCCCTCAATACTATTTAAAGAGATACAGCACAATTTGTTGACAAACAAAAGATATAACATCACTATTGATGAGAGCAGGGATATTAAAACCCTTATCTCTGATAATAAATTGGTTATATGATCAGCAGAAAGGGAGGAATTGTACATCTTTAACATGCATACTATTGTAGATGTCTGAATTGAAAATAACTAAGAGATGGCGGTCTTGTTGTAACTTATTGTCCAACTTGGAGTTACAAAAGAGAACTTGATAGTATCATTCAGCTTGGAATCATAATTACAACAACAATCATGGAGGGGCATTCTTAAAACAAGAATTTCCCAAAATACATATAATTTACATATAATTTACATGTTACCAAAAATTCTCAAATAATCAGTTACAGCTATCCGGTAAGCCTAATATCACCCATAGGGTCACTACCTCTGTCCTGATGCATGGATTTTCACTTACAGCCCCTGGTACAAGACAGTTAAAGCTACAGTAAGTTAGATGCACAACTGATGTTTTTTTAAGAAGTGTATTTCAGTGGATATTATTGCAGGAAATGCTGTACTGGTTACCTTCCATGGGGTAAATTTACTAAGGTCCCGATTTTGACCGAGATGCCGTTTTTTCTTCAAAGTGTCATCTCGGTCATTTACTAAACTCAAATCACGGCAGAGATGAGGGCATTCGTATTTTTTTGCAAGTAGTTGTAAAAAAATACGAATGATTACACCATCGGTCAAAATACGCCAGCAAATTAGTAGAACTCGGTCATTTACTAAAAAGTGCAAATCTCCAAAGAGGAAAACACTGCCGTGAAAAATTACAAATCGCAAAAAAGTGCTAAAAAAAAGCAGACCTGCTTTTTTGAGCCGTGATTGCATAGGCATGCAGGGATCCATGAGATCCGTGCATGTCTATCAGTGGGAAGGGGTGGGAAAGTGCTTATTTTCTCAAAAAAAAATGCGTGGGGTCCCCCCTCCTAAGCATAACCAGCCTCGGGCTCTTTGAGCCGATCCTGGTTGCAAAAATATGGGGAAAAAAATGACAGGGGTTCCCCCATATTTAAGCAACCAGCATCGGGCTCTGCGCCTGGTCCTGGTTCCAAAAATACGGGGGACAAAAAGAGTAGGGGTCCCCCGTATTTTTAAAACCAGCACCGGGCTCCACTAGCTGGACAGATAATGCCACAGCCGGGGGTCACTTTTATATAGTGCCCTGCGGCCGTGGCATCAAAAATCCAACTAGTCACCCCTGGCCGGGGTACCCTGGGGGAGTGGGGACCCCTTCAATCAATGGGTCCCCCCCCCAGCCACCCAAGGGCCAGGGGTGAAGCCCGAGGCTGTCCCCCCCCATCCAATGGGCTGTGGATTGGGGGGCTGATAGCCTTTTGTGTAAATGAAAAGGTATTGTTTTTAGTAGCAGTACTACAAGTCCCAGCAAGCCTCCCCCGCATGCTGGTACTTGGAGAACCACAAGTACCAGCATGCAGCGGAAAAACGGGCCCGCTGGTACCTGTAGTACTATTACTAAAAAAAATACCCAAATAAACACAAGACACACACACCTTGAAAGTACAATTTTATTACATACATACACACAAACATACATACATACTTACCTATGGCCCCACGCAGGTCGGTCCTCTTGTCCAGTAGAATCCAAGGGTACCTGTTGAATAAATTATACTCACGAGATCCAGGGGCCCAGGGTCCTCGTCGTATCCAAGTGTAATCCACGTACTTGCATAAAAAAACAAAACGCTGACCCGAGCCACGAACAGAAAGGGGCCCCATGTTTTCACATGGGACTCCTTTCCCCGAATGCCAGAAACCCACTCTGACTTCTGTCTAAGTGGGTTTCTTCAGCCAATCAGGGAGCGCTACGTTGTAGCACTCTCCTGATCAGCTGTGTGCTCCTGTCCTCACTGACAGGCAGCACGCGGCAGTGTTACAATGTAGCGCCTATGCGCTACATTGTAACCAATGGTGGGAACTTTCTGCCCTGCGGTTGACCTAAAGTGACGTCACCGCTGAGCAGAAAGTTCTCAGCATTGGTTACAATGTAGCGCATAGGCGCTACATTGTAACACTGCCGTGTGCCGCCTGTCAGTGAGGACAGGAGCACACAGCTGATCAGGAGAGTGCTACAACGTGGCGCTCCCTGATTGGCTGAAGAAACCCACTTAGACAGAAGTCAAAGTGGGTTTCTGGCATTCGGGGAAAGGTGACCCATGTGCAAACATGGGGCCCCTTTCAGTTCGTGGCTCGGGTCAGCGTTTTGTTTTTTTATGCAAGTACGTGGATTACACTTGGATACGACGAGGACCCTGGGACCTTGGATCTGGTGAGTAGAATTTTTTCAACAGGTACACCATGGATTCTACTGGACAAGAGGACCGACCTGCGGGTGAACATAAGGTAAGTATGTATGTATGTTTGTGTGTATGTATGTAATAAAATTATACTTTCAAGGTGTGTGTGTCTTGTCTTTTTTTGGGTATTTTTTTAGTAGTAGTACTACAGGTACCAGCGGGCCAGTTTTTCCGCCGCATGCTGGTACTTGTGGTTCTCCAAGTACCAGCATGCGGGGGAGGCTTGCTGGGACTTGTAGTACTGCTACTAAAAACAATACCTTTTCATTTACACAAAAGGCTATCAGCCCCCCAATCCGCAGCCCATTGGATGGGGGGGGACAGCCTCGGGCTTCACCCCTGGCCCTTGGGTGGCTGGGGGGGGACCCCTTGATTGAAGGGGTCCCCACTCCCCCCGGGTACCCCGGCCAGGGGTGACTAGTTGGATTTTTGATGCCACGGCCGCAGGGCACTATATAAAAGTGACCCCCGGCTGTGGCATTATCTGTCCAGCTAGTGGAGCCCGGTGCTGGTTTTAAAAATACGGGGGACCCCTACTCTTTTTGTCCCCCGTATTTTTGGGACCAGGACCAGGCGCAGAGCCCGATGCTGGTTGCTTAAATATGGGGGAACCCCTGTCATTTTTCCCCCCATATTTTTGCAACCAGGATCGGCTCAAAGAGCCCGAGGCTGGTTATGCTTAGGAGGGGGGACCCCACGCAATTTTTTTTTAGATTTTACAGTGTTTAATTAAAAAAAAAAAAAAAATGAACCCCAGCACGGATCACACAGATCCGGCCGAGATTAATTGTAAAAAAGTTGGCAGTGTTTTGCTAATCACTGCCGTAAAAAAAAACAAAAAAAAACAAATGACATCGACATCGGAACAAAAGAAAAACCCGAATACGACAGCTTAGTAAATTAGTCAAAATCAATTCAAAAAGTTGCAGTTTTACACTTTCGATGTCATTCGTGATTGAACTTTGACCTTTTCCCGAAAATTACGAATGTTAGTAAATTTACCCCCATGTGTCCAGTTTGTACATGTGCATACCACATGAACTGCAGATGGAAGCAAGAAAGACATGTTGGAGAACCCTACCTTTTGTGGTCCACAATTAGATGTCTTTCTTATTATTATTGATGTAGTCCTCCATAAAAATGGATTTATATTTAACAGTGGTTTTTATTTACAAAAGCTTTGGACAGTGATGGGTTCCAACATGGCTCCCTCATATGCAAACTTTTTTTTTTACAGTATACAAAGTTAAGCAAATAGTGGGACAAATCCGATTTGTACCAGATTTTGTTAGATTCATTGATGATCATGTATTATCTTAATGACATTACCAGCACTGTAAGATTCAGCTCCAGCTTCAGTTTCACTCAGTGAATAGAAATTATTCACTAAGACATATACTAAAGAGGCTGACTAGAAAACACACTTTTACATGAATTGTTCTCAGCTTCCCAGGGTGATTTGCTTCACCTCAGAAATTATTGCGATACTTAAGGCACTGGAAATGATGGGACAGCAGTTCCTTGACAGGATAAAGTAAATCTGAAGTCTCTATTGCCATCAAAATGGCAGACATGTTGGAACATGAATCATTATTGAAACAACCATTACAGTAAGACTGGTGTGGAGGGGTCAGAAAAAAAATATTTTTTGTAGCACATCAATGGCGTCATTTAAGTTTATTAAAGATACATTGCTTTAGCATGGTACAGCATTACTACAGATACACCTCTTTCTAAGACTGTGAAGGATGCACCACATTTTGCATATAGATATGGCCCAAATCTAAGGGACTTCTTAATTAAAACTGACTTCTATAAAAAAATTGATATCTTACTGGCTTATGAACAATCAGGTGTATTACAATGTACGAGTTGGGGATCCTGTCAGGATGCCGGCAGTCGGAATACAGATGCCGTAATCCTGAAATGTTTCAGAAGACCGACACCAGGATCCTTACATTAATCACAATGCCAGAATCCTGACTGTCGGCATCCCGATCAAAAGTATGCTGGGTCGGGTTAGTGTTAGGCTGCAGGGGGGGGGGGGGGGTGTTTGTGGAGGTTGGGGAAAGGTTGCAGAGAGGGAGGGAGGGTTAGGGTTGGGCTGCAGGGGCAGGAGGGTTAGGTTTAGGTTGAGGGAAGGGTTGGGTTAGGCATCACCATGGAGAGTTAGGCTGTGGGGGAAGGGAGGTTTAGGGTCAGGCTGTGGGGAGAGTTAGGTTTGTTTAGGGTGATAGGGGATGAAGGTTAGCATACCTACCTTCCAGGTGTCAGAAATATGCACTTGGGGATGCCGCTGTTGGTATTCTGACCGCCGGCATACTAAATGCTGGGATCACGATCCCAACCCTACGGGCTCTACTACCTGCCCTTTTTATTGACAGGGTAAATCCACTGATTACAGAAAATACCAACCTAAATAGTGTCATGATTGCAAAAGCAAATACAGTGGGGCAAAAAAGTATTTGGACAGCCACCGATTGTGCAAGTTGACCCACTTAAAAAGATGAGAGACTTCTGTAATTTACATCATAGATACACTTCAACTGTGAGAGACAGAATCTGGAAAAAAAACAGGAAATAACATTGTATGATTTTGAAACAATTTACATGTATATTCTTGTGTAAAATAAATATTTGGACACCTATCAAGCAGCAAGATTTCTGGCTCTCACAGACCTATTACTTCTTTAAGAAGCTCTTCTATCCTCCACCCGTTAACTGTATTAATGGCACCTGTTTGAACTGGTTATCTGTATAAAAGACACCTGTCCACACCCTCAAACAGTCAGACTGCTACCTCTCCACCATGACCAAGACCAGAGAGCTGTCTATGGACACCAGGGACAAAATTATAGAGCTGCACAAGGCTGGGATGAGCTACTCGACAATTGGAAAGCAGCTTGGTGAAAAGAGATCAACTGTTGGCGCAATTATAAAAAAATGGAAGAAATACAAGATCACTGACAATCTCCCTCGACCTGGGGCTCCATGCAAGATCTCACCTCGTGGGGTATCAAGGATCTTGAGAACGGTGAGGAATCAGCCCAGAGCTACACGGGGAAACCTGGTCAATGGCCTCAAGAGAGCTGGAACCACAGTCACAAAGGTTACCATTAGTAACACACTACGTCAACATAGATTGAAATCCTACAGCGCCCGAAAGGTCCCCCTGCTTAAGTCAGCACATGTCCAGGCCCGTCCAATGTTTGCCAATGACCATCTGGATGATTCAGAGGAGGATTGGTAGAATGTAATGTGGTCAGATGAGAGCAAAATCTAACTTTTTGGTATAAACTCCACTCGCCGTGTTTGGAGGGAGAAGAATGATGAATGGCATCCCAAGAACACCATACCCACTGTGAAGCATGGGGGTGGAAACATCATGCTTTGGGGCTGCTTTTCTGCAAAGGGGACAGGACGACTGATCTATATTAAGGAGAGCATGAATGGGGCCATGTATCGTGAGATTTTGGGCAAAAACCTCCTTCCCTCAGTAAGAGCATTGAAGATGAACGTGGCTGGGTCTTCCAGCATGAAAATGACCCTAAACACACCGCCGGGCAACTAAGTAGTGGCTCCGTAAGAAGCATTTCAAGGTCCTGGGGTGGCCTAGCCAGTCTCCAGACCTCAACCCAATAGAAAATCTGTGGAGAGAGTTGAAAGTCTGTGTTGCCCGGCTACAGACCCAAAACATGACAGATCTAGAGTAGATCTGCATAGAAGAGTGGGCCAAAATACCTGCTACATTATGTGCAAACCTGGTCAAGAACTACAGGAAACATTTGACCTCTGTAATTGACAACCAAAGTTATATTACAAAGTATTGAGTTCAACTTTTTGATTGTCCAAATATTTAATTTCCGCAATAATGTACAACAAATTGTTTAAAAATCATACAATGTGATTTCTTAGTTTTTTTTTCCAGATTCTGTCTCTCACAGTTGAAGTGTAACTATGATGGAAATTACAGACCTCTCTCATCTTTTTAAGTGGGTCAACTTGCACAATCGGTGGCTGTCCAAATACTTTTTTGCCCCACTGTATGTCATTTACATTCTGATTTGCCATTTTGGGTGATTAAATGTGGGCAAAACTTTGAGGATGCTGAAGGAATGACTATCACAGCGCAGATCATCCATCAAAAAAGCGTTATCATCAATTCTACCTTCTTTGGATTTCTAAAATTTACAGGTGGACAGATATTTTGCAGAAGATAATCATTCAGCACACCATCTAATGTGCTTTATTATTGACTGTGTACCACCTCTTAGGAGAGAAGGAAATAGGTTACTAGGTTACTTCTACAAAGAGAATTGAAATGGCTTCACAAGCAGTTCCGGCTCTGGCGGGGATGGCAGCCAGGTAGTGCTGCTCCTCTGAGCACGCAGCTTCTCCTTTCACTACCGAGAGGTAACGGGTCCCGCCAGCCGAACCGCTGCCATCGCTAGTGGAGGGAAGATTCTTTGAGTGCATGGAGAGGTTTCTTACCTTCTCCATGCCCACTAAGTAGCAGTGCCGCCGTCGGGATCAGATGACTCGCGGGTCTAAGATGGTAGCCACGGCTTCTCTTCCAACCTCCCCCGCTGCTTCCAATCCTTCCTCTCCCCTGGCTGTTGAAGCTTGGATGCCTCCTGACCCCTCCTGCTCTCCCCTGACCTGCTACGAAGACATAGTTTGGGCTATTATGTCCACTATGGCCCCCCTTTTGCAGGAGCAAACTGAATCATTTAAGCAGACTCTAAAGGAGACCAATGCTAATATCCTGCAGCTTACTCAAAGAGTGCATTCTGCTGAGGTTACACTGGGAGAGAATTTTCAGGATGTTTCCATCCTTAAGCAACAATATGAAGATCTGCATAAGCAACATCTCCAAGTTTTGGATAAGATGGATAATTTGGAAAACAGGTCGAGGAGAAATAATCTCCATATTGTGGGACTACCTGAGTCTCTTAAAGGGGAAGCGCTCAATCAAATTTAACCACTACTTTGCTGGAAATATTGGATCTGAAGGGCTCCTGTTTGGACTTAGTTGTGGAAAGGGTACACCGTATAAGCCCTCTTCGTAACAGTTCAGATTCTCGACCACGTGTCACAATTTTTTGTTGCCTCAACTTTCTGCACCGTGAGGCTCTCTGGCAAGCTTCCAGGAAATGATGCCCTTTGGTATGAGATTGCCACAAGCTCCTGATCTTCCAGGATTACTCAGCCGAGGTTACGAGGGCACGTAAGGCATTCTCCAAGGTTTGTGCGGAGTTAGTGAAACCTGGCCATCGTTTTGCCTTCTTGTTCCCAGCCCGCCTGAGGCTCTTCAATGGTGATATTACTGTGGACTTTCTACCTCGGATAAAGCTGCAAAGTATTTACGGAAAGAGTCTTCTACAAGTAACTCATCATCTTCGTCTCGTTTCCCGCCTTACTCCTGTAACTGAGTTTTTAGACTTTGATGGTCTTTTGATGATTGCTGCGATGCATATTTCGCTATTTGGGTGGGATGCCGTGGATTATCTCCCAACAATGTTTTTTTACACCGCAGGCCTTGCTATATCAGCGGTGAAACTGTGGATTGTTTCTTTTTGAAATGTATTTAAAATACATTGTATTTAAAATACATTGTATGAAATGTATTTAAAATACATTGGCTGCCTGGCGCTGCTGTGGATGCATCCCAGCATCCACAGCAGCGCCGGGCAGCCAATACAGAAGGAGAGGGGGATGCTGCAGCAGCGCTTACTACCAATCAAATAGCGCTGCTGCGGCTCTCTGCTCCCCCTCCATCCTCCTCCTTCTCAACTGACTTCACACTGCACCGAGAGGGAGATGCACGAGGAGCCTGTCAGCGGGGAGAAGGTAAGTATGTCCTCTCTCTCTCTCTCTCTCTCTCTCTCTCTCTCTCTCTCTCTCTCCTGCAATGTGTAAAAAGGGGTCCCATCTGCTGCAATGTGTAAAAAGGGGTCCCATCTGCTGCAATGTGTAAAAAGGGGTCCCATCTGCTGCAATGTGTAAAAGGGTCCCATCTGCTGCAATGTGTAAAAAGGGGTCCCATCTGCCGCAATGTGTAAAAAGGGGTCCCATCTGCTGCAATGTGTAAAAAGGGGTCCCATCTGCTGCAATGTGTAAAAGGGTCCCATCTGCTGCAATGTGTAAAAAGGGGTCCCATCTGCCGCAATGCGTAAAAAGGGGTCCCATCTGCCGCAATGCGTAAAAAGGGGTCCCATCTGCCGCAATGTGTAAAAAGGGGTCCCATCTGCCGCAATGTGTAAAAAGTGGTCCTGGCTGCCGCAATGTGTAAAAAGGGGGACTGGCTGCCGCAATGTGTAAAAAGGGGGATGCTGTCTGCTGTAATGTATAAAAGGGTCTCTACCTGGTGTAGTGGCACTACTGTGCAGCGTAATTTGAATAATGGAGACTACTGTGCACCGTAGTATGAATTGTTATTATTTTGCTGCCACGCCCCTTCCCGTGAAGCCACGCCCCTATATATTTTTCACGCGCCTACGGCACGCCCTGCGCCTATCTTGTACGGGGGGGGGCGCCAATGTCAGTTCTTGCACACAGCGCTAAATTGCCTAGTTACGGCACTGAACACAATATAGGTAACGCACAGGGTATATACACATAACTGCGTCAGTAAACAGCACTGACATAAGTATCACAGCTAGAGATGAGCAGGTTCGGTTCCTCGGAATCCGAACCCCCCCGAACTTCACCCATTTTACACGGGTCCGAGGCATACTCGGATCCTCCCGCCTTGCTCGGTTAACTCGAGCGCACCCGAACGTCATCATCCCGCTGTCGGATTCTCGCGAGATTCGGATTCTATATAAGGAGCCGCGTGTCGCTGCCATTTTTCACTTGTGCATTGGAAATGATAGTGAGAGGACGTGGCTGGCGTCCTCTCAGTTTTGTTCAGGGGGCTGCAAATATCTGTGCTCACTGCTTTATTGTGGGGACTGGGGACCACCAGTATATTATATAGGAGGAGTACAGTGCAGAGTTTTGCTGACCAGTGACCACCAGTATTATCCGTTCTCTGCCTGAAAAAATACTCCATATCTGTGCTCAGTGTGCTGCATATATCTGTGCTCACACTGCTTTATTGTGGGGACTGGGGACCAGCAGTATTATATAGGAGGAGTACAGTGCAGAGTTTTGCTGACCAGTGACCAGTGACCACCAGTATTATACGTTCTCTGCCTGAAAAACTCATAATATCTGTGCTCAGTGTGCTGCATATATCTGTCCTGACACTGCTTTATTGTGGGGACTGGGGACCACCAGTATTATATAGGAGGAGTACAGTGCAGAGTTTTGCTGACCAGTGACCACCAGTATTATACATTCTCTGCCTGAAAAACGCTCCATATCTGTGCTGCATTGTAGTATATAGTAGGAGTACAGTGCATAATTTTGCTGTCCACCAGTATATAATATATAGCAGTACGGTACAGAAAGCCACTGCTACCTCTGTGTCGTCAAGTATACTATCCATCCATACTTGTGGTGCATTACAGTTTTACACAGTTTGCTGACCACCAGTATATAATATATAGCAGTACGGTACAGAAGGCCACTGCTCTACCTACCTCTGTGTCGTCAAGTATACTATCCATCCATACCTGTGGTGCATTTCAGTTTTGCACAGTTTGCTGACCACCAGTATATAATATATAGCAGTATGGCACAGAAGGCCACTGCTCTACCTACCTCTGTGTCGTCAAGTATACTATCCATCCATACCTGTGGTGCATTTCAGTTGTGCGCAGTATATATAGTAGTATACCATTGCTATTGATACTGGCATATAATTCCACACATTAAAAAATGGAGAACAAAAATGTGGAGGGTAAAATAGGGAAAGATCAAGATCCACTTCCACCTCGTGCTGAAGCTGCTGCCACTAATCATGGCCGAGACGATGAAATGCCATCAACGTCGTCTGCCAAGGCCGATGCCCAATGTCATAGTAGAGAGCATGTAAAATCCAAAAAACAAAAGTTCAGTAAAATGACCCAAAAATCAAAATTAAAAGCGTCTGATGAGAAGCGTAACTTGCCAATATGCCATTTACGACACGGAGTGGCAAGGAACGGCTGAGGCCCTGGCCTATGTTTATGGCTAGTGGTTCAGATTCACATGAGGATGGAAGCACTCATCCTCTCACTAGAAAACTGCAGTGCCACTACTAGATGGGCCAGGTGTTTGTGTCGGCCACTTGGGTCGCTTAGCTTAGTCATCCAGCGACCTCGGTGCAAATTTTAGGACTAAAAATAATATTGTGAGGTGTGAGGTGTTCAGAATAGACTGGAAATGAGTGGAAATTATGGTTATTGAGGTTAATAGTACTATGGGATCAAAATGACCCCCAAATTATATGATTTAAGCTGTTTTTGAGGGGGTTTTGAAAAAAAACACCCGAATCCAAAACACACCCGAATCCGAAAAAAAAATTTCAGGGAGGTTTTGCCAAAATGCGTCCGAATCCAAAACACGGCCGCGGAACCGAATCCAAAACCAAAACACAAAACCCGAAAAATGTCCGGTGCACATCACTAATTCACAGCGGCAGAAAACCGAGGTATTTGGTGCCGTCAAAGGGAGTATTGAAAAGAAGATAAGTTAAGTGTGCACATGAAGGGAGAGGGCCCTGCACGTGAGAGCTTACATTCTAAAGATTACCATTTTAGACTCTGATGTCCTATCGATGATTGCGAAAATGCATATTTTGCTACTTGGGTGGTGCCGTGGTTCATTGCCTTTAGATGTTTGTTATGTGGTATGCTTTATTATTTAAGCGGTGCTGCTGTCAGGAGTGGTTCTAGGCATGGGCAAGCAGGGCAGGCACCTGGAGTGCGGCCGCAGTCACCCTGCAGGCGCCCGCTGCTCACCTGCAACCCGCATCCCGCTCCCCGGCTTAGCAGGCACCGTGGGCTGTGTGGGCACCCACTGCATCCAGCGCCACTGACAGACACTAGAGGTCATAATTGACCTCTAATGTCTGTGCGGCGCTGCTATGGGAGAGAAGTCATGACGTCTCTCCCATAGAGAGGAGCCGGCGGCCAGAGATGGAGGGTAGCGGCAGCAGCGGCCGGGAAGCAGGAGCGGAGCTGGTGAGTATTGTGTGTTTTGTTTATTTTTTGTGTGTTTGTAAGCGGCGCTACTAGGGGGCACAACTACAGGGGGCACAACTACTGGGGGCACAGCTACGGGGGTACAGCTACGGGGGCACAGCTACTGGGGCACAACTACTGGGGGCACAACTACTGGGGGCACAGCTATGGGGGGCACAGCTAATGGGGGTCACAACTACTGGGGGCTCAACTATAGGGAGCATAACTGTGGCCATTCCCCTCCCCTGTGAAGCCACGCCCCCTATTTTGGGCGTGCACCTTAGGTGTGCACTATCTCTGTTTCACCTGTTTGGGGGGATATTTCACCCTGGGCACCACTAGGTCTAGAACCGGCCCTGGCTGCTGTGACCTATTGCCTTTCATTGTTCACTTTAATGTGTGTCTTTTTATGTTAGGGGTGGGACTGAGGCTCATTGCCTCTCAATATTTTCCTCACTGGGTATTTTATTGTCAAAATGATGATGCGGAAGGTTTTTGCTTTCATCTACTGTTTATTCACATACAGTGTATATATATATATATATATATATATATATATATACATATTGTTTTTTTACCGATTAATGCACTGGTGTCTTGAACACACTGATAGGATTTATATTTTCCCCTGCCTTCCCTCCCATCCCCTCCAACCCCCTCCCTTTCCCTTCACTCATCCCCTACCTTTCCCTCAGCTGGCGCTGTGTTGCGGTACGCTGATTTTAGATTACTACTAGACATCTTCTACTTTCCTGTTTATGCAGCTTTGTACTACACTAATGTGTTTGGAAGATGTCACCCCATTCTTCAGCTGTGGTCCTATGGGGCTTTTTGTTCAATTATGTTTTTTTTTTTGTGTAATTGTTTTTGTTTTGCCTAGGAAGTCTGGTCTCTTGTTCCTGAGACCTGTTGGGAGGCTCCTCAACCCAGTTTTTTGTTGTTTTTTGTCTATTCTCATTGTCTACTTCTTTTTATTCTTTCTGTGGTTTGCGTTTCTTCTTTCTCTTCATGTTTTTCTATGACTTCTTTCTTCTCTCCCTTCTGCAAGGATTCCCTGTTCTCTGGTTGATTTTATTTTTTATTTTATTTTTTACTTTCTTTTTTCCTGGACATGCTGGTGTTCCTATTCATGCTGCGGTTTACCCCCCCCCCCCCCCCACACACACACCTAAAGTCGTAAGATGGCCCCTTTAAAATTTGGATCATGGAGTGTGGGTGGAATCCACTGACCTGTTAAAAGAACCAAGCTTCGTAAATTAGGTATTGATGTTATTAAGCTTCAGGAAATTCACTTGAGGCCGCCTGAAGTTTTAAAATGGAATGTTATGGGTTATTCTGTGTTATCGGCAGTATCCTATACTTCTAAAAAATGTGGCGTAGTTACTTTAGTTAAGAAACAGCTCTCCCCATCTCTCCATTCGTCTATTTGTGACCCATTGGGTCGCTTTGTAATTTCTGAGGTTACTCTGTCCCATACTAAATATGTACTATGTAATCTTTACGCCACAATTACTAATTCTAAACGTTTTATACAATATATCATAGCTAAACTTTCACCCTTTAGTGATTCTACTATTCTTATTGGGGGTGATTTTAATTTAGTGGCTTCACTTGTAATGGACCGGCAGCGCTTACCGCACAGTCCTCTACCGCTACCCCCCTAGGGATTTGACAGTTGGCTTCTTCGTTACATTTAGCTGATGTATGGAGGGGTTTTCACTAGAGATGAGCGGGTTCGGTTTCTCTGAATCCGAACCAGCACGAACTTCATGTTTTTTTTCACGGGTCCGAGCGACTCGGATCTTCCCGCCTTGCTCGGTTAACCCGAGCGCGCCCGAACGTCATCATGACGCTGTCGGATTCTCGCGAGACTCGGATTCTATATAAGGAGCCGCGCGTCGCCGCCATTTTCACACGTGCATTGAGATTGATAGGGAGAGGACGTGGCTGGCGTCCTCTCCATTTAGATTAGAAGAGAGAGAGAGAGAGATTGACCTGATTTACTGGAGCTTAGGAGTACTGTAGAACTGTAGAGAGTGCAGAGTTTACTAGTTACTGACCACAGTGACCACCAGACAGTGCAGTTTTATTTAATATATCCGTTCTCTGCCTGAAAAAAACGATACACAGTGATTCAGTCACATACCATATCTGTGTGCACTGCTCAGCCCAGTGTGCAGCATCATCTATGTATATATCTGACTGTGCTCAGCTCACACATCTTATAATTGTGGGGGAGACTGGGGAGCACTGCAGTGCCAGTTATAGGTTATAGCAGGAGCCAGGAGTACATATTATTATTAAAATTAAACAGTGCACACTTTTGCTGCAGGAGTGCCACTGCCAGTGTGACTGACCAGTGACCTGACCACACTGACCACCAGTATAGTTAGTAGTATAGTATACTATATTGTGATTGCCTGAAAAAGTTAAACACTCGTATCTGACTGTGCTCAGCTCACACATCTTATAATTGTGGGGGAGACTGGGGAGCACTGCAGTGCCAGTTATAGGTTATAGCAGGAGCCAGGAGTACATATTATTATTAAAATTAAACAGTGCACACTTTTGCTGCAGGAGTGCCACTGCCAGTGTGACTGACCAGTGACCACCTGACCACACTGACCACCAGTATAGTTAGTAGTAAAGTATACTATATTGTGATTGCCTGAAAAAGTTAAACACTCGTCGTGTGACTTCACTTGTGTGGTGTTTTTTTTTTTATTCTATAAAAAACTCATTCTGCTGACAGACAGTGTCCAGCAGGTCCGTCATTATATAATATATACCTGTCCGGCTGCAGTAGTGATATATATATATTTTTTATATCATTATTTATCATCCAGTCGCAGCAGACACAGTACGGTAGTTCACGGCTGTAGCTACCTCTGTGTCGGCACTCGGCAGTCCGTCCATAATTGTATACCACCTACCCGTGGTTTTTTTTTCTTTCTTCTTTATACATACATACTACTACTACATCTCTTTATCAACCAGTCTATATTAGCAGCAGACACAGTACAGTACGGTAGTCCACGGCTGTAGCTACCTCTGTGTTGGCACTCGGCAGTCCGTCCATAATTGTATACCACCTACCCGTGGTTTTTTTTTCTTTCTTCTTTATACATACATACTACTACTACTACATCTCTTTATCAACCAGTCTATATTAGCAGCAGACACAGTACAGTACGGTAGTCCACGGCTGTAGCTACCTCTGTGTCGGCACTGGGCAGTCCGTCCATAATTGTATACCACCTACCCGTGGTTTTTTTTCTTTCTTCTTTATACATACATACTACTACTACATCTCTTTATCAACCAGTCTATATTAGCAGCAGACACAGTACAGTACGGTAGTCCACGGCTGTAGCTACCTCTGTGTCGGCACTGGGCAGTCCGTCCATAATTGTATACCACCTACCCGTGGTTTTTTTTTCTTTCTTCTTTATACATACATACTACTACTACTACATCTCTTTATTAACCAGTCTATATTAGCAGCAGACACAGTACAGTACGGTAGTCCACGGCTGTAGCTACCTCTGTGTCGGCACTGGGCAGTCCGTCCATAATTGTATACCACCTACCCGTGGTTTTTTTTTCTTTCTTCTTTATACATACATACTACTACTACATCTCTTTATCAACCAGTCTATATTAGCAGCAGACACAGTACAGTACGGTAGTCCACGGCTGTAGCTACCTCTGTGTCGGCAATGGGCAGTCCGTCCATAATTGTATACCACCTACCCGTGGTTTTTTTTTCTTTCTTCTTTATACATACATACTACTACATCTCTTTATCAACCAGTCTATATTAGCAGCAGACACAGTACGGTAGTTCACGGCTGTAGCTACCTCTGTGTCGGCACTCGGCAGTCCGTCCATAATTGTATACCACCTACCCGTGGTTTTTTTTTCTTTCTTCTTTATACATACATACTACTACTACATCTCTTTATCAACCAGTCTATATTAGCAGCAGACACAGTACAGTACGGTAGTCCACGGCTGTAGCTACCTCTGTGTCGGCACTGGGCAGTCCGTCCATAATTGTATACCACCTACCCGTGGTTTTTTTTCTTTCTTCTTTATACATACATACTACTACTACATCTCTTTATCAACCAGTCTATATTAGCAGCAGACACAGTACAGTATGGTAGTCCACGGCTGTAGCTACCTCTGTGTCGGCACTCGGCAGTCCGTCCATAATTGTATACCACCTACCCGTGGTTTTTTTTTCTTTCTTCTTTATACATACATACTACTACTACATCTCTTTATCAACCAGTCTATATTAGCAGCAGACACAGTACAGTACGGTAGTCCACGGCTGTAGCTACCTCTGTGTCGGCACTCGGCAGTCCATCCATAATTGTATACTAGTATCCATCCATCTCCATTGTTTACCTAAGGTGCCTTTTAGTTGTGCCTATTAAAATATGGAGAACAAAAATGTTGAGGTTCCAAAATTAGGGAAAGATCAAGATCCACTTCCACCTCGTGCTGAAGCTGCTGCCACTAGTCATGGCCGAGACGATGAAATGCCAGCAACGTCGTCTGCCAAGGCCGATGCCCAATGTCATAGTACAGAGCATGTCAAATCCAAAACACCAAATATCAGTAAAAAAAGGACTCCAAAACCTAAAATAAAATTGTCGGAGGAGAATCGTAAACTTGCCAATATGCCATTTACCACACGGAGTGGCAAGGAACGGCTGAGGCCCTGGCCTATGTTCATGGCTAGTGGTTCAGCTTCACATGAGGATGGAGGCACTCAGCCTCTCGCTAGAAAAATGAAAAGACTCAAGCTGGCAAAAGCAGTAGCACCGCAAAGAACTGTGCGTTCTTCGAAATCCCAAATCCACAAGGAGAGTCCAATTGTGTCGGTTGCGATGCCTGACCTTCCCAACACTGGACGTGAAGAGCATGCGCCTTCCACCATTTGCACGCCCCCTGCAAGTGCTGGAAGGAGCACCCGCAGTCCAGTTCCTGATAGTCAGATTGAAGATGTCAGTGTTGAAGTACACCAGGATGAGGAGGATATGGGTGTTGCTGGCGCTGAGGAGGAAATAGACCAGGAGGATTCTGATGGTGAGGTGGTTTGTTTAAGTCAGGCACCCGGGGAGACACCTGTTGTCCGTGGGAGGAATAGGGCCGTTGACATGCCTGGTGAAAATACCAAAAAAATCAGCTCTTCGGTGTGGAAGTATTTCACCAGAAATGCGGACAACAGGTGTCAAGCCGTGTGTTCCCTTTGTCAAGCTGTAATAAGTAGGGGTAAGGACGTTAACCACCTCGGAACATCCTCCCTTATACGTCACCTGCAGCGCATTCATAATAAGTCAGTGACAAGTTCAAAAACTTGGGCCGACAGCGGAAGCAGTCCACTGACCAGTAAATCCCTTCCTCTTGTAACCAAGCTCACGCAAACCACCCCACCAACTCCCTCAGTGTCAATTTCCTCCTTCCCCAGGAATGCCAATAGTCCTGCAGGCCATGTCACTGGCAATTCTGACGAGTCCTCTCCTGCCTGGGATTCCTCCGATGCATCCTTGCGTGTAACACCTACTGCTGCTGGCGCTGCTGTTGTTGCTGCTGGGAGTCGATGGTCATCCCAGAGGGGAAGTCGTAAGCCCACTTGTACTACTTCCAGTAAGCAATTGACTGTCCAACAGTCCTTTGCGAGGAAGATGAAATATCACAGCAGTCATCCTGTTGCAAAGCGGATAACTGAGTCCTTGACAACTATGTTGGTGTTAGACGTGCGTCCGGTATCCGCCGTTAGTTCACAGGGAACTAGACAATTTATTGAGGCAGTGTGCCCCCGTTACCAAATACCATCTAGGTTCCACTTCTGTAGGCAGGCGATACCGAGAATGTACACGGACGTCAGAAAAAGACTCACCAGTGTCCTAAAAAATGCAGTTGTACCCAATGTCCACTTAACCACGGACATGTGGACAAGTGGAGCAGGGCAGGGTCAGGACTATATGACTGTGACAGCCCACTGGGTAGATGTATGGACTCCCGCCGCAAGAACAGCAGCGGCGGCACCAGTAGCAGCATCTCGCAAATGCCAACTCTTTCCTAGGCAGGCTACGCTTTGTATCACCGCTTTCCAGAATACGCACACAGCTGAAAACCTCTTACGGCAACTGAGGAAGATCATCGCAGAATGGCTTACCCCAATTGGACTCTCCTGTGGATTTGTGGCATCGGACAACGCCAGCAATATTGTGTGTGCATTAAATATGGGCAAATTCCAGCACGTCCCATGTTTTGCACATACCTTGAATTTGGTGGTGCAGAATTTTTTAAAAAACAACAGGGGCGTGCAAGAGATGCTGTCGGTGGCCAGAAGAATTGCGGGACACTTTCGGCGTACAGGCACCACGTACAGAAGACTGGAGCACCACCAAAAACTACTGAACCTGCCCTGCCATCATCTGAAGCAAGAAGTGGTAACGAGGTGGAATTCAACCCTCTATATGCTTCAGAGGTTGGAGGAGCAGCAAAAGGCCATTCAAGCCTATACAATTGAGCACGATATAGGAGGTGGAATGCACCTGTCTCAAGTGCAGTGGAGAATGATTTCAACGTTGTGCAAGGTTCTGATGCCCTTTGAACTTGCCACACGTGAAGTCAGTTCAGACACTGCCAGCCTGAGTCAGGTCATTCCCCTCATCAGGCTTTTGCAGAAGAAGCTGGAGGCATTGAAGAAGGAGCTAAAAGGGAGCGATTCCGCTAGGCATGTGGGACTTGTGGATGCAGCCCTTAATTCGCTTAACAAGGATTCACGGGTGGTCAATCTGTTGAAATCAGAGCACTACATTTTGGCCACCGTGCTCGATCCTAGATTTAAAACCTACCTTGGATCTCTCTTTCCGGCAGACACAAGTCTGCTGGGGTGCAAAGACCTGCTGGTGACAAAATTGTCAAGTCAAGCGGAACGCGACCTGTCAACATCTCCTCCTTCACATTCTCCCGCAACTGGGGGTGCGAGGAAAAGGCTCAGAATTCCGAGCCCACCCGCTGGCGGTGATGCAGGGCAGTCTGGAGCGACTGCTGATGCTGACATCTGGTCCGGACTGAAGGACCTGACAACGATTACGGACATGTCGTCTACTGTCACTGCATATGATTCTCTCAACATTGAAAGAATGGTGGAGGATTATATGAGTGACCGCATCCAAGTAGGCACGTCACACAGTCCGTACTTATACTGGCAGGAAAAAGAGGCAATTTGGAGGCCCTTGCACAAACTGGCTTTATTCTACCTAAGTTGCCCTCCCACAAGTGTGTACTCCGAAAGAGTGTTTAGTGCCGCCGCTCACCTTGTCAGCAATCGGCGTACGAGGTTACATCCAGAAAATGTGGAGAAGATGATGTTCATTAAAATGAATTATAATCAATTCCTCCGCGGAGACATTGACCAGCAGCAATTGCCTCCACAAAGTACACAGGGAGCTGAGATGGTGGATTTCAGTGGGGACGAATTGATAATCTGTGAGGAGGGGGATGTACACGGTGATATATCGGAGGATGATGATGAGGTGGACATCTTGCCTCTGTAGAGCCAGTTTGTGCAAGGAGAGATTAATTGCTTCTTTTTTGGTGGGGGTCCAAACCAACCCGTCATATCAGTCACAGTCGTGTGGCAGACCCTGTCACTGAAATGATGGGTTGGTTAAAGTGTGCATGTCCTGTTTATACAACATAAGGGTGGGTGGGAGAGCCCAAGGACAATTCCATCTTGCACCTCTTTTTTCTTTTATTTTTCTTTGCGTCATGTGCTGTTTGGGGAGGGTTTTTTGGAAGGGACATCCTGCGTGACACTGCAGTGCCACTCCTAGATGGGCCCGGTGTTTGTGTCGGCCACTAGGGTCGCTAATCTTACTCACACAGCTACCTCATTGCGCCTCTTTTTTTCTTTGCGTCATGTGCTGTTTGGGGAGGGTTTTTTGGAAGGGACATCCTGCGTGACATTGCAGTGCCACTCCTAGATGGGCCAGGTGTTTGTGTCGGGCACTTGGGTCGCTGAGCTTAGTCACACAGCTACCTCATTGCACCTCTTTTTTTCTTTGCGTCATGTGCTGTTTGGGGAGTGTTTTTTGGAAGGGCCATCCTGCGTGACACTGCAGTGCCACTCCTAGATGGGCCAGGTGTTTGTGTCGGCCACTAGGGTCGCTTAGCTTAGTCATCCAGCGACCTCGGTGCAAATTTTAGGACTAAAAATAATATTGTGAGGTGTGAGGTATTCAGAATAGACTGAAAATGAGTGGAAATTATGGTTTTTGAGGTTAATAATAATATGGGATCAAAATGACCCCCAAATTCTATGATTTAAGCTGTTTTTTAGGGTTTTTTGAAAAAAACACCCGAATCCAAAACACACCCAAATCCGACAAAAAAAATTCGGTGAGGTTTTGCCAAAATGCGGTCGAACCCAAAACACGGCCGCGGAACCGAACCCAAAACCAAAACACAAAACCCGAAAAATTTCAGGCGCTCATCTCTAGTTTTCACGCCGTTGATAAGGAATTTACGTGTTTGTCTGCGGCTCACTCCACCCTGTCACGCATTGACTATTTTCTATTGTCTCATAATTCTTTATCTAAGGTAGTTGATTCTGCTATAGATCTAATTGGTTTATCCGGTCATGCATTGATTTGGGTCACGATTGACTATGGGGATCATAAACCGCGGCGTTTTCCATCCTATCTGGCCGACTCTGTTACCTTTCGCAATATGTTGATAGATAGATGGCGTGATTTCGCAGACAGTAACATGTCGATTCGCTTCAGTTGTTTTGGTAGACTCTGCACATTTATACCAGAAGGCTCAATCTGACCTGACGCAGGCCTTTCAGGGTTTTAAAATGCACCCTTCTGCCCTTACTAAGGGGATTTACATAAAAGCCAAGTGTCATTTTCAGGGAGTTTTGGACCAATTGGCCTCCAGACATGACTTTAAGAAATGATCTATGGGGGTAATTCAGACCTCATCGTAGCAGAAATTTGTTAGCAGTTGGGCAAAACCTTTTGCACTGCAGGTGGGGCAGATGTAACATGTGCAGAGAGAGTTAGATTTGGGTGGGTTATTTTGTTTCTGTGCAGGGTAAATACTGGCTGCCTTATTTTTACACTGCAATTTAGATTTCAGTTTGAACACACCCCACCCAAATCTCACTCTCTCTGCACATGTTATATCTCCCCTCCCCCCTTCAGTGCACATGGTTTTGCCCAACTGCTAACAAATTTGCTTTTACGATCAGGTCTGAATTACCCCCTATGTCTTATAAACACAGGAATAAATCAGGGAGGCTTTTGTGTAACTTACTTCGCACCTATGATATTCCCTCTTCTATCCCTTTTTGAAAAAGAGGCATGGTGTTCTGACCTACCTTCCCTATCCTCTGATCAACAAGCCCAACTTGTTTCCCTGATTTCTGATGAGGTACTCCGTCAGGCTATTAAGAAATTGAAACCTATGAAAGCCCCTGGTCCAGACGGGTTCTCTCGTGAATTTTACATACTCCTGGAAACGGAACTTAATAACACGTTACTTTTAGTTTTTACTGTCATTCTATCAGATAACATTGTTCCCAGTTATTTTAATTCAGATATTATTGAGGTTTTGCCTAAGTCAAAGCGGGACCTGTAAGACCAGGCCTCTTATAGGCCGTTATCATTATTAGATGTTGATTATACATTATTTGTGAAAATTATATCAGAAAGGTTGAAACTTATTTTGCCATCTCTCTCTTATTGACCTGGACCAGACTGCAGTGCCGTAACTAGACATTTTAGCGCTGTGTGCAAGGAACAGCATCGGCGCCCCCCCCAACCCCCCCCCCCCCAAATATAAAACAGGGCTAACGCGCGGCGTAGGCACGCATCAAAAATATAGGGACGTGGCTTCATGGGGAAGGGGCATGGCCACATAGCTCCCTTTTACACAGTACAACAGGCAGAGTCCCCCTTTTACACAGTACGGCACGTAGAGTCCCATTTTACACAGTACGGCACGTAGAGTCCCATTTTACACAGTACGGCACGTAGAGTCCCATTTTACACAGTACGGCACGTAGAGTCCCATTTTACACAGTACGGCACGTAGAATCCCATTTTACACAGTACGGCACGTAGAGTCCCATTTTACACAGTACGGCACGTAGAGTCCCATTTTACACAGTACGGCACGTAGAGTCCCATTTTACACATTACAGCAGCAGAGTCCCTTTTTAAACATTAGGCAGAGAGAGAGAGAGTGTGAGTGTGAGTGTGTGTGTATATTACATCAACAGAGCTCTACACCTGAGGCAGGGAGTGTGAGACAGTGTGTGTGTGTTTGTTTTTTTTTTTTTAAAGTCACCTCTGTGGCCAATCCGGCATCCAAGCCTGCGAGGCATAGTCACTCTTGTACAGGTGCTCCCAGTCCCTCTCCATTGCAGGCTGCGGCGGCTCTCACAGCGTTTCCACTCCCTCCTCGATGACGGCGGCGGGTCTGACAGGCAGAGCGGCGGTGGGTCTCACAGCGTTTCCACTCCCTCCTCGATGCCGGCGGCGGGTCTGACAGGCAGAGCGGCGGTGGGTCTCACAGCGTTTCCACTCCCTCCTCGATGACGGCGGCGGGTCTGACAGGCAGAGCGGCGGTGGGTCTCACAGCGTTTCCACTCCCTCCTCGATGCCGGCGGCGGGTCTGACATATGTCAGCAGGTATGTGTGACCAGCAGACGGAATGCCAGCATCCCAATCTAAAAAATCCTGACAGGGGCGAGGGAAGTATTCTAACCTTCCCCTGGTGGCACCTAAACCTACCCACCCGCAGCCTCATCCTAACCCTCCCCCTTTAGTGCCTAAACCTAACCTATCCCCCCCAGCCGGTGTTGCCTAACCCCCCCTCCCTGCCTACAGGCTAACCCTAACCTCCCCCACCCCCCAAAGAAACCTAACCCTCACCCCCCAGTTGGCACCTAAACCTAACATATGGCCCCCCCTCCCCCCCAAGCTCTAACCATAACCCGCCCACTATACTTACGGTCAGGATGCCAGCTGTCGGCATTCTGGAGTCTGTTCCGGTGTCAGCATTCTGACAGGTGTCGGGATTCCGGCGTCAAGATTCCATCTGCCAGGATCCTGACAGATGGTATCTTAACTGCATCCGCTTCTAGACACTCTATTATGTACCACAGCTTTATAGTTGGTGTTAACTGTTCATGCAGTAGGATGGCACATACCTGTCTTTGAAGATGCTTAGCTTACAACACAGAGTTATTTAATTTACTGAAAGTTCTGTTACTATGGACCAATTAGGAAGAAACCTTGTTTTACAGAGAAGTAACTGCAGCTTCCATGCATTCAATTACGGTGGTTTCATTACAAGAAATGTGAAGAGGCAAAACAGTAGCCATTGTCATGGTAGAACACCACAAGAGGAAGAAGAACAACATATCTAAAAGTCACAGCCGGAGCACCTATCTGAAATAAATTCATCACCACTGGAGTCTGTGACACAGAATCTTTCTCCAGTGGGGTATCCCTGATGTCCTTCAATGGAAATAGTAAATCTATAAAAATAAATCACGAGGGGCGGGGGGGGGAGTGCATGGGTGCTGCAGAGAGAGGACATACTGAAGAGGAGATTTCTGTTCCTTTCTCCCTGATATTACCTGCTGCCTTTCAACCCCTGCTGCTCAGAATCCTCCCTCTAGCTGCAGGCGAACGCCGGGTGTAAGACTGCGGAGTCCGCGGAATCGGGGAGCAGTGGCGAACGCTCCGCAGATTGCAGCCCGCTCACATCCCGGGAGCCGGGGATTCAATTTTGAGTGTTGGCCGGGCCACGCTTCCGGGAGCAGGATCTCATGCCGCGATACCTCCGGCCGCCTCGCGCCAGTGCCCCTTGCATCCTGAGTATATCTGGAGACCTCCTGCAGCCGCGGCACCCGCAGTTCAAACTACAGCACTTATATCAGCTGGGGGATATAAGTGCTGTAGTCTTCCACTCCCTCCTCGATGCCGGCGGCGGGTCTGACAGGCAGAGCGGCGGCGGGTCTCACAGCGCTTCCACTCCCTCCTCGATGCCGGCAGCGGGTCTCACATGCAGTGCGGCGGCGGCTCATTTAACGGAGCTGCCGCCTACAATCGCACTTCCACTCCCTCATCATTAACACACCGCTCCCCCTCCCTTATAGAGACAGTGGAACTTACACCTGACTGAAATGGCCGTACGTGGGGGTGTGCTGCCGATGGTGCGCCTTCAGTGCAGTTGCGCTTTGGGCAAGGCACCATCGGCACACACCTAGTTACGGCTCTGCCAGACTGGTTTCATTTGGGGATGCCAGTCTGTTATTAATATCCGCAAGGTCATCTCTGTGATCCAGTCGACCGCCTCTTGGCCTGATTTCTGCCCTAAAGCTATCATTTCTATGGATGCCGAGAAGGCGTTTGACTTGGTCACCTGGGATCATCTTTATCATTCCGTGGGAAGGTTTGGCTTCTCCTTCCGATTTGTGTCTACTTTGCAGGCTCTGTATTCCGCCCCATTAACTCAATTGTCCAGTATTGGATTCCTCTCATCCTCTTTTTTAGTACAACGAGGTACGCGACAGGGATGCCCCATGCCCCTCTGTTGTTTGCACTGGCTTTGGAGCCTTTGGCCATTGCCTTGAGAGGCCGGCAGAGCTTCAAGGGGATATGAATTGGTTCGATTGAACACAAAATTTCCTTGTTTGCGGACTACATTCTATTGTTCCTATCAGATCCTTGCACTTCCTTAGCTGCCATTTTACATTTGTTGGCTAATTTTGGTGCTTTTGCTGTGTATAATATTAAAGTCTACAAATCTGAACTCATGCCCCTAGATCTTTCTGATTCTTCTCTTTTACACCATGAAGCATATTCTCAGTTCCGTATCTCTTCTCAGCAGTTTAAATATCTGGGAATCCAAATTTCTTCTTCTTTATCTCAATTGTAGAAATTGAACTTTACACAGGTCCTGTCCCAAATTTCCCATTTATTGAATACTTGGAAACTTTTACCGCTCTTTCTGTTTGGCCGTATTGCTTTAATAAAAAGCATAGTTTTCCCTAAACTCTTTTTGTGTGGCATGGTTGACGCTCTCGGATTGCTGTTATTACTAAAGCTGTTTTTTTAGGTACCTTAGTGATTGGTTTTTGGCACGTGGGACTTATACTCATGTCCCCTCAGAATTGGACATGTTTTCACACTATTTACCAGCTGCCCTTCGTTATGCTCCTAAGAAGGAGATTCCCCCTCATACTTTTCATAACATACTTTTCTACGATGCGTATTTAGCTTGGCGATCGATATGTACTAAGCTTTCTAGACTGTTTTCATGTCGCACTACGCCCCTTTTTGTGGTAACCCTTCTTTCCCCTAGGGCTTGACAACATGCTTTTTAGGCACTGGATGTGAGAGGGGAATCTCCAGGATCAAAGATGTGTTTGATCCTGGAGGTGTCATTCTCACTTTTAAAGCCATGCAAGACAAAGCCCACTTACAGTATCTCATTCCCAGTTTTTTATGTATTTGCAAGCCACACAAATTGTGCGCACCTGAATGTCCCAGATATCTACTGTCGTTAAGCAGGTTCCTATCCATAGGTTGTTGTCTTTATTAACTTTGCATCCATATAAAACTAGATATATCTGTTCTGATGTACTGATGCTATCTAGAGATAGACTATGGCCCCGCACTGTTCAGTATGCAAACTGAAGTTCCATCTATCTCTACTCCCCAGCACCCAATTTGACATTATGATAGCACTTTGAAACATTTATGTTGATCATGGTTGCAAGAAGTTCATTTTAAATGTATACATCGTGCTTATATATCGCAAGGTCACACAAGATATATGGTTGCTGATGAAACTGGTTTCTGTCTTAAATGTAGACTCCCAAATGCAACGTTTATTCATCATTTTTGGTCTTGCCCCAAGATTCGTAAATTTTGTAAGAAAACTATGAGTTTTATTAACTCCATTTTTCAGCTCAATTTACGCTGTAACTCTTTAGCTATGTTATGCGCTAATTTTTTGGAATGGGCTTGGGTCCTGAATCCAGGTCTTATATCCCTTTGCATGCTATTATAGTTACAGTGGCGAAAAAATTGATACTGTGTAACTGGACATCTTCAGTCCCTCCCTTTTTGGAAGCTGTCAAGGCTTTATATTTTGATAGACAGGCTGTTCTTCCAGCTACGGAAGCTGGGGTCAATTTTTTTTTACAACAAATGGGGCGTCTACATTGAGACATTGGACCAAACAACTCAGTCAAAGATTTTACAGGTGTTTGATACCAACTCTTGGTTTCTGTATCGAAAGAATACTTGAACTGTATTTATTTACCTCCATGCTGATTAGGGGATTCAGTTCTTGGCTCATTATCTGGGATTATTTCTTAGACCGCTAACAGTTTTTTCTCCCCTGTTTTTTTTTTCTCTCTTCCACCCCATGGTGTGTTTTTCCTGTAATGTTTACCTCCACTGATCGCACACCCTGCCATTGCGCCCTACATACAGGGTACATCATACTACTACACAGGTGTCAGTTTTCCCATATATGCACTGGGCCCTTGTAGGGCTCATCTCCCACAGTGTAACCTTCGAAGTGCAACATGGCTACCTCATCTGGTATGCTTGTGGATGGGATGAAAAAGTACATGGACCTGGTGGTTTTGTTGGGACCTTACTCTGAACTTTAAGACTCTGAAATCACCCCATTTTGTGTCATCTCTTCTAGGGGTAGACAATTCCACCCTGGGTAATCCTACGCTGTGTGCCCAAGATGGCTGCGGCACTTGGTACCTTGTGAAGGTGGAATACACAACCCTTGGAAGTTATTACCCATAATGCCTACACCAATCCTGCATTATGCTTTCTGTGTGCTTAAGGTTTTCTTTTATGTATGTGTGGCATATCTATTGCTGTATAACTTAAATATTCTTTATTATGTGCATTGTTTTTGATGTCTGTAAAGCGCCTTGAGTTCTGTCGGAGAAAGTGCGCTATATAAATACAATTATTATTATTATTATTATTATTATTATTAGAGGTCTCCTTGCTTTTATATCCTCTCCCATCTCTTTCTTCTTTCTTCTTTTTACTTTTCTTTTCTCTCGTCTTTACTATTTATCTGATTTAGGTCATTTTGGGCACATTGTTGATATGGGTGGTATTCATGTGACCGCCGGTCAGCTGACCGACAGTCACATGACCTCCTCCACCAGCCCGACGGGTCACTGTCCCGATGGTCGGCATGCCGACCAACAGGGACTATTTCCACTCGTGGGTGTCCACGACACCCATAGAGTGGGAATAGAATCCGTGGCGACCACAGGTCGCCACCGAGCCCGCAGCGCGGCGAGCGCAGCAAGCCTGCAAGGGGCTTGCTGCACTCGCCCCTCCCCGCCGGGATCCCGGCGTCGGTATGCTGCCGGGATCCCGGCGTCGGTAAGCTGACCGGCGGTCAGGAGACCGCCGGTCAGCCGTACTACACCCGTTGATATTGTATTGTCTTTTTTATTTTATGTATGAGCTGCTGTATAATTATGTTGAAAGTCCCCCGTCAGACATGCTTGTTTTTCTACCTGGCTCAAACAGTTATATATATATACTATCCTGATTTGTTCAGGTTATCTGATGTTACTGTTTTTTATGTACACGCAGTCTCGATACTCTGTGCCATGACTGTGTTTTATTACTTTTGTTGGGATAAAATGTCAAAATTTAATAAACACATTAAAAAAAAAAGAAGAAAAAAAAAAGAAATTGAATCACAAACTACATTCATTGGCATCTAAGTGTCTGAATGAAGATTTCAAAATGAATTGTTTCTTCTAAAATTATTTTTGGTCACCTATGAGTATTATTTATGGCTAATTATGATTTGGGTTTTGATCACGTTTTAGATTTGATGGACCTTATACATTAAAAAATAAAATGTTTGGTCATTGGGCCTAAGTCAAAACTGATCGCAACAGCAACATTCTCCTCTGTTGGGCAAGACCATGCTGCACTGCAGGTGGGGCAGATGTAACATGTGCAGAGAGAGTTAGATTTGGGTGGGGTGTGTTCAAAGTGAAATCTAAATTGCAGTGTAAGAATAAAGCAGCCAGTATTTACCCTGCACAGAAACAATATACCCCACCCAAATCTAACTCTCTCTGCACATGTTACATCTGCCCCCCCCCCCCCCTGCAGTGCACATATTTTTGCCCATTGGAGAAAGATTTTGCTTTTGCAATCAGGTCTGAATTAAGCCCATAGTTTCTAGCTTTACTATAGTTTGAGTCCATAGGATGGTGCTAATATGTTTCTCATAGTATTTAATCCTACTTGATGTTAAACATTTTAGTCTCCCATTTTTTTTGTTATTTTGCTGATTTTTTTCTTGTTTTCCTTGCAATTTTTTGTCTTTCTGTTTTTTCCAGTTATTGTATTATCTTTTTTTTTTATGTTTATTTGGTGTCAGATGTCCTATTATTGTTTTTAATTTATGTTGCCACGCTGACACTTATATACAATGCCAGAGGCGTCACTTACTTGTAAAACACCTGGTGAGAGCGCAGACAAAAAGTGGGCGTGACTTCACGTCAGGGGCATGGCTTTGTGACAGGGGGCGTGGCTAAGTACCCCGACCCCCGTCTTTTGGCACATCGTGGGTCCAAGGAATGCGGGCTTCACCCAAGACTGGTGCTTCTGCACTGTGACAGGAGCCAGGTTGCAGCACGTTATGATATAGTGCAGCACCCGTCCCCTGCCACTGAGCAGGAGCCAGCACTTTGGTGTCACCCCCCGGAGGGTAACGGGATCCGGTCGTTTTATTGACAGTGTCTAGGTCGACAATGTTTAGGTCGACCACTATAGGTCGACAGTCACTAGGTCGACATGGATGGAAGGTCGACAGGGTTTCTAGGTCGACAAGTGCTAGGTCGACAGGTCTAAAGGTCGACATGAGTTTTTAAAAAAAAAAAATTCATACTTAACGATCCACGTGGACTACGATTGGAACGGTAAAGTGTGCCGAGCGAAGCGGTAGCGGAGCGAAGGCACCATGCCCGAAGCATTGCGAGCGAAGCGAGCCATGCGAGGGGACGCGGTGCACTAATTTGGGATCCCAGTCACTTTACGAAGAAAACGACAAAAAAAAAAATCCTCATGTCGACCTTTAGACCTGTCGACCTAGCACATGTCGACCTAGAAACCCTGTCGACCTTCCATCCATGTCAACCTAGTGACTGTCGACCTATAGTGGTCGACCTAAACATTGTCGACCTAGACACTGTCGGTAAAACGAACCACACCCGAGGGTAACACCTGGGTGAAGGCCGCACCCCCAGCACCCACCTTGTGGCGCCACTGTAGAGCTGCAACACTGACACACTTACATACAATGTCTATCAGCTTTTTACTATGGACATTTGAGGACCGAGAGATATACCTTATTAATCACATCGTTTGAGTGACTTGACCCCTAAAAGGTTCACTCTATGGCCCTCATTCCGAGTTGTTCGCTCGGTATTTTTCATCGCATCGCAGTGAAAATCCGCTTAGTACGCATGCGCAATGTTCACACTGCGACTGCGCCAAGTAACTTTACTATGAAGAAAGTAATTTTACTCACGGCTTTTTCATCGCTCCGGCGATCGTAATGTGATTGACAGGAAATGGGTGTTACTGGGCGGAAACACGGCGTTTCAGGGGCGTGTGGCTGAAAACGCTACCGTTTCCGGAAAAAACGCAGGAGTGGCCGGGGAAACGGTGGGAGTGCCTGGGCGAACGCTGGGTGTGTTTGTGACGTCAACCAGGAACGACAAGCACTGAAATGATCGCACAGGCAGAGTAAGTCTGAAGCTACTCTGAAACTGCTAAGTAGTTAGTAATCGCAATATTGCGAATACATCGGTCGCAATTTTAAGAAGCTAAGATTCACTCCCAGTAGGCGGCGGCTTAGCGTGTGTAACTCTGCTACATTCGCCTTGCGAGCGAACAACTCGGAATGAGGGCCTATGTCCCCATTCTCAGCAGTCTTGGGAATTTTCTACCATCAATTGGATGAAATATCTCATTAGTCCAAACTAATCCATTTATTGGTCTGCTTCATCTACCCCTGAGGAAGTCCGTTTGGACCAAACACGTAGGGTCTTGGTACACAGTACCCACAAAACCATGAGACTGTCATTTACCTGAAAATAGCTTCTGCAATCTCAGTGTCATTGGTATAAATTAGATGAGATTTATTGTCTTTGTTATCTGTCGGATTACTGGTGCCTTTGATTTTGTGACATTTTTTTTTAAACGTATTGATTTTATGGAAAATGAATGAAAAATTCTCTATGTCTGACATTTTAATTATATGATCTACTGGGTGGATACAGAAATAATTTGATATATGATAAATTGATATATTGAGTAAACAAACAAAAAGGAATTTAGTTAATTTCATTCCTACTAGCGCCCTCCTAAACACTCTCTCTCTCTCTCTCTCTCTCTCTCTCTCTCTATATATATATATATATATATATATATACTGTATATATTTATATACAGTATACTGTATACATAAACTATATGGACAAAAGTATTTGACCACACCTGTTAATTATTGATTTCAGGTCTCTCAATCAGATCGGTTTCTACAGGTGTATAAAATCAAGCACCTAGCCATGCAGTCTCCATTTGCAAACATTTGTGATGCAAAATGGGTCATTCTGAGGAGCTCAGTGACTACATGCGGGGTACTGTGATAGGATGCCACCTTTCCAATAAAACGGCTCATGAAATTGCATCCCTGCTGGATATTCCACTGTCACCTGTAAGTGATATTGGGGGTAATTCCAAGTTGATCGCAGCAGGATTTTTGATAGGAATTGGGCAAAACCATGTGCACTGCAGGGGAGGCAGATATAACATGTGCAGAGAGAGTTAGATTAGGGTGGGGTGTGTTCAATCTGCAATCTAATTTGCAGTGTAAAAATAAAGCAGCCAGTATTTACCCTGCACAGAAATAAAATAACCCACCCAAATCTAACTCTCTCTGCACATGTTATATCTGCCTCCCCTGCAGTGCACATGGTTTTGCCAATTGCTATCAAAAATCCTGCTGCGATCAACTTGGAATTACCCCCATTATTAGAAAGTGCATGGTGCGTAAAAGTCGGCAACGCTGAGTCCGAAGCTGAAGAGTTTCGAACTTCAGCTGACATTAATGTCAGCACAAAAACTACATGGCGGTAGCTTAATGGAATGGTTTTTCATGGCCAAGCAGCTGCATGTAAGCCTCACATCACCAAGTCCAATGCCAAGCATTGGATGGAAAGATGGAAAACATACCAACAATCAGTACTGTGGAGCAGTGGAAACGTGTTCTGTGGAGTGATGACTCACACTTCTCTGTTTGGCAGTCTGGTGGGTGAGTCTGGATTTGGCGGATGCTGGGAGAGTCTTACCTGACTGCATTTGTGCCAACTGTGAAGGTTGGAGGAGAAGGGATACTGGAATGGGGCTGTTTTTCAGGGATTGGGCTAGGCCCCTTATCTTCAGTGAAGGGCAATCTTAAGGCTTAAAGAAGTACAAAGGATGATTGCAGCATCTGTAGACACAGTAAGTGGGTGTCTCAGTCCTCAGTACATTTAAATGCACAGATGTACACCAGGGAAGGGCACTGTAGAGACATTACCATAATGTCACTGATGCAATGGCAGCAAAGACGCAAGGAGGCCGCAACTGCCTCCAACTCAGAATCAGGCCCCATGGGGCGGGATCCAGCTATCAGGCTTTATGGGGAGGACTCCCGGCTCCCCCTCCCTCTCTGCAAGGAATTCAGAATGTCCGTACTTCAAGTGGAACTAGCAACAGATACCTCACAGTTTACAGGATATCAGGTAGATTAAACTTTCCCATGATTATTACCTCTCCTTTTTAATGCCATTTTAGTGATGTCCTGCAAAAGGTTCTTGTCCAGTTCCTCTTCCTGACCTGGTGGTCTGTAGATCACCCCAATATGAAAATGTACCCCGCCCCAGTTTCAATGAATGGCACCAGCCTTCCACTTCAGGCATTAATGGGTACTTGGGCAAGATTCATTTTCCCTCCGTAGATTTGGTGACTCACTAATCTCTTAATGATGATTGGACGGAGAAAGAGGTTGGTCAAGCTATGAATTCCTTGCAATTAGATAAGGCACCTGGTGCAGATGGGTACATTAATCATTTTTACAAGGTGCTTAAAGATGTCCAGTTCCGGGTTGTCACAGAGTCATGGATGGATTGTTATATTATATTATATAATATTTTATTTTTGTTTTTTACTTTGTTCAGATTATTGTCTCGGCATAACTACCATATAGTAACAACAGGGATTATTAGTTTTATGATAACAAACCAAGATACTGTATCATCTGGAATAAATACTTTAAAGATTACACAAACTAAAATGGGTTCATTAATGACTGATAATTAATGCAATACGATACTGTACACATAACAGAACATCTTTCTTTTTGAGGAAAGCCAACTATCAGGCAGATAAACTTATCAAGGATCTCATTCTACTGTATGTCAAACAACTATCAGCGTCTCCAGCTGTTGACTATATACACCTTATTGTGCCTTGGTAGCTATGCAAAATTACCAAAGAGCATACTGTACTATATTTTTATCATTATTACTATTAATATTATTATTATTATTATTATTATTCTTTATTTATATAGCGCCACAAGGGTTCCTCAGTGCCCATTACAGAATACAAAAACATTTGAGCAGAGCAATAAAACAGCGACTTATAGTACAAGACAATGCAGGACTAGTACAGACATTTCTGCATCAGCGGTCTTAACACTGAAATAGGAATCAAGGTGGCAGAAACTGAGGGTTTGGTGCCGTTGTAAGGAGTATGGAAAAGATGATGGTCTACGTAAGAGAAGGAAAAAGCACATGAGGAAAGTGGGACCTGCTTGTGAGAGTCTACATTCTAAAGGGGAGTGGGCAGACTGCCAGGGGTGACACAGACAGGGTAGACAGAGAGCGTAGAACAAAGGGTTAGGATGAGAGATGGCTGGGTTTGAGGACAAAGTGGGTTTTGAAAGTTAATTTGATGTTTTATAGAGAGGTGGAGAGTCTGATAGAGAGCGTAAGAAAATTTCCGTGGTAAGTATGTGCCCATGCTAAATCTTATAGGTACTGTATGAGTGGGATGAAGTAATCAGTTGAGAAGAGAGTGGATTCATTTGTGGAGTGCAGTGGGTGGGCTGAAGTGTGAAGGGAGACTGGGTCAGAGATGTACATGTGAGAGGAATGGTTGAGGGCTTTGTGAGTGTGAGAAGCTTCATTTGGGTCCTGTAGAGTAAGGGGAGCCAGTGTGGGGATTGTAGGAGTGGCGAGAATTAATTGGAGCAGAGAGAGGAGGTAGTCATGGAGGCCAGATAGGAGGAGGATTACAGTAGTCCTATATGTAGATGACCAGTGAGTGGATGAGGGTCTTAGTAGCATCCAGGGTGAGAAAGGGTCTGATCCTGGATATATTTTTGAGTTGGAAACTGCCGGACTGCAAAAGGTTCTGAATGTGTGGTTTGAAGACAGTGCACTTGGAGACTAGAGGATTTGTTTGTCAGTCTTATACATGTTAAGTTTAAGAAAGTGCTGGTGCATCTAGGAAGAGGTAGCAGAGAGACAGTTGGAGATATGAATGAGGAGTAAATGGGAGAGGTCAGTGGAGAAAAGGTAGATGCAGAGCATAGAGATGATATTGGAGGTCAAAAGAGCTGATAAGGTCACCTAAACATGACGTATAGAGGGAAAATAGGAGAGGTCCTAGAATAGAACCTTGGAGGACACATACCATTATTATAGGGGGGGGGTAGTAGAGTCTTTAGAGACAACAGAAAAGGAACGGTCAGAGTGGTAGGAGGAAAGTCAAGGACAAAGACTGAGGAAGAGACACCGGGGGTTTGAGCACTGGGAGTTAATGAGGTTCTTGTAGTATGAATGTTTAGAGAAGGAGAAGGCCGCACTGTAGTATAAGATTATACATTTAAAATGGAAGAAGTCTGCCTTAGAGCATGATTTCCTCCACTGTTGCTCGGCGGTTCGTGAGCACTATTGCAGGTACTTGGTTAATTTGGAATTTCATATTGAGTTGTGGATCTGCAAGGGTGAATAGTGGTCACTGTAGCAACAGAGTCAACAAAGTCAAGAGCAGAAGTAAGGGCGGCATTGTATAGGGAAGTGGCTTGTTCAGGGCAGGAGATAGTAAGAATAGGAGAGATAAGTGAGTTGAGCAGGAAGGATAAGGATACAGTGTTGGATACTTCAGAGTTGATGTATCTAAGCAAATTAACTTTGGAGGTAATTTCCATTTTTTACTTGTTAATGGAATAGTGCAAATTCCTCATATAGAGACAATTAGCATTTGCACCAAAGTAAATGCTCCTATAAACTCATCTTGCTAATTTTATTTCCAACTAGATTTACACAGTATATGCAGCTGGTTCATACCACTCGTAATCTCAAGTAAATGCAATTAACTCACAATGAAAAGTGGCAATATGACCATTGAAATTATAAACATACAGTAGTACACAAAATTTGGTGTTAGGTGGGCTGCATGACTAATTTCCAGAGGTTAGGTGTACTTTAAAGAACCTCCTAAATAAATTACATAATTATATCTGCTTCTGCTTGTGCACTGCTTGTATGAAGACTTTTTTCACCTCTTGGTTCCTCAGGCTGTAAATAAGTGGATTCAGCATTGGTGTCACCACTGAGTAGAAGACGGAAGCAACCTTAATTTGTTTCTCAAAGACATGGGAAGGAGAGTGTAGGTAAGCAAAGAAAACTGACACATAATAGATGGTGGCACACGTGAGATGTGAAGAACAAGTACTGAATGCTTTCCGTCTGCCCTCAGCAGACTTCAGCCGTAGAATGGAGGAAAGGATGAAGATGTATGAGATCAATATGGTTGTCAATGAACCTAGACTACAAGAAACTATTAGGAAAAGGGTTACAATGTCACAGGTGAAAGTGTCAGAGCTGGACAGCTTGAGCAGTGGAGGGACGTCACAGTAGAAGTGGTCTATAAGGTTTGAGCCACAGAATTGAAGACTGAATATACAGCTGGTCTGCACTGATGACTGCAAGAAGCCAATGGAGAAAGATACAACAACTAGATACCAACATTTTTTCTTGGTCATTATAGAGACATAATGGAGAGGGTGGCAGATGGCAGCATAACGGTCATAGGACATACTTGAGAGAAGCAAGACCTCAGTACAGGCAAGAGCTGCAAAGAAGAAGAACTGAAGAGCACACCCAACAAATGAGATGGCCTTCCTCGCGGAGATAAGGTCGGACAACATTTTAGGAGTTATAACTGAGGAGTAAAAAACATCCACCAGAGAGAGGTAGCTCAGGAAGAAGTACATCGGGGTGTGGAGGTTGGAGCTGGTATGGACAATGACCATCATACCGATGTTTCCCACTACAGTCACCATGTAGATATGTAAGAAGAGTATGAAGAGGAATGGGGTGAGTTTCCCGTTGTCAGTGAGTCCAGAGAACACAAACACTCTCACTTGGGTATTGTTCATAATGTCCGTTAATTTCTCTGTATGTTATGGGGAAGGAAAATATTAATGAAGCTATAGAAAGTAAGTTGTAATACTGGCAATCACGCTAAAATGTAGTGATGAGCGAGGTTCGGTTTTACTCGGTTTTACTCGGTTCTCAAAACGGCATCTTATTGGCTATCCAAAACACGTGACATCCGTGAGCCAATAAGATGCCGTTTTGAGAACCGAGTAAAACCGAGTAAAACCGAGTAAAACCGAATCCGCTCATCACTACTAAAATGACAAACTGTAATGCAACTGGTAACAAGGGACTGTGTTCAAGAATAGGAGCTGAACCACACTCTAGGGGCAGATGTATCAAATCTTCTAAAGAAGACAAGTGGAGATGCTGCCAATGCAACCATTCAGCTTCTACCTATTAGTTGTAAGAGAAAAAAAAGGGGGAAGAAGTTGCACAACATATACTGTAGGTCAACATCTGAAACCAAACTATTTATACATTCATATGGGGTTTGTTGTTCATGAGATTGATAGGCAGTGCACCATGGAGTAAGTACCGTATACTTATAAAGGGGGATGGTGGGCCTAAAAGGTAGGTCCAACTGAAGAATTCTCCTTTCTGGAAATTATGGTGGACACACCGGCAGTTACTCCCCACTTACAGCTTAACAAACACCACACAGGTACTCTAGTGGGTCCTCTCATTCAGCGGACGTCGGTGGTCTTACTCTGCAATGTGTGCCCACGACAAGGGGGAATTGATGACCACTTAGGATAGCAGAAGTCTGTGCTCCTACAGTATCTATCTTTTCAAGCCCATGCAGGAGGCTGTGTCTCTCTCATTAACCTGTTCACTGCTGCTCCAGGAACATGGGTCAAAAGCAGAAGTCCTTCCACCTATTCAGCACAAGCTACCTTAACAATTGCTATACATATTGTCATTGTACATAATTATGTTATTGGGAAGATTTCACTGTGCTATGATTTACACATTAACATTGCTCACTGTATGGCTTGAAGTATAAATACCTATATTACTATTCGGGAGTCTCTAATCATTATGTAAAGGGAATTGCTGCATATAAAATTGCTTTCTAATTATCAGAGATACGACAGAGAATACTCTTATACAATGGGGATATAGTCAGAATCCTGACAGTCAAAATCCCAACGCGGGAATCCCAACCGCAAGAATGCCGACAACAGTGGCACTGCTATCCCCTCCCTTGGGTGTCCATGACACACATGAACAGAACCTGAGCCCGCAAGGGGTTTCGTTGCGCTCACCCCCTGTCAGGATTCCGGCATTGGGATATTGACTGCTGGGATTTCGATAGCCTGGATCCCGTACCCAATGCTGTTATGTCCACCCTACACATGTGACTCATTTTTTTCCAGCTGAATCCTCCGCTTCCAAACACCTCTAGTGACATTTGAGATTTCAGATTTACCTGTGTCATTTCACTACTAGATATTTGGTGTCATTTGGTTATATTTTCACTTTGTTCTGCTGTGGGGATTCAATTATTTAATGAAACTATTTGTACAGTATGCCATATTCAGACGTCCTAAAAAGTATTATCCCACAGAGCTTATGATATTACTTGAAGATCCTTACTCAAAAATAACTTACAGTATCATTTAGTGATGAGCGGGTTCGGTACCCGAACATTGCGATCCGAGCCGGGATCCGAGTCCAGCTCGGGACTTCCCGCCTTTCTTGGATCCCAAAACGAGGCAAAACATCATCATTACTCTATCATTATTCTATATAAGTCCCCGGTGATCAGCGACATCGTCATTCCGGCATTGGAGAGTGTACTGGACAGAAGTGTCCGTCTGCAGTACTGGGTGGCGTGGCATGGTGAGGGGCGGGTGCTCTGTCTGCTGTATAAGTCCAGGGGTTCCCTGTCTGCTGTATAAGTCCAGGGGTGCTCTATCTGCTGTATCAGTCCAGGGGTGCTCTGTCTGCTGTATCAGTCCAGGGGTGCTCTGTATGCTGTATAAGTCCAGGGGTGCCCTGTCTGCTGTATAAGTCCAGGGGTGCCCTGTCTGCTGTATAAGTCCAGGGGTGCTCTGTCTGCTGTATCAGTCCAGGGGTTCCCTGTCTGCTGTATCAGTCCAGGGGTTCCCTGTCTGCTGTATAAGTCCAGGGGTGCCCTGTCTGCTGTATCAGTCCAGGGGTTCCCTGTCTGCTGTATAAGTCCTGGGGTGCCCTGTCTGCTTTATCACTCCAGGGGTACACTGTCTGCTGTATAAGTCCAGGGGTACCCTGTCTGCTGTATAAGTCCAGGGGTGCCCTGTCTGCTGTATCAGTCCAGGGGTGCTGCTAAGTCTGTCGTATCAGTCATGGGGTTCCCTGCCTGCTGTATCTGAAGAAGGGGTGCTCTGTCTGCTGTATCTGAAGAAGGGGTGCTCTGTGCGTCCATCCAGGGGCTCCACCCCAGTGTAAAATTAAAATAATAAAAGCTAAAAAGAAAAAGCCTAAAATGTTCTGTACCCCAGTGTACTATACAATTTTTATTTTATTTTCATAAGTATTGTGAAACTGCAGGTCAAACCGCAGTATAATATTTCCTACTCATAAATGCATTGTGCGATGCTGTTAGTGTAGTCAACCGCAGTGTGTAATTATTATATATATTTCTGACTCATTTGTGCGACACTGTAACTGTCGGTGTGTGATATAAAAAATACTTCTGCATATTTTTGACTCATTTGTGCAACACTGTAACCACTGGTGTGTGATATAAAAAGAATTCTACATATTTTTGACTAATTTGTGCAACACTGTCGGTGCAGTCAACTGCAGTGTGTAATTATTATATATTTTTCTGATTCATTTGAGCAACACTGTAACCGCCGGTGTGTGATATAAAAAATTATATATATTTTGATTTAAATTAATATTTTGTGCTATGTTATCCCAGTATACATCCATGGACTGCTGCTCCGCCCATCTAGGGGTGTTCTGTCAGTCCACCCAAAATAAAAGACATTTTTTTTTATATTTTGTGCTGCATACTCCCAGTATACATCCAGGTATGCTCCGTCCATTTCAGGGTGTTGTGTCTGTAGCTCATATTCTTATATTATTCTTTTGTCCTATTTTCATAATTCTTCTTATGACCACATTGTGATTCATTCAAATTAATATTATTAATAATAATGATAAATTAACTAAATTTAAATTAAATTAACATAAATAAACTCTCCACACTTGTATAGCGAACCTTCTGCATATCAAATATTTATTTGAGGAAATGAAGTATTTGATCCAAAATAAATTAAATAAATTAAATCTTAAAATATAATTTTTTCTTTATTCTTTGCCTTAATAATCTTTTTTGTGAACTGAAATATTGAGCCTTGCCTAATGCGTCGTTTTTTTAAATACATTGGTTTTTTTAAATATTTTGTCCGTCCTATTACCTCGGTGCAACCTTTTGGCCTAAACTGGATAAAAACAATATTGTGAGCTGTGAGGTGTTCAGAATAGACTGTAAATGAGTGGAAATAAATGTACAGTAAGAATAGACTGTAAATGAGTGTTTTTTTATTGAGGTTAGTAATACCGTTGGAACAAAAAAAAAACAAATTCTGTTATTTTAGCTGTTTTTATGAGATTGAAAAAAAAAATACAGATCCAAAACCAAAATCCGAAAAATGGCCTGGAGCTCACCCCTAGGTATAAAGCCTTTATTTGTGTGTTAGTTGTATATGAGAGAATATATTTTATAACTTAAAACTAAACGTTGTTTTGTTACTAAATTTACAATAAAAGAGTGCACCAAAAAGGAGAATTCTTCAGTTGGACCTACATTTTAGGCCCACCACCCCCCTTTATAAGTCTACATATTATTTATCTGGTACATTAAAAAAAATGCTGCAGTATGGGCATATTTAGAGATGTGTGGTTCGGTTCTTCAGACATCTGAATCCACCAGAGTTTTGTGTATCTGAACCGAACCAAAACCCAGCCCAGATTTTGAGACCCGGCTCAACTTTTCCCGTGGTTCGAATTTGGATTTTAAATCCAAATTTTGGGTTCTGGATTGCAAAAATAACATGATTTTAGCAGGGTTTTTTTTTAATCAATTTTTATCAGTGATTATCGATTTTTTTTAATCGATTTTTACACCAGACCGAAATCTGAATCCGAACCAAAACACTTGAGTGTGGCTTTGCCAAAAGCTAAACGTGATGATGAATAAAAACCAAAACCAAAACACAGGAGGTCACGCACATCTCTAGTCCTAGTTAGATTGTTTGATACATCTAGTGATTTTAACTTAGATTTTTATATTGGTGTCTATAAAATAACCAGAATACACTGTATAAATTTAAGTTGAGGAGACCTGTTCCTACGAAGACTAGTAAAGAGTCATACTTAGCTATTCATAGCTGTGGAACACTGAAAGCCGTGTCTTGATGTCCGGTAGTTAAATGTCTTCATTGATGTTGAACTGGAGACAGGCGTTCCTATTGGCTGCTGTTGAAGGTGCACATAAGCTTCTGATAGGAACAGTGAAAATTAAATGAAACAACTTGGGCAGATACGGAGAGAGGTCAATACTAGAGAAGAAAATTAGGTAACAGTTGAATAAAAGCGAAGGGGCACATTTACTAAAGCTTCTAAAACAGAGAATTGGTGATGTTGCCCCTAGCAACCAATCAGATTTTCTTAAAAGCAATAGAGAAATGATAGACAGCATCTGATTGGGTGCTATGGGCAATATCACCAATTCTCTGTTTTAGAAGCCTCAGTAAATTTACCCCGCAGAGAGAAAGAGTAAGGATTGAGATCAATAAAAAGTAAAAAAATTAATTAAATACAGTATAAATATAGTAAAATGAATCTGAAAGAATGGAATAGAAGTTAACAATACAATGGAAGAGAGGAAACACACGTAAAATAAATTAAAAAGTAAAAGTAATTGGTGAATAAAGTATACGTCGCCTGCAGAGAAGGTACTGCAGCAATATGGGGTGGATGGAATTCAGTGACAATAATCCTATGAATTTTGGTAGCTGAAGGTTCCTAACGAATCTGAATTTTGTGTATGATATAAAAAACAGTGGTGGATATATGTTCTGCATAAGGCAATCAATGATTGTTATAGATGACCAATATTTGGAGTAAATAAATGTGAGCAAATACAATGGTAGAACGAGGACAAAAGAAATTAACATTTTTGAAAAGTTGTTGGAGGATGTGCACAATTCTGTAGTGTTGGGTGTTTGTCCATACGAAGATAGGGAGATATGGGTGGAAAAGTATATACAATGTAGCTCATACAGTAGATAACAGTAGGTCACAGTAATAGCTAGAGGTCAAGGTGGACTTACAACAGAGGGTACATAAAAAAAACTACAGGGGATGTGTACTGTATCAAAGCTTTGTGAAAGATAAAGTGGAGAGAGAGAATCTACCAACCAATCAGCTCCTGTCATTTTGAACCACAGCCTGCAATATGGAAGTTAGACGTTGTTTGGTTTGTAATTTATCTCTCTCCATTGTATGCTTTGATACATATTCCCATATATTTGGGAGTGAAGTTGCAGGAAATAGGAAAAAGTGGAGACTACTATATATATGGTAGACATAAATCAATCAATTACATTTTCAGTAGGTATAGATCAAAGCACAGTCGTAATTCTGAAAAAAGAGTTATAGTAACATAAAACAGTAATAATTAATCCACTTAATCCATTTAATATAGACCCAAACGCTGAGTCCCTGTGATTGTATTATAGCCATGTAACACTGGGCCCCTGTATTTCAGTCACTAGGTTTTTTGTCTTCTATTTCTGTATATTGAGTAATAAGTGATACCTGCGGAGAGAGATGTATGGTATTTGGTCTCTCCGCTATCTGTACACCCGGGATACACAGTACATCTTGCTGCTGTGGATCAGGAGCCTTTATTATATAATTCCCGGTGACCCGAGAGTACAATTATCTACAGCCCCAGAGATAATGTTGCTAATCAGTATAATTTTAGAAACAAACCAATTAATGATTAGTGAATTTATTTGCCTCTACACAATGGAATACAGTTATACCCTCATTTAATATATTTTAGTTTTAATTTAATATTATAGATAATGGAAAATTCTGTACATTAACATTAGTTTACTAACCTTAATCAAGAGTGCATTTCTGTCCTAAAACCAGAATGACCACTTACTGTACTTTGGATCAGTGATGTGTTGGAATATGGAGAGTACTTCCTTCCATGATGCTTCATAGCTGTACTTGTCAATGGTATGCGGTTGGGTACCACTAAGCTCCATGGGGGAACCCATCGATATCTTGCTACCAGTGCCTACATACATAATTGGCTAGTCTGCTGTATGCTCCGTTCCATCTCTGCTACAATAACGGATGTATAATACCTTTGCACTACAAATAAACCAAAGCTCCTGGATAAGTCTATCCGGCTGGTGTGCTCAAAAAGTTCTTTCTGATGGTGTATACTGGAATGAAAAATGCTCCTGCTACATTTCAATGAATGGTGTATAGGCTGTTAGGGGGTTGTCCGACTTTTGTTTAAGTTTATTTAGTTAAACTTGCTATTTTTTAAGACTTATGAAGAACATCTAGGTAATGAGGTTTCAAGATGGATAAGAAAAGCCGGTTTGACTATGAATGATGATAAATGTCATACTGCTATGGTGGAGGTACAATACCTAGGACACTATTTTTGAGGTAGTATGATACATCCTGTGCTGGCCATGGTGGAATTCATATCTCAGTGGCATAGACCTTCAATCCAGAGGTAAGAGAGAGTACTTATAGGGATTGATGACTATTACAGGATTTTTTTTTCCTTAAAATTGACCTTTGCCAAACCTTTGATGAAGCAGACTAAAAAAGATTTTTTAAACAGATAGTATGGACTCTTGAGTGTGAACAGTCTTGTATTGTTTAAAACAGCCCTGACCCAATCTTTATTATTGGCTGCTCCTAAATTTACCCAGGAACTTTTAGTACAGACTGACAGTTTGGGGTGTGGGTTGGGTGCGGTATTAAGTCAATTGGGGAAGGGTGAGAGGGAGCATCCGATTATATGTCTCTCTACAATTATTAGACCAAAAATTGATCTATTTGACTACAGAAAAAGAGTGTGGGCCATAGTGTGGGCTTTGAAAAAATTGCAAACCTATATTCATGGACAATAGTTTAATGCAGTAACTTATCATAACCTCCTTCATTGGTTACAACAATATTCGGGTCTAACTGGGAGATTATTAGAGATGTGCGGCGGGCACTTTTCGTGTTTTGGTTTTGGATCTGGATTTCCGCTCATGTTTTGGATCTGGATTGATTTTGCCAAAACCACCCTTTCGGGTTTTAGTTTTGGAATTGGATGATTTTTGTAAAAAAAAAAACCCATAAAAACAGCTAAAAATACAAAATTTTGGGGTAATTTTGATCACATGGTATGATCAACCTCAATAACATTCATTTCCAATCATTTACAGTCTATTCTGAACACCTCACAATATTGTTTTTAGGCCAAAAGGTTGCACAGAGGTTGCTGGATGACTAAGCTAAGTGACCCACGTGGGTAGCACAAACACCTGGCCCAACTAGGAGTGGCACTGCAGTGGCAGACAGGATGGCAGTTTTAAAAACTAGGCCCCAAAGAGCACATACTTGACAATGTACTTCACTTTAATTTAATTGTCACTTGACAATGACTTCTGATGAATACACTGCAGGTGACGTATAAGGGAGGATGTTACTACGTGGTTAACGTCCTTACCCCTACTCTTTACGGATTGACAAAGGCAACACATGGCTTGAAACCTTTTGTCCAGATTTGTGGAGAAATAATTCCACACCGAAGAGGTGTTTTTTTTGGTACTTTGCCCAGGCATGACAATGGGCTTTCTCATCCCACGGACAACAACTGTCTCCACTGGTGCCTTATTCAAACAAACCACATCACCATCAGAATCCTCATCATCAACTTCCTCCTCAGCGCCAGCTACACCAATATCCTCCTCATCCTGGTGTACTTCTACAGTGACATCTTCAATCTCAATATCAGCAACTGGACTGGCGGTGCTCCTCCCAGCACTTGCAGAGGGCATACAAATGGTGGTAGGAGCCTCCTCTTTCCGTACAGTCTTGGGAAGGTCAGGCCTAGACGTCGCAACCGTGGACACACTTGGACTTTCCTTGGGGATTTGTGATATCTCTTAGAGATGTGCGGCGGGCACTTTTCGTATTTTGTGTTTTGGATTTCGTTCTTATTCCCCCCTAGTGTTTTGTTTTTGGATTGGTTTTGCCAAAACCACCCTTTCGTGTTTTGGTTTTGATTTTGGATCTGGATGATTTTTGAAAAAAAAAACATTAAAAAGGCTAAAATCACAGAATTTGCGGATAATTTTTTCTTATGGTATTATTAACCTCAATAACATTCATTTCCACTCATTTCCAGTCTATTATGAACACCTCACACCTCACTATATTGTTTTTAGGCCAAAGGGTTGTGGCTGTATGACTAAGCTAAATGACACAAGTGTGCGGCACAAACACCTGGCCCATCTAGGAGTGGCACTGCAGTGTCAGACAGGAGGGCAGATATAAAAAAAGGCTCCAAACAGCACATGATGCAAAGAAGAAAAAGAGGTGCAATGAGGTGCTGTATGACTAATCCGAGCGACACAAGTGTGCGGCAAAAATACCTGGCCCATCTAGGAGTTGCACTGCAGTGTCAGACAGGATGGCACTTTTCAAAATGTTTGGCCCCTAACAGCACCTCATGCAAAGATGTAGAAGAGGTGCAATGTGGTAGCTGTATGACTAAGTCAAGCAACACAAACAATTGGCCCATCTAGGAGTGGCACTGCAGTGGCAGACAGGAGAGCAGATATCCAAAAAAAGGCCCCAAACAGCACATGATGCAAAGAAGAAAAAGAGGTGCACAGAGGTTGCTGTATGACTAAGCTAAGTGATACAACCTCCTGGCCCATCTAGTAGTGTCACGCAGTGGCTGAATGTTGAAAGTGGTCCGCAACTGTTTGGTCCACTGACAGCATCTCCAGCGTCCCTGTCTTTTTATGAAAAATTCTGCAATTGGCGGACTTATGCGGCAGTACCCCAAGACTAATACAGCAGTACCCCTAGACTCATACGGCAGTGTCAGACAGGATGGCACTTTTCAAAAACTAGGCCCCAAACAGCACCTCATGCAAAGATGTCGAAGAGGTGCAATGAGGTAGCTGTATGACTAAGCCAAGCGACACAAACAATTCCCACTGTAATTATACGTCCAAATCACTGGAATTATACTTTCAAATCACTGGAATTATACGTCCAAATCACTGGATTTAAATGGCAAAATCACAGGAATTATACGTCCAAATCACTGGAATTAAATGGCAGTAACACTGGACATATACGGAAGTCGTCGCCCCCGGTGGGCTCCGGGTTGTTGTGTCTTGCTGGCGCTGCCTCCGGCGGGTTCCCGGGGTGTGGGCGCCGATATTGCGCCCGGCATCCATGGGAGCGTGGTGAGCGGGTGACGTCATCGGCCCCTTCCACCAATCGGGAGAGGGCGGGAAGTTCAAAGGCAGACTCCGTACAGAGCCCCAGGTGCCTGAGTATGGTCTTTCCAATGATCACCAGTACTAGCAGCGTTCAGCGTGTTCCCAAGCTGAACGTCTCCTGTGTTCCAGCGTTGCAGTGTATCTTCCAGTGGGATATTCCCTGTGCTACCAGCGTTACAGTGTATCACTCAGTGGGACATCTCCTGTGCTTCCAGTATTACAGGGTATCCCTAAGTGGAACGCCTCCCATACTTCCAGAGTTACACTGAATCTCAAATCCTCATTTATTTCTTCAGCATAGCTCACAAGTTCTTCATTCTTCTGTGTGCTTCAACATCGTTCTCAAATCCTCATTCATTTCTTCAACATCGCTCACAAGTTCTTCATTCTTCCTGTACTTCAGCATCGCCCCCAAGCCTTGGCCACAACTAATTCTTTAGCATTACACGTCGGTTACAATTACTAAGTTCTGCATGAGGAAAACCTACATCCGGCCATCCCTGCTCTGGCCCAGCTGTGGTTCCTCTTCCCGATCATCGGAAGAACCTCCGAGTTCTCAACACTCCCAACCCAGGTCAGTGACAGTATACTCAGGCCTCATGGACCCGGGGGATCGCAACCCAGAGTCAAGTGCCATCCAAAACTTGGCTTCCCGAGTTCAGAGTCAGGAGGCGGCACAGAGCCAGGTGATGCAGTATCTCCAGGAATTATCCGTCCGTCTGGATCAAATTCAGGCCTCCCTGGCTTCAGTAGTTCCGGTTCCTGCTCCAGTACCCGCTCCAGTAGTCATCTCCAGTAATGTTCAATCCTCGTCTGGGACCAGGTCACGCCTTCAGCTTCCCACTCTCTCTCGCTATAATGGGAATCCAAAGAATTGCCGTGGTTTTCTCAACCAATGTGAGGTGCATTTTGAACTTCTCTCACACAATTTCCCCACGGATCGGTCCAAAGTGGCATACATTATTTCCTTGCTTGAAGGTTCAGCGTTGGATTCGGTGTCTCCATTGTGGGAACGATCTGACCCATTGGTTTCCAGTTACACTAATTTCATTGCATCATTCCGAAGGATTTTTGATGAGCCCGGCAGAACGACCGCTGCTTCCTCGGACCTGCTCCGAGTCCGTCAAGGCTCCCATTCTGTGGGACAGTATGTGGTTCACTTCCAGACCATTGTCTCAGAACTACGCTGGAATAATGATGCTGGAACGGGCTCTCTGACCGTCTGAAGGACGAGCTTGTCACTAGAGATCTGCCGGATCCTTTAGAAGAGTTGATCTCCCTCAGTGTCAAGGTGGATCTTCGCATGCAGGAACGAGGTGGCGAACGTAGTCGGTTGGATCGATTCAGATTCCGGCTTCTCCCGCCTAAGCAAACAGTTGCCCCGAGTCCGGACGAACCCATGCAAATCAACCGATTCCGGCTGTCCCCGGAGGAACAACAGCGCCGTCGTGAGGGTAAACTCTGCCTCTACTGTGGAGCCACGGATCACTTTATCAAGTTCTGCAAGTCCCGTCCGGGAAACGGGCAGGCCTAGCTTGTTCCGGAGGAGTCAAGTTAGGGGTTACATCTAAATCTTCTCCGACAGTGGATTGTTTACTCTCCGTGTCTCTGTTTTCTGAGTCTATAGCCAAACCTGTTAATGTCCTGCTGGACTCTGGGGCTGCAGGGAATTTGTCTCTCTTTCTTGTGTTCAGAGTCTGGGTTTACAGTTACAGTCTGTCGAACGACCTATTACGTTGACTGCCATCAATGGTACCAAAATATCTAATGGTATTATTTCAAGTCGCACAGAGCCAATCAAGCTGCAGGTCGGAGCTCTGCATCAAGAACATTTGGAGTTTCTAGTAATTCCGGAGATGCCTCACGATCTTGTTCTTGGTCTACTTTGGCTTAAAATTCATAACCCTCACGTCGACTGGAAGTCGTCACAAATATTGTCCTGGAGTTCGTTTTGTCACTCTAGTTGTCTCACTCCTGTTTACCCGCTCCGTGCATCTTCCAAGTCGGATGAGGAGCTCATTCCGGAGGCCTATCGGGAGTTCACAGATGTGTTCTCGGAACAGGCGGCCGATCAGTTACCACCCCATAGACCCTGGGACTGTCCCATTGAGCTTATCCCAGGGAAAATGCCACCCCTGGGACGCACATATCCCTTGTCATTACCCGAGACCCAAGCTATGTCGGACTATATCAAATCTAATCTACTGAAAGGATTCATTCGCCCCTCTACCTCCCCGGCAGGAGCAGGTTTCTTTTTCGTGAAGAAGAAGGACGGGGGGTTAAGACCATGTATTGATTATCGTGGCTTAAACGATATCACCGATAAGAACAAATACCCTTTGCCGCTAATCACAGAGCTATTTGATAGGGTTCGTGGAGCCCACGTCTTCACTAAGCTCGACTTAAGAGGAGCCTATAATCTGATACGTATCCGACAGGGGGACGAATGGAAGACGGCCTTCAATACCAGGGATGGGCATTATGAATATCCTGTAATGCCGTTTGGCCTCAGCAATGCCCCTGCCGTTTTTCAGGGATTTGTGAATGAAATCTTCCGAGATATGTTATACCAAAGCGTAGTGGTGTACTTGGATGACATTCTGATATTTTCTAAGAATCTTGCAGAGCACAGAGTACAGGTCAAAGAAGTACTTCTTCGTTTACGAAGGAATCGTCTCTACGGCAAGATTTCCAAATGTATCTTTGAGGTCCCTTTAATTCCGTTCCTCGGTTATGTCATCTCGGGTACGGAGCTTTGCGTGGATCCGGAAAAACTCACTGCCATTCGGGACTGGACTCAGCCTCTCTCCTTGAAAGCGGTACAAAGATTCCTGGGCTTTGCAAATTACTACCGGAAATTCATTAAGGGATTTTCTACCATCGTTGCACCCATTACTGCCCTAACCAAAAAGGGGTCTGACCCAAGTCACTGGTCTTCCAAAGCTGTAGTAGCATTTGCCCAATTGAAATCAGCCTTTATGTCTGCTCCAGTACTCCAACAACCGAATTTCTCAAAACCATTCTTCTTGGAAGTCGATGCTTCCTCAGTAGGCATCGGTGCCGTCCTTTCACAGTACTCTTCTGATGGGAAGTTACATCCATGTGGTTTCCATTCTCGTAAGTTATCTCCTGCTGAACGAAACTACACCATTGGAGATCACGAACTTTTAGCAATAAAATCTGCCCTAGAAGAATGGAGGTACTTATTGGAAGGTACTAAACACCTAAGTACTATTTACACCGATAACAAGAATTTGTTGTATATAAAGACGGCCCAGTGCTTGAATCCCCGTCAAGCTAGATGGGCACTTTTCTTCACTCGATTCTCGTTCGTTATTAAGTACCGGGCCGGGACTCTTAACGCTAAGGCTGATGCTTTGTCTCGTTCTTTAACGGCCTCAGATGAGGAGAATTCCTTTGAAAAGAGTTTAATTCTCAGTCCAGTCTCTATTTCAGCAGCTCCCACCTCGCTGGGTCCTCCTCCTGGGAGAATGTCTGTACCAGTTGAATTTCGACCAAAGTTACTGCAGAGGGCTCATATCTCCAAGATTTCCGGTCATCCTGGAGTTTAAAAAATGTGTGAATTTCTACGAAGGTCATATTGGTGGGACACCATGAAGAAGGATATACAAGATTATGTGAAGTCATGTCCTCAATGTGCTCAGCACAAAACTCTTCGTCTGCCTCCTGCGGGGTTGCTTCGTCCACTGTCCATTCCTAAGAAACCCTGGACCCATATTTCTATCGACTTTATTACCGAATTACCCCTCTCTAAGGGTTACAATACCATCTGGGTGATTATTGACCGCTTTTCAAAAATGGCACATTTTGTTCCGTTGACCGGTTTACCAACGGCTCCCAAGTTGGCTTTTACTATTTATTCATGAACACTTCCGCCTGCACGGGTTACCTCGGGAGATAGTCTCTGATCGAGGGGTACAGTTCACTGCAAGATTTTGGAGGGCCCTCTGCTCAGCCTTACAAATAAAACTCAAGTTCTCATCTGCTTACCATCCACAAACCATTGGCAAACTGAACGTATCAATCAAGATTTAGAGACTTTTCTCCGCGTTTATCTATCTCCTTCACAGGACGATTGGGTGGAACTGTTACCCTGGGCCGAGTTTGCCCATAATCATCTGTACCACTCTTCCACTAGTGAGTCCCCATTCTTCATTAATTATGGATCCTATCCACGAGTCCCAGAATTACCAATTTTTACTCCGGAGGAGGTTCCTGCTGCAGCTTCCACTCTCCGGCACTTCAGTCAAATCTGGAGTAGGGTTCATGCTAATCTCAAGAATATCTCTGTCCGCTACAAATTCTTTGCGGCTAAAAAACGGCGAGCAGCTCCTCAATACAAAGTTGGTGACAGGGTATGGCTCTCATCCTGCAATCTTCGTTTAAGAGTGCCCGCTATGAAGTTTGCTCCGAGGTTCATCGGTCCTTACCCCGTTTTGCAAGTCCTGAACCCTGTAGTCTGCAAATTGGGTTTGCCTTCCCACTTTCGGGTACCAAATTCTTTCCATGTTTCTCTCCTTCGTCCCCTCATTTTAAATCGGTTTCATTCGGAGTATCCTAGCTCAACCTCGGTAGAGACTGAAGCTGGAACAGAATTTGAAATCAAAACTATTCTTGACTCTCGTTATCTTCACAAGAATTTACAGTATCTGGTAGAGTGGAAAGGTTATGGTCCTGAGGAGAGGAGCTGGGTCAAAGCTTCTGAAGACACTGCTCCCCGACTAGTCCGGATCTTTCATTCTAAATATCCGACGAAACCAGGAAAGTGTCCAGGGGCCACTCCTAGAGGAGGGGGTATTGTCACACTCGCGGCACTGAGGCTGCCGCGCTTGCCGCTCCGGGTGTGCTGGGTCTCCCGGCGGTCGTCGCCCCCGGTGGGCTCCGGGTCGTTGCGTCTTGCTGGCGCTGCCTCCGGCGGGTCCTGGGGTGTGGGCGCCGCCATTGCGCCCGGCATCCACGGGAGCGTGGTGAGCGGGTGGCGTCATCGGCCCCTTTCGCCAATCAGGAGAGGGCGGGAATTTCAAAGGCAGACGCCGTACAGAGCCCCGGCGCCTGAGTATCGTCTTTCCAATGATCACCAGTGCTAGCAGCGTTCAGCGTGTTCCCAAGCTGAACGTCTCCTGTGTTCCAGCATTGCAGAGTATCTTTCAGTGGGACATTCCCTGTGCTACCAGCATTACAGTGTATCACTCAGTGGGACATTCCCTGTGCTACCAGCGTTACAGTGTATCACTCAGTGGGACATTCCCTGTGCTACCAGCATTACAGTGTATCACTCAGTGGGACATTCTCTGCGTTACCAGCATTACAGTGTATCACTCAGTGGGACATTCTCTGCGTTACCAGCATTACAGTGTATCACACAGTGGGACATTCCCTGTGCTACCAGCGTTACAGTGTATCACTCAGTGGAACCTTCCCTGTGCTACCAGTGTTACAGTGTATCACTCAGTGGGACATTATCTGCGTTACCAGCGTTACAGTGTATCTCTCAGAGGGACATCTCCTGTGCTTCCAGTATAACAGGGTATCCCTAAGTAGAACGCCTCCCATACTTCCAGAGTTACACTGAATCTCAAATCCTCATTTATTTCTTCAACATCGCTCACAAGTTCTTAATTCTTCTGTGTGCTTCAACATCGTTCTCAAATCCTCATTCATTTCTTCAACATTGCTCACAAGTTCTTCATTCTTCTGTGTGCTTCAGCATCACCCCAAGCCTTGCCCACAACTAATTCTTAAGCATTACACGTCGGTTACAATGACTAAGCTCTGCATGAGGAAAACCTACATCCGGCCATCCCTGCTCCGGCCCAGCTTTGGTTCCTCTTCCCGATCATCGGAAGAACCCCCGAGATCTCAACACTCCCAACCCAGGTCAGTGAAAGTATACTCAGGCCTCATGGACCCGTGGGATCGCAACCCAGAGTCAAGTGCCATCCAAAACTTGGCTTCCCGAGTTCAGAGTCAGGAGGCGGCACAGAGCCAGGTGATGCAGTATCTCCAGGAATTATCCGGCCGTCTGGATCAAATTCAGGCCTCCCTGGCTTCAGTAGTTCTGGCTCCTGCTTCTGTACCCGCTCCAGTAGTCGTCTCCAGTAATGTTCAATCCTCGTCTGGAACCAGGTCACACCTTCAGCTTCCCACTCCCTCTTGCTATAATGGGAATCCAAAGAATTGCCGTGGTTTTCTCAACCAATGCGAGGTGCATTTTGAACTTCTCTCACACAATTTCCCCACGGATCGGTCCAAAGTGGCATACATTATTTCCTTGCTTGAAGGTTCAGCGTTGGATTGGGTGTCCCGTTGTGGGAACGATCTGACCCATTGGTTTCCAGTTACGAATATCTGGTAATGCCGTTTGGCCTCAGCAATGCCCCTGACGTTTTTCAGGGATTTGTGAATGAAATCTTCCAAGATATGTTATACCAAAGCGTAGTGGTGTACTTGGATGACATTCTGATATTTTCTAAGAATCTTGCAGAGCACAGAGTACAGGTCAAAGAAGTACATCTTCGTTTACGAAGGAATCGTCTCTACGGCAAGATTTCCAAATGTATCTTTGAGGTCCCTTCAATTGCGTTCCTCGGTTATGTCATCTCGGGTACGGAGCTTCGCATGGATCCGGAAAAACTCACTGCCATTCGGGACTGGACTCAGCCTCTCTCCTTGAAAGCGGTACAAAGATTCCTGGGCTTTGCAAATTACTACCGGAAATTCATTAAGGGATTTTCTACCATCGTTGCACCCATTACTGCCCTAACCAAAAAGGGGTCTGACCCAAGTCTCTGGTCTTCCGAAGCTGTAGTAACGTTGCCTGGTTGAAATCAGCCTTTATGTCTGCTCCAGTACTCCAACAACCGAATTTCTCAAAACCATTCTTCTTGGAAGTCGATGCTTCCTCAGTAGGCATCAGTGCCGTCCTTTCACAGTACTCTTCTGATGGGAAGTAACATCCATGTGGTTTCCATTCTCGTAAGTTCTCTCCTGCTGAACGAAACTACACCATTGGAGATCAGGAACTTTTAGCAATAAAATCTGCCCTAGAAGAATGGAGGAACTTATTGGAAGGTGATAAACACCTAATTACTATTTACACCGATCACAAGAACTTGTTGTATATCAAGACGGCCCAGTGCTTGAATACCCGTCAAGCTAGATGGGCGCTCTTCTTCACTCGGTTCTCGTTCGTTATTAAGTACCGGGCCGGGACTCTTAACGCTAAGGCTGATGCTTTGTCTCGTTCTTTAGCGGCCTCGGATGAGAATTCCTTTGAAAAGAGTTTAATTCTCAGTCCAGTCTCTATTTAAGCAGCTCCCACCTCGCTGGGTCCTCCTCCTGGGAGAATGTCTGTACCAGTTGAATTTCGACCAAAGTTACTGCAGTGGGCTCATATCTCCAAGTTTTCCGGTCATCCTGGAGTTCAAAAAATGTGTGAATTTCTAAGAAGGTCATATTGGTGGGACACCATGAAGAAGGATATACAAGATTATGTCAATTCATGTCCTCAATGTGCTCAGCACAAAACTCTTCGTCTGCCTCCTGCGGGGTTGCTTCGTCCACTGTCCATTCCTAAGAAACCCTGGACCCATATTTCTATGAACTTTATTACCGAATTACCCCTCTCTAAGGGTTACAATACCATCTGGGTGATTATTGACCACTTTTCAAAAATGGCACATTTTGTTCCGTTGATCGGTTTACCAACGGCTCCCAAGTTGGCTTTACTATTTATTCATGAACACTTCCGCCTGCACGGGTTACCTCGGGAGATAGTCTCTGATCGAGGGGTACAGTTCACTGCAAGATTTTGGAGGGCTCTCTGCTCAGCCTTACAAATAAAACTCAAGTTCTCATCTGCTTACCATCCACAAACCATTGGCAAACTGAACGTATCAATCATGATTTAGAGACTTTTCTCCGCGTTTATCTATCTCCTTCACAGGACGATTGGGTGGAACTGTTACCCTGGGCCGAGTTTGCCCATAATCATCTGTACCACTCTTCCACTAGTGAGTCCCCATTCTTCATTAATTATGGATCCTATCCACGAGTCCCAGAATTACCAATTTTTACTTCGGAGGAGGTTCCTGCTGCAGCTGCCACCCTCCGGCACTTCAGTCAAATCTGGAGTAGGGTTCATGCTAATCTCAAGAATATCTCTGTCCGCTACAAATTCTTTGCGGCTAAAAAACGGCGAGCAGCTCCTCAATACAAAGTTGGTGACAGGGTATGGCTCTCATCCTGCAATCTTCGTTTAAGAGTGCCCGCTATGAAGTTTGCTCCGAGGTTCATCGGTCCTTACCCCGTTTTGCAAGTCCTGATCCCTGTTGTCTGCAAATTGGGTTTGCCTTCCCACTTTCGGGTACCAAATTCTTTCCATGTTTCTCTCCTTCGTCCCCTCATTTTAAATCGGTTTCATTCGGAGTATCCTAGCTCAACCTCGGTAGAGACTGAAGCTGGAACAGAATTTGAAATCAAAACTATTCTTGACTCTCGTTATCTTCACAAGAATTTACAGTATCTGGTAGAGTGGAAAGGTTATGGTCCTAAGGAGAGGAGCTGGGTCAAAGCTTCTGAAGTCACTGCTCCCCGACTAGTCCGGATCTTTCATTCTAAATATCCGACGAAACCAGGAAAGTGTCCGGGGGCCACTCCTAGAGGAGGGGGTATTGTCACACTCGCGGCGCTGAGGCTGCCGCGCTTGCCGCTCCGGGTGTGCTGGGTCTCCCGGCGGTCGTCGCCCCCGGTGGGCTCCGGGTCGTTGCGTCTTGCTGGCGCTGCCTCCGGCGGGTTCCCGGGGTGTGGGCGCCGCCATTGCGCCCGGCATCCACGGGAGCGTGGTGAGCGGGTGGCATCATCGGCCCCTTCCGCCAATCAGGAGAGGGCGGGAATTTCAAAGGCAGACGCCGTACAGAGCCCCGGCGCCTGAGTATCGTCTTTCCAATGATCACCAGTGCTAGCAGCGTTCAGCGTGTTCCCAAGCTGAACATCTCCTGTGTTCCAGCGTTGCAGAGTATCTTTCAGTGGGACATTCCCTGTGCTACCAGCGTTACAGTGTATCACTCAGTGGGACATTCCCTGTGCTACCAGCGTTACAGTGTATCACTCAGTGGAACATTCCCTGTGCTACCAGCATTGCAGTGTATCACTCAGTGGGACATTCCCTGTGCTACCAGCGTTACAGTGTATTACTCAGTGGAACATTCCCTGTGCTACCAGCGTTACAGTGTATCACTCAGTGGAACATTCCCTGTGCAACCAGCGTTGCAGAGTATCTTTCAGTGGAACATTCCCTGTGCTACCAGCGTTGCAGTGTATCACTCAGTGGAACATTCCCTGTGCTACCAGCGTTACAGTGTATCACTCAGTGGGACATTCTCTGCGTTACCAGCATTACAGTGTATCTCTCAGAGGGACATCGCCTGTGCTACCAGCGTTACAGTGTATCTCTCAGAGGGACATCGCCTGTGCTACCAGCGTTACAGTGTATCTCTCAGAGGGACATCGCCTGTGCTTCCAGTATTACAGGGTATCGCTAAGTCGAACGCCTCCCATACTTCCAGAGTTACACTGAATCTCAAATCCTCATTTATTTCTTCAGCATCACTCACAAGTTCTTCTTTCTTCTGTGTGCTTCAACATCGTTCTCAAATCCTCATTCATTTCTTCAACATTGCTCACAAGTTCTTCATTCTTCTGTGTGCTTCAGCATCGCCCCAAGCCTTGCCCACAACTAATTCTTTAGCAGTGAGAAGAGAGATTATATAAGCAACTTATTGCGGTCTGTAGGAAAACTGCCCGGTTGCAACTCAAAATGGATCTCACACTGGTTTAAGAAACCCCTGCAGGCTTTCGGGGATCCGTCATATTTAGTAGGTGTTGGCAAGTGGAGTCGTGGAGCAGAAATGGGTATGGTGGGTGGGGACATCACAGTAGGTTCTACAGTCGGTACACTGGATGTCCCTGACCCATTGAGGGTTGCTTGAAGTTCATCCAACTGGGAGGAGAGGTCCTGAAGACATCGGATGACATGGCCTTGTGCAGCCTCCTGATGTTCAAGGCGGTTTGCCAGTTCTTGCATTAACCTAGTCCCTTGGACTTGATCTCTGACCGGCTCCATTAGGTCAGTGCTTACTGTCACAACTGAGGGCTGGTGGTGGTAGCGGGAAGCCTCAGTTGTAGGGGCTGACGGGTACTGGAACTTACGAGGTATGATGGGACTCCTAGACATGTGCAGGAGCTGCAGCACCAATGCCCAAAGGCGTGACCACGACAACTGGAGGTGACTTTAAGAGTTTTATTTAAAGGTACAACAGAACAATAAACAAGAAGAGAGTCTCTGGACTTCAACTGGTTTGAGACCAGAACTTGAAAGAGTAGTTGTGGGTATTTAGTGATGCTTGAGAACATTGAAGAAATATAGGAATGATGGTAGAGATTGCAGGAATAGCTCTTAGCTATAATGTGGGATACTTGAGAACCATGTGAACAGAGTTCCGCTGGAGAATAGCTACTGTTAGCCAAAACATATAATCTGCCGACACAGGGTGCAATAGCAGGAGAGTCAGATTGCACCGCAGAGAGTTATCACCGGAGAGGCAGGCTGCACTGCAGAGAGTTATCACAGGAGAGGCAGGCTGCACCAGAGGGAGTTATCACAGGAGAGGCAGGCTGCACCGCAGAGAGTTAACACAGATGAAGCAGACTGCTCCGCAGAGTTTGGACACAGGGGAGTCAGGCTGTACTGTAGAGTATAACACAGGAGAGTCTCTAGTGTAGCTGTAGACTGGAAGACAATTGAAGCACTGACAATTTCCTGGGTGCTGGAACAGTATATTTATACCCACTGGTGAGCAGGCATTGGCTAACAACTTGGCACAGGCCCCAGCAGCGCTGCGGATTGGTGAGAAGCTTGACATGTGACCTTATCCAACATGGCTGCGCCCATTGACAGAGTTTGAAGGGGAAAAGAACCATGTACCAAACAAAAATGGCGGCTATGGCCACGGCAGCAGAAGACTCCATGCTACACGTACAGCGGCCACTGGGATGACACCAGGTCAGGTGAAAACACTAAGGAGGCCGCTGAGCAAGCGCTGCAGGTAACATAACAATGAAATGTAACCAAAGCATAGTTATGACCCGGGCCTGGCACGCTGAGTAATTCTCAGAAGACACCTAACCTGCAGAAAATGGCGACCAGACACCCGGATTGTGACACCGCTTGAGTTGACAATTTACTCACCTGCAGGTTTTTGCACCTCTGCAGACTTGTGTCTGCGAGAAAGAAAGATACAATGATAGGATCGAGCACAGTGGCCAAAATGTAGTGCTCTGATTTCAACAGATTGACCACCCTTGATTCCTGGCCAAGCGAATGAAGGGCTCCATCCACAAGTCCCACATACTTTGCGGAATCACTCTGTCTTAGCTCCTCCTTCAATTTCTCCAGCTGCTTCTGCAAAAGCCTGATGAGGGGAATGACCTGACTCAAGCTGGCAGTGTGGCAAATTCGAGGGGTTGGAGAACCTTGCACAAGACAGAAATCATTCTCCACTGCGCTTGAGTCAGGTGCATTCCCCCTCATTTGCCTATATCGTAGGTGGAAGTATAGGCTTTAATGGTCTTTTGCTGCTCCTCCATCCTCTGAAGCATATAGAGGGTTGAATTCCACCTCCACCTCGTTACTACCTCTTGCTTCAGATGATGACAGGGCAGGTTCAGGAGTGTTTGCTGTTGCTCGAGTCTTCGGCACGCGGTAGCAGAATCTCGAAAGTGGCCCACAATTTTTTGGGCCACCAACAGCATCTCTTACACGCCCCTGTAATTTTTCAAAAAATTCTGCACCATCAAATTAATTGTACAGTATGTGCAAAACATGGGACGTGCTGGAATTTGCCTAGGTGTAATGCACGCACAATATTGGTGGCGTTGTCCGATATCACAAATCCCCAGGAGAGTTAATATGGGGTAAGCCATTCTGCGATGATGTTCCTCAGTTTCCGTAAGAGGCTGTCAGCTGTGTGCCTCTTACGTAAAGCGGTGATACAAAGCGTAGCCTGCCTAGGAACGAGTTGGCGTTTGTGAGATGCTGCTACTGGTGCCGCCGCTGCTGTTGTTGCTGCGGGAGGCAATACATCTACCCAGTGGGCTGTCACAGTCATATAGTCCTGAGTCTGCCCTGCTCCACTTGTCCACATGTACGTGGTTAAGTGGACACTGGATACAACCGCATTTTTTAGGACACTGGTGACTCTTTTTCGGACGTCTTTGTACATTCTCGGTATCGCCTGCCTAGTGAAGTAGAACCTAGATGGGATTTGGTACCGGGGACACACTACCTCCATCAATTGTCTAAATCCCACTGCAGTAATGGCGGATACCGGACGCATGTCTAACACCAACATAAGTGTCAAGGCCTCAGTTATCCGCTTTGCAACAGGATGACTGCTGTGATATTTCATCTTCCTCACAAAGGACTGTATTACAGTCAATTGCTTACTGGAAGTAGTACAAGTGGTCTTCAGACTTCCCCTCTGGGATGACGATAGATTCCCAGCAGCAAGAACAGCAGCGGCAGCAACAGCAGTAGGCTTACCACTCAAGGATCCTCTGGAGGAATCCTGGTTAGGAAAGGACTCCTCAGTCTTGACAGTGACATGGCCTGCAGGACTACTGACGTTCCTGGCTGAGGAGGAAGTTGACATTGAAGGAGTTGGTGGTGTGGCTTGCAGGAGCTTGGGTACAGGAGGTAGAAGAGATTTAGGTGTCAGCGGACTGCTTATGCTCTTACCCAATGTTTCACAACTTGCACTGACTTATGATAAATGCGCTGCAGGTGACGTATAAGGGAGATTGTTACTAGGTGGTTAACATCCTTACCCCTACTTATTACAGATTGACAGAGGTAACACATGGCTTGACACCTGTTGTCCGGATTTGTGGAGAAATAATTCCACACCGAAGAGGTGGCTTTTTTGGTAGTTTGCCCAGGCATCACAATGGGCTTCTTCATCCCATGGACAAAAGGTATCTCCCCTGGTGCCTGACTTAAACAAACCACATCACCATCAGAATCCTCATCGTCAACTTCATCCTCAGAGCCAGAAACACCAATATCCTCATCCTGGTGTACTTCAACAGTGACAGTTTTTTAATTTCAATATCAGGAACTGGACTGTCGGGGGGCGTGCAAATGGTGGAAGGAGCCACCTCTTCCTCTCAAGTGTTGGGAAGGTCAGGCATCGCAACCACCGACACACTTGGACTCTCTTTGGGGATTTGTGTTACCATCTCAGAATGCACAGTTCTTTTCTGTGCTTTCTCCTAGAGATGAACGGGTTCGGTTCCTCGGAATCCGAACCCGCCCGAACTTCAGTTTTTTTTACACGGGTCCGAGCGACTCGGATCTTCCCGCCTTGCTCGGTTAACCCGAGCGCGCCCGAACGTCATCATCATGCTGTCGGTTTCTCGCGAGGCTCGGATTCTATATAAGGAGCCGCGCTTCGCCGCCATTTTTCACACGTGCATTGAGATTCATAGGGAGAGGACGTGGCTGGCGTCCTCTCCGTTTATAGAGATTCGAGAAGAGAGTGAGACAGTCTCACTAGAGAGAGACACAGTAGTAATTTTGGGGAGCATTAGGAGGAGTACTACTACTACTAGTACTTGCTGAAGTGAAGTGATAGATAGTGTGACTGTATTGTATTATCTGACTTGTGGGGGAGACACTGACAGTGGGGAGCAGTTAGAGTCTGAGAGCAGGACTCAGGACTCAGGAGTACATACTACATATAACGTACAGTGCACACTTTTGCTGCCAGAGTGCCACACCAGTATAATATATATTGTGATTGTATGCTTAGGAGTACTACTTGCAAGTTGCCGATAGTGTGACCAGTGACCTGACCACCAGTTTAATAATCACCACCAGTTTAATTAATATATATATATATATATATATATATATAATTGTATATAATTAATATATATATAATATTATAATTGTATACCACCTACCCGTGTTTTTTTTTTTTTCTTTCTTCTTTATACATACTACTATAGTAGCTTACTGTAGCAGTCTGCGGTGCTGCTGAGCTGACAGTGTCCAGCAGGTCCGTCATCAGTCATTACATAATAAATATATATACCTGTCCGGCTGCAGTACTAGTGATATTATATATACATATATATAGTGATTTCATATCATTATCATCCAGTCTATATTAGCAGCAGACACAGTACGGTAGTCCACGGCTGTAGCTACCTCTGTGTCGGCACTCGGCAGTCCATCCATAATTGTATACCACCTACCCGTGGTTTTTTTTTTCTTTCTTCTTGATACATATTACTATAGTAGCTTACTGTAGCAGTCTGCGGTGCTGCTGAGCTGACAGTGTCCAGCAGGTCCGTCATCAGTCATCATTACCTAATAAATATATATCTACCTGTCCGGCTGCAGTACTAGTGATATTATATATACATATATATAGTGATTTCATATCATTATCATCCAGTCTATATTAGCAGCAGACACAGTACGGTAGTCCACGGCTGTAGCTACCTCTGTGTCGGCACTCGGCAGTCCATCCATAAGTATACTAGTATCCATCCATCTCCATTGTTTACCTGAGGTGCCTTTTAGTTGTGCCTATTAAAATATGGAGAACAAAAATGTTGAGGTTCCAAAATTAGGGAAAGATCAAGATCCACTTCCACCTCGTGCTGAAGCTGCTGCCACTAGTCATGGCCGAGACGATGAAATGCCAGCAACGTCGTCTGCCAAGGCCGATGCCCAATGTCATAGTATAGAGCATGTAAAATCCAAAACACCAAATATCAGTAAAAAAAGGACTCCAAAACCTAAAATAAAATTGTCGGAGGAGAAGCGTAAACTTGCCAATATGCCATTTACGACACGGAGTGGCAAGGAACGGCTGAGGCCCTGGCCTATGTTCATGGCTAGTGGTTCAGCTTCACATGAGGATGGAAGCACTCAGCCTCTCGCTAGAAAAATGAAAAGACTCAAGCTGGCAAAAGCAGTAGCACCGCAAAGAACTGTGCGTTCTTTGAAATCCCAAATCCACAAGGAGAGTCCGACTCCAATTGTGTCGGTTGCGATGCCTGACCTTCCCAACACTGGACGTGAAGAGCATGCGCCTTCCACCATTTGCACGCCCCCTGCAAGTGCTGGAAGGAGCACCTGCAGTCCAGTTCCTGATAGTCAGATTGAAGATGTCAGTGTTGAAGTACACCAGGATGAGGAGGATATGGGTGTTGCTGGCGCTGGGGAGAAAATTGACCAGGAGGATTCTGATGGTGAGGTGGTTTGTTTAAGTCAGGCACCCGGGGAGACACCTGTTGTCAGTGGGAGGAATATGGCCACTGACATGCCTGGTGAACATACCAAAAAAATCAGCACTTCGGTGTGGAAGTATTTCAACAGAAATGCGGACAACAGGTGTCAAGCCGTGTGTTGCCTTTGTCAAGCTGTAATAAGTAGGGGTAAGGACGTTAACCACCTCGGAACATCCTCCCTTATACGTCACCTGCAGCGCATTCATAATAAGTCAGTGACAAGTTCAAAAACTTTGGGTGACAGCGGAAGCAGTCCACTGACCAGTAAATACCTTCCTCTTGTAACCAAGCTCACGCAAACCACCCCACCAACTCCCTCAGTGTCAATTTCCTCCTTCCCCAGGAATGCCAATAGTCCTGCAGGCCATGTCACTGGCAATTCTGACGATTCCTCTCCTGCCTGGGATTCCTCCGATGCATCCTTGCGTATAACGCCTACTGCTGCTGGCGCTGCTGTTGTTGCTGCTGGGAGTCGATGGTCATCCCAGAGGGGAAGTCGTAAGACCACTTTTACTACTTCCACCAAGCAATTGACTGTCCAACAGTCCTTTGCGAGGAAGATGAAATATCACAGCAGTCATCCTACTGCAAAGCGTATAACTGAGGCCTTGGCATCCTGGGTGGTGAGAAACGTGGTTCCGGTATCCATCATTACTGCAGAGCCAACTAGAGACTTGTTGGAGGTACTGTGTCCCCGGTACCAAATACCATCTAGGTTCCATTTCTCTAGGCAGGCGATACCGAAAATGTACACAGACCTCAGAAAAAGAGTCACCAGTGTCCTAAAAAATGCAGCTGTACCCAATGTCCACTTAACCACGGACATGTGGACAAGTGGAGCAGGGCAGGGTCAGGACTATATGACTGTGACAGCCCACTGGGTAGATGTATGGACTCCCGCCGCAAGAACAGCAGCGGCGGCACCAGTAGCAGCATCTCGCAAACGCCAACTCTTTCCTAGGCAGGCTACGCTTTGTATCACCGGTTTCCAGAAAACGCACACAGCTGAAAACCTCTTACGGCAACTGAGGAAGATCATCGCGGAATGGCTTACCCCAATTGGACTCTCCTGTGGATTTGTGGCATCGGACAACGCCAGCAATATTGTGTGTGCATTAAATATGGGCAAATTCCAGCACGTCCCATGTTTTGCACATACCTTGAATTTGGTGGTGCAGAATTTTTTAAAAAATGACAGGGGCGTGCAAGAGATGCTGTCGGTGGCCAGAAGAATTGCGGGACACTTTCGGCGTACAGGCACCACGTACAGAAGACTGGAGCACCACCAAAAACAACTGAACCTGCCCTGCCATCATCTGAAGCAAGAAGTGGTAACGAGGTGGAATTCAACCCTCTATATGCTTCAGAGGTTGGAGGAGCAGCAAAAGGCCATTCAAGCCTATACATTTGAGCACGATATAGGAGGTGGAATGCACCTGTCTCAAGCGCAGTGGAGAATGATTTCAACGTTGTGCAAGGTTCTGCTGCCCTTTGAACTTGCCACACGTGAAGTCAGTTCAGACACTGCCAGCCTGAGTCAGGTCATTCCCCTCATCAGGCTTTTGCAGAAGAAGCTGGAGACATTGAAGGAGGAGCTAACACGGAGCGATTACGCTAGGCATGTGGAACTTGTGGATGGAGCCCTTAATTCGCTTAACAAGGATTCACGGGTGGTCAATCTTTTGAAATCAGAGCACTACATTTTGGCCACCGTGCTCGATCCTAGATTTAAAGCCTACCTTGGATCTCTCTTTCCGGCAGACACAAGTCTGCTGGGGTTGAAAGACCTGCTGGTGAGAAAATTGTCAAGTAAAGCGGAACGCGACCTGTCAACATCTCCTTCACATTCTCCCGCAACTGGGGGTGCGAGGAAAAGGCTCAGAATTCCGAGCCCACCCGCTGGCGGTGATGCAGGGCAGTCTGGAGCGACTGCTGATGCTGACATCTGGTCCGGACTAAAGGACCTGACAACGATTACGGACATGTCGTCTACTGTCACTGCATATGATTCTCTCACCATTGAAAGAATGGTGGAGGATTATATGAGTGACCGCATCCAAGTAGGCACGTCACACATTATACTGGCAGGAAAAAGAGGCAATTTGGAGGCCCTTGCACAAACTGGCTTTATTCTACCTAAGTTGCCCTCCCACAAGTGTGTACTCCGAAAGAGTGTTTAGTGCCGCCGCTCACCTTGTCAGCAATCGGCGTACGAGGTTACATCCAGAAAATGTGGAGAAGATGATGTTCATTAAAATGAATTAAAATCAATTCCTCCGCGGAGACATTGACCAGCAGCAATTGCCTCCACAAAGTACACAGGGAGCTGAGATGGTGGATTCCAGTGGGGACGAATTGATAATCTGTGAGGAGGGGGATGTACACGGTGATATATCGGAGGATGATGATGAGGTGGACATCTTGCCTCTGTAGAGCCAGTTTGTGCAAGGAGAGATTAATTGCTTCTTTTTTGGTGGGGGTCCAAACCATCCCGTCATTTCAGTCACAGTCGTGTGGCAGACCCTGTCACTGAAATGATGGGTTGGTTAAAGTGTGCATGTCCTGTTTATACAACATAAGGGTGGGTGGGAGGGCCCAAGGACAATTCCATCTTGCACCTCTTTTTTCTTTAATTTTTCTTTGCGTCATGTGCTGTTTGTGGAGTGTTTTTTGGAAGGGCCATCCTGCGTGACACTGCAGTGCCACTCCTAGATGGGCCCGGTGTTTGTGTCGGCCACTAGGGTCGCTTATCTTACTCACACAGCTACCTCATTGCGCCTCTTTTTTTCTTTGCGTCATGTGCTGTTTGGGGAGTGTTTTTTGGAAGGGCCATCCTGCGTGACACTGCAGTGCCACTCCTAGATGGGCCCGGTGTTTGTGTCGGCCACTAGGGTCGCTTATCTTACTCACACAGCTACCTCATTGCGCCTCTTTTTTTCTTTGCGTCATGTGCTGTTTGGGGAGTGTTTTTTGGAAGGGCCATCCTGCGTGACACTGCAGTGCCACTCCTAGATGGGCCCGGTGTTTGTGTCGGCCACTAGGGTCGCTTATCTTACTCACACAGCTACCTCATTGCGCCTCTTTTTTTCTTTGCGTCATGTGCTGTTTGGGGAGTGTTTTTTGGAAGGGCCATCCTGCGTGACACTGCAGTGCCACTCCTAGATGGGCCCGGTGTTTGTGTCGGCCACTAGGGTCGCTTATCTTACTCACACAGCTACCTCATTGCGCCTCTTTTTTTCTTTGCGTCATGTGCTGTTTGGGGAGTGTTTTTTGGAAGGGCCATCCTGCGTGACACTGCAGTGCCACTCCTAGATGGGCCAGGTGTTTGTGTCGGCCACTAGGGTCGCTTAGCTTAGTCATCCAGCGACCTCGGTGCAAATTTTAGGACTAAAAATAATATTGTGAGGTGTGAGGTATTCAGAATAGACTGAAAATGAGTGGAAATTATGGTTTTTGAGGTTAATAATACTTTGGGATCAAAATGACCCCCAAATTCTATGATTTAAGCTGTTTTTTAGTTTTTTTGGAAAAAAACACCCGAATCCAAAACACACCCGAATCCGACAAAAAAAATTCGGTGAGGTTTTGCCAAAACGTGGTCGAACCCAAAACACGGCCGCGGAACCGAACCCAAAACCAAAACACAAAACCCGAAAAATTTCCGGCGCTCATCTCTACTTTCTCCAGCTTAACTCTTTTAATTTTTCTAGCGGGAGGATGTGGGCTTCCATCGTCATGTGAAGCTAAACCACTAGCCATGAACATAGGCCAGGGCCTCAGCCGTTCCTTGCCACTCCGTGTTGTAAATGGCATATTGGCAAGTTTACGTTTCTCTTCAGACCATTTTAATTTCTCTTTTTGGTTCTTTTTACTGAACTTTGGGTTTTTGGATTTTACATGCCCTCTACTATCACATTGGGCATCGGCCTTGGCAGACGACGATGGCATTTCATCGTCTATGTCATGGCTAGTGGAAGCAGCTTCAGCACTAGGAGGAAGTGGTTTTTGCTCTTTCCCTATTTTATCCTCCAAATTTTTGTTCTCCATTATGTTTCTGTAGTTATATAACACAATTGGCATGTATTAAGATTAGTGATGAGCGGGTTCGGTTTCCGAGAAACCGAACCCACCCGAGCTTTACATTCTTTTACACGGGTCCGAGCAGACTCGGATCCTCCCGCCTTGCTCGGCTAACCCGAGCGCGCCCGAACGTCATCATCCCGCTGTCGGATTCTCGCGAGATTCGGATTCTATATAAGCAGCTGCGCATCGCCGCCATTTTCACACGTGCATTGAGACTGATAGGGAGAGGACGTGGCTGGCGTCCTCTCCGTTTATATAGTTAATTATTAATAGTATACTACACAGTTGATCTGATTGCTTAGCTTATTGTGGGGAGGATTGGGGACTGGGGAGCAGCTGTTAGGAGGAGTACAGTGCAGAGTTTTGCTAGTTTTTTATCCGTTCTCTGCCTGAAAAAAACGCTCCATACCATATCTGTGCTCAGTGTGCTGCATGATATATATCTGTGCTGAGTGCTCACACTGCCTAATTGTGGGGACTGGGGAGCAGTTATAGCAGGAGTACAGTGCACAGTTTTGCTGACAGTGACCAACAGTATACGTTTGTCTGCCTGAAAAACACTCCTGTGGTGGCTTTTTTTGATACTAGTTTAGCAGTCTGCTGACAGTGTCCACCAGGTCCATTATACTGTATATAGCAGTACGGTAGGCAACTGCTGTACCTACCTCTGTGTCGTCACTCGTCGTCCATAAGTAAACTATAGTATCCATCCATCTACATTGTATACCTGTGGTGTCTTTTTTTTATACTATAAACGCAGTCTGCTGACAGTGTTCACCCGGTCCATTATACTGTATATAGCAGTACGGTAGGCCACTGCTGTACCTACCTCTGTGTCGTCACTCGTCGTCCATAAGTATACTATAGTATCCATCCATCTACATTGTATACCTGTGGTGTCTTTTTTTTTTATACTATAAACGCAGTCTGCTGACAGTGTCCACCAGGTCCATTATACTGTATATAGCAGTACAGTAGGCCACTGCTGTACCTACCTCTGTGTCATCACTCGTCGTCCATAAGTATACTATAGTATCCATCCATCTACATTGTATACCTGTGGTGTTTTTTTTTTTATACTATAAACGCAGTCTGCTGACAGTGTCCACCAGGTCCATTACACTGTATATAGCAGTACGGTAGGCCACTGCTGTACCTACCTCTGTGTCGTCACTCGTCATCCATAAGTATACTATAGTATCCATCCATCTACATTGTATACCTGTGGTGTCTTTTTTTCTTTATACTATAAACGCAGTCTGCTGACAGTTTCCACCAGGTCCATTAAACTGTATATAGCAGTACGGTAGGCCACTGCTGTACCTACCTCTGTGTCGTCACTCGTCGTCCATAAGTATACTATAGTATCCATCCATCTACATTGTATACCTGTGGTGTCTTTTTTTTTATACTATAAACGCAGTCTGCTGACAGTGTCCACCAGGTCCATTATACTGTATATAGCAGTACGGTAGGCCACTGCTGTACCTACCTCTGTGTCGTCACTCGTCGTCCATAAGTATACTATAGTATCCATCCATCTACATTGTATACCTGTGGTGTCTTTTTTTTATACTATAAACGCAGTCTGCTGACAGTGTCCACCAGGTCCATTATACTGTATATAGCAGTACGGTAGGCCACTGCTGTACCTACCTCTGTGTCATCACTCGTCGTCCATAAGTATACTATAGTATCCATCCATCTACATTGTATACCTGTGGTGTCTTTTTTTTATACTATAAACGCAGTCTGCTGACAGTGTCCACCAGGTCCATTATACTGTATATAGCAGTACGGTAGGCCACTGCTGTACCTACCTCTGTGTCGTCACTCGTCGTCCATAAGTATACTATAGTATCCATCCATCTACATTGTACACCTGTGGTGTCTTTTTTTTTTATACTATAAACGCAGTCTGCTGACAGTGTCCACCAGGTCCATTATACTGTATATAGCAGTACGGTAGGCCACTGCTGTACCTACCTCTGTGTCGTCACTCGTCGTCCATAAGTAAACTATAGTATCCATCCATCTACATTGTATACCTGTGGTGTCTTTTTTTTATACTATAAACGCAGTCTGCTGACAGTGTTCACCCGGTCCATTATACTGTATATAGCAGTACGGTAGGCCACTGCTGTACCTACCTCTGTGTCGTCACTCGTCATCCATAAGTATACTATAGTATCCATCCATCTACATTGTATACCTGTGGTGTCTTTTTTTTTTATACTATAAACGCAGTCTGCTGACAGTGTCCACCAGGTCCATTATACTGTATATAGCAGTACAGTAGGCCACTGCTGTACCTACCTCTGTGTCATCACTCGTCGTCCATAAGTATACTATAGTATCCATCCATCTACATTGTATACCTGTGGTGTTTTTTTTTTTATACTATAAACGCAGTCTGCTGACAGTGTCCACCAGGTCCATTACACTGTATATAGCAGTACGGTAGGCCACTGCTGTACCTACCTCTGTGTCGTCACTCGTCATCCATAAGTATACTATAGTATCCATCCATCTACATTGTATACCTGTGGTGTCTTTTTTTCTTTATACTATAAACGCAGTCTGCTGACAGTTTCCACCAGGTCCATTATACTGTATATAGCAGTACGGTAGGCCACTGCTGTACCTACCTCTGTGTCGTCACTCGTTGTCCATAAGTATACTATAGTATCCATCCATCTACATTGTATACCTGTGGTGTCTTTTTTTTATACTATAAACGCAGTCTGCTGACAGTGTCCACCCGGTTCCATTAAACTGTATATAGCAGTACGGTAGGCCACTGCTGTACCTACCTCTGTGTCGTCACTCGTCGTCCATAAGTATACTATAGTATCCATCCATCTACATTGTATACCTGTGGTGTCTTTTTTTTATACTATAAACGCAGTCTGCTGACAGTGTCCACCAGGTCCATTATACTGTATATAGCAGTACGGTAGGCCACTGCTGTACCTACCTCTGTGTCGTCACTCGTCGTCCATAAGTATACTATAGTATCCATCCATCTACATTGTACACCTGTGGTGTCTTTTTTTTTATACTATAAACGCAGTCTGCTGACAGTGTCCACCAGGTCCATTATACTGTATATAGCAGTACGGTAGGCCACTGCTGTACCTACCTCTGTGTCGTCACTCGTCATCCATAAGTATACTATAGTATCCATCCATCTACATTGTATACCTGTGGTGCCTTTTAGTTTAGTTTTAGTTGCATAATGTCATAGTACAGAGCATGTAAAATCCAAAACACATAAGATCAGTAAAATGACCCAAAAATCAAAATTAAAAGCGTCTGAGGAGAAGCGTAAACTTGCCAATATATCATTTACGACACGGAGTGGCAAGGAACGGCTGAGGCCCTGGCCTATGTTCATGGCTAGTGGTTCAGCTTCACATGAGGATGGAAGCACTCATCCTCTCGCTAGAAAAAAGAAAAGACTTAAGCTGGCAAAAGCACAGCAAAGAACTGTGCGTTCTTCGAAATCACAAATCCCCAAGGAGAGTCCAATTGTGTCCGTTGCGATGCCTGACCTTCCCAACACTGGACGGGAAGAGCTTGCGCCTTCCACCATTTGCACGCCCCCTGCAAGTGCTGGAAGGAGCACCCGCAGTCCAGTTCCTGATAGTCAAATTGAAGATGTCAGTGTTGAAGTACACCAGGATGAGGATATGGGTGTTGCTGGCGCTCGGGAGGAAATTGACAAGGAGGACTCTGATGGTGAGGTGGTTTGTTTAAGTCAGGCACCCGGGGAGACACCTGTTGTCCGTGGGAGGAATATGGCCATTGACATGCCTAGTCAAAATACAAAAAAAATCAGCTCTTCGGTGTGGAATTATTTCAACAGAAATGCGGACTACAGGTGTCAAGCCGTGTGTTGCCTTTGTCAAGCTGTAATAAGTAGGGGTAAGGACGTTAACCACCTCGGAACATCCTCCCTTATACGTCACCTGCAGCGCATTCATCATAAGTCAGTGACAAGTTCAAAAACTTTGGGCGACAGCGGAAGCAGTCCACTGACCAATAAATCCCTTCCTCTTGTAACCAAGCTCCCGCAAACCACACCACCAACTCCCTCAGTGTCAATTTCCTCCTTACCCAGGAATGCCAATAGTCCTGCAGGCCATGTCACTGGCAAGTCTGACGAGTCCTCTCCTGCCTGGGATTCCTCCAATGCATCCTTGAGTGTAACGCCTACTGCTGCTGGCGCTGCTGTTGTTGCTGTTGGGAGTCGATCGTCATCCCAGAGGGGAAGTCGGAAGACCACTTGTACTACTTCCAGTAAGCAATTGACTGTCCAACAGTCCTTTGCGAGGAAGTTGAAATATCACAGCAGTCATCCTGCTGCAAAGCGGATAACTGTGGCCTTGGCAGCCTGGGTGGTGAGAAACGTGGTTCCGGTATCCATCGTTACTTCAGAGCCAACTATAGACTTGATTGAGGTACTGTGTCCCCAGTACCAAATACCATCTAGGTTCCATTTCTCTAGGCAGGCGATACCGAAAATGTACACAAACCTCAGAAAAAGAATCACCAGTGTCCTAAAAAATGCAGTTGTACCCAATGTCCACTTAACCACGGACATGTGGACAAGTGGAGCAGGGCAGACTTAGGACTACATGACTGTGACAGCCCACTGGGTAGATGTATTGCCTCCCGCTGCAAGAACAGCAGCGGCGGCACCAGTAGCAGCATCTCGCAAACGCCAACTCGTTCCTAGGCAGGCTACGCTTTGTTTCCAGAATACGCACACAGCTGAAAACCTCTTACGGCAACTGAGGAAGATCATCGCAGAATGGCTTACCCCAATTGGACTCTCCTGGGGATTTGTGGCATCGGACAACGCCAGCAATATTGTGCGTGCATTACATCTGAGCAAATTCCAGCACGTCCCATGTTTTGCACATACCTTGAATTTGGTGGTGCAGAATTATTTAAAAAACGACAGGGGCGTGCAAGATATGCTGTCGGTGGCCAGAAGAATTGCGGGCCACTTTCGGTGTACAGGCACCGCGTGCCGAAGACTGGAGCACCACCAAAAATACCTGAACCTGCCCTGCCATCATCTGAAGCAAGAGGTGGTAACGAGGTGGAATTCAACCCTCTATATGCTTCAGAGGATGGACGAGCATCAAAAGGCCATTCAAGCCTATACATCTGGCCACGATATAGACAAAGGAGGCGGAATGCACCTGACTCAAGCGCAGTGGAGAATGATTTCAACGTTGTGCAAGGTTCTGCAACCTTTTGAACTTGCCACACGTGAAGTCAGTTCAGACACTGCCAGCCTGAGTCAGGTCATTCCCCTCATCAGGCTTTTGCAGAAGAAGCTGGAGACATTGAAGGATGAGCTAAAACAGAGCGATTTTGCTAGGCATGTGGGACTTGTGGATGGAGCCCTTCATTTGTTTAACCAGGATTCACGGGTGGTCGATCTGTTGAAATCAGAGCACTACATTTTGGCCACCGTGCTCGATCCTAGATTTAAAACCTACGTTGTATCTCTCTTTCCGGCAGACGCAAGTCTGCAGAGGTTCAAGGACAATTCCATCTTACACCTCTTTTTTCTTTCATTTTTTTTTGCGTCATGTGCTGTTTGGGGAGTATTTTTTTGAAGGGCCATCCTGCGTGACACTGCAGTGACACTCCTAGATGGGCCAGGTGTTTGTGTCGGCCACTTGGGTCGCTTATCTTAGTCACACGGCTACCTCGGTGCAAATTTTAGGACTAAAAATAATATTGTGAGGTGTGAGGTGTTCAGAATAGACTGAAAATGAGTGGAAATTATGGTTATTGAGGTTAATAATACTTTGGGATCAAAATGACCCCCAAATTCTATGATTTAAGCAGTTTTTTAGGGTTTTTTGAAAACGGCTACCTTATTGCGCCTCTTTTTTTCTTTGCGTCATGTGCTGTGTGGGGAGTATTTTTTTGAAGGGCCATCCTGCGTGACACTGCAGTGCCACTCCTAGATGGGCCAGGTGTTTGTGTCGGCCTCTTGGGTCGCTTATCTTAGTCACACAGCTACCTCATTGCGCCTCTTTTTTTCTTTGCGTCATGTGCTGTTTGGGGAATATTTTTTTCAAGTGCCATCCTGTCTGACACTGCAGTGCCACTCCTAGATGGGCCAGGTGTTTGTGTCGGCCACTTGGGTCGCTTAGCTTAGTCACACAGCTACCTCGGTGCAAATTTTAGGACTAAAAATAATATTGTGAGGTGTGAGGTGTTCAGAATAGACTGAAAATGAGTGGAAATTATGGTTATTGAGGTTAATAATACTTTGGGATCAAAATGACCCCCAAATTCTATGATTTAAGCAGTTTTTTAGGGTTTTTTGAAAAATCACCCGAATCCAAAACACACCCGAATCCGACAAAAAATTTTCGGTGAGGTTTTGCCAAAACGCGTCCGAATCCAAAACACGGCCGCTGAACCGAACCCAAAACCAAAACACAAAACCCGAAAAATTTCCGGCGCTCATCTCTACTTTCTCCAGCTTGCAATGCGGTGACGGAGGCCCCCCACGATACCTGTGAGGTTGTGTGCGTGGGGTCTCCGTCACCTCCCCGGGATCTTCACCTGCTCCCCTGTCAGGAATTGGGGTTTTACAGCATTTTTTCTTTAGTACATCCCGTCCAATATGCGGCACAGGAATGACTGATGGCTGATGCACAGGACACTACCACTGGTCTGATGCAGCACAACACAGCAACACTGTAAGGGACTTGTTGTTATTATTATTATTATAATACGGCAGCAGTGGACATATAGCAGCAGCGTATACCACTGTGACTGTGTTAGGCGCCGAGGGTCCGCTCGTCAGTGCGGCCCGGCGCCTAGCAACTAGGGACGCCGCATGCGGACAGCCGCCGGCTCCCTAGCAACGCTAGACGCCGGGCGCACGGAGCCGCACAGACCCTAGCAACGGGGACGCCACTGTCGGACCGCGTTCCCCGTTGCTGGGTCTAAGTTAATCACCTCACTGGTTCCTGGCCGTGCAGCATGCAGCTGCACGGCATGTTGTAATTAGCCCTGTCTGGCTCCTGATTGGAGGGCTCCCATTTAAAGGCACTCTCAGGACTTCTCACAGACGCCGGTAATAGCTTCCTGTTTGCTGTGTCAGTTGCAGAGAGTTTTCCAGTCCTGTTCTATCCGGTCGTTCCTGTCCTCAGTGATCCAGTACTCGGAAGTTGTCATCTTTTCCTGGAGTCCAGACCGAGCACCTTTAACATCCTGTGGTGTTCGTGAGTCGCGGCGTAGCCGTGTGTTGCGGCTTGACCGCTTACAATTTATTATTTGGTTATATTGTGTTTCGGAGCTTTTTGCGGAGGATTCCGCTCCCACAAATCCACTCTGGTATCCAGCGGTGCTGGATAGGAGTAACGGATTAGTGGATTTTTGGTTGTCCTTTTCCCTGGCGGTTTGTCCGCACATACTTCTGGTTTAAGTTAGTTAGCTTGTAGCCCCTGGCCTGGTTGCTTAGTCAGAGGGCCCCTTGTTATCACCCTGTCTCGGATTTCCCTTTGTCTCCCATTAAGACCTGAGGGGGCATCGGAGTTGGGCAGACATAATCCGCCCTTCAAACGCGGCTGCCATGGGCTCAAGCAACCATAGTCTCGCAGGGGATTTCTGATTACACGGGCGAGACAACGGAGTTAGGGCGCCAGGGGTTACTAGGCTTTCCCGCTCCCGTAACCAGCATTTCCTTCCAGTACTCTGGCCTCTGTCATAAGATCTCCTCTGGTCAGAAGTACTGGAATCATAACATTATTACCGGCCAGACCAAAACTTAAAATTAAACAGGGTTTGATTTTTTCCCTTATTCAGTTTAGAAGATTTGTCGGCCTCATGAATCCCACTGGTTTAGGGCCAAATCCTGGCCAGCTTCTAGTTAGCCAGATTCAAGAACTTACTCAGATGGTTCAGGATCTTTCCCTTCGGGTGAGGTCACAGGAAGATCTTTTACGGACTTCCCCGAGGGTCGTTCCTGAACCGAAAATGCATTTGCCTGACCGTTTTTCTGGTGATAGGAAGCAGTTTTTTAATTTTAAAGAGTCTTGTAAACTTTATTTTCGTTTAAGACCAGTCTCCTCAGGTACGGAATCTCAGCGGGTCGGAATTATTATTTCTTTACTTCAGGGGGATCCCCAGACCTGGGCTTTTGGTTTAAGAACAGAGGATCCGGCATTGTTGTCTGTAGACGCCTTTCTGGGGTCTTTAGGGCTATTGTATGATGACCCTGATAGAGAGGCATCCGCCGAGAGTCAGTTACGTGCTCTCAGACAGGGTAGGAATCCCGCAGAGATTTATTGTACGGAGTTTCGCCGTTGGTCGAACGACTGTGGATGGAATGACCCAGCCCTGCGCAGTCAGTTTCGCCTCGGCTTATCTGAGTCTATAAAAGACAGTCTCCTTCAGTATCCCGCTCCTGAGACTCTCGATAAACTCATGGAGCTTTCTATTAAGATTGATCGTCGTCTCAGAGAGCGGAGGGCTGAAAAAGGAGCACCTGTCGGGTCTACCCCTTGTGTTTTTTCCATTCCTGTGGACATAGAGGAGCCCATGCAGATGGGTCTCTCCAAGCTGTCTCCTGAAGAAAGGACCAGAAGGCAAAATTCTGGTCTTTGTTTGTACTGTGGGGGTAAAGGACATTTTGCCCGTAATTGTCCGAGCAAGTCGGGAAACGCCTCGACCAAGTGAATTGTGAGGGGGTTCACTTTGGTCTGCAGCTTATCTCCTCGAATAATTCCCTGTTAGTCCCAGCTAAAGTTTCCTTTGGCAGCCTCTGTTCTTCGGTGTCGGCTTTCGTTGACAGTGGAGCTGCAGGGAACTTTATGGACTTAACGTGGGCCAAGGCCTTAGGTATTCCTCAGTTAACCTTGGGTAGGCATATCACCATGCATGGTTTAGATGGGAGTCCCTTATCCAATGGGGTTATTTCTCTCTGTACACCCCCTGTTCTACTTTCGGTAGGAGCTCTTCATTCCGAAAAAATTGAATTTTTCCTTACCCATTGCCCAGCAGTTCCAGTGGTTCTGGGTCACCCTTGGCTGGCCTTTCATAATCCCATCATTGATTGGCAGTCGGGGGAGATCTCACAATGGGGTACCATCTGTAATAAGGAATGTATTACGCTTCCCCTCAGAATTGCTGCTGTCATTCCCGCACCCATTCCTGTGGAATACCAGGATTTTGTTGATGTATTTTCCAAGGGCAATGCGGACATTCTGCCTCCCCATCGGCCTTATGATTGTGCTATTGAGCTAATTCCTGGTGCCACATTGCCAAAGGGAAGGTTATATGCATTGTCCGGACCAGAAACTGTGGCCATGAATGAGTATGTTAAAGAGAGCCTAGGGAAAGGATTTATCAGGCCATCTAAATCCCCTTTAAGTGCAGGCTTCTTCTTTGTGGAGAAGAAAGATGGATCACTCAGACCCTGCATTGACTTTAGAGCCTTGAATAAGATCTCAGTAAAAAATACTTACCCTTTGCCGCTGATTTCTGTCCTCTTTGATCAGCTACGTTCGGCTGTGATTTTTTCTAAGATTGACCTGAGAGGAGCGTATAACCTCATCCGAATCAAGTCAGGAGATGAGTGGAAAACGGCATTCAGTACTCAATCGGGTCACTACGAGTATCTGGTTATGCCATTCGGCCTGTCTAACGCTCCGGCAGTTTTCCAGGATCTCATTAACGATGTGCTCCGTGATTTTCTTGGAAGATTCGTAGTCGTCTACTTAGACGATATCTTGATCTATTCTGACTCTATTGAACAACATGTTACCCAGGTGCGTCAGGTTCTTCAAAAATTACGTGAAAATCACCTATATGCCAAGCTGGAGAAGTGTGAATTTCATGTCACGGAGGTATCCTTTTTAGGGTACATTATTTCCCCTCGGGGATTCTGTATGGAACCAAAGAAGCTCCAAGCCATCCTTAGTTGGGCGCAACCCACCAACTTAAAAGCAATTCAGCGCTTTTTAGGGTTTGCGAATTATTATAGAAGATTTATTCATTCTTTCTCCGACCTGGTTGCTCCCATTGTGGCACTGACTAAGAAGGGAGCGGATCCAACCAACTGGTCACGTGAAGCTGAAGTATCTTTTCAGGCCTTGAAACAAGCCTTCATCTCAGCCCCAGTCCTCAGACATCCCAACCCAGAATTGCCTTTCATTGTTGAGGTTGATGCCTCGGAGGTTGGAGTAGGGGCTATCCTGTCTCAGAAGGATCCGGACTCTCTAGAATTACATCCTTGTGCCTTTATGTCCAGGAAATTCTCTTCTGCTGAATCCAACTACGATGTTGGTAACCGGGAATTACTGGCTATTAAATGGGCTTTCGAGGAGTGGAGGCATTGGCTTGAGGGAGCAACACATACCATTTCAGTTTTGACTGATCACAAAAATCTTCAGTACATCGAATCAGCTAAACGGCTGAATGCCCGGCAGGCTCGTTGGGCTTTATTTTTTACTCGTTTCAAGTTTTTTATCACCTTCAGGCCAGGTTCCAAGAATACCAAGGCGGATGCCCTGTCACGCAGTTTTCTTCCAGTTCATGATAACAGTACTGTTACTCCCATACTTCCGTCTTCAGTCATTCGGGCAGGTCTCACACAAGATTTATTCACCCAGTTAAAGCAGCTTCAACATCAAGCTCCTGGAAATACTCCTGCTGGTCATCTTTATGTCCCTGAGTTTTTGAGAGCAACTGTTTTGACTGAGTTTCATGATAGCAAAGTTGCCGGGCATCCGGGGATCACTAAGACTTTGGAATTAGTCTCCCGCTCAGTATGGTGGCCTGGTCTTTCCAAAGACATTAAGGAGTTTGTTTTTTCTTGTCAAGTCTGTGCACAGCATAAAGTTCCCCGTTCCTTGCCTATCGGTCAACTTATGCCCTTAAATGTTCCTCTCAGGCCATGGTCTCATATTTCCATGGATTTTGTGGTAGACCTCCCTCTGTCAGCCGGATGCCGAGCCATATGGGTAGTAGTGGACCGTTTTAGCAAGATGGCCCATTTCATTGCTCTTCCCCGACTGCCATCTGCCCAGGGATTGGCAGTTTTGTTCCTCCGCCATGTTTTCAGTCTCCATGGATTACCCACTGATATTGTTTCTGATCGGGGTCCACAATTCATTGCACAATTTTGGAAGTCTTTTTGTGCCTCATTAAAGATGAAATTGTCTTTAACGTCCGGCTACCATCCCCAATCCAACGGGCAGACTGAGCGAGTTAATCAATCATTAAAACAGTATTTGCGTTTGTACTCGGCCAAACTCCAAAATGATTGGTCCGAGTTTCTTCCTTTGGCGGAGTTTGCTTACAACAATGCCTGTCATTCCTCCACCAATGTGTCTCCATTTTTTACAGTTTTCGGTTTTCACCCCAGGGCTAATTCCTTTTTTCAACATTCCTCTGTCTCCTCGCTGACCTTGACCTCTCATCTCAGACTCATTTGGAGAAAAGTGCACCTTGCTCTCAGAAAAGCGGCATTTCGGGAGAAAATTTTTTCTGACAGGCTCCGGCGGCCTTGCACTTTTAAAGTAGGAGATAGGGTATGGTTGTCGACTCGCAACATTAAACTTCGACAAACCTCAGCCAGATTGGGCCCCAAATTTATTGGACTATTTCATATTATAAAAAAAATCAATCCAGTTGCTTTCCGGTTACGTTTACCAAGAACTCTCCGGATCGGAAATACGTTCCATTGCTCCTTGTTGAAACCATACGTTTCTTCCAGTAGATTTCCTCGAAAGGTCTCTCAGGGGAAATCACCAGTAGATGTACAGGGTCAGCAGGAGTTCTTGGTGGAGAAGGTTCTCGATTACAAGTTGTCCCGGGGTCGGCTTTATTTTCTGGTACATTGGAGAGGTTATGGTCCAGAAGAAAGGTCTTGGGTCCTGGATAAGGATCTCCATGCCCCGAGGCTCAAGAGGGCATTTTTTTGAGAATTTCCTCAGAAACCTGGCCTTAGGGGTTCCTTGACCCCTCCTCAAGGGGGGGGGGGTACTGTTAGGCGCCGAGGGTTCACTCGTCAGTGCGGCCCGGCGCCTAGCAACTAGGGACGCCGCATGCGGACAGCCGCCGGCTCCCTAGCAATGCTAGACGCCGGGCGCACGGAGCCGCACAGACCCTATCAACGGGGACGCCACTGTCGGACCGCGTTCCCCGTTGCTGGGTCTAAGTTAATCACCTCACTGGTTCCTGGCCGTGCAGCATGCAGCTGCACGGCATGTTGTAATTAGCCCTGTCTGGCTCCTGATTGGAGGGCTCCCATTTAAAGGCACTCTCAGGACTTCTCACAGACGCCGGTAATAGCTTCCTGTTTGCTGTGTCAGTTGCAGAGAGTTTTCCAGTCCTGTTCTATCCGGTCGTTCCTGTCCTCAGTGATCCAGTACTCGGAAGTTGTCATCTTTTCCTGGAGTCCAGACCGAGCACCTTTAACACCTGTGGTGTTCGTGAGTCGCGGCGTAGCCGTGTGTTGCGGCTTGACCGCTTACTATTTATTATTTGGTTATATTGTGTTTCGGAGCTTTTTGCGGAGGATTCCGCTCCCACAAATCCACTCTGGTATCCAGCGGTGCTGGATAGGAGTAACGGATTAGTGGATTTTTGGTTGTCCTTTTCCCTGGCGGTTTGTCCGCACATACTTCTGGTTTAAGTTAGTTAGCTTGTAGCCCCTGGCCTGGTTGCTTAGTCAGAGGGCCCCTTGTTATCACCCTGTCTCGGATTTCCCTTTGTCTCCCATTAAGACCTGAGGGGGCATCGGAGTTGGGCAGACATAATCCGCCCTTCAAACGCGGCTGCCATGGGCTCAAGCAACCATAGTCTCGCAGGGGATTTCTGATTACACGGGCGAGACAACGGAGTTAGGGCGCCAGGGGTTACTAGGCTTTCCCGCTCCCGTAACCAGCATTTCCTTCCAGTACTCTGGCCTCTGTCATAAGATCTCCTCTGGTCAGAAGTACTGGAATCATAACATTATTACCGGCCAGACCAAAACTTAAAATTAAACAGGGTTTGATTTTTTCCCTTATTCAGTTTAGAAGATTTGTCGGCCTCATGAATCCCACTGGTTTAGGGCCAAATCCTGGCCAGCTTCTAGTTAGCCAGATTCAAGAACTTACTCAGATGGTTCAGGATCTTTCCCTTCGGGTGAGGTCACAGGAAGATCTTTTACGGACTTCCCCGAGGGTCGTTCCTGAACCGAAAATGCATTTGCCTGACCGTTTTTCTGGTGATAGGAAGCAGTTTTTTAATTTTAAAGAGTCTTGTAAACTTTATTTTCGTTTAAGACCAGTCTCCTCAGGTACGGAATCTCAGCGGGTCGGAATTATTATTTCTTTACTTCAGGGGGATCCCCAGACCTGGGCTTTTGGTTTAAGAACAGAGGATCCGGCATTGTTGTCTGTAGACGCCTTTCTGGGGTCTTTAGGGCTATTGTATGATGACCCTGATAGAGAGGCATCCGCCGAGAGTCAGTTACGTGCTCTCAGACAGGGTAGGAATCCCGCAGAGATTTATTGTACGGAGTTTCGCCGTTGGTCGAACGACTGTGGATGGAATGACCCAGCCCTGCGCAGTCAGTTTCGCCTCGGCTTATCTGAGTCTATAAAAGACAGTCTCCTTCAGTATCCCGCTCCTGAGACTCTCGATAAACTCATGGAGCTTTCTATTAAGATTGATCGTCGTCTCAGAGAGCGGAGGGCTGAAAAAGGAGCACCTGTCGGGTCTACCCCTTGTGTTTTTTCCATTCCTGTGGACATAGAGGAGCCCATGCAGATGGGTCTCTCCAAGCTGTCTCCTGAAGAAAGGACCAGAAGGCAAAATTCTGGTCTTTGTTTGTACTGTGGGGGTAAAGGACATTTTGCCCGTAATTGTCCGAGCAAGTCGGGAAACGCCTCGACCAAGTGAATTGTGAGGGGGTTCACTTTGGTCTGCAGCTTATCTCCTCGAATAATTCCCTGTTAGTCCCAGCTAAAGTTTCCTTTGGCAGCCTCTGTTCTTCGGTGTCGGCTTTCGTTGACAGTGGAGCTGCAGGGAACTTTATGGACTTAACGTGGGCCAAGGCCTTAGGTATTCCTCAGTTAACCTTGGGTAGGCATATCACCATGCATGGTTTAGATGGGAGTCCCTTATCCAATGGGGTTATTTCTCTCTGTACACCCCCTGTTCTACTTTCAGACGCCGGTAATAGCTTCCTGTTTGCTGTGTCAGTTGCAGAGAGTTTTCCAGTCCTGTTCTATCCGGTCGTTCCTGTCCTCAGTGATCCAGTACTCGGAAGTTGTCATCTTTTCCTGGAGTCCAGACCGAGCACCTTTAACACCTGTGGTGTTCGTGAGTCGCGGCGTAGCCGTGTGTTGCGGCTTGACCGCTTACTATTTATTATTTGGTTATATTGTGTTTCGGAGCTTTTTGCGGAGGATTCCGCTCCCACAAATCCACTCTGGTATCCAGCGGTGCTGGATAGGAGTAACGGATTAGTGGATTTTTGGTTGTCCTTTTCCCTGGCGGTTTGTCCGCACATACTTCTGGTTTAAGTTAGTTAGCTTGTAGCCCCTGGCCTGGTTGCTTAGTCAGAGGGCCCCTTGTTATCACCCTGTCTCGGATTTCCCTTTGTCTCCCATTAAGACCTGAGGGGGCATCGGAGTTGGGCAGACATAATCCGCCCTTCAAACGCGGCTGCCATGGGCTCAAGCAACCATAGTCTCGCAGGGGATTTCTGATTACACGGGCGAGACAACGGAGTTAGGGCGCCAGGGGTTACTAGGCTTTCCCGCTCCCGTAACCAGCATTTCCTTCCAGTACTCTGGCCTCTGTCATAAGATCTCCTCTGGTCAGAAGTACTGGAATCATAACAGACTGCCTGGTCACTGGAATGACTGATGGCCAGGACACTACCACTGGTCTGATGCAGCACAACACAGCAACACTGAACTGGTGCAGCACAACACAGCAGGAATGGATATATGGCAGTAAGAGGACACAAACACTGTGACTGGACAAATACAGCACAAGACACTACCACAGAGGACACTGAGGACACTGAGGACGGAGACACGTCCTCTTTCTACACTCTCCAATGCCGGAGTGAAAATGGGGACGCGCGGCTCCTTATATGGAATCCAAACCCTGCAAGAATCTGACAGTGGGATGATGACATTTTGCCTCGTTCTGGTTTCCGAGTCAGGCGGGAAAACGCTAGCCGGGCTCAGAAGCGGACTCGAATGGTGAAGTACGGTACGGTTCGGATCTCTGAGAACCGAACCCACTCTACTATAGTTTTTACGTTCACTTGTATTCTACCTGCTGACAACCAAAGCTGAGTAGTTGATGAAGTGCCCATTGCAGTTATACATTGTATTTCTCTGCATTGTGTGTGACTTGTACTAGTTTCTGCTGTCTGATATTTCTCTCTGCAGCTTTACATATATTATATCTATCCCTGCCTATTGTCTCTGCCCTGTAAAGGACTAGGTGTTTTCAGCAGTAATCTTTATACAGTTTCAGTGTTACTGCTGATCATTGTCACATACTATATTAAGCTACCACACCCTTGTTGGTATCATAGGAGTGCACAGCACATTTTATTAGGGGGTGCACCATCGGAGGGGTGTGTCTAGCACCCCCTTTTGGGTATGTCTAGCACCATCTATTGATGGTCAACACAATATAAAATATCCACCTTTGTACCAAGCCTAATAAAGCAGATACATTGTCAGATGTTGTGGTGTGCACCAAACAAACACCCCTAATGGCACTCACTGTAATTACACTGCTCCTCCTCAGCCTGGTCTGGCTCCCCCGCTCTTTCCCCTGCAAGTTGCAGCAGCTTACTTACAAGTCAGTCACTCACTGACACTGACAGTCGCAGACTAGTACTGCTGCTGCCGGAAAAACGAGTAACGTGTCAATGTTGCTGCCGACTGCCTTCCAGTATTGAATTTGTCTTCCTAAGAGGAACGCTGGCTGCATGCTGATCCTCATCAGTGGCTGGCGTTGGCATAGCATAGAAGGAGAGAGGTGGGCGTGTGGCGGGTGTGACGGGTGGTCGTGCGAGCAGCATGATGTCATCACGTCACATCACGCTTTTTTTGTACATTGAGGTGGAGCCGGGAGTTTGAAAGCCGGTGGCAGTGGCCCCCTTGATTAACCCAGGCGTCCGGTCAGTAATGCAGTCCTGACAGGGGGCAGCGCAGAGGGGACAGTAATCTGCTCGGCGATCGCTGCATCAGGTATGTGAGATCGGGGTGCCGGACATTAGGGGGTGCCTGTGCGCACAAGGCACCCCCCCCCTGCACACACCTATGGTTGGTATACTAGTGTGTGTGTGTGGTGTGTGTGTGTGTGTGTGTGTGTGTGTGTGACACTCTATATTATTACAGCTATGTCTGCCAAAGGTACAAGTCACAAACAGCCTGACACCCCAGTGTTGCAGTCATGTAGATTGTGCCATGCAGGAGTAACTGCACAGGATGTGGTTCAGGATTGACTTTGTGTGAACTGCTAAACACCTCCCTGCCAGTCCACACCCCAAACACCTACTCAAGAACCCCCATGGGCTTCTTTCGCTCATTTACTGTTGAGCTTTGGGGGCATGCGCCCCGGGTGCAGGATTTTAGGGGGCGCCGAGGCGTTACAAAGGAACAGGGTTGTTGTTTTTGCCAGCATGCTGGGCTGTTACAGTGAGACAGCAGACGGTTTCCGGGGCAATGTCTCTGATCCACCTGTCTGCCGGCAGCTCGCTCTGACGCTGAGCTGGTGATCTCCAGTACCTGGGATGTCGGCTACTGTCTTAGACTATCTTCTTTACCATGCAGTGCTGCGACAAGCTATAGAAGCGAGCTGTTGGTGATGTGCTTTTCTGCAGGTAATGATCCCGGCTGCCTGCCCAGCACCAGCCCATAACAAGCTGCCGGCTACACACCATTGAGAATACGCACTGCCCAAGGCTTTTGCTTGTTAACAGGTGCAGTTACCGATGTTACAAAAAGCAGAGGCTCACTTTGCTAGCTATTTACTTGACAGTGGAAACTAAGAGCCTGGACAACCTCCAACTCTCACCGACTATCACTGCAGCAGCTTTGTGGTGAGTTTAAAGACAGACTTTATTATCGCACTGTGCTCCCGTAGTTAGCAGCATCAACCTCCGCTTTACCGCCCAGATGAGGGATTTGGTGTAGCTGATAGGGGGATGTAGTGTAGTGATGCATGTAGTGTAGTAATGTATTGCAGTTTATAGAAGCATGTAGTGCACTGATGTGGTGTAGCATATAAGGGGATGTAGTGTAGTCAGAGGTTAAAGTGGGGCAGAACGGGGCGGAACTGCGTTCCGGCAGTTCTAATTGGAGGCGGAACTTGGCTTCAAGTTCGTGCATGGGCTTCCCTATACACCGCCCACCGATGCCGTGGACACCCGTGTCACGTGTATCAATTATGTGGTGGCGGGTGAGCGGTACCGGCAGGAATGGTTGAATTAGCCCACCCTCCCTCCTCCAAGCCCTTTTCCGCCGGCCTGTAAGAGGATGTCATGCAGAGGCAGAACTCTGGGAGGCAACGGAGTCATCTGCCGCCGGGCTCCTGCTCTGAAGGGAGGCACCTCTCCTCCCATTCTGTGACACCAGTGAATTAAGTTAATTGATAGCTGCCGCTATCTCTTCAGTGGCCGACTTCCTCACTGGTCCCTGCACCTTACAAATCACACCCTCTTTATTATACACATTTTACAAGTGTCACACCCAGGATTAGAAACCACAACCTATTACACTGGAAGCAGACACCTTACTGATGAAGCTGTTGCTCCTGTACAGGAAATATGAGAATTTTAACTATATGAAGATACTTCTCTGACAATTACATGTAACGTCATATAGTTAGAATTCTCATGCTTCCTCTACAGGAGCAAATAACTCCATCAGTAAAGTGTCTGCCGTTAGTGTAACAAGTCATGGGTTCTAATCCTGGGTATGACTGCTAAGAAATGTGTGATTTAAAATAAAAGACAATTAAATGTATAAATACAGTATATACATTTTTTTTTCAGAACACACACACACACACACACACACACACACACACACACACACACACATATTTATTTATCTTAATATAGGAAATAGGGGGGGGCACCAATATTTAACTTGCCTCCGGGTAACTGGGACGAACTTACGCCACTGATGTCATGACATCATCAAGCATCTGCATTTACACTCTACAGGGATCAGAAGAGCCGCCCTTACTGTGTACCCAGGGCACACGGACACTGAGGGCTTGGAGGTAGGACGAGATTCCCTAATTGCAGGCAGAACCAGTTCCGCCTCTGTCCGTCCACAGCTTCAGGTCCCGGCTGCATTGTAAACTTTGCAGCGTCCGCCAGCCAATCCCAGCTCGCGGACCGGCTGCAGCACCAACAAAAAGAAGGGGCGGCTATTTAAAAATCAGGCGTGAGCCAATCACGGCTTGCGGACTGGCAGCTAATGAGAAGCTGCCAGGTGGCAGCTTCTCATTGGCTAACGGTCCGCGATACGTGATTGTTCACAATCTGCGCTAGTTTCAAAAGAGCAGCCACTATACAGATACTGGGACCGGCGAGTCTGTCTCACCGCAGCACAGCGTAATGGGACCGCAGGAGCCCGTGTTTCCACTGTCCCCCGCACACATGCATAGGATACATGCATAGCCCGTGCACGCAGTCCTCCCGTTAGCACTTCGCCCGCAGCAAGTTTCTGAGCCCACAGTGCGCCATCCGCACCATGCCTACAGCACATGCACCGGCTGCTGCCGCCTGCCCCGCCACAGCATGCCACCTGCCTGCCTCCCCTTCCATCCGCCGATATGAAGCAGGCTCTGATGGAGATCATGAGGATGAATCGGATGTGTAGGATGGTGCTGGTCACTTGCTAGGGATCCTTCATCTTGGTCATCTTTTACTTCCAAAGTATGTTGCACCCAGGTAAGGGAGACCCTGCATGTTCCCATCTGTGCCCCAGCTGCTTCCAGGCATGCAGGAGGCGGGCACATTGACTGGCACTGGCTGGGCAGATATACAAGCAGCAGAGGAGGGGAGTAATGCTGCTCACACCTGTCTCATTTCTATGGTGCAGATGTGCTGTCACACTTTGGGATATGGGAGTTTTGCATTTCATACCACACTGTGTATATGCTTATTATGTACTTCTGATTTTACATCTTGTGACCAGGTACTGCTTTTCTTCAGCTGCTCTTTAGTTGCATTGTAGTTTTTATTGTGCACGTTGCATTGCAGATGCTCAGATCACTTTCTGTTAGTATGTGGGGCGGGCAATGTGAATAAGATTGTGCTACTGTGAGGCATTATTTTGAATTGGGGGTACTTTTGTGTGGCCACGCCCCTTCCTTGTGAGACCACCCCCCCCTTTTTGCGGCCTTCGGCGTGCGTTTAAGGTGAGGGGTCGTGGTGGAGATGAGTTCTCCCACCTCTCCAGGCCCAATTTAAGCCCTGAGTGTAGTGTACCATATAGGGTATGTAGTGCAGTCTATAGGGACAAGTAGTGTAGAGATGTAGTTCAGTGTGTAGGGGGATGTAGTGTAGCGATGTAATGCAGTGGATAGGGGAATGTAGTGCAGTGATGAAGTGTTATTATATACTGCAGTGTATGGGGGGACACAGGGGGGCATGTAGTGGAACACACTGCCGGGGGTCATGTGTCGCTTAGAGCATTTGGGGCACATAGGGGAATATTGTCCAACAGTATCCCCTTTTTTTCTACATTTTTGATAATATAATTATTATAGTCTGACAGGGTATGTTTTTGTTGTTGTTGTTGTTTTTATTTATTTATTATTTTTATTATTTATTTTTATTTATTTATTTATTCATTTATTTATTGGGGGGGTGGCGCCAAATTACTGCATTGCCCCGGGTGACAAAAATCCTAGTTTCGGCCCTGCGGCTCAGGACTTCCCGCCTTCCTCGGATCCCAAAACGTCCCCAGTGATCGGCGCCATCTTCACTCCGGCATTGGAGAGTGTACTGGATTATTTATTTATTTATTTATTAACAGTTTCTTATATAGCGCAGCAAATTCCGTGGCACTTTACATCTGGACACAATTAGAAGACAAGACTGGGTAATAACAAACAGTCATAGAGGTAGGAGGGCCCTGCTCACAAGCTTACAAGCTATGGGGAAATAGGCATTGATACACAGGGATAGGTGCAATCTATTGCATAGTTGTCCACCAGATTGTAAAGGTTCTAGGTGGACTGTATGATATCACATCACAGCAATGATGAACCAGGGTCAGGAGGAAGGAGAGTGAAGAAAGAAACTATTTGGAGGATTTGTGCGGACTGTACAGAGGGGATATAATTGGGTAGGAAAGCTTATGAAGGTTCTGGATGGATGTGTCCTTCTGCAGTACTGGGCGGCGTGGAATGGTGTGGGGCGGGTGCCCTATCTGCTGTATCTGAAAGGGGTGCCCTGTCTGCTGTATCAGTCAGGGGTGATCTATTCATCCATCCAGGGGCTCCACCCCAGTATACAATTTAAATAATAAAAGCTAAAAAGAAAAAGCCTAAAATTATAATTATAAATTTTTTTATATATTTTTTGTTTGTGTATTTTTGGTTTGTGCTGTACCCCAGTGTACTGTACAATTTTTGTTTTATTTTCATAAGTATTGTGACACTGCCTGTCAGACCGGAGTATATTATTTCCTACTCAGAAACGCAATGTGTAACGCCGTCGGTGAAGTCACCCACAGTGTGTAATTATTATATATATTTCTGAATCTTTTGTGCGACATTGTAACCGCCGGTGTGTGAAATAAAAAATACTTCTACATATATTTTACTCATTTGTGCGACACTGTAACCACAGTGTGTGATATAACAAAGAATATATAAATTTAAATTAATATTTTGTGTTGTGTCATCCCAGTATACATCCAGGGACTTCCGCTACTCTGTCCATCTAGGGGTGTTCTGTCAGTCCACCTATCTTTTTTTTAAATATTTTGTGCTGTATCCTCCCAGTATACATCCAGACTTGCTCCGTCCATTTCAGGGTGTTGTGTCCGTAGTTCATATTCTTATGTTATAACTTATTGTCCTATTTTCAGAATTCTTCTTATCAACACATTGTGATTAATTTTAATTATTATTATTATTATTATTAATAATAATAATAATAATTAGCTAAATTGAAATTAAATTAATTTCAATAAACTTTCCACACTTGAATAACAAACTTTCTGCATATAAAAGACATCTTTAAGGAAATGAAGAATTTGATCCAAAAATAAATAAAATGAAATAAAATTAAAATAAATTTAAATTAAAATAAATTCAATTAAATAAATGAAATCTAAAATATTGTCTTTTTTATTCTTTGCCTTAATCATCTTTTTGTGAACTGAAATCTTGAGCCTTGCCTATTGCGTCATTTTTTTTTAAATACATTCTTTTTTAAATATTTTGTCCTCCCAGCATATACATCCAAGGGCTGCTGATGATCTGTCCAGCTACCTCGGTGCAACCTTTTGGCCTAAACTGGATAAAAATAGTATTGTGAGCTGTTCAGAATATTCTAGAATAGGGAGGCCAATCCCAGGATCGGCGGGATCCCTGGATTTGGGTCCAAAAATGCCGGGATTTGAATCCTTGGGATTGGAGCATCCAATCCCGGGATTCACGGGATTACACTGCGCATGTGCGGGAGGGAGGATGTGTTAGTATTACCACTTACAATTAGGCGGGCGGCAGCCATAGACAAACGCTGAACGCGGCGGCACTTCAAATGTGGCGCCGGCCGCTAGCCAATCAGAGCTGGCGGACCGGCAGCCAATCAGGGAAGCTGCTGCAGCAGCGGCAGCCAATCAGGAGCTACTGCTGCGGCTGCTTCCCTGATTGGCTGCCGGTCCACCAGCTCTGATTGGCTGGCGGCCGGTGCCACATTTGAAGTGCCGCCGCGTTCAGCGTTTGTCTATGGCTGCCGCCCGCCTAATTGTAAGTAGTATTACTTACACACCCTCTCTCCGTGCAGTGCTAACAGCCTCCCTCCCACGCCGCTACCAACCCTTCCCGCTACCTACATCCTCCCATACGTCTTACTACACCCTCCCGCCTCGCTACCTACACCCTCCTGCACCGCTACCTACCCTCCAGCGCTGCTCCCTACACCCTTCTTCACTGATCCCTACTGCAATCCCGGGAATCCCGGGATTGAGCATTTTTCAATCCCGTATCCCGGGATTGAAAAAATGGCCCGTGATTGGCCTCCCTAGTCTAGAAATTAGGGGAAATGTAGTTTATTGAGGTTGATAATACTGTAGGAACAAAAACACCTCTAAATTCTGTAATTTTAGCTGTTTTTATGATAAAAAAAAACAGATCTTTAACCAAAACCCGCAAGGGCGGTTTTGGCAAAACCAATACAGGCCAAGATATGAAGGAGATCCAGATCGAAAACCAATGCACAAAACCTGGAAAAAAAAGGCCCAGCGTACATCCCTAGTAACTGGGTACCTTAGTGGGTCAGTTAATTCCCTCTATGGGACCCCCTCTGTTAGCACCTCCTAATATACAGTAGTCCCGGTGTCTAACCCCCCTAGGGTGGATACATTGAATACTATAGTTCAAAGTTTAGCTCAAACATCCCTAACATTACTAAACCGCCCTCTAGGTCCACTAGGTCCAGTGCTAAAAGTAGGGTGGTACAGAGTACCATTAAGAAATTTGGTGGTGGTACTCAGTACCACCAGCCCACCACTGGGGCATAATTTTTAAGGGCATGTGTGGTATAATGTGTAATAGGCATTACGGTGTGTGGTATAATATGTAAGGTATTACGGTATGTGGCATAATGTGTAATGGGCATTACGGTGTGTGTCATAATGTGTAATGGGCATTACGGTGTCTGGCATACTGTGTAATGGGCATTACGGTGTGTGGCATAATGTGTAATAAGCATTACAATGTGTGGCATAATGTGTAATGGGCATTATGGTGTTTGGCATAATGTGTAAGGGGAATTATGGTGTGTGGCATAATGTGGTCATGCCCATATTGTCATGTAGCCACTCCCCTAGTTTTGTGTGACCATACCCCCTCATGACATGTGACCACACCCATTTTTACTATCGGTACCACTAAGAAAAAATTTCTACTTGCACCACTGACTAGGTCCACTACTGATTCTTGCATCCTTACAGAGGATTCTCCCAGCACAGTGGCTGTGTCCCCTTTAATAGACATACAGTATCCTTCAATTCACTGAGGATGAACCTGAGCCACTTGCTAAGAAAACAGATATTTTTACGTGACAAAAGATCATTAAGTCTGAATTTCCTCATTCTGGCCATCTTATAGATATTAGACTGGAACCCTGGAAAACTCTGGGTAAAAAGTTCCCTGTTTCTAAATGCTAAGTCTCCCGTTACCCCATTCCTGCAGATAATTGTGTTAAGTGGGAAGCTCCCCCTCTGGTAGATTCACATATTGCACGTCTTGTTAAGATGTCCATTCTACCTGTCACTACGTTTGCCTCACTGGAAGATCCCTCTGATAGACGGATAGAAAATTGTCTTATGGCTATTTTCTCTCTGACCAGTGCTATTACCAGACCATCCATTGCTTCCTCCTGGGCTGCAAAAGCCACTGACTCATGGTTACAGGCCCTAGAGGAGGAATTATCTGCAGATATCTCTTAGGATTGCATGTCATACTTGGCTCTTATAGAGCAAGCAGCGGCTTACATACGTGAGACTTCATCTGATGCCAGAGTATAGGCAGCTAAGGCGTCTACCAGCTCTGTACTGGCATGGCACATTCTCTGGCTCCGTTCATGGAAGGCTGACCTTGATTTCAAGAAAACTTTGGAATTTCTACTCTTCACTAGGGAAGTGTTGTTGTTTGGGGAAGAATTGAAAAAAATAGTCACTGTACTAACTGCAGCCAAGACTGCCTACAGTACCTCCCGTCCACACCAACTCCGCGTGCTCAGAGTTCTAATTTTCATACCTTTCACCCTCAAGGGAATGCAAAGGGTCAGGCTTTCCCCAGATAAGCTTCCGCCTCTAAAGCTAAGCATTGACACAACAAATATATAAATATATATATATATATATATATATACAGTATGGATTGGGTATGCATGACTGGTAGTCAGGAGACTGCCGGTAAGCATAATACCTCTGCCAGGATCCCAGCAGCAAAATGCCGGCGGGGGGTGAGAGCAAGAAGCCCCTTGTGGGCTTGCTGCGCTCCCATACTGCGGGCCCGGTGGTCACCTGCGTTCACTAAAGGTTCTATTCCCACTTGATGGGACACCCCCAAGAGTGGAAATAGTCCCTGCTAGTCAGCATGCCAAGGGGCAGTCAGTCACATAATTACACCCCATACACACACACACACACACACATATATATATATATATATATATATAACAAGAAGTATAATAGCAGGCACTCACAGTATATTCGGCCACCGGGGTGCCATCCAAGGAAGGAAATATCATTAATACAGTCCCCTTGGTGTAGCTATACTTAATCACCCTCCAGAGACCAGGCGGCACTCCACGGATTTTTTAAAGGAAAATAGCTTTTATAAATATGCTCAAAAAAATCAATACATAGTGCAAAAAAGCAAAACCGACGTTTCAACGCCTCACAGGCGTTTTTTTCAAGGTGCACAGTGCTAGAAAAACAAAAGAAAAACAAACCAAAGAACAGAAACCACATGTGTACTCACCTAAATAGCCACCTCGTGTAAGGTCTCGCATCTTCACACTTCCGGACGCCAGTGACGAGCCACACGCGTGCTCCGGGACTGAGTCAGCGGCGTCCGTCGATGACGTCATACCGTTGCCAAGTAACCGGACGCACTGTGTACTCCAGCCGCGGCACCAGGAAGCTGAACATTGGAGAGAGACAATTGTGTATATATAAGCAAAAAGTGCAGAAGTGCTGGAAACTAAGATGTTACTGAAAGATTAAAAGATTAAAAGCAGGAGAATGAAAAATTGAAGCATGCAGTAATATGAGAGGACACCTTATAAGACACAGTCGTCATGCATAAAAGATAGTCATAGTCACCATAATACACACGTATATTTCAATGTCATTAAGATCAAGCACAAGCACCAGAAGTAAGGTGTTCCCAGAGTATGTCATAGCTTCAAGATCCCATCCATAACCCCCTATCGGAAAGCCCAGAGCTGTAGACCAAGATATATACATGGTTGTGAGATATTATAAAAAGACATTCCAAGGCATTTGCTCATTAAGACCATGAGGGGTCAGAGAATTCAGGGTAAAAATCCATCTGGCTTCTTTTTGTGCCAGTACCTTCGCTCTATCACCACCACGTGTCAATACCGGTACATGGTCCAAGATCTTATATCGTAAGTCAGATAGTTTATGGTTCGCCGTTTTGAAATGGCGAGCAACCGGCTGGTCATTTTTCTTCCCATCCAGGGCCCCCCTGATCGCAGAGCGATGTAGGGCCATACGCTCCCTAAATGTCCTAATGGTCTGGCCTACATACACAAGTCCACATGGGCAGAAGATAGCGTAAATTACAAACTGAGTTGTACAGGTCACATAATGTTGAATCCGATGGGATCTCTGGGTGATTGGATGTATAAAACAGGGGCCCGTTTCCATGTAACAACAGGTCTCACATGTTAAACATTTGAAGCATCCTTTAGTATTAATCATCATTCGTTTAGGGGTCACATCAGTTTTCACCAATACAATGTGTTATACACATTGCCAAAATTGCACAAGGACCCTGTATCCCCCCCGGGCAGGCCGATTATTTTTGCCAGAGGATCATTGACCCAACTAGTTTCACAGTACCTTGATAGGTTGTTACAACCATTGGTTATGTCACAGGGCACGTTTTTGAAGGACACCACACATTTACTTAATTTACTGGATGGACTAACACATGTACCAACAGATACGATTATGTGCACTATGGACGTAAAAAGTCTATATACTATCATTCCACATGAGGCTGGGTTAAGGGCTGTTAAGGAATTTTTGTATAGTAATCACTTTAAAGGAATGGATATCTCTTTGTTTATACAATTGTTGGAATTTATTTTGACTCACAATTATTTTATCCACAATGGTGATTATTATTTACAGCTCACTGGGTGTGCGATGGGGTCACCGGTAGCCCCCATGTACGCCAATGTGTATATGTTTTCACATGAACATGTTTTCTTTTTTTCATCCCCGGTGGTAATGTCCAACATCATTCTATACCGACGGTATATTGATGATTTGATTTTGTTTTGGGGGGGGACACAAGTGGCACTAGAGTCTCTAATTAAATCAATCAATGACAGCGATACACCTGTTAAACTAACAGCTTGTTTTAGTTCCAAGAGTATTAATTACTTAGATGTGGTTATTGGCATTGAACATAATGGTATCACTACGGGAGTGTTCTACAAACCAACGGACCGTAATACTCTGTTAATACACAGCAGTTTCCATCCACCGTCTCTAAAAAGGGGCCTTCCAAAATCACAACTTATAAGAGCAGCACGTATTACTAATGATAGATCTAAATTGGAGCCAGCCTTAGAAGAAGTAGTACAAAGATTTCTGGTACGAGGATATGATAGGAAGAATCTGATGAGGCTCAAAAATGAGGTGATGATGATCCCTAGGGATCAACTGTTGAATCCATGCACGAAGCAAATGTCCAATAAGATTCCGTTGGTTACTGAATATACCACCGCTAGTGGGGTACTCCCTAGAGCAACGAAGGCCCTATGGCCTATCGTTACCTCTGATAGGGACTTACCATGTTTTAAGAACAAAACTATCATGCCAAGTTATAAAAGGGGGAGGAATCTCGGTGATTTATTGGTGAAAACTGATGTGACCCCTAAACGAATGATGATTAATACTAAAGGATGCTTCAAATGTTTAACATGTGAGACCTGTTGTTACATGGAAACGGGCCCCTGTTTTATACATCCAATCACCCGGAGATCCCATCGGATTCAACATTATGTGACCTGTACAACTCAGTTTGTAATTTACGCTATCTTCTGCCCATGTGGACTCGTGTATGTAGGCCAGACCATTAGGACATTTAGGGAGCGTATGGCCCTACATCGCTCTGCGATCAGGGGGGCCCTGGATGGGAAGAAAAATGACCAGCCGGTTGCTCGCCATTTCAAAACGGCGAACCATAAACTATCTGACTTACGATATAAGATCTTGGACCATGTACCGGTATTGACACGTGGTGGTGATAGAGCGAAGGTACTGGCACAAAAAGAAGCCAGATGGATTTTTTCCCTGAATTCTCTGACCCCTCATGGTCTTAATGAGCAAATGCCTTGGAATGTCTTTTTATAATATCTCACAACCATGTATATATCTTGGTCTACAGCTCTGGGCTTTCCGATAGGGGGTTATGGATGGGATCTTGAAGCTATGACATACTCTGGGAACACCTTACTTCTGGTGCTTGTGCTTGATCTTAATGACATTGAAATATACGTGTGTATTATGGTGACTATGACTATCTTTTATGCATGACGACTGTGTCTTATAAGGTGTCCTCTCATATTACTGCATGCTTCAATTTTTCATTCTCCTGCTTTTAATCTTTCAGTAACATCTTAGTTTCCAGCACTTCTGCACTTTTTGCTTATATATACACAATTGTCTCTCTCCAATGTTCAGCTTCCTGGTGCCGCGGCTGGAGTACACAGTGCGTCCGGTTACTTGGCAACGGTATGACGTCATCGACGGACGCCGCTGACTCAGTCCCGGAGCACGCGTGTGGCTCGTCACTGGCGTCCGGAAGTGTGAAGATGCGAGACCTTACACGAGGTGGCTATTTAGGTGAGTACACATGTGGTTTCTGTTCTTTGGTTTGTTTTTCTTTTGTTTTTCTAGCACTGTGCACCTTGAAAAAAACGCCTGTGAGGCGTTGAAACGTCGGTTTTGCTTTTTTGCACTATGTATTGATTTTTTTGAGCATATTTATAAAAGCTATTTTCCTTTAAAAAATCCATGGAGTGCCGCCTGGTCTCTGGAGGATGATTAAGTATAGCTACACCCAGGGGACTGTATTAATGATATATATATATATATATATATAATAGTGATGTGCACCGGAAATTTTTCGGGTTTTGTGTTTTGGTTTTGGATTCGGATCCACGGCCGTGTTTTGGATTCGGACGCGTTTTGGCAAAACCTCCCTGAAATTTTTTTGCCGGATTCGGGTGTGTTTTGGGTTCGGGTGTTTTTTTACAAAAACCCCTCAAAAACAGCTTAAATCATAGAATTTGGGGGTCATTTTGATCCCATAGTATTATTAACCTCAATAACCATAATTTCCACTCATTTCCAGTCTATTCTGAACACCTCACACCTCACAATATTATTTTGAGTCCTAAAATTTGCACCGAGGTTACTGGATGGCTAAGCTAAGCGACCCAAGTGGCCGACACAAACACCTGGCCCATCTAGGAGTGGCACTGCAGTGTCAGACAGGATGGCACTTCAAAAAAATTGTCCCCAAACAGCACATGATGCAAAGAAAAAAAGCGGTGCAATGAGGTAGCTGTGTGACTAAGTTAAGCGACCCAAGTGGCCGACACAAACACCTGGCCCATCTAGGAGTGGCACTGCAGTTTTCTAGCGACAGGATGAGTGCTTCCATCCTCATGTGAATCTGAACCACTAGCCATGAACATAGGCCAGGGCCTCAGCCGTTCCTAGCCACTCCGTGTCGTAAATGGCATATTGGCAAGTTTACGCTTCTCATCAGACGCTTTTAATTTTGATTTTTGGGTCATTTTACTGAACTTTTGTAGTATACTTGACGACACAGAGGTAGAGCAGTGGACTACTGTACCGTACTGCTATATATATACTGGTGGTCACAGCTAAATTCTGCACTGTCCTCCTACTATATACTGCGCACAACTAAAATGCAGCACAGGTATGGATGCATAGTATACTTGACGACACAGAGGTAGAGCAATGGACTACTGTACCGTACTGCTATATATATATACTGGTGGTCACAGCTAAATTCTGCACTGTCCTCCTACTATATACTGCGCACAACTAAAATGCAGCACAGGTATGGAATGGATGCATAGTATACTTGACGACACAGAGGTAGAGCAATGGACTACTGTACCGTACTGCTATATATATACTGGTGGTCACAGCTAAATTCTGCACTGTCCTCCTACTATATACTGCACACAACTAAAATGCAGCACAGGTATGGAATGGATGCATAGTATACTTGACGACACAGAGGTAGAGCAATGGACCACTGTACCGTACTGCTATATATATACTGGTGGTCACAGCAAAATTCTGCACTGTCCTCCTACCATATACTACAATGCAGCACAGATATGGAGCGTTTTTCAGGCAGAGAACGTAGATATTTTCAGCACACTGAGCACAGATATTTGCAAGCACACTGAGCACAGATATTTGCAGCACACTAAGCACAGATATTTGCAAGCACACTGAGCACAGATATTTGCAGCACACTGAGCACAGATATGGAGCATTTTTCAGGCAGAGAACGTAGATATTTTCAGCACACTGAGCACAGATATTTGCAAGCACACTGAGCACAGATATTTGCAGCACAGTGAGCACAGATATTTGCAGCACACTGAACACAGAAACTGAGAGAACGCAGCCACGTCCTCTCGCTATCATCTCCAAAGCACAAGTGAAAATGGTGCCGACATGCGGCTCCTTATATAGAATACGAATCTCGCGAGAATCTGACAGCGGGATGATGACGTTCGGGCGCGCTCGGGTTAACCGAGCAAGGCGGGAAGATTTGAGTCTGCCTCGGAACCGTGTAAAATGGGTGAAGTTCGTGGGGGTTCGGATCCCGAGGAACCAAACCCGCTCATCACTAATATATATATATATAAAAAATGTCTTCCCCCCCATTCACCATACATACACTCACATCACTTTGTCACCGCACATAATCAAAGCTTTCATCTGTGTCATTCTTAGCCTAGCGGTAATGTCGATGGTTGCCATGCCCTTCACCATAAGTTCGATTCCTTCAAATGTTCCAAGTGTACATTTTTTAAACAATATCAAACTCTGCTGTGTTTTAAATTTTATACTGAATATTATGCTTTCCATTGCTTTTGTAGTCTCATGCTACAGTATCACACAACGTGACTTGTGCGTCTTTATACGCAGTGCTGAAATACAATCTCTGACAGGCCTTAGAGATGAATTCAGGGACCCCAGATCGCTGTATAAAGTAGTCATCAGTGCCCTAACCCGAAATTTCAATCTGCAAAAACATGCTATTAAAAAGACGCACTAAGGGGGTAATTCAGAGTTGATCGCAGCCGCAAATTTGTTAGCAGTTGGGCAAAACCATGTGCACTTCAGTGAGGGGGGGGGGGTAGATGTATCATGTGCAGAGAGAGTTAGATTTGGGTGGGGTGTGTGAAAACTGAAATCTAAATTGCAGTGTAAAAATAAAGCAGCCTGTATTTACCCTGCACAGACACTATATACCCCACCCAATTCTAACTCTCTCTGCACATGTTATTTCTCCTGCAGGGTCCACAGGTTATCCACAGGATAACAATGGGATATGATGAAGCGACAGCTGATTTGCACCAACCGGTCAAAGCTTTTCGGCCTCCCAGCATGCAATGTGCCTTTCCATATATCCCCGCCTCCTGGCCCAGGCAAATCAGTTTTTTGTTTGGTGCGGCAGGAGCCGGACCATGGTCAGAGGGCTGCTGGTTTATAGCAGCCCTAAGCTTTCTTATTAAATTTTTATAGTCTTAAGATTTTTTCTGAGCAATCTTTCTAAACAGCGTCTTGGAGTGACTCTTTCTAAGGTTCTTGGAGCGACTCTTTCTAAGGTACGTTACCTTAGAAAGAGTCGCTCCAATAACTCTGCGCCGAGTCGCGACAACACTTACCCACGAGTACAGTGCTGTTTCGGCGGGAGTCTGTGTCGGATATACTAGCAGGTCCAGCAGACGTTACCAGGCTGTGGCCGGAGCACGGGGAGTAGGTAAGGCATCGGTTCTGCTTAGAAGGGGAATACGGACACAGCCGCACTGTTTTGGGAGGAGACTAGCAAACAGTCGCTGATGCGGCTGCCACCCTGGGTGCACCAGCGGTAGGCCTTAGGGATCAGAGGCTCCAGGAATAGTATGAGGCCGCGATCCCTAGGGTTGATGTCAGCAGTGGGGAGTCAGACGCTCTCCTGGTCGCCCCTCCGCCAGGTTCATGACCAGTTTCCCCCGAGTCACCCGCCATGAACTGTTTCCTGCTTCCGTCTCAGACGCTGTACACGAAGGAGACCCAGTCACAGCATAGGCAGCTGTGTGACTGGTGCATCTGTGTTCACTGAGTGTCTGTGTTCACTATAGGTTTATGAAGCCATAGCCAGATTAAGGGGGGGTTGCAGGGCATACCGTACCCCGGGTCTCCCATTGTTAGGGCCCCCCCCCCCCAGCCAGAGCACATCGCTAGCTTTCCCTCTCACACAGTAGCAGAACCAAACAGCCAGAATGCGAGCAGGACAATATGCATTGCAGGGAGAGTATCAGGTTTTATGAGCTACTGATTGAGTTTTCCGACCAGTGGAGAGATAGGAGGGTGGAGAGAGCTGTAAGTGACACAGGTATCCCATCTCCTCCTCTCTGCCTGGGTGTCTGAGTCCTATGTAACCTGTTGTCTGAGTGTCTAGAGAGAGACACACACATGCAGAGTCCTCCTGAATCCTGCCCCAGTGTGTAAGTAGTACAGATGCTGCTGCTGCTATTCTTGCATGTGACAAGATAAATTATAGATTTTTTTTTCTATGTGTATTCTAAGGTTAAGTTGTCTTTGTTCCACTACAAGAAAATGTTATAAAATATTTGTCTTTCAATTAGGTGGAGCTATAAACAGTAACCAGGCATTATTAAACTATTAGTTTAAATCTAATATACCCCATTGGCTTAAATGTAATATACACAATCCATACACCCTAACATGACCCAGTCCTGGAAGGATAACATGCTATTTTAAATTATGATTGCAATCACCTGTGTTGAAACACCTTTCTTATCTATTAAATAGTTCAACACAGGTGATGCCAATCAAATATTAAGAAGGAAGTCCAGCTAGAAAGCATTTTGTCCCTCCTGGAATGGCTCATGTTGGGGGTATACACAATCTAAAATACACTCCCCAGCCTTCCACCGGGGGCCCCCTTGTCTTAAGTGCCCCAGTCCCCCCCCCCCCCCCCCCCAAGGCTTAATCCAGCCCTGCATGGAGTAGCAGTGTACACTAGTAGCGTCTGGATTCACTCAGTGTTCGCTAACGTATTGATCGGTCCTGGAAGTGAGGTGAGTCTCCCTGTATTCCAATCTACTGAGTGTGGATAATAAAGCACTAAGTCTCTATCTACCCTTTTGAGTATGAATAGTTAGATAAGTGCCTATTGCATATGAGTCTGTATACTATTACTGTTGTTTCTTTCGCTATGCGTCTGAATACATTAGATCTGCTTAAACATAATTCAGTAATATGTTCTTCTACATACTTAAAATGTAGTTGTAGTTGATGAGGTGCTCATATTGCTTATTATACTAATGTATAACATGTGACTGACTGCTAGTGTGATTGCTGCCTTTACTATATTTCTGTCAGTTTTGTTTTATTCCGATCCTCAATGCAGGTGCATGGGTAGAGTCAGATTGCATGTCACTTTAAGAAGCTTAAAGTGATTACAGTCACAAATTGTGTAGTACACTGTGGAAGTGCTGATTATTTATCATGTCTAGGAGTGGCAAAGGTGAGGAAGATACACTCACAGCAACACCAACACTCATATCATGTTTGTCTTGCAAATCTGTGTTATCCTCTCAGGATCTGGTTCAGGATGGATTGTGTGCAAATTGTTTTAACTTTCACCAGGAGTTATTGAAAAATACAAGGCAGATTCAGGTGCAGATGGATCCACCTTGGGCTATGTTTGCACAGACTTTATCCAATATAGCTGAACGGATAATTCTTCCAACTCCTGTACCAGACATAGGTTACACTATTAACCCTTACATGCAGCTCCCCACCTATGGTGTATCACTTCCAGCAGCAGCCTCTCAAAAGAAACAAGCTGATAAGCCGGTGGTAAGTAAATCTTCACCCTCACAGGCTTTACATGATTCAGATGAGGATTCATCAGAAGATGAAAGCTCAATTAATTCTACTTCGGCTTACAAAGAGGAGGAGGAAGGTCTCAGCTCAGTGGATATAGCTGAGTTAATTAAAGCAATGAAATCCATTCTATCCTTAGAGGATTCCGCAGAGCTTGTGTTAAAAACCAAGGCACCTGTGTTTAAATGTCCCAAAACAGTTAAGACTGAGATTCCAGGATCAGATCAACTGACGGAAGAACTCATGTAAGAGGCTTGGGCTACGCCCAATAAGTTTAGAATTCCTAAGAAATGGAATTCCAATTATCCTCTTCCAGCTGGGGATTGTTTAAAAAGGGAGGTAGCTCCTGAAGTAGATATGCATGTAATTCGATTAGTGCCAAAATCTACATCACCTTTGCCTTCAATATCATTAAATGATGTCACGGATAGGAGAGTGGATGGTTTTCTAAAAAACATTTTTTCCCTGATGGGGCAGTCATAAGACCAGCCATGGCTTCAGCTTGGATGGCAAAAGCAGTGGCTGCCTGGGCTGATAAATTGGAGGGGGATTTTTCAATAGCTTCTAGAGAACAAAAATCCCATATAGCACATATAAAACAGGCTGCAATGTACTTGGAAGAAGCAGCATTGGATATGGGTACTATTGCCTCCAGGGCATCAGCTTCAACAATAGATGCTCGCAGAGCAGTTTGGCTACGCACATGGAAAGCTGATTCAGAATCTAAGAATGTTTTGGAATCTTTGCCCTATTCTGGAGATATTCTTTTTGGTAAAGAATTGACAGATATTTTGGTGTCAGAAGCAGACTGCAAGAAGGTCAAGTTTCCTTCCACATACAAATTCAAACCTAAAGTTCCGGCTTTTCGACCCCTTCGGTCTCAAGGAAAAGCTAAAGGAAAAAGTGATGGCAAGCAGCAGCCAATACAACAAGTCTGGTAAGACTAAGAAGCATTGGGCTACCAGAGGATCTGGCAGCAGTCTACAACAGATGCCTGGGTGCAGAAAGCGGTATCTCTAGATTATGCTTTTGACTTCAAGAAGCACCCTCCTCGAAGGGTGTACAAGCCTATCTCGGGTAGAGACGAAGGCCAGGGCTTTGTTAGAGGCAGTTCAGAAATTGCTTCAGTCAAGAGTAGTCATTCCAGTTCCTCATGCACAACGAGGACAGGGTTTTTACTCCAATCTGTTTTTAGTTCAGAAGCCAAATGGGTCATTTCGGCCCATTCTCAATCTCAAAGTGCTGAACAAATACATTTGGGTACCTCGGTTTCACAAGGAGACGTTACGTTCCATCATTTTGGCCATGGAGCAAGAAGATTATATGGTATCTCTGGATATACATGATGCTTACCTACATGTTCCTATAGCACTGTCCCATCAGTGCTATCTCAGGTTCGCTATCCTCAAACAGCATTTTGAGTTCCGGGCCCTACCTTTTGGGTTAGCTACAGCCCCCAGAGTATTTACCAAGATTATGGTAGTAATGGCAGCTTATCTCCGCCAGCAGTGGATAAGAATACTTCCATACCTCCACAATCTTTTAATCCTGGCACAAAAGTTCCACTCGAGGCCTCTGCAGCGTCTGATTCTTGCCAAATGTAATGGGTTGCATCAGACGATAAAAACACAGACTATGGTTCTTACAATAAAAGTAAGAAGGTCATTAGCCAAAACCTTTATTCATTGGTGCAGCGAATGGAAAATGGACGCTAAGTCTTTCAGAGTTTCCAGGGTCTTAGCATTCCTTCAGGCAGGAATGGATAAAGGTTTGAAGGTGACTTCCTTGAGAGTGCAAGAAATTGCCAATTTACAGCATGTGCATACAATTTTTCCAGGAAATGCTGCGCATTCAACCTCCTTTTGTTCCTCCTACAGTGCCTTGGGACTTAAGTCTAGTCCTGAAGGCCCTTCAAGTTCCCCCGTTTGAACCACTTAATAAAGTGGATCTTAAATGGTTGACAGCTAAAGTTCTCTTTCTACCGGCTATGGCGTCAGCTAGAAGAGTATCAGATTTAGGGGCATTGTCATGTCGTTCCCCATTTCTGATTTTTTTTATCCAGATAAAGCAGTTCTCAGAACTAGATCTGGGTATCTTCCGAAGGTGGTGTCTAAATTCCACCTTAATGAAGAAATTGTAGTCCCAGCTTTCCAGGTACCGGCCTTTCTGCGAGAGATGCATCGCTGGACATGGTCCGTGCATTAATGATCTATGTGGAACATACCAGTGCCATCAGAAAGACAGATTATCTCTTCATTCTCTACGGATTTCACAAGAGGGGGTGGCCTGCTGATAAGCAGATGCTGGCAAGATGACTTCGGATGACGATTTCAGAAGCATATTCTCAGGCTGATCTCCCTGTTCCGGCTAATGTCTCTGCTCACTCTACTCGTAAGGTAGGTCCATCATGGGCAGCACAACGTGGTGCTTCAGCAGAACAGATATGTAAGGCGGCCACATGGTCTACCATTAACACATTCATTAGACATTATGCCTTGGACACCTTTTACCTTTGACTCTGAATTCGGGAGAAGTATTCTCTTGTCCAATAAGGAGTGTCCCCACCACAGAATTGCTTTTGGAAATCCCATTGTTATACTGTGGATAGCCTGTGGACCCTGCCGGAGAAATATACGTTATGGTAAGAACTTACCATTGATAACGGTATTTCTCCAGGGATCCCACCCTAACGCAAATGATTTGAGGATCCTTTTACTCACTAACCTCTTCCTTCTTGCACGGAAGGGTGTGCATGTGTGTTCTTCTTGCCTGATTAGGGCTCGCTACGAGTGCTCCTGCCTTGAGCTTTGGAATACAACTGATTTGCCTGGGCCAGGAGGTGGGGATATATGGAAGGGCCTGTTGCATGCTGGGAGGCCGAAAAGCTTTGACCAATTGGTGCAAATCCAATGTCACTTCATCATATCCCATTGTTATCCTGTGGATCCTGTGGACTTAGCAGAAATACCGTTATCATTGGTAATTCTTACCATAACGTATATATCTGCCACACCTGCAGTGCACATGGTTTTGCCCAACTGCTAACAAATTTGCTGCTGCAAACAACTCTGAATTACCCCCTAAGGCAATAACAATAGAAAGTGCAGTATTACTGTAGCTATGTTTGACACAATACTGGGTAAAAAAAACAACAAAAAAAAAACAATCCAAATGATTTTGCCCCCTGGATATATAGGATGCATATCTGCAGATCCCTATTGCTCCCTCACATCAGCAATATCTACGTTTGATTATAGGCAATCAACATTATCAATTCTGGGCTCTGCCATTTGGACTGTTTAGGCTCCAAAATTTTCACCAAAATGATGGCAGTCATGGCAGCATAGTTGCGTTTTCAGGGAGTCAGACTACTTCCCTATCTGGACAACTTACTACTTCTGGCTACTTCACAACAAGTATTGCTCAGCCATCTTCAACTCATGTTGACATACCTTCAGACACACGGTTGGCTCATCAATTGGAAAAAGTCCTCCCTCATACCATCCCAGCGGATGTTGTATTTGGGAGCCCTATTGGACTCGGCAAGTCAGCGTCTCTTTCTGCCAGCAGAAAAATTCTCCAAGTTGAAGAACAGGGTTCACCAGCTGCTCCAGTCAAGCAGAGTGTCCATTCACTCAGCCATGCATGCCCTAGGACTGATAATCTCTACCTTTGACATGATAGAGTATGCTCAGTTCCGTTCTTGTCCTTTACAACAGCTGATCCTGGTCAAATGGAATGGCCAACCTCATCTGATCAGATCTCAAATGATGATTCTCTCTCTGGAGGTCCGCTTGTCCCTCACTTGGTGGCTCCACATGGCCCACTTGGACAAAGGATGGCCCTTTTGGGTTCCGGACTGGGTTTTTCTCATCATGGACAAATCCTTAACTCTGGCACAAACTGTTCTTCAAGGCAGATCTGCTCAGGTTCAGTCCAACAATGCCACCTTATGCTTGTCTTAATCACCAGGGTGGCACTCGCAGCCAAGTGGCGATGCTGGAAGTGGCTCACATTCTCAGGTGGGCAAAACATCACTTTCCAGCTATCTCTGCCGTATACATTCCGGGAACCCTCAAGTGGGAAGCAGATTTCCACAGTCACCAGTATGTTCACAAGCGAGAATGGTCCCTTCATCCAGAAGTCTTCCAACTTCTAGTGGACAAGTGGGGTCTCCCAGATGTCGACCACATGGCCTCGTGACACAACCACAAGGTTCCGGTGTATGGATTCCAATCCTGGTATCCACATGCAGCATTTGTGGATGCTTTCTCCATCAAGTGGACCTTCCATCTCATGTACATCTTTCCTCTAGTGTCCCTTCTGCCAAGGGTTCGGTGGAAACTCAAACAGGAAAGAGCCAACCTCATTGTGGTAGTCCCATTGTGGCCCAGACGCATTGGTTCTTCGAGTTACAAGGCATCTCAGTAGGCGTTCCTCTTCCACTTCCACTATGCCAGGACCTCTTGTCTCAGGGACTGTGTCTACACCCAGACCAGCCAAGTCTTTCTTTGGCGGTGTGGCTCTTGAGACTTCCATACTGAGGGTGAAAGGCTTTGCTAAGTAGTGCAAACCATGCTTCAGGCTCGAAAGCCGGCCTCTGCCTGCATCTACTACCGAATTTGGCATATTTACTTCTAGTGGTGTACTTCCAGACACTACAGTATATCCCTGCTGTCTTCCAGATTTCCATAATTCTGGCATTCTTGCAATGGGGATTAAGCCGTGACCTTCGCCTGGCTTCTCTCAAAGTGCATATCTCTGCTTTGTCTGTAGGGCTTCAATGCAGGATTGGTCCTCTACTGGATGTCCGCACCTTCCTACAGGGCGTTCTCTGGGTCCAGCCTCCCTATGGTCCTCCTGTGGCTCAGTGGGATCTGTCTTTGGTTCTGTACATTCTTCAACAGGCTCCCTTTGAACCTTTGAAAATAGTTGACCTAAAATGGCTAGTTGCTAAGACCTTATTCCTCCTGGCCATTGCATCTGGCAGACAGATATCTGACTTGAACGCTCTCCCATGTCACCCTCCTTTCCTGATTATTCATCCGGACAGAGCTGTACTTCGTACCAGACCGGGTTACCTACCTACGGGGGTCTCCCGTATCCATTTGAATGAGTATATTGTAGTTCCGGCCTTCGTCTCCTCAGATATCTCACCCACTGAGCGCTTTTTTGGATGTGGTCCATGCTCTCCATATCTATGTTGACCAGACCAGTTCTCTAAGGAGATCGGCTTCCCTCTTCATCCTTTATGGTTTTCAAAAATGCGGTTGGCCAGCTAACAAACAGACTCTGGGCCTACTGTAATTCAGACCCGATCGTAGGGCTTCGATCAGCCACCCTGACATGAAGAGGGACTTCCAGCACAGAGCTAGTCCACCCCACATGTCTGGCCCTCCCCCTGCCATACGGGTGCAAAAGCATCACACGGCGGCGATGCTAGCGCACTCGGCGAGTAAGTCCCTAGTTGCGCAGCATTGCTTCGCTGGTAGGCAACTTTTTGCCACATCCTGGGTTGCAGCGGTTGCGTGTGATGCCACGCAGCCACCTCAGCCCACCCCCCACACAGTCCAAGCTCACCTGCGTTGCCTGGACTGCGCCCCCAAAATGGCATCTAAATGCCCCCTCCCCGCCCCCTCCCACCCAGCAACCGCCTCTGCCTGTCAATCAGGTAGAAGCGATCACTGGGCTGAGATGCCGATCGCATCTCTAGCCTGCACATGTGCACTGCGGTGCATGCGCAGTTCAGACTTGATCGCCTGCTGTGCAAAAACGCACAGCAGCGATCATGTCTGAATTAGCCCCTCTGGCCAGATGGATTAGAATGGCAATCACACAAGCATACTCTCAAGCTGGTCTTCCAGTCCCAACATCTATCTCTGCTCATTCTACTCGGTCTGTTGGACTGTCATGGGCGTGTCCGCTGAACAATTCTCCAAGGCGGCTATGTGGTTTTCAATCCACACCTTTCTTAGGTTCTATGCCTTTGATACATTCGCCTCCCAGGAAGCTTCATTTGGACGCCAGATACTCTTATCCACTCAGGAGCATCCCCACCCTTGAAGTACTGCTTTAGGACATCCCCAATGTAATACCTGTGGATCCCTATGGAACCCGAAGAAGAAAAGGAGAGTTATGGTAGACTTACCATTGTTATCTCTCTTTCTTCAAGGTCCATAAGGTCCACTGGGCGCCCACCCTGACGCACCAGGTCTATATAGGTTTGCGGCCTTGGTCACTGGTTCCCTTTCCTGTCTGTGAGAGTGTGTTCTTATATGTACCATGTCTTCTCTCTGGTTCCGCTTCCTACTTTCGGCTTGTTAACAAAACTGACCTGCCTGAGCAAGGAAGCGGTGTTATGGTGAGAGGTACCGGAGCATCCTGGGATATCTGAAAGGCTTAACTCTATGGTGCCCAGGTCGGATCCTACCATCTATAACCCAATCTAGTCCCTGTGGACCATATGGACCTCGAAGAAAGAGAGTTAACAAAGGTAAGTCTACCATAGCTCTCCTTTTTGTATAACTCCTCCATCTACAATACCGAACATCACTCATGTGCCAGATACAGTGTTAGAGTGCAGCTTTAGCCAATGCACACTGAATAATACTCTGGAATGTACAGTATACATGATAGATGGATTCGTAAACAATTGAAAGTCTTCAATATTATTTTTGTTTTGTGTGCAGGTTAAGCAAAGTGACTGGAGAACTATTTTGGGGAAGGAGGGTGAGGATGAGTTACGTCAATGTCCAATCTCCAAGATTGATGAACAATAGGCTTCAGTCCCAGTATACTGTATATGAACACCCAGGCGTCTTTGGGTTGCCACTGATAAATATAATTTTCTTTATTACGTGGTAGTGGATGAATAAAGGTATTATGGGCCTAAGTCAGCATGATTTGTAGTTGTGCGAATTTTGTAGCATGCGGGGGGCATCACAGGGCAATGCCGCCCCGTATATTGGGACCTTCCCCATGCTAAAATGTGAGCACTTCGCTACACAGCGAAGCGCTCGTATGATTAGGATAGCACCCTGTCTCTGCAGCCTAGCTGCAAATGCAGTCTCTGGGCCACAATCTTTAGGGTTGCAGTTGCTGCGCGTGACGTCATGCAGCCAAACATGGCCCGTCCCACAAACAGTCCACCAGATAGCAATTTCAGCACTTTTATGATTCATGCGGAACCGGGCCCTAAGTGCAGCTATACAATAAGTGTTATAAAACTAAATTAAATAAAAATTATCCTTTTTTTTTAATGGACACTATTTCAAACTTTGCATACACAGTATACTATATACATTATAATTACATACATGAATAATACATGCAATATGGTAACTCTGCTTGGCTTTTCCAATTATATGATGGAAGACAGAGTTTCTCCAGTTGCTTGTCGTAAATGGAGCAAATCCTGGTTTATCTGGAAAAATGTGTCTGCCTTAGTAGAAACTGTCTGCTATGGAGTCACTACTGTGACTGTTTGTCCATAAATATTGTAATTACAGTATTTGTTACAGACAATAGCGAATTGATACATATTGTTGTAATACATAGATACACAAATAAACCTGGTCCATTAGTCCTTTAGTGCAATCTTTCCTGACTACCTACAGCCCAGCTACTGACTGGAGGTCTCTGTGACAACACCATGTATAGCTGTAGATCAAAATCCTGACAGTACTTAATCCCCAAACCCCTACCCCTAATCCTATCCCTAACCCACCCCTCCTGCAACTAACCTCTCTCTACCATAGACTATCCCTAACCCACCACTCCTGCAAATAACCTCTCTCTACCATAGACTATCCCTAACCCACCCCTCCTGCAACCAGGGCCGTATTTTCGTATGGGCTCAATGGGCTCTTGCCCAAGGGCCCCAGGAGTTTAAGGGCCTTAGGCTGATAGCTGAGGGTTCCCTATTTCCAGGGGTACCAGGTTTTTGAAAATCGGCCCTGGGGAACTGGAAATATCCGACTTGAAAGCAGGGGTCCCCATCCAAGCCTGTTAATTGCTCTTCCCAGCCAGATATCGCGGGTTCTGTATGACTTAGAGTTTCTCTGATGATATAACCAAAAATCTGGGACTCTCCCCTTTTAGTGGACACTGGCAGTTTGTCTCTACTATGCCCAGAACCAGAGATATCAGCCTTCCAGCAGCTGGTCCCTGCTCCAGCTCCACACGCCTAATATGCAGTTTTAGATTTTCGTTGGTGGATTGCTCTGGCTCCTGAACTCTGATCCCCAAGTCCACAGCACCTCCTGAAAGGTGGGACTCTCTAGTTTTTTTATCCCATTCAAAGCTAAGAAATATATTTTCAGGAACATGAGATATCTGCAGTCAAGCAAGCTGCCCTCCCACCAGAAAATTATCAATATTAAGCCCACTCCACTATCCACCCCTCCCCTACGTATTAAACACCCCCTACCACCCTGGAAGTTATGTACCAGGGCCCTTCATTCAGCCCAATGCCCCCTTCTACAGTTTAGTCTCATCTGTGCAGTAAAGGAGTAATTATAAGAAATTACTGCTACAGGTCCAACACACTGAGCGAAAGATAGTACACCCCCTACAACCCGCGGGACATCAAAGCTGCCACTGATAGCACCCCCCACCGCTACCGCTGGAGGATAGGTAGGGGGCCCAGTGCATTGCTGTGCCCAGGGGCCTACACTGCTGTTAAGACGGCCCTGCCTGCAACTAACCTCTCCCTCCTGTAGCCTATCCTTAACCGTTCCCTCCCACAGCCTAAGAACATAGATGTCCACCGGATCCATCACAAAGTCCTCAGCAACTGCTTACGCAGCATTGACACAGAAATGAGAAACGCGACAGCAGCTGATAGCAGAAACATGCCCTGAAAACGGCAGTGACCCACCTGCATTTTTGCTACCACACCCTGTTACCTCCCCCATACGGTCCCTTCTTGTCAATCACTCTCAGTTTAAATCCTCACAAGAGGTACCTTGACACGTGCGCAGTGCAATTGCAGCACATACGCAGACTACTGATAATCGCTCTGTTGTGTGAACATTAGTATTGCGTGAAAATTGGAATCAAGCCCTGTGTACAGTAGGACAACACAAGCTGCCAATGCCGCATGCTGTGACTTGTAGTTGTAGGAGCTAGCGAGATTGTACCAGGTTTAGTAGACTGTTTTTCAGTTTCGAGCAATAAAATTTTGTAAGTGAAGGTTCCAGTAATAATAAAATATACATATACACACCCGGGCGCTGGAAAGTGCAAGGATGGGGATGCCCACTTCCAGCTTCTAAGGATGGTGCATTACCGTCTGGTGTGTCCTCAGGTGTTTTGGATAGGATTCGGTTTTTGGTTCAATTAAAAATTGAGAAAAAATTAATCTATAATCATCAATAAAAAAAATTTAAAAAATGTATAAAACAGCAAAAATCGTGCCATTTTTACAATCCAAAACCCAAATCCAAATTCCGAGCCATGGGAAGAGTCCTGGTTTGGATCGGAGCTCCTCGGGAGATCTGTACCGGCTTTTGGTTCGGTTCAGATTTACAAAATTCATGTGGATTCACAATTCTGGAGATTCGAACTGCACATCTCTAATGTAAACTTGATTAAGAGAACCAGAAAGCTATCCCTAATAAATTACAGAATTCTATCTACATTAGTCGAATTGTACATTACAGTACTCGCCTAATGGCCCTTTTCACCTCTTGGTTCCTCAGACTGTATATAAATGGATTCAGCATTGGAGTCATTACTGTATATAATACAGAAGCAATCTTGTCTTGTGTCTTTACGACTTTGGAGGGAGAGCGCAGGTAAGTGAAGAAAATGGTCACATAGAAGATGGAGACACACGTGAGATGTGAGGAGCAGGTGCTGAATGCTTTCCGCCTGCCCTCAGCAGACTTCATCCGTAGAATGGAAGTAATGATGAAGATGTATGAGATCAGGATGATTAGAAATGGCACCAAGGCACAAGAAGCTACAATACAAACAGCTTCCATGACACAGGTGAAAGTATCAGAGCAGGACAGCTGGAGCAGTGGAGAGAGGTCACAGTAGAAGTGGTCTATAAGGTTGGATCCACAGAACTGGAGGCTGAATATACAGCTGATCTGCACAGATGATTGCATGAAGCTGATGGAGAAAGCCAGGACAACCAAATACATAGTTATGTTCTTAGTCATTATAGAGACATAATGGAGAGGGTGGCAGATGGCAACATACCTGTCATATGCCATGTTTGCAAGAAGTATACATTCAGTACATACCAGGGCAGCATAGAAGAAGAACTGAAGGGCACACCCAACAAATGTGATGGCCTTCCTCGTGGAGAAAAGGTCGGAGATCATTTTAGGAGTTATAACTGAGGAGTAGAAAACATCCACCAGGGAGAGGTAGCTCAGGAAGAAGTACATTGGAGTTCGGAGGTTGGAGCTGATATGGACAATGGCCATCAAACCGATGTTCCCCACTAAAGTCACAATGTAGACAAGTGAGAAGAGTATGAAGAGGAATGGGGTGAGTTTCCCGTTGTCAGTGAGTCCAGAAAACACAAACACTCTCACTTGGGTCTTGTTCATGATGTCCATTAATTTCTCTATATGTTGTGGGGAAGAAAAATATTAATGAAGCTATAGAAAGTAACCATGCTAATATTACATAGTGTAATGCAACTGGTAACAAGGGACTATGTCCAAGGACAGGAACTGAACCACACTGTATGGGCAGATGTTAAAAAAACCTTCTAAATTAACAAGTGAGATGTTGTTTATAGCAACCAACCAGCTTCTACTTATTATTTATCTAGTACATTCTATAAAATTTAAATATGAGTTTTGGATTGCAAAAATTAGATGATTTACGAGGTTTTTCATCATTTATGAAATTGATTTGTATCAATGATTATCAATTTTATTTATTGATTTTAAACCAAACTGAAATCCCAATCAAAACATTTGAGGGTGGTTTGCGAAAGCCAAAACCAAGACACGATAATGATTTAGTGCCAGAACCAATACACGGGGTCCACGCACGACTCTAGTCCTATTTGGAACATTTTATATAGTACATGTCACCCTATGTAACAAAGAGGGTGTAAATCCTTAGTGACTTCATCTTAGAATTTTATGAAAGACTCTTCAAATATCCAGAATGTATAACTTTAAGCGGAGGAGGCCTGCTTCTATGAAGACTAGTAAAGAGTAGAGATGAGCGCCTGAAATTTTTCGGGTTTTGTGTTTTGGTTTTGGGTTCGGTTCCGCGGCCGTGTTTTGGGTTCGACCGCGTTTTGGCAAAACCTCACCGAATTTTTTTTGTCGGATTCGAGTGTGTTTTGGATTCGGGTGTTTTTTTAAAAAAACACTAAAAAACAGCTTAAATCATAGAATTTGGGGGTCATTTTGATCCCATATTATTATTAACCTCAAAAACCATAATTTCCACTCATTTTCAGTCTATTCTGAATACCTCACACCTCACAATATTATTTTTAGTCCTAAAATTTGCACCAAGGTCGCTGGATGACTAAGCTAAGCGACACTAGTGGCCGACACAAACACCTGGCCCATCTAGGAGTGGCACTGCAGTGTCACGCAGGATGTCCCTTCCAAAAAACCCTCCCCAATCAGCACATGACGCAAAGAAAAAAAGAGGCGCAATGAGGTAGCTGACTGTGTGAGTAAGATAAGCGACCCTAGTGGCCGACACAAACACCGGGCCCATTTAGGAGTGGCACTGCAGTGTCACGCAGGATGTCCCTTCCAAAAAACCCTCCCCAATCAGCACATGACGCAAAGAAAAAAAGAGGCGCAATGAGGTAGCTGACTGTGCGAGTAAGATTAGCGACCCTAGCGGCCGACACAAACACCGGGCCCATTTAGGAGTGGCACTGCAGTGTCACGCAGGATGTCCCTTCCAAAAAACCCTCCCCAATCAGCACATGACGCAAAGAAAAAAAGAGGCGCAATGAGGTAGCTGACTGTGTGAGTAAGATTAGCGACCCTCGTGGCCGACACAAACACCGGGCCCATTTAGGAGTGGCACTGCAGTGTCACGCAGGATGTCCCTTCCAAAAAACCCTCCCCAATCAGCACATGACGCAAAGAAAAAAAGAGGCGCAATGAGGTAGCTGACTGTGTGAGTAAGATTAGCGACCCTAGTGGCCGACACAAACACCGGGCCCATTTAGGAGTGGCACTGCAGTGTCACGCAGGATGTCCCTTCCAAAAAACCCTCCCCAATCAGCACATGACGCAAAGAAAAAAAGAGGCGCAATGAGGTAGCTGACTGTGTGAGTAAGATTAGCGACCCTAGTGGCCGACACAAACACCGGGCCCATTTAGGAGTGGCACTGCAGTGTCACGCAGGATGTCCCTTCCAAAAAACCCTCCCCAATCAGCACATGACGCAAAGAAAAAAAGAGGCGCAATGAGGTAGCTGACTGTGTGAGTAAGATTAGCGACCCTAGTGGCCGACACAAACACCGGGCCCATTTAGGAGTGGCACTGCAGTGTCACGCAGGATGTCCCTTCCAAAAAACCCTCCCCAAACAGCACATGACGCAAAGAAAAATAAAAGAAAAAAGAGGTGCAAGATGGAATTGTCCTTGGGCCCTCCCACCCACCCTTATGTTGTATAAACAAAACAGGACATGCACACTTTAACCAACCCATCATTTCAGTGACAGGGTCTGCCACACGACTGTGACTGATATGACGGGTTGGTTTGGACCCCCCCCAAAAAAGAAGCAATTAATCTCTCCTTGCACAAACTGGCTCTACAGAGGCAAGATGTCCACCTCATCATCACCCTCCGATATATCACCGTGTACATCCCCCTCCTCACAGATTATCAATTCGTCCCCACTGGAATCCACCATCTCAGCTCCCTGTGTACTTTGTGGAGGCAATTGCTGCTGGTCAATGTCTCCGCGGAGGAATTGATTATAATTCATTTTAATGAACATCATCTTCTCCACATTTTCTGGATGTAACCTCGTACGCCGATTGCTGACAAGGTGAGCGGCGGCACTAAACACTCTTTCGGAGTACACACTTGTGGGAGGGCAACTTAGGTAGAATAAAGCCAGTTTGTGCAATGGCCTCCAAATTGCCTCTTTTTCCTGCCAGTATAAGTATGGACTGTGTGACGTGCCTACTTGGATGCGGTCACTCATATAATCCTCCACCATTCTTTCAATGGTGAGAGAATCATATGCAGTGACAGTAGACGACATGTCCGTAATCGTTGTCAGGTCCTTCAGTCCGGACCAGATGTCAGCATCAGCAGTCGCTCCAGACTGCCCCTGCATCACCGCCAGCGGGTGGGCTCGGAATTCTGAGCCTTTTCCTCGCACCCCCAGTTGCGGGAGAATGTGAAGGAGGAGATGTTGACAGGTCGCGTTCCGCTTGACTTGACAATTTTCTCACCAGCAGGTCTTTCAACCCCAGCAGACTTGTGTCTGCCGGAAAGAGAGATCCAAGGTAGGCTTTAAATCTAGGATCGAGCACGGTGGCCAAAATGTAGTGCTCTGATTTCAACAGATTGACCACCCGTGAATCCTTGTTAAGCGAATTAAGGGCTCCATCCACAAGTCCCACATGCCTAGCGGAATCGCTCCGTGTTAGCTCCTCCTTCAATGTCTCCAGCTTCTTCTGCAAAAGCCTGATGAGGGGAATGACCTGACTCAGGCTGGCAGTGTCTGAACTGACTTCACGTGTGGCAAGTTCAAAGGGCATCAGAACCTTGCACAACGTTGAAATCATTCTCCACTGCGCTTGAGACAGGTGCATTCCACCTCCTATATCGTGCTCAATTGTATAGGCTTGAATGGCCTTTTGCTGCTCCTCCAACCTCTGAAGCATATAGAGGGTTGAATTCCACCTCGTTACCACTTCTTGCTTCAGATGATGGCAGGGCAGGTTCAGTAGTTTTTGGTGGTGCTCCAGTCTTCTGTACGTGGTGCCTGTACGCCGAAAGTGTCCCGCAATTTTTCTGGCCACCGACAGCATCTCTTGCACGCCCCTGTCGTTTTTTAAATAATTCTGCACCACCAAATTCAAGGTATGTGCAAAACATGGGACGTGCTGGAATTTGCCCATATTTAATGCACACACAATATTGCTGGCGTTGTCCGATGCCACAAATCCACAGGAGAGTCCAATTGGGGTAAGCCATTCCGCGATGATCTTCCTCAGTTGCCGTAAGAGGTTTTCAGCTGTGTGCGTATTCTGGAAACCGGTGATACAAAGCGTAGCCTGCCTAGGAAAGAGTTGGCGTTTGCGAGATGCTGCTACTGGTGCCGCCGCTGCTGTTCTTGCGGCGGGAGTCCATACATCTACCCAGTGGGCTGTCACAGTCATATAGTCCTGACCCTGCCCTGCTCCACTTGTCCACATGTCCGTGGTTAAGTGGACATTGGGTACAACTGCATTTTTTAGGACACTGGTGAGTCTTTTTCTGACGTCCGTGTACATTCTCGGTATCGCCTGCCTAGAGAAGTGGAACCTAGATGGTATTTGGTAACGGGGGCACACTGCCTCAATAAATTGTCTAGTTCCCTGTGAACTAACGGCGGATACCGGACGCACGTCTAACACCAACATAGTTGTCAAGGCCTCAGTTATCCGCTTTGCAGCAGGATGACTGCTGTGATATTTCATCTTCCTCGCAAAGGACTGTTGAACAGTCAATTGCTTACTGGAAGTAGTACAAGTGGGCTTACGACTTCCCCTCTGGGATGACCATCGACTCCCAGCAGCAACAACAGCAGCGCCAGCAGCAGTAGGCGTTACACGCAAGGATGCATCGGAGGATTCCCAGGCAGGAGAGGACTCGTCAGAATTGCCAGTGACATTGCCTGCAGGACTATTGGCATTCCTGGGGAAGGAGGAAATTGACACTGAGGGAGTTGGTGGGGTGGTTTGCGTGAGCTTGGTTACAAGAGGAAGGGATTTACTGGTCAGTGGACTGCTTCCGCTGTCACCCAAAGTTTTTGAACTTGTCACTGACTTATTATGAATGCGCTGCAGGTGACGTATAAGGGAGGATGTTCCGAGGTGGTTAACGTCCTTAGCCCTACTTATTACAGCTTGACAAAGGGAACACACGGCTTGACACCTGTTGTCCGCATTTCTGTTGAAATAGTTCCACACCGAAGAGCTGATTTTTTTGGTATTTTCACCAGGCATGTCAACGGCCATATTCCTCCCACGGACAACAGGTGTCTCCCCGGGTGCCTGACTTAAACAAACCACCTCACCATCAGAATCCTCCTGGTCAATTTCCTCCCCAGCGCCAGCAACACCCATATCCTCCTCATCCTGGTGTACTTCAACACTGACATCTTCAATCTGACTATCAGGAACTGGACTGCGGGTGCTCCTTCCAGCACTTGCAGGGGGCGTGCAAATGGTGGAAGGCGCATGCTCTTCACGTCCAGTGTTGGGAAGGTCAGGCATCGCAACCGACACAATTGGACTCTCCTTGTGGATTTGGGATTTCGAAGAATGCACAGTTCTTTGCGGTGCTACTGCTTTTGCCAGCTTGAGTCTTTTCATTTTTCTAGCGAGAGGCTGAGTGCCTCCATCCTCATGTGAAGCTGAACCACTAGCCATGAACATAGGCCAGGGCCTCAGCCGTTCCTTGCCACTCCGTGTGGTAAATGGCATATTGGCAAGTTTACGCTTCTCCTCCGACAATTTTATTTTAGGTTTTGGAGTCCTTTTTTTACTGATATTTGGTGTTTTGGATTTGACATGCTCTGTACTATGACATTGGGCATCGGCCTTGGCAGACGACGTTGCTGGCATTTCATCGTCTCGGCCATGACTAGTGGCAGCAGCTTCAGCACGAGGTGGAAGTGGATCTTGATCTTTCCCTAATTTTGGAACCTCAACATTTTTGTTCTCCATATTTTAATAGGCACAACTAAAAGGCACCTCAGGTAAACAATGGAGATGGATGGATACTAGTATACAATTATGGACGGACTGCCGAGTGCCGACACAGAGGTAGCCACAGCCGTGAACTACCGTACTGTACTGTGTCTGCTGCTAATATAGACTGGTTGATAAAGAGATGTCGTAGTATGTATGTATGAAGAAGAAAGAAAAAAAAACCACGGTTAGGTGGTATACAATTATGGACGGACTGCCGAGTGCCGACACAGAGGTAGCCACAGCCGTGAACTACCGTACTGTACTGTGTCTGCTGCTAATATAGACTGGTTGATAAAGAGATGTCGTAGTATGTATGTATAAAGAAGAAAGAAAAAAAACCCACAGTTAGGTGGTATACAATTATGGACGGACTGCCGAGTGCCGACACAGAGGTAGCCACAGCCGTGAACTACCGTACTGTACTGTGTCTGCTGCTAATATAGACTGGTTGATAAAGAGATGTAGTAGTATGTATGTATAAAGAAGAAAGAAAAAAAAACCACGGGTAGGTGGTATACAATTATGGATGGACTGCCGAGTGCCGACACAGAGGTAGCTACAGCCGTGAACTACCGTACTGTGTCTGCTGCGACTGGATGATAAATAATGATATAAAAAATATATATATATCACTACTGCAGCCGGACAGGTATATATATTATATAATGACGGACCTGCTGGACACTGTCTGTCAGCAGAATGAGTTTTTTATAGAATAAAAAAAAAAAACACCACACAAGTGAAGTCACACGACGAGTGTTTAACTTTTTCAGGCAATCACAATATAGTATACTACTAACTATACTGGTGGTCAGTGTGGTCAGGTCACTGGTCAGTCACACTGGCAGTGGCACTCCTGCAGCAAAAGTGTGCACTGTTTAATTTTAATATAATATGTACTCCTGGCTCCTGCTATAACCTATAACTGGCACTGCAGTGCTCCCCAGTCTCCCCCACAATTATAAGCTGTGTGAGCTGAGCACAGTCAGATATATAATATATATACATAGATGATGCAGCACACTGGGCTGAGCAGTGCACACAGATATGGTATGTGACTGTCTTGTACTCCTGGCTCCTGCTATAACCTATAACTGGCACTGCAGTGCTCCCCAGTCTCCCCCACAATTATAAGCTGTGTGAGCTGAGCACAGTCAGATATATAATATATACATAGATGATGCAGGCATGCAGCACACTGGGCTGAGCAGTGCACACAGATATGGTATGTGACTGAGTCACTGTGTGTACCGTTTTTTTCAGGCAGAGAACGGATATATTAAATAAAACAACTGCACTGCTGGTGGTCACTGTGGTCAGTCACTAAACTCTGCACTCTCTTCTACAGTATCAGCCTCAGGTCAATCTCTCTCTCTCTCTCCTAATCTAAATGGAGAGGACGCCAGCCGCGTCCTCTCCCTATCAATCTCAATGCACATGTGAAAATGGCGGCGACGCGCGGCTCCTTATATAGAATCCGAGTCTCGCGAGAATCCGACAGCGTCATGATGACGTTCGGGCGCGCTCGGGTTAACCGAGCAAGGCGGGAAGATCCGAGTCGCTCGGACCCGTGAAAAAAAACATGAAGTTCGTGCGGGTTCGGATTCAGAGAAACCGAACCCGCTCATCTCTAGTAAAGAGTCATACTTAGCTCTTCATAGCTGTGGAACACTGAGAGTTCTGTCTTGACGTCCGGTGGATGGATGTCTGCATTGATGTTAAACTGGAGACAAGCGTTCCTATTGGTTGCTGTTGAAGGGAGCAGTGCAAATAAGCTTTTGATAGGAACAGTGCAAATGAAATGAAATAATAAGTAAGGAGACTGGAGAGGGGCTAATATAGCAGATCTTGGAATGTAACTGTAGTGGGAATGAAGCGGTCAAAAGAGAAGACAATTAGGTAACAGATAAATAGAAATGAGGAGAGAAATGATAGGGACTAAGATAAATAAAAAGTGAAAAAGTAAAATACAGTATAAATAATATACGAAAATGAATTGGAAAGAATGGAATAGAAATTGACAACACAAATGTAAGTGATAAAACACACATAAAAGAAATAAAAGAAAAATAATCGTAGGACACGTGGCCTGGGGAGAAGGGAGCAATATGGGCTGGATGGAATTTAGTGACAATAATGCTCTGAATAAAGTAATTGTTTGGTAGCTAAGGTTCCTAATGAATCTGAATTTTGTGTATCATGGTGGTCATTCCGAGTTGTTCGCTCGGTAATTTTTTCCGCATCGCAGCGATTTTCCGCTTAGTGCGCATGCGCAATGTCCGCAGTGCGACTGCGCCAAGTAAATTTGCTATGCAGTTAGGTATTTTACTCACGTTTTTTTCTTCGTTCTGGTGATCGTAATGTGATTGACAGGAAGTGGGTGTTTCTGGGCGGAAACAGGCCGTTTTATGGGCGTGTGGGAAAAACCGCTACCGTTTCTGGGAAAAACGCGGGAGTGGCTGGAGAAACGGGGGAGTGTCTGGGCGAACGCTGGGTGTGTTTGTGACGTCAAACCAGGAACGACAAGCACTGAACTGATCGCAGATGCCGAGTAAGTCTGGAGCTACTCAGAAACTGCACAGAGATGTCTTTTCGCAATATTGCAAATCTTTAGTTCGCAATTTTAAGAAGCTAAGATTCACTCCCAGTAGGCGGCGGCTTAGCGTGTGTAAAGCTGCTAAAAGCAGCTTGCGAGCGAACAACTCGGAATGAGGGCCCATATACAGTACAAAACAGTGGTCTGCATAAGACAACCAATAATTGTTATAAGTGATCAATATTCGGAGTAAATAAATGTGAGCAAAAACAATGGTACAACGAGGACAAAAGGTATTAAAATGTTTGAAATGTTTTTGGAGGATGTGCATAATTTTGTAGTGGAGGAGCGATGGGTGTTTGTCCATAGAAAGAGAGGGAGTTATGGTTGTAAAAGTAAAAAAGTATATATAATGGGGGTCATTCCAACCCGAACGCATGCTGCACTTATTTGCAGCTGTGCGGTCGGGTCACAACTGCACAAGCGCGGCGGCCGCATTGCACAGGCGCGTCTTTGCCCGGTGATGGCCGTCGCCAGGCAGCGACGCAGCTACCAAAGAAGGAGGTCACAGCGGTGACTGCAAGAAGATTGACAGGAGCAAGGCGAATCTGGGCGGCAACTCACCGTTTTCTGGAAGTCGTGAGTCCAACGCAGGTTTATACAGGCGTTTGGAGGGCGGATGTCTGATGTCATTTCTGGGACCTGCATTGCTGGATCGATTGCACGGGGTAAGTAACTTTCACCCTGGTCTTCTTTTACAGGAAACTTTTTTAGCATAGCATGGCTGTACAAGCGATCGCAGCCCTGCTATGCAGAAATACACTCCCCCATAGGCGGCGTCTAGTTGATCGCATGAACAGCAAAAAGTTGCTACGTGCGATCAACTCGGAATGACCCCCAATGTAGCTTGGAGACAAGAGTGGGTTTGAGTAGCAGCTAGAAATAAGGGGGGTCTTACAAAAGAGGGTTCATAAAAAATAAAAATAAAAACTGCTGGGGATGTACATCAAAGCTTGGTGAAAGTGGAGAGAAATAAAGTACCAGCCAATCAACTAATTGTTATTTTTTTTCAAACACAGCCTATAACATGGCAGATAGGAGCTGATTGGTTGGTACTTTATCTCTCTCCACTTTATCTCTCACCAAGCGAGGTTGATACATATCCCCATATATTTGGGAGTGAAGTTGCAGGAAATGAATAGAGAGAAGTGGAGACTACTGTATATGGTAAGACATAAATCCACCATTTACATGTTGAGTAGGTATAGATCAAAACACAGTCATAATTATGAAAACAAAGTTCTAGTAATATAAAATAGTAATGATTGATAAAGTGATACCTGCGGAGAAAGATGTACGGTATATGGGTCTCTCCGCTATCTGTACACTCGGGATACACAGTACATCTCGCTGCTGTATATGGCTCAGGAGCCTTTATTATATAATTCCCAGTGACCCGAGAGTACAATTATCTACAGCCCCAGAGATAATGTCGCTAATCAGTATAATCTAGAAACAAACCAATTAGTGATTAGTGAATGAGTTTGCCTCTACACAAAGGAATACAGTTACACCCTCATTTAATATATTCTAGCTTTCATTTATATTACAGATAATGGAAAAAATATACTTCTATATGTCAACATTAGATTGCTAACCTTAATCAAGGGTGCATGTCTGTCCTAAAACCACAATGACCACTTACTTTGGATCAGTGATGTGTTGGAATGCGTTGGGTATGCGTTGCCAGCATACCAAAGCCGGGATCCTCCATGATGCTCCATAACTGAAGCATCCTCCTTTACCAAGATGGACGCCAATACTTGGTCTGCTCTTGTAGGGCGCCACCTTGTCACTGTAGTTGTCAGTGGTATGCTGCTGTGTACTACTAAGCTCCATAGGGGGACCATGCCATATTCTGCTACCAGTGCCTACATATTGTACATGACCGGCTAGCCCGAAAAATGTTCCGCTCCATCTCCGCTACAATATCTGTATCTGTGAGTACGGATGTACAAAACCCGTGCACTACAAATAAACCAAAGCTCCTGGTTAAGTGTATCCTGCTGGTGTGCTCCAACAATTCTTTCCACTGGTGTATACTGGAATGAAAAATGCTCCCGGGGGTTGTCTGCTTGAGCTTATTTAGATGATATCACTATTTTTAGTCCGACTAGTTAAAAATATCTGGGTGATGTGGCTGAGGTTTGTAAGATGGATCAGACGAGCCGGTTTGAATATGCGTGCTGATAAATCTCAAATTGGTATGGCGTAGGTACAATACTTTGCCAGCCTTGTTGGTTTCCTCAATTACAGTAAGTTTGCGGTTAGCTGCAGATGGCTGGATCCCATCATAGAGAGCAATGAGGCTTTTTCCCCGTCTATGGGGGAAATGTTGACTTACATCCAAGCCACAAACAGCCAATCAACACAGAGCTTCTCTGGAAGCCCAAGCTAATTGGCTCACTGGTCTCCTAGTGACAGCAGTCACCTGGAGTCCAGTCATTCGTGTACAGGACCGGCTTGGTTCGCGTGACACATTTTTTTTTTTTTTTAAACTCTTGGATGCCTACTTTGGAAAAAAAGACGACCCGATCTATACTTGAATAGGTGAGTATGGATTTTTTTCTTATTACACGTTACTGTGGTTTCTACTGGACAAGAGGACCGAAGGGCTACAAGGTATGTAGGTAAGTATATGTGAGTATATGAGTGCGAGTGTGCATGTATGCTTTATTAAAGTTTTACTTTCACAGTATGTGTGTTGTCTTTTATTGCCTCACATGCTAGTACTTGTGGTCCTCCAAGTACCAGCATGTGAGGGAGGCTTGCTGTGACCTGTAGTTCCACCTATAAAAGACAATATTATTTTTACATTTTACACTTTAATGCTGTCAGCCCGGCACTCACTACACAGTGGGGACGGGGATGGCCTCGGGCTTCAACCCTGTCCATGAGTGGCCTGGCTGGGGGGTTCCCACTCTACCAGGAATCTCTGGCAGGGGCTGACTAGTTGTGGGGGGGTAATGCTACGGCTGCCGGGACCAATATAAACATGTCCCCTGGCTGCCGCATTACCTCAAGGCTAGTGGAGCCCAGTGCTGGTTCAACAATATGGGGGGCCCCAACATCTTTCACCCCCATATTTTTGGAACCAGACCCGGTCCAAGAGCCTGGTGCTGGTTGTTAAAATACAGGGGTACAATACACAATTTTTACCCCTTTACTGTATTTTTTTAACCAGGACCGGCTGAAATAGCACGAGGCTGTAAATGCTTTGGGGGTGTGGTCTTTCTTTTTACATTTTAATTCTTTCTTGTCTTTTCCTGACAGAAGCATGCACGGATCTCGCTGATCTGTGTATGTTCCTGTCAAACTCAGCAGCAGGAACCTGATCTGTTTATTTTCAGATTTTTGGCTGCGAGTTTACAACTTGCACCCTATTACATTGCCCGAGATTTATGTGTGCAATGGCCAAACATCTGGATTCGAGTTTTGCCATTGCAAGTTGCAGGACTGCAGGAAACATGCGAGTTTGCATATTGCCACATCCTATGAAAAAAAAACATTACTCACTTCTGGGAAAGCTGCATACATATGTATCAGTCCCAAACAAATGCCATTCAGGAATAACAATATGTTTCAATTGGGGAATCAGGTACTTCCTTGATTACCTGAGACAAACAGTGGCAGTTGCTCAATCATTCCTGGAGATAATTATATATCAGCTGCTAGAAAGGAGGAGGAGTCACAGACTAACAGCAGACATTAAAGAGATTAAAAGAATAGTTTTCAACGTTCCTAATAATTATTTAGCATTATGCTTGTTGTTTGGCACTTGGAGCCATTATTTCTATGTTACGTGGACTACAGTGTACAATGGGCTCTCTGATGGTTCTAAGTGATGCTTATGCAATTACCCCTGCCCAGCAGTCTTTTAGCCTCCTGCAGCCAAAGACTCCGCCTATAGCAGCCGCCTTTCCAGGGCAAATTACGTCCACCCCATACTCAGATGCCCACATGTTTTCCAAATAGACAAGGTGGCTATTGGAGGCTGGGCAAGAGTAGGTTGCAGTACAGTGAGACATTAACTGAACCCTACCTAGATACAGTGGCGTCGAGAGGGGGGTGGGAGAGGGTACAAATTACCTGGGCCCAGGACTGATAGAGGGGTCCAGTGGGGGCCCATGTCCATGCCTCGTTTGAATACGCCATGCCCACTGAAAAGTGCCTGGGCCCAGCAATACTCTCTACTGCCCTGGCTGAGAGGCATTCCATGCTCCTGTGAATAGGTGCTTCTGATGTGCTAGACACGCCCCCAAAGAGCAGTGGCCATGCCCACAGCATGCTGTGGTCACACCCACTCCAGGGGGGGCAAGGGGGCCCAGGAAGTTGTTGTACCAGGGCACAGGATTTCTCTTGGCTGCCCTGCCTAGATAGATACCACTGCCCTGCACACAGACAGAGGGAAATAACCAAATGCACGTAAGTGCAACAACGCACAGATTGGAATAAAAAAAGAGAACACAATCAGCATGTACTTGCAACAATGCACAGGGTGCAATTGGTAACAAGACAGTTAATACATACAGCACAGATGATTTGTAAATGCAACTATGCATAGGATGTAATAAGCAACTTAATCAAATATAAATGCAATAAGCAAGAATCTGTGTGGAGGTTTCCACACAAAAACCTGAGTACATGGAAAGCTGGATTCGATCAGGATAGCAGTCAAACAGGGTCCCAGAAACACGGGTGCTTCACAGGCTGACAGGTTCTCACAAGAGCAGGAACAAAGAATTATCACCAGCGATTTGGGAGTCAGCAGGAAGTGCATAAATACAGGCTACTCCCAATCATGACCCTAATGACAAAGTGCAGCTGCCCTGCTACATGTATCTATTTCCTAAGCAATGGGGAACGCTGTCTGCCTGCAGAGTTCCCATTGCTTAGTGTCCGGCAGCTCCAAACGCCTGGCGTCAGCCTGTTGCTAGGCGCCGGGCGGGGGTGAGCAGGAGGTGTGGAGTCCTGGCTCATAGGCAACGGCCTATACGCATGCCTCCCAGCGCTAACAGTACTCCCCCTTGAAGAGGGGTTAAGAAACCCCAAGATCCAGGTTTCTGGGGATATTTCTTGAAGAATCCTTTCTATAAATCAAGAGCATGGATGAACTTCCCAGTCACCCAGGCTCTATCCTTAGGAACGTAGTCTTTACAATTAACTAAAATAATGTACTTGACCCCGCACAAACTTGGTGTCCAGGATTCTCTCAAAAACAAACTCTTGATGTCCCCGAATCATGACTAGAGAGGGTCTCCTGAATCCTCTTACTTTAAATCTTTTAGAAACAAATGCCGGTTTAAACAGAGAACAATGGAAGGTATTATTGATTCTCAAAGATCTGGGTAATTGCAGATGGAAAGCAACAGGATTGATTTTCTGGATGATTTGAAATGGTCCAATGTAGCAGGGACCCAATTTCTGAGATGTCTGGCGGAGATTGATGTTCCGGGCTGATAATCACACCATGTCTTCTACTTTAAAAGAGCAAGGTTTCCGAAATCTGTCGGCAAATCTCTTAGACCGGGCTGCCGCATCCTCCACGGCTTGATGTACTTCCCTCCAAATCCTCCTGAAGCGAGACACAGGAGAAAAAGAAGAACCAGACTGTTGTGATGGAGCAAAAGTATCACATTTAGGATGAAAACCGGAAACACAAAAGAAAGGAGACATTAAAGTTGAAGAATGTTCAGAATTATTATATGCAAATTCTGTACAAAGGGTAGATGGTCAACCCAATCATCCTGATATTTAGAGATGTAACACCATAGATAATGCTCCAATAAGTGATTGACTCTCTCTGTCTGTCCATTGGACTGTGGATGATACCCTGACAAGAGACTGATATTGATCCCCAGTTCTGCCAAGAAAGACCTCCAGAAACGGGCTACAAATTGGGAGCCTCTATCCGAGATCATATCTTGTGATAAGGCATGAATACGAAATATGTGTTGAATGAATAATGAAGCAAGATCCTTGACATTAGGCAATTTAGATAGGGGAATGAAATGAGCAATTTTACTGAAACGGTCAACTACTACCCAGATGACCGAGCATTTGGAAGATCTTGGTAGGTCCACAACAAAATCCATTGACAAATGGGTCCAGTCAGAGGATGTAATTGTCCAGAAGGAAGAACACGAGAAGACATGTTTTTGGCTCAGACATGATAGGCTTTAACAAACTCTTGAATGTTTGTCTTGATAGTTGGCCACCATACTGAGCGAGAGAGAAGGTGTAAAGTCTTATAAACCCCAGGATGTCCTGAGGTCTTCCTGAAATGGAACTCAGATAATATGGCTGATCTGAGTTTCTCTGGAACGAACAGGAGTCCTGAAGGAGTTTCGGATGGAACCTGCATTTGTACTGACTGGACTTGAGAGGCAAGATTCATGATTAGACCAGCGAGAATACATCCTGGGATAAGAATCGGCTCCGGAAGCTTAGGGACTTCATGGTTAGACAGAAAACTCTGGGATAAAGCGTCAGCTTTGAGGTTTTTGGAGCCGGGACTATAGGTAATAACAAAATTGAACCTAGCAAAAAACAACGCCAATCTGGCTTGCCGAGAACTCAATCTTTTAGCAGATTCAAAATAAAGTAGATTTTTTGTGGTCGGTGAGCACAGTTATTGTATGCCTTGCTCCCTCCAGCCAGTGCCTCCATTCCTCCAAAGCACATTTGAAGGCTAAGAGCTCTCGATTCCCTACATCGTAGTTGACTTCAGCAGGGGAGAATTTCAGAGAGAAAAATGGCACAGGGGTGGAGTTTATGAATGACTGGATCCTCTTGTGAAAGAATAGCTCCAACACCTACTTCAGATGCATCCACTTCTACAATGAAAGGCAGATCTGGATCAGGATGCCGGAGAACAGGAGCAGATATATATGCTTTCTTAAGGTCCTCAAAGGCCTTTACCGCCTGTGGTGACCAATGAGCAGGGTCTGCACCTTTCTTGGTCAGCTCACAATTGGAGCTATAATTGATGAGAATGAATCATTAAATCTTCTGTAGTAGTTTGCAAAACCGAGGAAACGTTGAGTAGCTTTTAGATTAGAGGGACGGACATATTCCACAATTGCCTGAAGTTTCTTAGGATCCATAGAAAACCACTTGGAGGTGATCTTGTATCCTAGAAAGGCCACCTTCTCAACCTCACATTTTTCCAATTTTGCATACAGATGATTTTCCCTGAGCTTGGTGAGGACCGCTTTTACATGAGTTCGGTGTTCTTTGAGTGAGGCGGAGTAGATTAATATGTCATCGAGATAGACGGCCACAAATCTTCCCAGGAATTCCCGAAGAACATCATTTATGAGATCCTGGAAGATGGCAGGGGCGTTGGAGAGTCCAAAAGGCATTTCCAAGCACTCATAGTGGCCTGAGTGGGTATTGAATGAGATTTTCCACTCATCCCCCTGCCGGATCCGAATGAGATTGTATGCTCCTCGTAAACTGATCTTAGAGAAAACCGTAGCATTTCTGAGCTGTTCAAATAAGTAGGAGATCAGAGGCAATGGGTATGAATTTTTGATTGTTATTTTATTCAGTCCCCTGTAGTCTATGAATGGCCGTAATGAGCCGTCCTTTTTCCCGACAAAGAAAAACCCGGCTCCTACCGGTGACTTAGAAGGCCTGACAAAGCCTTTTTCTAAACTCTCCTAAAGGTATTCCTGCATAGCTTTCATCCCGGGCAAAGACAGATCGTAGAGGCGGCCTTTTGGGAGTCTAGCTCCAGTTATAAGATTGATTGCACAATTATAAGGACAGTGAGGAGGCAAAGATTCAGCTCGTTGTTTGGAGAAAACATCCATGAAAGTCATGTACTGGGTTGGCAACCCTTCAGGAACTGGAAGTGCTGAGCGGACCGGCATGGTTAGGCATTTGGCTGCACATTCAAATGGAAATTGATGGGCAAAGAGCCTCCATAGGAATTCCTCAGTCACGAGCAAATTCCAAGTCCATACAATTTCTGGCAGCACCGGAATCTACATAGGCAGTTACTTCACTTGGACCAAAAGGGGTTGTTATCCTAATAGATAATAATAAATAATTATTTGGGGAGATGGAACAGAGACCTGAAAAAAATCTCCCAAAATTTCTCGGGTCTACTCGTTTTCTGTCTTCTACGGACAAGTAATCACCAGATGTCCCTTGGTCCCGCAAAAGAGGCACAATCCTAGACTGTAACGTCTCGTCTTTTCTTGAGGCGTCAAGTGGAAAGCTCTGATTTGCATCGGTTCCACAGTATTCCCTGCAACCTCTGGCACCTTCCAACGATATATTACCTTTGCTTTTTGCTTACCCTCTTATGTCCTCTCATTTCTAACACCTCCTTCAAATTCAATTTCTGCAACTATATAAACTTTCTGCTGTAACCAAATTTTAATGCCACCGAACACTTCCAGCACTATCCTTTCACCTCCATTTCTGCAATTCTACTGCTCTGTTCATTATACAACCACCACTCATATTTCCAAATGTATCATACTATTTACCTAATCCTCACTACAGCATGTCTAGCCTGTCACTATCACCCCCCAACACTCCTTGTCTGCCCTAACCTTTTCTCTGTCCCCTGATCCCACCTCTATCCTCCCCTAGTCTCCTACATTTCCTCCTCTCTCCCTTCCTCTGTCTCCTATCCACCCCACTGCTTCACTTCCCCTCCTCCCCTGACATCCCACTGTCATTCACCTCTACCCTACCTTGACCCCAATCCTCCACCACTCTGCCCTGCTCCCTCCCTCCTCTACCTAATTCACCTCATATCTCTCTATACCACTGTCAAAGTCGAAAAATATTGAAGTACACACATCACGTACAAACAACACACATATGGCCTCCGCGCATGTACTTGTTCTGCTGTGCGTGCACATATTCGCAATTTGCGTATGGTCGCTCCCACGGTCGTGCACATCAGCGTGTGGTATGGGTATTAATGGTAGAGTTTGTGAACGCATGGAGAGCTATCAAAACACATTACATATTTAATCCAAATAGTGCACAATGTACACATAGTCCCCCTGCACCACACCAGAAAATAACAACAGTTTAAATGGTTTCAGAACAAAGGGATTCACCTTTACAGAATAGGAGGGGACAGAACAAGGTCATAAGGTGGTGTTTGGTATCCAGCTGTAGGGTATTTTAAGGGTAACATTCCGGTGTTGGTTTGAGGAAGATCGCATGTTCCTGCGGATAGTTATATGCAGAAGCAGAATATAGATATAAACTGTATTTACTGTTCATTATGTATGCGGCGGGAATCCAGAGGAGACCACCCACAAGAGCAGTTAGAACAGACATCGCCCACCAATTCAAACCGACCTATGACCTCTCCTGTACTGTAAAAGTGCATTCCTGTGTCCAATGGACAAAGGGATTACAGTATCCATTGTATTGCTTTTGGAAGAATTGTATAAATAAAGCCTGCTGCAGCCTGGTCTGACACAAGACTCACAACGTTATCTATTAGATTACGGAGGACCGGACCGGGAAGCGCACGCGAATATACTCACGTATGTACCATTGACTGTAGCCATTATTCTGTTATATTGTCTTATATTGTATTGTATATATTGTAACCCCCTTTCAGCAATATTACGCTGTGGTGTCGGAACCCAGTGATTTAACTACAAATCGGTGTTGTGTCTTCTTTTCCCCGCTATGCTTTAAAAGTGTATTAGTAATGCATTGCATTGCTGTATAAGGTTTAAAGCATATTCATTGGGTATGTACGCACTGCGGGTGCATTGTACCGTCAGCGCGGTGTTTGTACACAGAGTCCGTACATCGTACGGGACTCTGTACGCTATTAGCGTAAAAAGTACGTAGCGTGTGTACCAAGTATAGCGGCCGCAGCGGCTAAAGGTTTAAAGTGTGTTTAGAGTGTATAGAAGGTATAGATTTTCGTTCCTGATATAAATCGACATTATCAATTGGGGGCATCGTCCGGTTTTCCACATATCCACAGCCTAACAGGTCACAGCAGACTTAACCTATCAGCAAAAGGGTGGACAGGTATCCTACGTATATTTTTCTTGGTCGGTAGATGCACTGAGAAACCCTACTTATTTGCTGATTAGATGACGTCTGCTCTGTATGGTTTGTAGGGATGCTGGTAGAACTCATAAGGTAAACAGAAAAAAAAAGCTATTTAAAATCTGTGAAATTTATTTTTTGCGCCAAATGCGTACACAACAAAAGCGTACACCCATACTCTTTGTACACCCACTCACATTGTTGCCATAGGACTGATTGCTAGATTCATAATATAAATATTAAGGAGGTAAGTGTAAAACACAAACGCAGTCTGGCCTAGTTATAAAGGTTTATACAGAAAGAAACTGTGTGGCGTGTTAAGTGAGCGATTATAGTTAATATTGCTCACATTTATAGAAATTGTGTGAGTTGTTTTATTGCGTCCGCACATTGGTACACGTGGTACGGAACGCGAGGACAGCGTACACAAAACATGCACGTGGCGCAAGGCCGCACACGTGGCATAGAGGTACGCACGGTTGCGTAATTACTCAAGCTTGCGTAGCTTTGTGTGTGCAGAATAAAACTACACGATAGTTCGTTTAGTTTAAAGGTGGGACAGTAGCCACGCTACAATAGCACAAGATTGCCCAGTTTCCAAAGTTTAGTATAAAACTCTTATTTACTGTATTGCCTCTGGGAGTAAAACTGCTTATCTGAATGAATGATAATTTTCTGTACAGAAAAACCACGTATACCTGAGTGAGCAAACGTAGGAGTGAGTGAAATTTGAACCCCTGAATTCGGGATCCCGTCGTTCGGTACATCAAGTGAGTGGAGACTTGGTGGCATGAGGCGGCTGACTCACGTTAGTATAAGGTTTAAAACGCAAATCGTGAGGTGATTTGTAAAGGAGCGTGGTAGTGCATTGTATTGCGAAGTATTGAAGTTATAAGGTTTTTGGTATTACGCTCCAGACTGAGGGTCACAGTTTGTACAACGACCCGTGATCGTACGGCAGATAGGTAACAAGTACCTATATGCTGTGCGATTGGACCGCGCATTTGTGGATGCGATATATATAGCACAACTGGATACGTGCTTTGCGTAAAATCGCGGTACCATTAGCACTGTATAGAGCATATGCAAGTGTGATTTGTGTATAAGTGTATAGGGAGTTTTCGCTGGTCTCTCTCAGGAAAATCTCCAACGGTGTATATTCACTGGAAATAGGTAAGTCACTCCTAAATACTTCCAGTGAATAGAAATCAGATAGGGACCTCACTGGGTACGCGGAGGTCATTCTTGGAGTGAGTCATGGTACCAGGCGGAGAAGGAGTGGGTGAAAGCGCTTTAAGAACTTTCACCGTCTATTCGTATTGTGCATTGGGGATTGCGTAATAGGAAAAAGTCTGCAATGGGATCCAATTGCACAAGCGGTGGACGTTTAACCAGGGTTCAGGTTGAGGTGCCGCTGCCCAAGGGGTCAGCGAGGTTTGTTATGTGTGGTAAATATGGATCACACACTGAAGACTTTTTGTCTGAATGGGTACGTATGACTGACAGAGATAGGGTACCATTCCCTAAAGTAGGCAGTTTTGTACCGGAGGTATTGCAGAATTTAAGGATAAGGATATGTCTAATAAAATCGAGAAAACAAAGGATTAGACATACAGATTGTTTAAATGTATGGCAGCAAGAGGGGGATATACAAAGAGAATTAGCTCGCGTAGCAGGTTCCAAACGTAGCGGGAAAATAATGACGACCGCACCACCACCGTATATTGTGGGGGAGAAAGTGGCTACAAACAATGGCACATTGGTACAAGATAAGAGTGTAATTGATAAATGTACTAATGCTAACCCTTGCCAGTTGTATCCCATTTTACATTTTTCCCAGGACTGCGAGCAGGAAGATGAGCCCAGCACGATAACGGCACTCTCTCTAGCAGCCACCATACAAGACACTCAGGTGGGCACGGCCCAACCAAGAAGAGCAGTAGTCAGGCCCCCTAGCGGAGTGATAAGTGAGGTTGTGTCCACAGGTAAGTACGGTACCGTACATTATGCAGAAACCATAGCACCCCACATTGTAGAATCAAACCAGAATGATGTAATTGAATTAATTCCTGTCAGGGTGATTGCAGTCCCCAATGGGAAGTCTGACGCTCAGGGAGTAACTCCTGTCAGGAACATTGCCATGCATTGTCCCTGGTCCCGGACAGAATGAAGGTAAATTATGTCAGAATTTCCTGATCCCAGAAAAGATCAAGTCACATGCCAGAGGTTCATTAAAGAGTTAGGTAACGCCACCGAACCTACAAACAAAGATTGGCGAACAGTGCTACGGATATGTTTACCCTCCAATATTGACCCCGCGAAGTTCATAACTGATTGTAACCTAGAGGCAGAGGTACCTCTCACTGAGGAGTACACTCAGGAGAATGTGCGGCAAATGAATCTGCAATTAGGAGTATATTTCCCTACTGTTATCAAATGGAATAAAATATTTTCCATAAGACAAAAAGAAGGTGAAATGGCATCTGAATATTTCCATCGAGCACTGCAGGAAATGGCTAGATACACAGGGGTTGAGGATATTAAGGACAATGCACATCACAGGCAGGTAGCCATTTCTGTATTAATGGATGGGTTGAAGGACACACTGAGGACAAGGGTACAGACCTCTCTACCAAACTGGAGAGGTATCTCAGTGGCTGCATTGAGAGAGTCCGCTATCAAGCATGATAGGAACATCGTTAAACACAGGGAGTCACAGGGGGAAAAAACTGATGACTGTAAGTATAGGTGCACTTACCACAAAACGACATCAGCCAAAACCCCAGACCCCTGATGGTAAGTCACGTGAAGCAACATGCTTTAATTGTCACAAGGTAGGACATTACTCGAGGGAATGTAGGAATAAAGGTTCACATAATGTATACCGACCCCCTAGACCAGGATATGAACCATACTACAATACACATAATTGGTATCAGGGACCGCATAGGAGAAGTTACGAGCCACACGCAGGGGAAACAAGGAGGTACCCACCGAGGAGGGACTGGCAGACCTCTGAAAATTCTCAGCTACCCCCCTCACATGTTGTAGCTGCCAGTGCGCTGCGGGAGGGTCTCATCACACAATAGGGGTTGGGCCACACCTGTAGTCTGCAGACAGTGAAGTTGATTGCTAGCCTCGGTAGTGAACCTGAGGTCATGGTTGATGTAGCTGGTATACCATTACCTTTTCTTGTAGACACAGGGGCGGCCAGGTCAGTGTTAAATTCAACGGTAGGTATGAAAACAACGGGTAAAACAATTTCAGCAATGGGGGTAACAGGAGTAGTGCAACACTACCCTTTGAGTAGACCTGCAGAGATTACGATAGGGCCCTTGCAAACAAAGAATTCTTTTTTGCTGGCTTCAGCGGCTCTGACTAACCTGCTTGGAAGAGATTTATTGTGTAAAATGCGGTGTGTCATATACTGTACTCCTGAGGGTGTCTTCTTGGATATACCTGAGAATCACGTTCAGGAAGTACAAGATATATTAGACAACCCTCAAAGGCTAATGTTGCATTTTGCTGTTATAGACAAGTGTCCAGCAAAGGTAGAGGAAATGTTCTCACAAATACCAGGATTCCTTTGGACCAAAGATGGACAAGACACTGGATTGATGGCGAATGTAGCTCCGGTGGTAGTGCAAGTAAAAGACGGTAGGATAGCTCCAAAAATCCCCCAGTATCCTCTGAAGCCAGAGGTAGAATTAGGAGTATACCCCATCATAGAACGGTTGCTACAATAGGGCATACTAGTCAGGACGTCCAGCACAGCCAATAGTCCTATCTTCCCTGTGAAAAAGAGTGGGGGGAGGGGTTAAAGGCTAGTGCAGGATCTAAGGGGGATAAACAAGATAGTTGAGAGCCAATTCCCCGTAGTGCCCAATCCAGCTGTCATCCTCATGCAAATTCCCCCTACTGCAAAATTTTCCCTGTCATTGACCTCTGTTCTGCCTTCTTTTCTGTCCCTCTGCACCCTGACAGCCAATACCTCTTTGCATTTACATACAGAGGAGTACAGTACACCTGGACTCGTCTTCCCGAAGGTTTCATTGACAGCCCAAGTATTTTCTCCCAGGCTTTGTATGACTGTTTACAATCCTTTCAACCTGAGAGTGGATCAGTGCTAGTACAGTATGTCGATGACTTATTGTTGTGTTCTGATTCACTCGAATCATCCTTGAAAGACACGAAACAGCTTCTGTTTTATCTTTCCCATACAGGACACAAGGTTTCAAAGGATAAGTTGCAGTTGTGCCAGACCAGGGTAAGATATTTGGGACATTGCTTGACTCAAGGACTTAGACATCTCACCGCTGATAGAATACAGGAAATTCACGACATGACTCTGCCACAAACCCAGCAACAGATGCGCACTTTCCTTGGAATGTGTGGGTACTGCCGAAATTGGATCCCAGGGTTCTCCATGCTGGCTTTACCTTTGCAAGAAATGGTCTCTTCGAACAACCCAGATCGGATCTCGCACACAGATGAGTCTGAACTGGCATTTGAGAGACTCAAACAGTGCCTATCACAGGCACCTGCATTAGGTATGCCAGATTATGGGAAACCCTTTGAATTATATAATACAGAAAGTGCAGGGTGCGCGGCAGGTGTCTTAACCCAGAGACATGGTGATGCCAGCAGACCGTTAGCTTACTACAGTGCACAGTTGGACACTGTAGCGCGGTCTCTCCCCACTTGCTTGCGAAGTGTTGCAGCGATAGCTTTGCTGGTAAGTAAAAGTGAAGACGTAGTGTTAGGACACAACCTGACCATCCATACACCTCATGCAGTATCAGACTTACTAAACTCCACCCAAACCAGACATGTCTCATCGGCACGGTTTACAAAGTGGGAATTATCACTGATGGCCCCGGTATACATCACCATTAAGAGATGCAGCGCACTAAATCCTGCAACTTACTTGCCAAGTGTGCCTGGACAGGCACAAAGGGTGGAGGATGAGAATGATGGTGAAGGAGGATTTAGTGCAGACACTGACACGCATGATTGTATGGAATACCTGAATCAGACTTTCACTGCGAGACCTGACATTAGTGACAACCCACTGGAAGGAGTAGACTTTACCTTCTACACTGACGGTAGTTGCCACAGACAGACGGACTTGGGAGACTTGTGTACTGGATATGCAGTCGTAGATGACAGAGGTATCATAGAAGCTGAGCCCCTGGGCCCACCGCACTCAGCACAAGTTGCTGAGCTGGTCGCCCTAACCAGAGTGTGTGAATTGGCCAAGGGTAAGTCAGCTAATATATACACAGATTCTAGGTATGCCTTTGGAGTGGTGCATGATTTCGGGGCCCTATGGTGCCTCAGAAATTTCATGACGGCAGCTGGCACACCTGCAGCGCATGCGTCCTACATAAAAAGGCTTCTAACAGCGATACAAGAACCAGACAGAGTGGCTGTTATCAAGTGCAAAGCACACACTTACAACCAAGACCCAATTTCACTTCAGCTGGGCAGACGAAGCTGCTAAATCAGCAGCCAGCACCCCCATACATCACTGATGACATTCAACATACTCAACACACAAAAATTAATTGAAAAGCAAAATTTGTGTCCCTCACAGGAAAAGGCGGTCTGGAGGTCAAAGGTGTATGGCCAGGAGTCCTCAGGACTCTGGACAGATGGACACGGTAGGGCCAGTGGCTCCCAGAGCATATCTTCCCGGTCTAGCTGAGGCGGCACACGGTCTGACTCACCTAGGCAAAGAGGGTATGTGCAAGCTAGTGAGAGCCTACCGGTGTGCGCCAGGATTCTCTTCTCATGCAGGTAAGAGAGCAATGACATGCTTTACTTGCATGAGGAAGAATATTGGAAAGTCAATACCAACAGAGCCATCCCATATCCCTCCGACAGACGGACCTTTTCAGGTAATACAAATTGATTTCATACATTTACCACCCTGTAGGAATTTAAAATATGTGTTAGTTTGTATTGATGTATTTTCCAATTGGGTAGAAGCGTTCCCTGCTGCCACAAATACTGCTACGTTCACTGCAAAGAAAATTGTGCAGGAATTTGTGTGCAGATATGGTATCCCTAGAGTAATTGAAAGTGATAGGGGTACCCATTTTACAGGTGAAGTCTTTCAGGTTATGTGCAAACTGATGGGAATTAATAGCAAGCTGCATACTCCGTACCGCCCACAGGCGAGTGCAAAGGTGGAGAGAGTGAATAGCACTATTAAGAACAAGCTGAGCAAAGTGATGGCTGAGACTGGATTGTTGTGGCCAGAAGCTTTGCCACTAGTATTGTACAGCATCAGAACCACTCCCAGGTCTCCCTTTAACCTATCACCCTTTGAGATTATTTTTGGCCGACAACCTCATGTAATGATAGACCCCAATGATGTTTTGAAATGCAATAATGAAGTGACTGTGATATATTTGGTTGGGATGAGCCAGCAGCTGAGAAATCAAAATAGAAATCTAAAGCTGGTGATTCCTGACCTACCGAACAGTAATTGTCATGACATTGAACCTGGAGATTATGTAATGATTCAAAATTTTCTACGCTCAGGTTGCCTCATTGACAGGTGGGAAGGACCATACCAAGTCTTGCTAACCAGCACGACAGCATTAAAGGTTGCCGAAAGAGAGACTTGAGTCCACTCGTCCCATTGCAAGAAGGTCGCTGACCCGGAGAAAACTTGTGACAAAGAGCAGAGTGGAGAGAACCTCGTATCACTAGAGTATTTGTTCTGGGAAAGCTGAGAGGCAGGACTGTTGAGACGGCACCTGAGTGCGGAGAACAACAAGACCAGATGTGGTTGTCGCACCAGTTTTTTTTTATTTTTCCATCTCCCACTACCCTCCTTCTCTTCTTCTCTTTCTCCCCCCTTCTTGTCTCCTTTCTCTTCCCTTAACAAGATGGATCTACCCCAAGAGACTGCTTTTCGGGTTTTTCTGTTAATTCTGTTGTTGACCAGGACAGTCTGTTATGGTGAGGGTCCCAGAGAGGTCGAGCAAGGATCTGGAATGGGTTCTGATGGTGAGGATGGATTTGTAGAATCTCAGGAGCAACACATCACTCGAGCAAAGGCGGGTATCAGAAAGCTCTCTGGTAGTCAGGGAGTTCGGAGGCACTGTGAAGGGTTATTGTCTGAGGAAAATTGCATTTGTAGGAATTGTGAGAACATAGTCGAGGATAGGTGCATCCAGAGATGTCAGTCCAGCCTTAATATCGACATGGACCGTCATCCATTGAGTGATTACCACTCAGTAGTGGGTAAGGACTTAAACCAGACAGAATGCTGGGTGTGCTCACAAGTACCTCAAGGTCAGAGCAAGTCAGGATTAGTACCTTACCCTTTAGCAATAGATGAGGTACTCGAATTACGGGGTGGGAGACCAGTGGACAAGAAATTCAATATTTCTAGGCTCCCCTAGTTTGAAGCTCCATCAGTATCATGTAGATAGATCCTTATTATGTTTCAATATTTCCAATTACCTAAAACCGGGAAATTGGGAAGTGACGTGAAATAACCAGACAATGACCTTTTCACACAGAGCTGATAGGATACCCATAGACTCTGAACTTGTACGCCAAATAGCCAACGGTGGAAGGTATTTTCGGTATAGGTATACTCGTGGAAGCAAGACCATGTGAGTTGGAAAAGTATCGCCAGGGTATTGTGCTCATATCATCCAGCCCGATACTTGTACTGAGCAGATGGGAGACCTAGGGATTGGGTCTTTCACTTGGAAAGTTTGTAATATGGTGATGTCATATTCTATCCCCTATGTTCTCCTGGATTATGCCTATTTCATATGTGGGAGGAAGGCATACAAGTGGCTTGCCCCGAGCTCAGAGGGATTGTGTTATATTGGGAGAGTACTGACCATAACCTATGATAAGATGAGAGATGTTCACCGCAGTGCTCAGGCTCCTTATACTCATACTCACTATGAACACATCATCAAGATACACCTCATAGATAGGACATAGCACGCAGCCTCTGATTTGATCCACGAATTCACCGGGATTCAATTCCTTCTCGCATTAGACATAACCCGTACTGCCAGAGGAATTATAAATTCTAGGTATATCCATGCGCTAGCGAACTTGATAGATAATATCACTGAGATGTATACGGGAAGGGAGTTACAAGCTTACAAGAAGGAACTAATCCAGCACAGGGTGGTCCTTAATTATATCACGGCCGTGACGGGTGGGTACTGTGTCACTTTGGCAACTTAATATGGTGTGAAGTGCTGTACGTATATTACAAACAGCACTGATGACCCAACCGAGATTATCGATCAAAAGATGGACGATATCTTGCAGTTGAAGTGGGAGTTCCGGAGGAGACGCAACCTTACCCTGACGGCTGTGGGTAAGGAGCTGACCGGCTGGGTCTCATGGTTGAACCCACGAAATTGGTTAACAGGATTAGGAGAGTGGGCTCAAAATGTTATTATGAGTGTAGGGAAGTTTCTCCTTTGTATCCTGGGAGTCGTCATAATTATTGGCTTGATATTTAGGTGTGTTCGAATTCTGACGCGGCGAAAGCACGGCACAAAGTTGGTGAGTATGAGGAGCGAGGGCATTATTATAGCAGCAGATTTAATGTACGACCCATCCATAGAGACAGTGTTATGATAAGGATTGCAAATGAATTCCATGGCCTGTTTCTTTCACCCGTTTTTCTTTTTTCTCCTCCTCTGCCCAGATACACCCATCCGGAAAAGACATCAGCCCTACCCAAGAATGTTTATGTAAATGTTTATGTGAATGTATTTTAGATTCGTGTCTTATCTTCATCTCTACAACCTTCAGTTAACGACACACATAGTCGACAGGTTATATCCACATATACTAGCACTCACATATGTTGCCCCTCATGTATCATCAACTAAATGTGCACCCCATTTGTTGGAACAAGAAGCCGAAAAGAGCTTGGTAGTGTTTGTTGGCCCATTTACAGACCCTTAATACGGGATGAGAAGGATTTAATGTATACTTCGCAATACCTCAAAGCTTATGTAGAACATATGTGGCTCGATGATACATGCCCCTCAGACATGGATTCATACATACATACTTTTACTATCCCACTAGGTCATACATTTCCCACCTACAACTCTCCTCTGACAACTCCAAGCTTCTGTAGATATTGTGTAGATATTTTTCGGTTTGTATTGATTAGATAGTGGCAGTTATTGGTGACTGCCAAAGGGTGGACTGTCAAAGTCGAAAAATATTGCAGTACACAGATGGCCTCCGCGCGTGTACTTGTTCTGCTGTGCGTGCACATATTCGCAATTTGCGTATGGACGCTCCCGCGGTCATGCGCATCAGCGCGTGGTATGGGTATTTATGGTAGAGTTTGTGAACGCATGGAGAGCTATCAAAACACATTACATATTTAATCCAAATAGTGCACAATGTACACATAGTCTCCTTGCACCACACAAAAAAATAACAACAGTTTAAATGGTTTCAGAACAAAGGGATTCACCTTTACAGAATAGGAGGGGACAGAACAAGGTCATAAGGTGGTGTTTGGTATCCATCTGTAGGGTATTTTAAGGGTAACATTCAGGTGTTGGTTTGAGGAAGATCGCATGTTCCTGTGGATAGTTATGTGCAGAAGCAGAATATAGATATAAACTGTATTTACTATACATTATGTATGCGCCGGGAATCCACAAGAGCAGTTAGAACAGACATCGCCCACCAATTCAAACCGACCTATGACCTCTCCTGTACTGTAAAAGTGCATTCCTGTGTCCAATGGACAAAGGGATTACAGTATCCATTGTATTGCTTTTGGAAGAATTGTATAAATAAAGCCTGCTGCAGCCTGGTCTGACACAAGACTCACAACGTTATCTATTAGATTACGGAGGACCGGACCGGGAAGCGCACGCGAATATACTCACGTATGTACCTTTGACTGTAGACATTATTTTGCTATATTGTCTTATATTGTATTGTATATATTGTAACCCCCTTTCAGCAATATTACGCTGTGGTGTCGGAACCCAGTGATTTAACTACAAATCGGTGTAGTGTCTTCTTTTCCTCGCTATGGTTTAAAAGTGTATTAGTAATGCATTGCATTGCTGTATAAGCTTAAAAGCATATTCATTGGGTGTGTACGCGCTGCGGGTGCATTGTACCTTCAGCGCGGTGTTTGTACACAGAGCACGTAGCATATGTACCAAGTATAGCGGCCGCAGCGGCTAAAGGTTTAAAGTGTGTTTAGAGTGTATAGCAGGTATAGCTTTTCGTTCCTGTACATAAATCGACATTATCACCACACTTTACTCCCTTCATGCTCAACTGCTGCAGTGGCTCTTCTTAGCCCAGGAGCCAGCACCCTCACTACACCCTCTGTATCCCTATCTTCTAAATCCATCTCACCTCACTACTACAGCAACCCTGATAATCTCACTCAGATCACCCCCTGAGACTCTCCCCCCTCTCCTGTGCCCACTGGAATGCCAGCTCTGTCTCTGTAATAAACTGGTCCCACCCATGACCTTTCTATCTCAAATACCCTTCATCTCCTAGCCATAACTAAAATATTCATGACCCCATCTGTCACAGTTTCTCCCACTGCCCTCTCAGCTGGGGATCTCATATTCCCCACCCCCCCCTGACATGAGGGTCGCCACGGTGCTGGTGTTGGGCTCCTACTACCCTCCAGCTACTCATATCAACTCATACCCCATAACCATCCCTTACATTCTCTACATTCGAAGGCCATGCTATACGTCTCTTCCAACCTGTTCATCTTCAAGTAGCTGTCATTTACCTTCCCCCTGGCATGCCCTCCAAATTACTTGACAACTTTGCTTCCTAGTTTCCACACTTCCTCTCTACTGATGCCCCACCAATCAATATTCACCCTCGCAGATCGACACCTCAACCCTGGTACACCAAATTCACCGGATACCTGCAAAAATGCTCACATACCACTGAGCGACAGTGGAGGAAATCACACTCTAAGGCCGACTTCCTCCACTACAAATGTATGCTCTCATCCTACTTTGCTGCCCTTACCCTCTCTAAACAATCTTCAAAAACCTCATCTCCTCCCAATCCTCAAACCCCCAGGCCAATTTTCTACTGTCAACTCGCTCCTCGGCCCACCCCCACCTCAACTCCCCTCTTCACTTTCTGTTCTTGACTTTGCCACCTACTTCACATCCAAAATTGACAACATTTGTCAGGACATAACATCCCACCAGAACCTCAGCAACGACCCTCCTCTATTTCCCGACCCCCCCTCTCCTTCCCTCCTACCAACTCTAACATCTTTCTTCCCTGTATCTGGAGAGGAAGTCATGGTCCTCATCCGGTTCTCACCCTCCTTCACCTCCCCATTTGACCCTATTCCCTCCCGCCTTCATTGCTTCCTCTCTTCTTCTGCCTGTTCCCATCTTGCCCATCTACTCAATCTCTCACGCTCATCAGGCACAGTCCCTTCTTCCTTTCAAGCATGCACTTGTCTCCCCTATTCTTAAAAAACCTACCCTTGATCCAACCAATCTCTCCAACTTCCGACCGATCTCTCTTCTCCTTTTTGCCTCCAAACTCTTTTAGCGTATTTTCTGCAACTGCCACAATGTCTTTCTTTCTTCCCACTCACTCCTTTCCAGTCTGGTTTCCATCCTCTGCACTCCACTGAAACTGTCCTCACAAAAGTCTGCAATGACCTCCTTGCTGCTAAATCTAGGGGCCACTACTCTGCTTATTCTTCTTGACCTCTCTGCTGTTTTTGACACTGTAGACCACCATCTCCTCCGGCAAATCCTTAACTTCCTTGGTTTCCGTGATACTGCTCTCTCCTTGCTGTCCTCCTACCTTTCTGACCGTTCCTTCTCCGTCTCCTCTTATGACTCCACCTCCCCCCCACTTTCTCTACCAGTAAGTGTCCCCCCAGGTTCTGTTCTTGGGCCTCTCCTTTTCTCTCTCTACAGATCCTCATTAGGTGAGCTCATTAGCTCTTTTGACTTAAAATATCATCTCTACACTGACGATACTCAAATCTACCTTTCCTCCCCTGACCTCTCCCCTGCTGTCCTTACTCGTGTCTCCAACTATCTCTCTGCTATCTCCTCCTGGATGTCCCAGCGCTTTCTTAAACTTAACATGTGTAGGACTGAGCTGATCATTTTACTTCCCTACCGCATAACCTCACCTACCACAATTTCATTATCCATTGATGGCACAACTATCTCCTGTATCTCCCAAGTGTGATGTCTTGGAGTAATCCTTGACTCCTCCCTCTCCTTCAAACCACATATTCAGTACCTCTCACAAACATGCCATTTCCATCTCAAAAACATCTCCAGGATCAAACCCTTTCTCACCCAAGACTCTACTGAGACCCTCATCCACTCACTGGTCATCTCAAGATTGGACTACTGCAATCTCCTCCTATCTGGCCTCCCTCAAAAATACCTCTCTCCACTCCAATCTATCCTCAACGCTGCTGCTCATCTCATCTTCCTCACTAAATGTATTGCATCCACATCCCCTTTCTTGCATGACCTTCACTGGCTCCCCTTCCCATTCAGAATCCAATTCAAGCTTCTCACACTCACCTACAAAGCCCTCATCCACTCTTCTCCTTCTTACATCTCTGACCTTATCTCTCTTTACATTCCCACCCATCCTCTGTGCTCTGCTAATGCACTCCGCCTCTCCTGCATACTGATTACTTCCTCCCACTACTACCTCCAAGATTTTGCATGTGCTGCTCCTTATCTCTGGAATTCTCTACCTCTTCCCATCTGACTCTCCACCTCTCTACAAAACTTCAAACAGGCTCTCAAGACCCACTTCTTCACCAAACCCAGGCAACTCTCCTACTAACCCTATTGTCTATACTCACTGTCTACCCCTTCTGTGTCATCCCGGTCTGTTAGCCCCTCACCTTTTAGATTGCAAGCTTGCAAGAACAGGGACTTCTTTCCTCATGTGCCTGTCCTTTTCTTACTTACACTATCTTATACTCCATACTCCCTTTGATGTCACCTAACCCCGGGTTTTCTATACCTGTCCTATATTGTCTTGAACTGTAAGTGCTGTTTTCTTGTTTGCTCATTTGATTATGTACTGTTTAATGTGTACTGTGGATCCCTTATGGTCCCATATAAATAAAGGATAATATTAATAATAATAATAATAATAATAATAATAATAATAATAATAATAATAATCTAGTAGTGGGAAACCCTTTCTCCATTCTTCGTTCCTGAATCCGCCTATCTACTTTGATGACTAACTCCATAACTGCATTGAGAGTGGCCGGGGGAAGGATATTGGATGAGAAAATCCTTAATTTGTTCTGTTAGACCCAACCGAATCTGACTCCATTCCAGCCACAGTCATTGGCCCATCTGTGAAATTCGGTGAAATATACCTCGGCAGAATTTCTGCCTTGCTTAAGGGAACAAAGATGGGCCTACGTGGATGCCGCCTGGTCTTCATAGAGGACTCCCAAAGTTTTAAAGAAGGAATCCACGGAATGCAGACTGGGATGATCTGCTGAAAGACAAAAGGGCAGAGACTGTGGGTCACCTTGTAACAGGGAAATTATAATTCCTACTCACTGGATCTCTGTACCCGAAGAGTAAGGCCTTAGCTTGAAATGCAGCTTGCAACTCCCCCGGAAGTTCACAGATTGTTTACGGTCCCCAGAAAACCTATCTGGGAGGTTTAGCTTAGGCTTTCTCGGAGCAGGTGATGAGATGATCTGGGTCCTACGTGTTTCCTCCTGAGTGTCCGCACAAAGAGTAAGATCCCATAGCTGCTGGGTCAAACCCTGGATCTGGCCCACCAGAATTTGGCCTGATATTGTGCTGGATCCATCCATAGACAAAAGACCCATGGAGCTACAATTACCCCTGCCCAACAGTCTTTTAGCCTCCTGCAGCCAAAGACTTTGCCTATAGCAGCCACCTTTCCAGGGAGAATTAGGTCCACCCCGTACTCAGATGCCCCCAGGTTTTCTGAATAGACATGGTGGCTAAAGGAGGCTGGGCAAGAGTAGGTTGCAGTATGGTGAGACATTCACTGAACCCTACATAGATACCACTGCCCTGCACACAGACAGAGGGAAATAACCGAATGCACAGGTTGGAATATAAATAGAACACAATCAGCATGTACTTGCAACTATGCGCAGGGTGTAATTGGCAACAGGACAGTTAATACATACAACACAGATTATTTGTAAATACTACAATGCATAGGATGTGATAAGCAACTTAATCAAATATAAATGCAATAAGCAAGAATCTGTGTCGACGTTTCCACACAAACCCTGAGTACACGGCAAGCTGGATTCGATAAGGATAGCAGTCAGACAGGGTCCCAGAAACAAGGGTGCTTCACATGCTGACAGGGTCTCACAAGAGCTGACAGGTTCTTCCAAGAGCAGGAATAAAGAATTATCACCAGCGATTTGGGAGTCAGCAGGAAGTGCATAAATACAGGCTACACCCAATCAGGACCCTAATGACAGAGTAAGTGCAGCTGCCCTGCTGCACATATCTATTTCCTAAGCAACGGGGAACGCTGTCTGCCTGCGGCGTCCCCGTTGCTAAGAGTCCGGCATCTCCCAGGGCCCAGCTAGGCACTGGGTGGGGTTCAGCGGGAAGTGCGGCGTCCCGGATCCTAGGCAACGGCCGTGACGTGCGCATTTCAGCGCTAACATTCTATTGTAATGAGCACTATTAAGCTTATGTATCAAACCTCATTAGAAGAAGGTGTGAGATAATTAGACAAACTGACACCATTTTGGCCTAATATTTATATGAACAGTAGAGTTGGTTACACTGTTTGCATCCTGGTAACCTATTGAATATATAATGGACAATATTTTTACTTGTTATATAATGGGATACAATTTATACAACTGTATAAATAGCCTTAATTATGGTGTAAAGATTGTTTAAACAAATATCATCTGATACTTTGCTAAAAGTAGCACACAGCTTTAATTCATCAGTTTGTCGAAGTCAAAAATATTACATAAAAAGAACATACAAACTACACACATTATGTATCGCTATACTTGAAAATATGCGCAGCGAGCACAGCAATATATGGTAACACACGCATTTACACGGACATGCCACAGAAATGGATTTGACACTTATTTCATGCAGTACATAATTATAATAATATCAAGCGCCAGACATGATGATTTAAAATTATATATAATGAAGTAATGTCATGTATGTGTATTATTTGAACGAAGCAAGATAGACCTGTCATATTTACTATTAAAGCTACCAGATTAATGTGTAGATTCATTTGATACTTGTTATTAAGTTGTAGGACATTGCAACAAGGAATTATGATTAAATGTATAAAAGCTAAAATCACTTCTATTAGAACAATAGATATTCCAAACAGGTAGTGGACAGGAAGCTTAGGCCAGCCCTTTGGATGTCTTCAAGGCTGAACCTGATCAGCATATACAAAGAGACTAGTGACTCATCGTGAATGAGTAAGTTCCCTCCCCCAAACTAGATAACACATTGCTGACCACACAGGAGTTCAGTTGCTGTTCTGTCTCAGACGATGATGGAGTTCCTGCATGATTTTACAGAGAGAGAGAGAGAGAGTGATATGGAGAGACTTTTATACGAGAAACATATGGTGATGTATTTGCTGGCCTGTAACTGTAACTGTATGTAACTATGTATTAACTGCTTACTGTATGAGTTGTAACTATATGTATACTGTACATTGTAATATATTGAATCCATATCCTTTTAATAACAAATATATACATCAATGAGCTTTGGAACTCAGGTAATGTGTGGGTGTATTGTTTTCTCTTATGGGATGCAGTGTTTTGCGATGTACAGCGCACTTTTATCGTATATGGTAATAAGATGCGCCTGGCATCTGCAGTATATATTAGAGTGGGCATTTTTAATATTTGTGAGGAAACAATTTGGCATTCACAAGTTTAATTCACAAAACCATTTATGTGGACTGAAAACAGGGAGAAAAGAAAGCTTATGTACTGTAGGTTTCACTTGTGCTTATCAAACAATTGTCAATATATTGGGTATATGCAGATGAACAATAATTTATAGTTAGATTTTTGCAACCCTTAATAATGTACACATTTACCAGTGCTACTTTATTTAAAGGACACGTTTTGGAACACTGTTTACAATTTGGTTAGTTACTCCTAACACAAAATCACATAGTTTAATTACTGAGAAGGTGAAACTATCACTGTTGTATATAATATGAACAGATGAAATAGCGTTACTCTCTGAATGCTTGGCCAGCCTCCCATGTTCTGTTCTCACAGAGTTACCAGATTTACAGTTGCATCCTCACACATCTAGCCTCCATATCCCATGCAGCACTAGATGCCTGATGTGAGTGAGCCGCCAAGACCCGTGCAACTTTGCTAACATCAGGTGTATTTTGTTGCTGAAAATGTGTCTGAGTCACAATGCAATTAAATTAAGACACACAAAGAGACTGTGTTGATGAATACGATATATGACACTGGTATATTGTGTGTGAATGAGTCTGTACTCAGGGCAGAACAAAACTTGTATTGGAAAAAAACTGCTGCTGCTGCACTGCAGCACTTTGTACACAGATTCAGAGACTCAGTCACACACATAGATATATATCATTCTGTATGTCATATTAATCAACGGTATCTTTTTGGGCAATCTAATCACATTGCATTGTGACTAAGATGCATTTTCCGATTCTCATGCGACCTGGCGTGCCAAGTGAGGCTGTTTGGCATAACTTCAGCAAAATTGAATGAGATCATATCTGGAACAGATATCCCTGCCTATTTACTGTCTTTTGCATAATCTTGCTGGGGAAGCTGTTGCAAGGCCAGATTATGCAATAGACAGCAGCAGGGCACAATGTCCGACACTTTAGATGGTGAATAAAGCAAAATCCCACGAGATTTCTCAGGGCACCTGAAGTTTGATTGTATAGTCCAAAAGTGTGTTCTTTCACTGATCCAGTCATCTTATGTGCTTCATAATACTGTACTTATGCTTAGCAGGAGTTTCTGGAAGTGACAATGGAGTCAGAAGCCAGGAGCAGCAGTCATAGCCAGCATCCATTACAGTTGAAGATTCTATTAACACTTTTTATATGTAGACAGTGACGAGTGAAGAAGGAACAACAATAACGTCTACATCTCAAGCAGCCATCCCTCTCGTATTTGCCCAGCCTCAAACTTATCATAGAGGGATGACTTACTGAAGGTAAAGTAGTTGTGGCATGAGCCAGGATAGCCCAACGCAAGACTCATTATTTATAGTGTGTACAATGCCTCAATGAAAATAATGTTCCAGAATTGCCTGAGGGGCAGAGAAAGCTGTTTTGCAGCAGCCTGAGGGGCAGAGAGAGCTGTGCTGCAGCAGCCTGAGGGGCAGAGAGAGCTGTGCTGCAGCAGCCTGAGGGGCAGAGAGAGCTGTGCTGCAGCAGCCTGAGGGGCAGAGAGAGCTGTGCTGCAGCAGCCTGAGGGGCAGAGAGAGCTGTGCTGCAGCAGCCTAAGGGGCAGATAGAGGTGCTGCAGCAGCCTGAAAGACAGAGTGAGGTGCTGCAGCTTTTAACGCAGATAGAGGTGCTGCCACAACAGCTGAGGCAGAGAAAGGAGGTGCAGCATCAATGTAGATAGAAGTACTGCAGCAGCTGGGGCAGAGAGGTTCAGCATTAGCCGGGGCAGAGAGAGGTGCTGTGCCAGCTCCTACAGAGAATGGTGCAGCAGGACATAAATGACCCTGCTGCACAGCTGCAAGCAGACTGTGAGACATTAAGAGGGTGGGCAGAGCTGACTGTCAGTGTCTCCTGCTATCACCTTTGGCCTGCCCTGTTCCCTACCTAGTCTCTGAGTCTGAGTAAGTCTGCGACGCCCCTGCTTCTCCTCCTCCTGCTCTGCGGGTGCCAGGTCAGTGGCCCACGGGAAGGGGGGGGAGGATGGGGGGCAGGCGGCAGCGCGCCTACTAACTTTTTCAGTGCCCGGATCTTGCACTTCACCAGACCCACCCTTCTTACACCCCTGACTAAGAGACAATTTCCATTATGAAGCAGCCTACCTTTATTACGTGAGTATGAAAGTATAGAAGATACTGTAAAATGTGAATGCTTGCCTTCTACTATCCTAATATAAAATTCAATGTACAGATGTAGAAAGAAAAGAATGGTGAACAGAGTGTCACTGGCGCTAAATCCGTATGGATGTGTATGGGCCCCCAATGATGGGATCCTGTATCCCTAAAGTAGGACTTGGTCCTTACGGTGGTGAATAGTAACTCAATAACAATTGATATAAAATCACATGTAAATATTTATTGTTAAAAACATACAATAGGTGAACACTGAAAGTGCCTGGTGACCATGGACAATCCAAAGACGTGACTTGTGCTTTTTTTCTTTAAAACCCACAAAGATGCTCTCACCCTCTTACTGTGGTGCGGTGGGCTAGCTTATGAATAAGCTGGTGTGGTCCTGGGCTGAGTTAGCCAAGCACCACCGCAGAAGAATTATCAGCATGGATTCACTTCCAGTTCACCTGTGTTTCTCCTCAGTCCAAAGCAACGCGTTTCGGTTCCACAGAACCTTTCTCAAGAATTGGATCTTTTACAGAACCTTTCTCAAGAATTGGATCCACAGAACCTTTCTCAAGGTTGCTTTGGACTGAGGAGAAACACAGGTGAACTGGAAGTGAATCCATGCTGATAATTCTTCTGCGGTGGTGCTTGGCTAACTCAGCCCAGGACCACACCAGCTTATTCATAAGCTAGCCCACCGCACCACAGTAAGAGGGTGAGAGCATCTTTGTGGGTTTTAAAAGAAAAAAAGCACAAGTCATTTCTTGGGATTGTCCATGGTCACCATGCACTTTCAGTGTTCACCTATTGTATGTTTTTAACAATAAATATTTACATGTGATTTTATATCAATTGTTATTGAGTTACTATTCACCACCGTAAGGACCAAGTCCTACTTTATGGATACAGGATCCCGTCATTGGGGGCTCATACACATCCATACGGATTTAGCGCCAGTGACACTCTGTTCACCATTCTTTTCTTTCTGCTATATTGGGAATTGGTGTTTTTTTCCCCACTGAAAAGTGTGTCTGGGCAGCTTTTTCTGTTTTACTGCACAATTCTGGTATTGTATTTATTTTCTTTTGTTGAATGTACAGATCTAGCCACGCTCATCCATCCTGCAACTTTCCACATTCACAGCAATCCAGGTGCTGATGCAAATGTGCCCGCCACTAGGATGCACATGTGCATCTAAGTAAACTCGCCCATAGGAATACATGGGTGGTGTACTAAGCCGCAGTTTGGCGTACTAAGTCGTACCCATGCATCGGCGTGATGCATGTACCCGTGCAGCCAAGCTACAGGCTGGATGAGTGGCTACATCTGTAAGTTGTTCGCTCAGTAAGTGACATTAACAATAATAACTGGGGAAATGGTCGGAGAAAGCCAAGATCCAAACTCTACAACCATAATCTACGCACCCGCTGGTTTATTCTACTGGATGATGAATTCACCGCTATGATCCAATTTATTCCAACTGAGGTGTTAAATACGCTACATATCGGGCCTGATTCTGAGTCAGGCTCAGTTGAGGCAAGCCCTTTCCTGGTGTACACTACATATCAGGCCTGATTCAGAGTCAGGCTCAGTTGAGGCAAGCCCTTTCCTGGTGTACACTACATATCGGGCCCGATTCTGAGTGGGGATCAGTTGAGGCAAGCCCTTTCCTGGTGTACACTACATATCGGGCCTGACTCTGAGTCAGGCTCAGTTGTGGCAAGCCCTTTCCTGGTGTACACCCATGCACCTGACAGTGCAAGGACTGAGATACCCACTTGCAGCTGTTAATGCTGCATTACTGTCTGGTTCATCCTTAATTGCAGCATCGGTCACTGCATCAAAGCTTGCACCAGAAATTTGGTAGTATGAGCTCTCTGTACGCAGCCATATTCCCGCTTCGTGAATCTGTTTAGCCACCCCACTGTTACCTCCCAGTCACTGCCCATGATAGCCCCATACACTGCCCGTACAGTTCTTCTTATATGCGTCCAAATCTATAATGCCTCTGTGACATCGTCCATGTGCGTGAATGTCGGCAATTTGCTTGCCTTTCAGAATCAAGTCCATTTACTTTGTAGAGATGTGCGCTGCCCCGTGTTTTGGCTCAAATTCATCATCATGTTTCGGTTTTAGCAAAACCGCCCTCAAGTGTTTTGGTTCAGATTCGGTTTTTGGTTCGGTGAAAAATTTATAAAAAAATAATCTACCTGTATAATCATTGATCTTTTTTTTTAATAAAAATCGATAAAGCAGCAAAACTAATGTAAAATCCAAAATCTGAATCCAATTTCCGAATTGCAAAAAAATCTGAACCAGGACTCGGTTTGGATCGGATCTCCTCAGGTGATCCAGACCAAGGCCGGGATGTAATAAAGTCAGAGTTTGGTGGCCTGCAGGGATGCCGACCGAACTCTGTTTTTTTTTAAAGGGGCAAACATTTACAAGGCATGGTTTAGTCATGTAAATGATTGCCCCTTTAAAATAACATCTGAGTTTAGCCGGCAATCCGCACGGCCGCCGAACTTGGACTTCAATACATCCCGCCCAGGTTTTGGTTCAGATTCAAAAAAATTGTGTGGATTTGGAAATCTGGAGATCCGAACCACACATCTCTAGTTTAAAGTTGATTAAGAGAACCACAAAGTTATCTATAGTAAATGAAAGAATTATATCTACATTAAAAAAATCTTACATTACAGTACTCGCTTAATGGCCCTTTTCACCTCTTGGTTTCTCAGGCTGTATATAAGTGGATTCAGCATTGGAGTCATTACTGTATATAAGACAGAAGCCATCTTGTCTTGTTTCTTTAAGACATTGGAGGGAGAGCGCAGGTAAGTGAAGAAAATGGTCACGTAGAAGATGGTGGCGCACGTGAGATGTGAGGAGCAGGTGCTGAAGGCTTTCCGTCGTCCCTTAGCAGAATTAATCCGTAGAATGGAAGTAATGATGTACATGTATGAGATCAGAATGATTATAAATGACCCCATGGCACAAGAAACTACGAAAAAAACAGTTTCTATGACACAGGGGAAGGTGTCAGAGCAGGACAGCTGGAGCAGTGGAGGGACGTCACAGTAGAAGTGGTCTATAAGGTTGGATCCACAGAACTGGAGACTGAACACACAGCTGGTCTGCACAGATGACTGCATGAAGCTGATGGAGAAAGCCTGGATAACCAGATACATACATATGTTCTTGGTCATTATAGAGGTATAGTGGAGAGGGTGGCAGATGGCAGCATACCTGTCATAAGCCATGTTTGCGAGAAGTAGAACCTCAGTACATACCAGGGCAGCAAAGAAGAAAAACTGAAGGGCACACCCGACAAATGAGATGGCCTTCCTCGTGGAAATAAGATCAGAGAGCATTTTAGGAGTTATAACTGAGGAGTAGAAAACATCCACCAAAGAGAGGTAGCTCAGGAAGAAGTACATTGGGGTGTGAAGGTTGGAGCTGATATGGACAATGGCCATTATACCGATGTTTCCCGCTACAGTCACCAAGTAGACATGTAAGAAGAGTATGAAGAGAAACGAGGCAAGTTCTTCATTGATATTAAGGCCAGTAAACACAAACACGCTCACTTGGGTCTTGTTTATAACTTCCATTGTGTTCTCTGCATAAAGGCATAAAAAAAAATATTGGTTAAAACTAAAGCATCAGTACAATAATTCACACGTCTGAAAATAATTACAAAGCAAGCAATGCCACAAAGCGCAAAAAAAACACAACCAGCAAGAGTTATTGATGTGCAGGTGCATGAACCTATGTTTTACATTGTCCCCTGATCCATCCATATCTTCCTACCCTTCTAGTTTAAGATTATTTTTTCATGTAGGCTTCTTACAAAACAGGGTTTCTGATGGGTTCACTGTATCTTTACTTTTCCAGTTGACCACATACTGTATTTGCATTGCTGTTATGATATGTTGGTCAGTAAGTGCTCATACAATACGTGCCCACCACTGTCTGAGGCCACTGCTGTATAACAAATGTATAACAGAAGCACTATGCAGTCAGTCACATGATTGCGCTGCACAGGAAGCCCACACTGTCTACCATGTACTGACTTTCTGGATTCTGACCATTGTATCTGTCTGTAACATGCATTGTCCCTGTGTCTGGATATGGAACACTCTCTCTGCTGCCTGCCCTGACCCCGTGCCTGGATATGGAACACTCTCTCTGCTGCCTGCCCTGACCCTGTGCCTGGATATAGAACACTCTCTTTGCTTGCCCTGACCCTGTGCCTGGAAATGGAACACTCTCTCTGCTGCCTGCCTTGACCCTGTGCCTGATAATGGAACACTCTCTCTGTTGCCTGCCCTGACCCTGTGCCTGGATATAGAACACTCTCTTTGCTTGCTACCTTTCCTCACAATGTTCCTGGATGTAGATCACTATCTCTTTTGCATGTCCTGACCCTGAAACTGGATACAAATCACTCTCTATGATTGTTGCCTGCCCTGACCCTATGCTCAGATTTCAAACATTCTCTTTGTTGCTACCTGACCTGACACTGTAACTGGATACAGATCACTCTCTCTGTTTGCTGCTGGCCCTCATGGCTCTGTAACTGGATACAGATCATTCTCTGTGTTGGCCCTGACCCTATGCTTGGATATGAATCACTTTTTCTGTCTGACATCTGTACCTAGGTATATACAGTATTTAGCTCTATTTCTATCACACTTGCCCTGATATATTCCTGTATAAGTATGTTTCTCTATACTAATTAGCGCACAAATTTGCCAAAAATATAAGCCTGCCACTGACCTATTTTAAATAACAGTAAGTTGAAATTTTGTACTTGCATTTTATACAGCTGTATAATGAGAACCATCAGTGACTTGACTGCTGTATCAAAATATACTGGTACCAGCAGGGGTTAAAGTGGGAGTGAAAGGGGTGGAACTGAGTTCCCTCACCTGTAATGGTAGGTGGAACTACAGATGGAGCCTTGCTCATCCATGCTGTTTATTTATGGCGTTAGTCCCGATCACTGAGTCGTAGCATGCCTGGGCGCAAGGCGGTGTGCCTAGTCATAGGGAGGCCCACAGAGCTTATCATGGCATTTGGTGTTACCGGTGAGTGTAATACCTGCAATCATCCACCAGATGTCCCTTTTTAAAATCACCATTGTGCATGCGGGTGGTCTCCATTGAAATACAGTACACTATAGTGCAAGAACTACTTTACTGTACACTGTATGGGCAATGCTGTACTAGCGTATTATTACGCTATTTAAAATAAATTGTGGCAATGAAGTCCTGTAGACGAACCAATAAACAAAAATAGTGTATACAGATGCAAACGAATGTGTTAAAACAATAGTCCATTGACGTTAGATTTATGTGAGCTATTAAATTAAATAAAAATGGGCTTAAAGCTTAATATCTCCAGTTCTGATTATCCAATCAGCTCTAAACCAGGTTTGTATGGAAGGGGAGATGATTTTCTACCAGAAAATACCAACCCCAAGTTTATGTGACTGCCACAAGGCTAATGGCAAGCATCGGAACCCATGGTGGGTCTGAATTAACAGGCCTATTACAGTCTATGGGAAAATGCACCCCGATATCTTCCGATCTGGGTGATCCAGAGACTTGATGCCAGTACCATACAAAAGAGGAGACTCTTGGCTTTTAGGTCAGACTTACCACTAGTTTATGTTACACCGCAAAAGGAAACAGCAAGCAACCATGTGTTGGGTCCCCTCTAGTTGTCCGCCCAGCTTGCTCGGGGTGCGGGGTTTCTGGCTAGATAGAAAATACTGTACTGATATGCTAAGCAAGATAACACTTGCAGCTGTAGCCTTTAGAGCAGAGTATGTTACAGGCTGTTCATGCTACATAGTACTCAAATAGAAAATAATGTACAGAGACACTAAGCAGAGTTTTTTTGGCATCCAGGAACTTAGGGAGGACCTTTTATCATTCCCCGTATACTTATAAAGATAACACTTGCTGCTGTAGCCTTTTAGAGCAGAGTATGTTATAAGCTGTTCATGCTACTTAGTACTTAAGTAGAAAATACTGTACAGAGACACAAAGCACAGTGTTTGGCCATCCAGAGCGGTCCAGTACCATATACGTATAATGGGAAGAGATATAAGCTTCTTTCTAAGTTCCTGGATACCAAAACACAGTGCTTAGCATCTCTGCACAATATTTTCTATTTGAGTACTAAGTAGCACGAACAGCTTGTAACATACTCTGCTCTAAAGGCTACAGTGCTGTTATCTCTATAAGAATAATGGAGAGAGATAAAAGCTCCTCCATAAGTTCCTGATTACCAAAACACAATGATTAGCATCTCTATACTGTATTTTCTATTTGAGTACTAAGTAGCATGAACAGCTCACATAGCCCTAATGTCAATAGACCATTGCTTTAACACATTTGTTTGCATCTATATGCACTAATTTTATTGATTGATTTATTGGTTTCTTTTTTTTAAATTGACTTTATCCGTCTGTCCATTGGTCTGTGTGTACAGTATACAATAACATTACAGTAGTCACTGACCATTTGCCAGAGCTCGTAGATAATTCTGCCACTATTCGCTCTACAGTACTGGATTAGTGGAGCATTAGCCACCCAGTGGTGAATATGTGTATTGCATGCTGTGTATGTAATCATGCCTCAACACGCCTGTCCGTGAAACAACTGAACAGCCTGAGCTATCGCTTATGCATGACTTACCCTCCGTTTAGGTGGAGAAACAGCAATGATGAGGGAGGCTCCTTCTGTAGTTCCACCTCCTCCACAGACCTGCACAGTAATTCCAACAGAAAAGACCGCCTCACCACCCACATTAATAGATGATGCAGGCAGCGCTAATGTCACTGATGAGCTACAGCCACCTCCCCTTCCTCAGGTCCGGGTGGCTCCATGGCCATTCCTCCACCTTAGGCCAGCAACTCCTCCTACCCACTGGAGTTATAGAGGCAGAGATGTGTATAAGGGGCATTCCTGTGGACATTATGTGTATAAAGGGCACCACTATGTGGTGTAATATAAATCAGGGGCAATTCATGCAGTGTAATGAGCATAAGATTGTGCTACTGTGTGGTATAATTTGAATTGGGTGTACTATTGGGTGATTCTCCAGAAATGAACATAAAGTCCCGTGCATCACACACTTTAATAAAAAAATCCTTTTAAACTGGTCTGTTAAGAAATTGTTGTTATATGAAAAATGAATTGCTTAGTAGCAATGCCTTACCATATAACTTTTGACCCACTAAAATCTTGGTATTTTGGGGAAGTATGTCATTTGAATTTGTGTAGCTGTTCTGTGGAGAATCACCCTATTGTGTGACCACGCCAGAGGCAGAACTCTGGGAGGCAATGGAGTCATCTGCCACCGGGCTCCTGCTTTGAAAGGGGGCACCTCTCCTCCCATTCTGTGACATCATTCAATTAAGTTAATTGATAGCTGTCGCTATCTTTTCACTATATGAAGTTACTTCTCTGACAATTACACATAAATTTACATAGTTACAATTCTCATGCTTCCTGTACAGGAGAAAATAGCTCCATCAGTAAAGTGTCTGCTGCAGAGGTGTAGCTAGGGTTTTCAGAGCCCAGGGCAAGATGGTAAATGGCGCCCCCCCCCACCCAAAAAAAACCCACACACACAAAAAGAAGCATGTGCGCGCGCCTTCGGCACGCGCACCGAAAAAGCGGACATGGCCACACACCAGAAGGGGTGTGGCCATGCTCCAGAAGGGGTATGGTCACTGAAAATGGCCCACAGTGCCAGTTACATTGCCCCACAGTGCCAGATACAATGCCCCACAGTGCCAGTTACATTGCCCCACAGTGCCAGTTACATTGCCCCACAGTGCCGTGTCGGATACATGCTCCACAGTGCCGGATACATTGCCCCACAGTGCCGGATACATTGCCCCACAGTGCCAGTTACATTGCCCCACAGTGCCAGTTACATTGCCCCACAGTGCCAGATACATGCCCCAGAGTGCCAGTTACATTGCCCCACAGTGCCACTTACATGCCCCACAGTGCCATATACATGCCCCACAGTGCCAGATACATGCCCCAGAGTGCCAGTTACATTGCCCCACAGTGCCAGTTACATGCCCCACAGTGCCAGATACATGCCCCACAGTGCCAGTTACATGCCCCACAGTGCCGGGCCCAACTCAGTGCCAGTTAAATGCACCATTTGGTGCCAGTTACATGCCCCACAGTGCCAGTCCCCACTCAGTGCCAGTTACATGCCCCATTTGGTGACAGATACATGCCCCACTGTGCCGCCGCCCCCCCCGGTCACTCACCGGCCGCTTGTTGTTATGTGAGGGGAGGAGAGCGCAGCGCCTCTCCTTCTCCTCACTGCTCCAGGTCTCCGGCGCCGGTTCGCTAGCCAATCAGAGCTCGCGGACCGGCAGCCAATCAGGAGCCGGTCCGCAAGCTCTGATTGGCTAACGCCAGAGACCGGACACAGCAGCGCTGCTGGCAGCGCTGCTTGTGCTGGCAGCAGCGGCGAGGGGAGGGAGAGACGCTGCACTCTCCTCCCCTCACATTTCGGGTTGACGGGGGCGAGTTGGGCATGATGCCCTAGCCGCCGGCGACGCCCCCCTCTTCTGGGCCTGCCAAAGCGCCCAGGGCACGTGCCCCACTCGCCCTACCCTAGATACGCCTCTGGTCTGCTGTCAGTGCAACAGGTCATGAGGTTCTGGTCCTGGGTATGACTGGTAAGAAATGTGTTTTTTAAAATAAAAGACACACGCACATATATATGCACACATACATGCATATATCTATCTAAATACAGGGGGGGGGCAACTGGGATAAACTTGCCTCCAGGCAACTGGGATGAACTTACGCCACTGGACCACGCCCCTTGTTTGTGAGACCACTATCACCTTAAAGTATGGGAGGTAGGGCACAAATTTATAGTTTGTAGGGGGGTGTCGAAAAACCCTAGCACTGACCCTGGCTTCTCCTAATGGGAGGTGGGGGAAGGGGGTTGGTGGCAGAGGAAATGAGTTCCGTCACCTCTCCAGGACAACTTTAAGCCCTGGATACCAGCAGCTGCCGACCTGCACATGGAGCCCAAGTTTGGTAATCAAAGGAAAGCACTGTTTACGTCTATTATCTATGCACGCTATTAAACAGTAAGAAAAGAAGGATCTGGGTCTGTACTTGATTAATGAAGAGTATTGTAAATGTATGTAGTAACAATACGTTTTATTATCTTGAGTCACAATGCTCCACTAATAAGATCAGTATACATATGTGCAATAAAAATTGACCATCGATAAATACAGGTATTCAGCTATCAGCAAATATAATACAATATGGGGAAAGGGGGAAAAATGGAAGGAAAAAGTTAGAACTCTCACGCTCAAAAAAAAAATGGAGGGAAAAGTATGAACTCTCCCATTGTCCTGTAAATAGTTCAGTTCTTGTAGTTCTCTGTGCCAACTTGAATACGTTTATTAAGGTAATGTAGGATTGTAAACCTTGTTATGTGTTCCAGATAGGATTAAAGTATGTTGGGGGTATTGTGTCCTGAGGGGTCAGCAAACTTACCCTTCCGATGGTGCTTTGCTTATTATTGGTAGGCGATGCTTCTTAAAATGCTATCCTTTGCACTTCCTCTGCTTTTCCTGTCCCCCACCTGTGCACTGGTAGCAGCAGGGGACCGCCAGCAGCCGCAAGTATTTCCAGGAGCACGTGTCCTCATGAGAATACGTTGCTCTCTGGGATCTACCTGGTGTAACATTGTTAAAATTGTCTCTACCTGGCGTAACATGTATAAGAGGCTCTACCTAGCAAAATGTGTATGAAAGGGGCTCTATCTGGTATAACATGTATAAGGGGCTCTACCTGGTGTAACATGCAGAAAAAGGGCTAGACCAGGCATAACGTGTATAAATAGGATCTACATAGTGTAATGTGTATTAGGGGCTCTACCTGGTGAAACTTGTATGAGGGGTTCTACCTTGCATAACATGTATATAAAGGGCTCCACCTGGTGTAATGTGTATAAAAAGAGCTCTACCTAGTGTAATGTGTATAAGGGGCTCTTCCTTGGCATAATATGTATAAAATGCTCTACCTGGCATATTGTACATTATGGGCTCTGTTCTACTGTGGTGTAATGTGTGTAAGCGGCTCTACATGGCATAATGTGTGTAAAGGGTACTAATGTGTTGTGCGACATGCCTGACAGACACTACTGTGTGGTGTAATGTGAATTGGTACTATTCTGTGGCCAGATCCCTTACCCATGAAGCCATGGCGCTATTTTTTTGTGCACTGTCCCTATTTTGAATTTGGGCGAGGGGGGGGGGAGGGTGCCAAAGGAAACGTTCACCCTGGGGGCCACAAAGCCTAAAACCGGCACTGACTATATCTCTTCTGTATATGCAATACTGTACCACGTATTATTGTACCAAGTATTTTTGGATCTAATCTACCATGTCTAGTCCCTTTTAATAAGTGCATGTGCTCTTGTTCTTATACTTCTTATACTTCTCTCCATCTGTAGAACAGTCTACTTGTACCTTCATACTGTATTTGAAATCTTCTCACTGGCGTATCTCTAATGAGTGCAGTGTGTGCGGTGCACACGGGCCCCTGAGTACAAAGGGGGCCCCCACCGCACTTGCGGCACCCATTTTTTAAATACTCACCTCTCCAGAGTCCCATGCCGACATTCGCGCCAGTGTTAAACACTGTGAAAATGGCGCAGTGGCCATTTTCACTGAGTTCTGCGCATGCAGAGTACAAAAACCTCTGGGAAAATAGCCACCATTTTTCCGGAGATCTGCGCATGCGCTGTAGAGTCTGAGCCCTCTAGTGCTCAGACTCTCAGAGCTGCCGGCATAGAGGAGGGGGCCCGAACAGAGGAGGATGCACCCAGGCCTCCTCCTCTCTTAAAGTGCCCCTGAATCTACTATAATATTTCCCTCTCCCATCTCTATGCTACACTGTTACATGCTGAGGTATTTTCTGGATAGGTTTTGTAATGAAGAAAAGGAATAATGTTGGTAATTTAATTTACCAGTTAATTACCAGGTTCCGTTAAGACCTCACCAAAGACTATTAAAGCAACATCACTGACTGTTTCCTTCTGCTGCTAATTATTCTTCCTATTCAACCTAGATGGGACCACGTTTACCATTTCGATGCACCGTGGCTTGCTTACCTTATACGTTACATTAAATGGTCACTCCCAGCTACTGTATATATCATCCTTGGTAATTGCCAATTTAATGTTGTTTTATATTCAAACAAATTCTTTTCTGTTTTGCTATTTTGTGTCATCACCAAACACGCATACTTTCCATTACAAACCTGCAGAAAGATCACCATTAATTATATTAAAGAGGATTACATTGATCAGATACAGAAACTATGGGCATGATTCAGAGGTGGATGTGATGTCATTGTTTGCGCAAACGAGTGATTACTTTTGTACTGCACATGGGCACGAGGTGCACCGTACATGCCCAAAGTGTCACAGTAAGGACTTGAACACTGTGTGACTGACAGACAGGGAGCATTTGTTGGAGATAATGGGGTGGTGGTGACTCAAACGCAGGTGGGTTGCAACCAGTGACATCTCCACTGGTTGCAAATTCAAATAGAAGACCAACTGCAGCTAACTGTAATTCCAAATTGACTCACCTGCTCCCTTATTTGAACTTTGGACTGTGCTCTGGAGCCGCCAATGGTTGCAATTGTTTGGGGAGTGTGGGGGTGCCTGAACTGCAACTGCAAATTCATATACAGTGGCAATGGCTCCAGTGGCAGATTTGATTAGTCTCAATACAATTCCCAGGGATTGTGACGTTTGCAAATTTCCCTACAGCTGCTACGTACGGGATCACAGTCGCAATGGGATTTCCAATCAACACTGCAATACAACCACCCTTCCTCTCATCCTCATTCAAAATCATCTGTGCATTTAAGCGTATGTCTATATCTTTCAAACTATAATCCTCATGACCTCTAAGAACAGAATGCAACCAATTTTGTCTAAAACCAGTTATATTGTGATTTGAATGTGACTGCCTTAATGCCTCAAAAGTATGTAATTCATCTTATGCATATTATCTGCCTTTTATACACTAGGAAAAGACATCCCCAATCTGCTCACTACAGTTCTCTCTTATGCAAACTCATGTACGTTTATTGATGTAATGATTTTCTTGTAATTGGCATTGCATGTGTGGGGAAGTTGCTCAGTGAAATATAGTTTATTATTGCATGCTGCCTGGTGTTTACCTCCTTTGATCATTTGGCCATCTGTGGTCAGGTGTACAATATCTTTACATTTAGTTAGGTGTAGTCGTGGTGTAAAGAGTGTGATTCCTGATTAGTAAAAAACAAAACAAATACCAAACACTGAGCAACATCACCAGACAGGTAATTTCAACTTTAAACTTGTCATTTATTTTGTACTGTCTGGACATGGCTACTAATAACAGATGCACAGACAAAATTCTTAAAGCTATGTGTGCAAATGCTAGGAACTTAGGAGACAAAATTTCAGAGCTAATTGCGATAATGACAAGGGATAACTTGGATAGTAGAGCAATTACAGAGTCTTGGTGCAATGAGAATCATGACTGGGACATAGCTATACCAGGATACAATTTATTTAGGAAGGAACGAATGGGAAGAATAGGAGGAGGGGTAGCAATGTATGTGAAAAAAAGCATTAATGCTACATTAAATACAAAATATTGAAGACAAAACTGAGGCCCTTTGGGTCACCACAGAAACCGGGGAGAAGGACATTATTCGCTTTGGGGTGATCTATAGACCACCAGGCCAGGGGCAGGATTTGGACAGGAACCTATTGTTGGACATCACTAAAATGGCTTTAAAGGGAGAAGTCATTATCATGGGAGACTTTAATTTACCTAATGTAAATTGGAAGGGGTCTTTTGCAAGTTCAGCTATAAGTGGCAAATTTCTAAATTCCTTACAGGGAGCATCTCTCAAGCAATTGGTGAGGGATCCCACTCGCAAAGACTCAATATTAGATTTCATTCTTACAAATGGTGACAGGATATCAGACATATATGTGGGTGAGCACCTGGGATCCAGTGATCATCGAGCAGTATGGTTTAGTATAAAGACAGGATTCAACTCATGTAACACAAAAACAAAAGTGTTGGATTTTAGAAGTGCTGACCTTGCAAAAATGGGGAAATATTTAAGTGATTCATTGGCAGACTGGTGGAACTTGGAAAGAGTGCAGGAGAGGTAGGAATATCTGAAAAGTGCAATACTAAGTGCAACAGACCTTTGTATCAAAAGGGTTAGGAAAAGCACCAGGAAAAGGAAGCCAGTGTTGTTCACAAAACAAGTATCAACTAGTGTGTAAGCAAAAAAGATGGCTTTTAGGAAATACAAACAGACTCAAAATAATAATGACAAAGTGGTGTATCTTGACAGACGGAAGGATGCTAAGAAAGAGATAAGACATGCAAAGGCAGAAGCTGAGGAGAAAATGGCCCAGTCAGTAGATAAAGGAGGCAAAACTTTTTAAAGTATATAAATGAAAGGAGAAAATCAAATGGAAGAATAATAAGACTTAAGGCAGAGATTGAGAATTTGGTGGAGGGAGACAAGGCAATAGCAGATCACCTAAATAATTATTTTTGCTCAGTATTTACTACAGAAGGAGAAGGGAAGGGGCCACAGTTAAGTTTCAAAGACATTCATAAAAATAAGGTAGATGAAAATACATTTACAGAGGAGAAGGTCCTAACAACTTTCAAAACTAAAAGTGGATAAATTAATGGGGCCAGATGGGATACACCCAAGGATACTCAAAGAGCTAAAATATGTGCTGGTGACACCTTTAACAGAATTATTTAACCAGTCACTAAATACAGGTGCTATTCCAGAGGACTAGAAAAGAGCAAATGTAGTTCCACTGCACAAAAGTGGAAGCAAGGAAGAAGCAAGTAACTACAGACCAGTAAGCCTTAAATCAGTAGTAGGGAAAGTAATGGTAAAACTATTAAAAGAAAGAGTTGTGGAATATCTTAAATCAAACAACTTACAGGATCCAAAACAGCATGGATTTACTGGTGGTAGATCTTGCCAAACAAATCTTATTGACCTTTTTGACTCTGTGATGAAAATAATAGATCAAGGGGGAGCTGTAGATGTAGCATATCTAGACTTTAGTAAGGCATTTGACACTGTCCCACATTGCAGACTGCTAAATAAACTTGAAAGCGTGGGAGTAGATTATACAGTTAAATGGATAATAACCTGGTTGCAGGATAGGAAACAGACAGTTGTAGTAAATGGAGTGCAATCTATGGAGGGAAATGTTACCAGTGGAGTACCCCAGGGATCTGTACTTGGACCAGTTCTCTTTCATATCTTTGTTGGTGACATTGCAGATGGTATTGAAGGGAAAGTATGCCTTTTTGCAGATGACACATAGATTTGCAACAGGGTAGACACACCGGGAGGTGTAAAACAAATGATTGATGACCTAGCTAGGCTTGAGAAATGGTCAAGAATGTGGCAATTACAGTTTAATGCTAAAATAGGCAAAATCATGCACTTGGGTCTCAAAAACCCAAAGGCTAAATATAGTATCAAGGGTACTAAAATGGAAACTATTGAGGAGGAAAGGGATTTAGGAGTCACTATTTCAAGTGACTTAAAGGCAGGAAAGCAATGCAACAAAGCAATGAGAAAGGCAAGTCAGATGCTTGGTTGCATAGGGAGAGGAATCAGTAGCAGGAAAAGAGTAGTAAGAATGCCACTGTATAGGTCATTGGTGCGGCCTCATCTGGAATACTGTGTCCAGTTCTGGAGACCATATCTCCAGAAGGATATAAATACATTAGAGAGTGTACAAAGAAGGGCAACTAAAATGGTGCATGGCCTACATCACAAAACTTACCCGGAAAGGCTAAAAGATCTTAACATGTATAGTTTGGAGAAGAGAAGGGAAAGGGGTGACATGATAGAAACTTTCAAATATACCAAGGGTTTTAACAAAGTTCAGGAGGGAAACATTCTTCAAAGGACGAGAAGTTTTAGAACTCGAGGACATACACTGAAACTGGAGGGGGGGAGGTTCAGGGGAAATTTAAGGAAAATTTACTTCACAGAAAGGGTAGTGGATAAGTGGAATAGCCTCCCATCAGAGGTGGTAGATGCTAAGACTGTAGAGCAATTTAAATATGCTTGGGATAGGCATATGAATATCCTTACAAAGAATTAAGGGTCAAAAAGGGTTGAGATTACCTAAAGGATAAAAATTAGGGGCAGACTAGATGGGCCAAGTGGTTCTTATCTGCCGTCACATTCTATGTTTCTCTGTTTCACCTTTGAATTCGGCCCCATGGCCTGGCTAGTGAGGGCAACCTTTTCTCGATATACAGTAATCAATTAGCTGCTACTCGCTGTCATCTCTCCTAATACCAGTATTGTACCCACTCGGCCAGCCTCTAGTTTATTCCCAAGCATGCCCATTTTTTTTAATAGCCTTCAATGTACAGTACGGGAGTGCCGAAGTGTCTATATCAGTAACATCTACATCTGCACCCTAATCTATTAAATTTGTCATATAGCTAAAAAATTTGTCAGCTTTGTTTGACAGGATCTTCCCCAAGTGTGTGCTTGCTGCCTGGCCATGTGTTTCACACTGTGGACTATGTGCTAGGAACAGAGCCATGGATACTGATTGGATATAATTGGATACACCATCTCCAGGAAGAGCTCTGTCCTTCACAAGTGTTTCTACAATACCTGTAGGCTAACCAGACACATGATACGCTAACACAGGAGCAAATACAGTATCCATCACAGTACAAAAACCTGAGAAATAATCAGGAGACTTCTTAGAAGCTGATATTTACAAATACACACCCCTGATGAAGTCAGCATTTGATGAAACGAGTTGGATATTAAATTGACCTCTCATTAGTGGGTTCTTTGCTGCCACAGAAGCTCCCACCAAAATTGGGTTATGGCAGCTGAAGGGAAAACTACTACCCCAAAGTGAGGTCGCACATTAAATGTGTCATGTAAGATCAATTTTTACTTACTTGTTAATTCTTAAACTTTTTAAAGAAATGTCTCAAATGTCTGTTTAAGACCGAGAGGCTCATTGCTTTTTTTTTTTTTTTAGGTTTTATTGGTCCAAGCGTTTCTTTTCAGAGGAAGAAGGAGGATAGTAGCCCTCATGATTTTCACCTGGAGGATAAAACATCAATCCATCAGTGACTGACAAATGAATATATATATATATATATACAACCACAGTAAAACATACTGTACAATAGTGGGTATATTAGGAGGAAAGTGGTATATCTGTGCACTGATAACACAGGACGTCTGTGACAATTGTTTCAGAAAATCATAAAAAGATCAGTGAATATAATGACAGCTGTATTAATAATAAATTCCATCTAAATGTGTCCTGGTGGCCGTCCTTGTGTTCCAGGTCTAGCAATGCCTCTGCATCTCATGCACCTGTCTCTTGTCTTATATATCATCAATATAACGAGACCTGTGGTAAGAGATGTATATCGTTCTGTAGTCTCCGTGTAGCTGTCTGACATCCGGGATCCACATAACTCCTGGCTGCTGCAACCGAGGAAGCTTTATTATATACATCTCAGTGACCCGAGAGTACAATTATCTCCTGCCCCAGAGATCACATCACTAATTATGGTAATTCAGAACCAATCCAATTAGTGAGCTGTTTTCCTGTAATTAATTTTATTATTTTTGTCTTTATTATCTGCACTATTTATCTCAGCATTAAGGGAAATTATCCCTTAGATAATATTCAATACATGTATTTCATCCATAAGTTATGTAAGAAAAATAGTAAAAATAATAATTTTATTAGCATTAAGATTTTGGGGCCTTTTAATAAAAGGAAAGTTGTGGGATATAACCTAAAAACACCCATTTATGGTGATGTCTGCAAACTTAAAGTATCCACTAAATCTATTTAAGGGGGGGAGGGGGTCACAGCAGATAATGGAGACATCTGCTGCGAACCCTTGATATAATTCGCAATAAGATCACACAGTGTGGAATTACTATTGGTGCCCCTGGGGACTAAGGAGCCCACTGCTGTCCCACTGCCCGACCATTTTGAGCAATATTGGATGACTGGCCTAGTGTTGTGAATAGGGTGGGTCCTATAGACAGATAGTCCAGACCTTTACCTTAGGAAGGAAGCGCCATATGTGCAGCAGCATCAGTCACCATCTGAGCCAGACTGATAGGGGAGTCCTGCCACCTATCAGTGCTGATGATCACAGCCACATGCTTCCTCTAATGCAGACAGCTGGGAGTCCTTCCTGATTTACCCACTGCCTCTCCCTGTCACCCACTGCCTCCCTTTCACCCTAAGCCTCTCCATGTAACTCTTTTCCTCTCCCTATCACCCCCTGCTCTTCCCATCTTCCACTGCCTCTCCCTGTCACCAACTTTCTCACCCACTACCTCCCTTTCACCCTCAGGCTCTCCATGCCACTCTCTGCCTCTTCCCATCACCCCCTGTCACCCACTGGTGTGTGTTATGTTATGTACTTGCGGATAGGCAGAGGAGGGGGGGGTCAAGTAGATTTTTGTCCCTACTGACAAACTGACCATGAAGCAAGAGCCAAAATACTGGAGGGTCTCATATGTTTGTCTCAGCAAAGCTCCTATAAGTGGTTGAGAATAAGAGTGATTTTTGCCCATGTGGTGGCTACCTACAGAGTAAATAATACCCCACTGTGCCATTGTGGATTATTAATATGATTATCAGTGAATAATTTTACTCTTCATTCTGAAAAGTTTTATAACCAATTTATTGTGGACTGTATCTGTATAAATTAGTGTTACATTTTTCTACATTACCTTTGTGATAATTAATAGTAACATCTACTAGAGAAACCTATATCTTTACTGCACACTGCTGGAGATCAGGCCTGGGCTCAGGGCATAAGGCAGGCCACTGGAATGCCCAATCTTGGCTCAGCATGCAGTGGGTACTCTACTTGATGGTGCCATGCATGTCAGAGGTCAGTGAGCAATATCATTGACCTCACCATTAATGGTGGGTCATTGCTGGGAACTGAGGTAGATAGCATGATGCAGGCAGGTCACACAGTGGCTGTGATGAGAATGTAGCTGTGAAATACTTTACCTGGGTCCAGAACCTGAGCTCACTACATAACCCAAAGTATTCTTAAGGGTTCAAAATACCACAGGCAAGGACAATAGGGAAGATACAATGGTATCTTTACACTAGTGATGTGCACCGGACATTTTTCGGGTTTTGTGTTTTGGTTTTGGATTCGGTTCCGCGGCCGTGTTTTGGATTCGGACGCGTTTTAGCAAAACCTCCCTGAAAATTTTTTGTCGGATTCGGGTGTGTTTTGGATCCGGGTATTTTTTTTACAAAAACCCCTCAAAAACAGCTTAAATCATAGAATTTTGGGGTAATTTTGATCCCATAGTATTAATAACCTCAATAACCATAATTTCCACTCATTTCCAGTCTATTCTGAACACCTCACACCTCACAATATTATTTTAAGTCCTAAAATTTGCACAGAGGTCGCTGGATGACTAAGCTAAGCGACCCAAGTGGCCGACACAAACACCTGGCCCATCTAGGAGTGGCACTGCAGTGTCAGACAGGATGGCAGATTAAAAAAATTGTCCCCAAACAGCACATGATGCAAAGAAAAAAAGAGGCGCAATGAGGTAGCTGTGTGACTAAGCTAAGCGACCCAAGTGGTCGACACAAACACCTGGCCCATCTAGGAGTGGCACTGCAGTGTCAGACAGGATGGCACTTCAAAAAATAGTCCCCAAACAGCACATGATGCAAAGAAAAAAAGAGGTGTACCAAGGTCGCTGGATGGCTAAGCTAAGCAACCTAAGTGGCCGACACAAACACCTGGCCCATCTAGGAGTGGCACTGCAGTGTCAGACAGGATGGCAGATTTTAAAAAATTGTCCCCAAACAGCACATGATGCAAAGAAAAAAGGAGGCGCAATGAGGTAGCTGTGTGACTAAGCTAAGCGACCCAAGTGGCCGACACAAACACCTGGCCCATCTAGGAGTGGCACTGCAGTGTTAGACAGGATGGCACTTCAAAAAATAGTCCCCAAACAGCACATGATGCAAAGAAAAAAAGAGGTGCACCAAGGTCGCTGGATGGCTAAGGTAAGCGACCCAAGTGGCCGACACAAACACCTGGCCCATTTAGGAGTGGCACTACAGTGTCAGACAGGATGGCAGATTATAAAAATTGTCCCCAAACAGCACATGATGCAAAGAAAAAAAGAGGCGCAATGAGGTAGATGTGTGACTAAGCTAAGCGACCCAAGTGGCCGACACAAACACCTGGCCCATCTAGGAGTGGCACTGCAGTGTCAGACAGGATGGCACTTCAAAAAAATAGTCCTCAAACATCACATGATGCAAAGAAAAATTTAAGAAAAAAGAGGTGCAAGATGGAATTGTCCTTGGGCCCTCCCACCCACCCTTATGTTGTATAAACAGGACATGCACACTTTAACAAACCCATCATTTCAACCACAGGGTCTGCCACACGACTGTGACTGAAATGACTGGTTGGTTTGGGCCACCACCAAAAAAGACGCAATCAATCTCTCCTTGCACAAACTGGCTCTACAGAGGCAAGATGTTCACCTCCTCCTCATCGTCCGTTTCCTCACCCCTTTCACTGTGTACATCCCCCTCCTCACAGATTATTAATTCGTCCCCACTGGAATCCACCATCTCAGGTCCCTGTGTACTTTCTGGAGGCAATTGCTGGTGAATGTCTCCACGGAGGAATTGATTATAATTAATTTTGATGAACATCATCTTCTCCACATTTTCTGGAAGTAACCTCGTACGCCGATTGCTGACAAGGTGAGCGGCTGCACTAAACACTCTTTCGGAGTACACACTGGAGGGGGGCCAAATTAGGTAAAATAAAGCCAGTTTCTGCAAGGGCCTCCAAATTGCCTCTTTTTCCTGCCAGTATATGTACGGACTGTCTGACGTGCCTACTTGGATGCGGTCACTCATATAATCCTCCACCATTCTTTCAATGGTGACAGAATCATATGCAGTGACAGTAGAAGATATGTCAGTAATCGTTGGCAGGTCCTTCAGTCCAGACCAGATGTCAGCACTCGCTCCAGACTGCCCTGCATCACCGCCAGTGGGTGGGCTCGGAATTCTTAGCCTTTTCCTCGCAACCCCCGTTTGCGGGAGAATGTGAAGGAGGAGCTGTTAACGGGTCACGTTCCGCTTGACTTGACAACTTTCTCACCAGCAGGTCTATGAACCTCTGCAGACTTGTGTCTGCCGGAAGGAGAGATACAACGTAGGTTTAAAATCTAGGATCCAGCACGGTGACCAAAATGTAGTACTCTGATTTCAACAGATTGACCACCCGTGAATCCTGGTTAAGCGAATTAAGGGCTCCATCCACAAGTCCCACATGTCTAGCGGAATTGCTCTGTTTTAGCTCCTCCTTCAATCTCTCTAGCTTCTTCTGCAAAAGCCTGATGAGGGGAATGACCTGACTCAGGCTGGCAATGTCTGAACTGACTTCATGTGTGGCAAGTTCAATGGGTTGCAGAACCTTGCACAACGTTGAAATCATTCTCCACTGCGCTTGAGTCAGGTGCATTCCCCCTCCTTTGCCTATATCGTAGGTAGCTGTATAGGCTTGAATGGCCTTTTGCTGCTCCTCCATCCTCTGAAGCATATAGAGCAGCGATTTTCAACCGCTGTGCCGCGGCACAGTAGTGTGCCGCGAGCGGTCTCTAGGTGTGCCGCCGGCAGCCAGATATGCTCCCCACCGCTGCCCGCCAGAGAGATCCGTTGCCGCCCGCCAGCCAGAGACACGCCGCCAGCCGGAATCAATAGCCGGCTCGGACAGCGCTGTGCAATGTGCACTTCCGCGTGTGTGACTCATAGTGACGCTACGTCTCATTCCTGCCTGGAGTGCTCTCCCGCCCGCCCACTGGCCACTCCACGTCCCATTCCTGCCTGGAGTGTACGTCCGTCCGTCCACTGGCCATTCCACTTCGCATTCCTGCCTGGAGTGTCCGTCCGTCCACTGGCCACTGCTGCTCCTCCATCCATGCTGTCATCTCAGCGTTACAGATGCAGGTTTTATATTTAAAATAAAAAATGTATTTATGTAAGCAATGTTTGGAATCACTGTGGGGGGGGGATGTGGGTGGCAGCAATTATTATTGGGGGCAGTGGGTGGAATTATTATGGGGGGCAATGGGGTGGAATTACTGGGGGGGCAATGGGGTGGAATTACTGGGGGGGGCAGTGTGTGGAATTACTGGGGGGAAAGTGTATGGCATTATTAAGGATTAGATATGTTTTACCGACAAACGTGATGTTGGCTGTCAGTATACCGATCGCGGCATCCCGTCAGTTTAATTACTGTGGGGGCCAATGTGTTTTTTTTCCCCGTGGCGCACTGATGGTGTGCCTTGGCAATTTTAAACTCTTATCGGTGTGCCGCGAATTGAAAAAGGTTGAAAATCACTGATATAGAGGGTTGAATTCCACCTAGTTACCACCTCTTGCTTCAGATGATGGCAGGGCAGGTTCAGGAGTGTTTGCTGGTGCTCCAGTCTTCGGCACTCGGTGGCTGAATGCCGAAAGTGGCCCGCAATTCTTCGGGCCACCGACAGCATCTCTTGCACGCCCCTGTCGTTTTTTAAATAATTCTGCAACACCAAATTCATTGTATGTGCAAAACATGGGACGTGTTGGAATTTGCCCACATGTAATGCACACACAATATTAGTGGCGTTGTCACAAATCCCCAGGAGAGTCCAATTGGGGTAAGCCATTCTGCGATGATGTTCATCAGTTTCCGTAAGAGGTTGTCAGCTGTGTGCCTCTTCTGGAAAGCGGTGATACAAAGCGTAGTCTGCCTAGGAACGAGTTGGCGTTTGCGAGATGCTGCTACTGCTGCCGCCGCTGCTTTTCTTACTGCGGGAGGCAATACATCTACCCAGTGGGCTGTCACAGTCATATAGTCCTGAGTCTGCCCTGCTCCACTTGTCCACATGTCCGTGGTTAAGTGGACATTGGGTACAAATGCATTTTTTTAGGACACTGGTGACTCTTTTTCTGACGTCTGTGTACATTATCGGTATCGCCTGCCTAGAGAAATGGAACCTAGATGGTATTTTGTACTGGGGACACAGTACCTCAATCAATTCTCTAGTTCCCTGTGAATTAACGGTGGATACCGGAAACATGTTTTTCACCACCCAGGCTGACAAGTCCTGAGTTATCCGCTTTGCAGCAGGATGACTGCTGTGATATTTCATCTTCCTCGCAAAGAACTGTTGGACAGTCAATTGCTTACTGGAAGTAGTACAAGTGGTCTTCCGACTTCCCCTCTGGGATGACGATCGACTCTCAGCAGCAACAGCAGCGCCAGCAGCAGTAGGCGTTACATTCAAGGATGCATCGTAGGAATCCAGGCAGGAGAGGACTCGTCAGACTTGCCAGTGACATGGCCTGCAGGACTATTGGCTTTCCTGTGTAAGGAGGAAATTGACACTGAGGGAGTTGGTGGTGTGGTTTGCAGGAGCTTGGTTACAAGGGGAAGGGATTTAGTTGGCAGTGGACTGCTTCCGCTGTCACCCAAAGTTTTTGAACTTGTCAATGACTTCTGATGAATGCGGTCCAGGTGATGAATAAGGGAGGATGTTCCGAGGTGATTAACGTCCTTACCCCTACTTATTACAGCTTGACAAAGGCAACACACGGCTTAACACCAGTTGTCCGCATTTCTGTTGAAATAATTCCACACCAAAGAGGTGATTTTTTTTGTAATTTGACCAGGCATGTCAATGGCCATATTCGTCCCACGGACAACAGGTGTCTCACCGGGTGCCTGACTTAAACAAACCACCTCACCATCAGAATCCTCCTGGTCAATTTCCTCCCCAGCGCCAGCAACATCCATATCCTCATCCTGGTGTACTTCAACGGTGACATCTTCAATTTGACTATCAGGAACTGGACTGTGGGTGCTCCTTCCAGCACTTGCAGGGGGCGTGCAAATGGTGGAAGGCGCCACCTCTTCCCGTCCAGTGTTGGGAAGGTCAGGCATCGCAACCGACACAATTGGACTCTCCTTGGGGATTTGTGATATAGAAGAACGCACAGTTCTTTGCTGTGCTTTTGCCATCTTAACTCTTTTAAGTTTTCTAGCAGGAGGATGAGTGCTTCCATCCTCATGTGAAGCTGACCACTAGCCATGTACATAGGCCAGGCCCTCAGTCGTTCCTTGCCACTCCGTGTCGTAAATGGCACATTGGCAAGTTTACGCTTCTCCTCAGACGATTTTGATTTAGATTTTTGGGTAATTTTACTGAACTTTATTTTTTGGGATTTTACATGCTCTCTACTATGACATTGTTCATCGGCCTTGGCAGACGACGTTGATGGCATTTCATCGTCTCGGCCATGACTACTGCAGCAGCTTCAGCATGAGGTGGAAGTGGATCTTGATCTTTCCCTATTTTACCCTCCACATTTTTGATCTCCATTTTTTAATGTGTGGAATTATATGCCAGTAATATATCAATAGCAAGGGCCTTCTACTATATATATTGCGCACAACTAAAATGCACCACAGGTATAGGATGTATAGTATACTTGACGACACAGAGGTACGTAGAGCAGTGGCCTACTGTACCGTACTGCTATATATTATATACTGGTGGTCAGCAATATTATGCACTATCCTACTACTATATATATACTGCGCTCAAAAACTTAAATGCACCACAGGTATGGATGGATAGTATACTTGACGACACAGAGGTAGGTAGAGCACTGGCCTACTGTACCGTACTGCTATATATTATATACTGGTGGTCAGCAAAATTATGCACTGTCCTACTACTATGTATATACTGCGCACAAAAACTTAAATGCACCACAGGTATGGATGGATAGTATACTTGACGACACAGAGGTAGGTAGAGCAGTAGCCTACTGTACCGTACTGCTATATATTATATACTGGTGGTCAGCAAAATTATGCACTGTCCTACTACTATATATATATACTGCGCTCAAAAACTTAAATGCACCACAGGTTTGAATGGATAGTATACTTGACAACACAGAGGTAGGCAGAGCAGTGGCCTACTGTACCGTACTGCTATATATTATATATAGGTGGTCAGCAAAATTATGCACTGTCCTACTACTATATATATACTGTGCACAAAAACTTAAATGCACCACAGGTATGGATGGATAGTATACTTGACAACACAGAGGTAGGTAGAGCAGTGGCCTACTGTACCGTACTGCTATATATTATATACTGGTGGTCAGAAAAATTATGCACTGTCCTACTACTATGTATATACTGCGCACAAAAATCTAAATGCACCACAGGTATGGATGGATAGTATACTTGACGACACAGAGGTAGGTAGAGCAGTGGCCTACTGTACCGTACTGCTATATATTATATACTGGTGGTCAGCAAAATTATGCACTGTCCTACTACTATATATATATACTGCGCTCAAAAACTTAAATGCACCACAGGTATGGATGGATAGTATACTTGACGACACAGAGGTAGGTAGAGCAGTGGCCCACTGTACCGTACTGCTATATATTATATACTGGTAGTCAGCAAAATTATGCACTGTCCTACTACTATATATATACTGCACACAAAAACTTAAATGCACCACAGGTATGGATGGATAGTATACTTGACGACACAGAGGTAGGTAGAGCAGTGGCCTACTGTACCGTACTGCTATATATTATATACTGGTGGTCAGCAAAACTATGCACTGTCCAACTACAATATATATATACACTGCGCTCAAAAACTTAAATGCACCACAGGTAAGGATGGATAGTATACTTGACGACACAGAGGTAGGTAGAGCAGTGGCCTACTGTACCGTACTGCTATATATTATATACTGGTGGCCAGCAAAATTATGCACTTTCCTACTACTATATATACATACTGCGCACAAAAACTTAAATGCACCACAGGTATGGATGGATAGTATACTTGACGACACAGAGGTAGGTAGAGCAGTGGCCTACTGTACCGTACTGCTATATATTATATACTGGTGGTCAGCAAAATTATGCACTGTCCTACTACTATATATATATACTGCGCTCAAAAACTTAAATGCACCACAGGTATGGATGGATAGTATACTTGACGACACAGAGGTAGGTAGAGCAGTGGCCCACTGTACCGTACTGCTATATATTATATACTGGTGGTCAGCAAAATTATGCACTGTCCTACTACTATATATATACTGCGCACAAAAACTTAAATGCACCACAGGTATGGATGGATAGTATACTTGACGACACAGAGGTAGGTAGAGCAGTGGCCTACTGTACCGTACTGCTATATATTATATACTGGTGGTCAGCAAAACTATGCACTGTCCAACTACTATATATATATACACTGCGCTCAAAAACTTAAATGCACCACAGGTAAGGATGGATAGTATACTTGACGACACAGAGGTAGGTAGAGCAGTGGCCTACTGTACCGTACTGCTATATATTATATACTGGTGGCCAGCAAAATTATGCACTTTCCTACTACTATATATATAAACTGCGCACAAAAACTTAAATGCACCACAGGTATGGATGGATAGTATACCTAACGACACAGAGGTAGGTAGAGCAGTGGCCTACTGTACCGTACTGCTATATATTATATACTGGTGGTCAGCAAAATTATGCACTGTCCTACTATTATATATATATACTGCGCTCAAAAACTTAAATGCACCACAGGTATGGATGGATAGTATACTTGACGACACAGAGGTAGGTAGAGCAGTGGCCCACTGTACCGTACTGCTATATATTATATACTGGTGGTCAGCAAAATTATGCACTGTCCTACTACTATATATATACTACGCAAAAAAACTTAAATGCACCACAGGTATGGATGGATAGTATACTTGACGACACAGAGGTAGGTAGAGCAGTGGCCTACTGTACCGTACTGCTATATATTATATACTGGTGGTCAGCAAAATTATGCATTTTCCTACTACTATATATATATACTGCGCTCAAAAACTTAAATGCACCACAGGTTTGAATGGATAGTATCCTTGACGACACAGAGGTAGGTAGAGCAGTGGCCTACTGTACCGTACTGCTATATATTATATATTGGTGGTCAGCAAAATTATGCACTGTCCTACTACTATGTATATACTGCGCACAAAAACTTAAATGCACCACAGGTATGGATGGATAGTATACTTGACGACACAGAGGTAGGTAGAGCAGTGGCCTACTGTACCGTACTGCTATATATTATATACTGGTGGTCAGCAAAATTATGCACTGTCCTACTATTATATATATATACTGCGCTCAAAAACTTAAATGCACCACAGGTATGGATGGATAGTATACTTGACGACACAGAGGTAGGTAGAGCAGTGGCCTACTGTACCGTACTGCTATATATTATATACTGGTGGTCAGCAAAATTATGCACTGTCCTACTATTATATATATATACTGCGCTCAAAAACTTAAATGCACCACAGGTATGGATGGATAGTATACTTGACGACACAGAGGTAGGTAGAGCAGTGGCCTACTGTACCGTACTGCTATATATTATATACTGGTGGTCAGCAAAATTATGCACTGTCCTACTATTATATATATATACTGCGCTCAAAAACTTAAATGCACCACAGGTATGGATGGATAGTATACTTGACGACACAGAGGTAGGTAGAGCAGTGGCCCACTGTACCGTACTGCTATATATTATATACTGGTGGTCAGCAAAATTATGCACTGTCCTACTACTATATATATACTGCGCAAAAAAACTTAAATGCACTACAGGTATGGATGGATAGTATACTTGACGACACAGAGGTAGGTAGAGCAGTGGCCTACTGTACCGTACTGCTATATATTATATACTGGTGGTCAGCAAAACTATGCACTGTCCTACTACTATATATATACTGCGCTCAAAAACTTAAATGCACCACAGGTATGGATGAATAGTATACTTGACGACACAGAGGTAGGTAGAGCAGTGACCTACTGTACCGTACTGCTATATATTATATACTGGTGGTCAGAAAAATTATGCACTGTCCTACTACTATATATATACTGCGCACAAAAACTTAAATGCACCACAGGTATGGATGGATAGTATACTTGACGACACCGAGGTAGGTAGAGCAGTGGCCTACTGTACCGTACTGCTATATATTATATACTGGTGGTCAGCAAATTTATGCGCTGTCCTACTACTATATACTGCTACAATGCAGCACAGATATGGAGCGTTTTTCAGGCAGAGAACGTATAATACTGGTGGTCACTGGTCAGCAAAACTCTGCGCTGTCCTCCTGCTATATAATACTGGTGGTCCCCTTCCCCACAATAAAGCACACTGAGCGTAGATATTTGCAGCACACTGAGCACAGATATTTTCAGCACACTGAACACAGAAACTGAGAGAACGCCAGGCACGTCCTCTCACTATCATCTCCAATGCACAAGTGAAAAATGGCGGCGACACGCGGCTCTTTATATAGAATACGAATCTCGCGAGAATCCGACAGCGGGATGATGACGTTCGGGCGCGCTCGGGTTAACCGAACAAGGCAGGAAGATTCGAATCTGCCTCGGAACCGTGTAAAATATGTGAAGTTCGGGGGGGTTCGGATTCCGAGGAACCGAACCCGCTCATCACTACTTTACACTATGTTATAAATCAGTATATTACAGTACTGTATAATAATATAACAAGGTGCCAGAATAATCACCAGTCCCCTAACTCAGGTCTAACTTACACAGTTTGCCTGGTAGGAGCAGTTCTCCACTCCTCAGTATTTCAACACATTATATCCCTATCTCCAGTATTCCCACTCATGGCATATTCTCAGGTGAAATATCCATCAGAAGCTCCAAAACCTGGATGCTGCCCCGCTGTAGAATCCTGTAATAACATCCAACTGTCAGGAGACAACACAACACTCTCCAGTATCTCTTGATGTTGCACAGTGCGGAACTCCCAACCTCTTCCTGCCCTGTCTTTTTGATCACATCTGAAATACCACAATGTTGGGATTCACCCCTGAGCAGATAACTCATTAGTATGTCCCCTGGTATTAGGTATAGCAGAGAGGGGGTTGGAAAGGCTTGAAGGATCTTTTCCTTATTTATTACTTACCTCCTGTTGCGTGAGTGCCATAGTGTCTTACTGTTATCCCATCCAGGTGCTCCCAAAAAGGACATGGCCCCAGCTGCTGCCCCCATTATCTTGGCTCGGTGCCCTCTCCACCTCAGACCACTGTCAGCACTCTTGGCATGGACTATTGCTCCTACGCCCCCGAGCACTGACTCTGCTGTCTCAAACCAGCTCCATCTCGGGGTGCCAACATCGCTCTCAGCCATGATCTACACCCGACCACCAACCTTTTAACCACCTGACATCTCCTCCACCTTCACTGCATCAGAAGCATCCATGCTGACATCCTGGAACTATCTTTGTACCGGCAAATATTTGACTGATCAAGAGCCTCTTGATGGCTCTTGATTGCCACCACTGATTGTGCCTGAACTGTACTGTATCATTTATTGACTGACTTATTGTTCACTTCTTATCACTATACCTACCATTATTTACTGCCTTATTTTCTGCCTATCACCTACTTTTCATTTTATTTACCATTATTTTCTGCCTTCTTGTATTGAATATGACCTGCTGTATTCACTGTCTTATATCTTATTACCTACTTTATTACTGACTGAACTTCCTCCCTATATCCCCCCCTACTGCTACCCACAATCCACCCACCCTCCCCCTTCTATCTCCCCTACTATACTCCCTACCCTCTTACTCAGACCTCATGTCTCCTTGCTCCCATCACATGCCCATCCTCACACCCTGCCCTCATATACCTCCAGGAGTCAGCAGACACACAACTGCAACCCATCCAATGTCACCCATATCTCCCTTCTTCCATCTCACCCTTCTCCTGTGCCCTCTTGAATTCTCTGGACTATCCACAGTACATTACCCACTATACACAACCTCTTCATTTCTTCCTATCTTCACCTTTTTGCTATCACTGATACCTGGCTTTCTTCCACTGATAACAGTTCCTGCTCTGCTCTCTCCTTTGGGGGCCTCTCCTTTACTCAATCCATCAGACCTGAAGACCTCCTAGGAGGCAGTAATGGCATCCTTCATACTTCTTTCCTCCAATTGTACCTTTCATGCCATCCCCCATAAGCACTCTGTCATAGATAGGGAGCGGCGGCCGCCGCGCTTACCCCTCCGCTGCATGCTGGGTCTCTGGGGTGGTCTCCTCTCGGTAGGCTTTGGGTCCCGGAATGTGGCCAGCATTGCCTCTGGCGTCCCTCCGGTTCATGGGTGCCGCCATTGTGTCCAGCGTACAAATGAGCGGACTGGGCGAATGGCGCAATCTGGAGCTCTTCCCACCAATGGGAGCAGAGCTGGCAATTCAAAGGGAGGCACCGGGCAAAGCTCTGGCGCCTGAGTATCATCGCTGTACAAGCTACTCCCAGGCTCACGTTGCTTCTCTGTGGAGTCCTGTTTCCCAGCTCTCACTGAGTTCCAGCTCCTCCAGAATTTCCAGTGTAATTCCCAGGTCTCACTGTGTTCCAGCAGCTCTAGCATTTCCAGTGTGCTTCCCAGCTCTCACTAAGTTCCAGCGCCTCCAGAATTTCCAGTGTGCTTCCCAGCTCTCACTGAGTTCCAGTGCCTCTAGCATTTCCAGTGTGCTTTCCAGCTCTCACTGAGTTCCAGTGCCTCTAGCATTTCCAGTGTAATTCCCAGCTCTCACTGAGTTCCAGTGCCTCTAGCATTTCCAGTGTAATTCCCAGCTCTCACTGAGTTCCAGCACCTCTAGCATTTCCAGTGTGCTTCCCAGCTCTCACTAAGTTCCAGCGCCTCTAGCATTTCCAGTGTGCTTCCCAGCTCTCGCTGAGTTCCAGCACCTCTAGCATTTCCAGTGTGCTTCCCAGCTCTCACTAAGTTCCAGCGCCTCTAGCATTTCCAGTGTGCTTCCCAGCTCTCACTGAGTTCCAGTGCCTCTAGCATTTCCAGTGTAATTCCCAGCTCTCACTAAGTTCCAGCACCTCTAGCATTTCCAGTGTGTTTCCCAGCTCTCACTGAGTTCCAGCACCTCTAGCATTTCCAGTGTGCTTCCCAGCTCTCACTAAGTTCCAGCGCCTCTAGCATTTCCAGTGTGCTTCCCAGCTCTCACTGAGTTCCAGTGCCTCTAGCATTTCCAGTGTAATTCCCAGCTCTCACTGAGTTCCAGTGCCTCTAGCATTTCCAGTGTGCTTCCCAGCTCTCACTGAGTTCCAGTGCCTCTAGCATTTCCAGTGTAATTCCCAGCTCTCACTAAGTTCCAGCACCTCTAGCATTTCCAGTGTGCTTCCCAGCTCTCACTGAGTACCAGTGCCTCTAGCATTTCCAGTGTAATTCCCAGCTCTCACTAAGTTCCAGCTCCTCTAGCATTTCCAGTGTGTTTCCCAGCTCTCACTGAGTTCCAGCGCCTCCAGAATTTCCAGTGTGCTTCCCAGCTCTCACTGAGTTTCAGTGTTCTTCAGCATCGTTCACAGTTCATCACATATATCTTCATTCAGTGTTCTTCAGCATCATTCACAAGTCATCACTCATTCCTACATTAAGTGTTCTTCAGCATCGTTCACAAGTCATCACTCATTCCTACATTAAGTGTTCTTCAGCATCGTTCACAAGTCATCACTCATTCCTACATTAAGTGTTCTTCAGCATCGTTCACAAGTCTTCACTCATTTCTTCATTCAGTGTTCTCCAGCATCGTTCACAAGTCATCACTCATTTCTTCATTCAGTGTTCTCCAGCATCGTTCACAAGTCATCACTCATTCCTACATTAAGTGTTCTTCAGCATCGTTCACAAGTCATCACTCATTTCTTCATTCAGTGCTCTTCAGCATCATTCACAAGTCATCACTCTTTTCTTCAGTGTTCTTCAGCATCATTCATGCCATCCCCCATAAGCACTCTGTCATAGATAGGGAGCGGCGGCCGCCGCGCTTACCCCTCCGCTGCATGCTGGGTCTCTGGGGTGGTCTCCCCTCGGTAGGCTTTGGGTCCCGGAATGTGGCCAGCATTGCCTCTGGCGTCCCTCCGGTTCATGGGTGCCGCCATTGTGTCCAGCGTACAAATGAGCGGACTGGGCGAATGGCGCAATCTGGAGCTCTCCCCACCAATGGGAGCAGAGCTGGCAATTCAAAGGGAGGCACCGGGCAAAGCTCTGGCGCCTGAGTATCATCGCTGTACAAGCTACTCCCAGGCTCACGTTGCTTCTCTGTGGAGTCCTGTTTCCCAGCTCTCACTGAGTTCCAGCTCCTCCAGAATTTCCAGTGTAATTCCCAGGTCTCACTGTGTTCCAGCAGCTCTAGCATTTCCAGTGTGCTTCCCAGCTCTCACTAAGTTCCAGCGCCTCCAGAATTTCCAGTGTGCTTCCCAGCTCTCACTGAGTTCCAGTGCCTCTAGCATTTCCAGTGTGCTTTCCAGCTCTCACTGAGTTCCAGTGCCTCTAGCATTTCCAGTGTAATTCCCAGCTCTCACTGAGTTCCAGTGCCTCTAGCATTTCCAGTGTAATTCCCAGCTCTCACTGAGTTCCAGCACCTCTAGCATTTCCAGTGTGCTTCCCAGCTCTCACTAAGTTCCAGCGCCTCTAGCATTTCCAGTGTGCTTCCCAGCTCTCACTGAGTTCCAGCACCTCTAGCATTTCCAGTGTGCTTCCCAGCTCTCACTAAGTTCCAGCGCCTCTAGCATTTCCAGTGTGCTTCCCAGCTCTCACTGAGTTCCAGTGCCTCTATCATTTCCAGTGTAATTCCCAGCTCTCACTAAGTTCCAGCACCTCTAGCATTTCCAGTGTGTTTCCCAGCTCTCACTGAGTTCCAGCACCTCTAGCATTTCCAGTGTGCTTCCCAGCTCTCACTAAGTTCCAGCGCCTCTAGCATTTCCAGTGTGCTTCCCAGCTCTCACTGAGTTCCAGTGCCTCTAGCATTTCCAGTGTAATTCCCAGCTCTCACTGAGTTCCAGTGCCTCTAGCATTTCCAGTGTGCTTCCCAGCTCTCACTGAGTTCCAGTGCCTCTAGCATTTCCAGTGTAATTCCCAGCTCTCACTAAGTTCCAGCACCTCTAGCATTTCCAGTGTGCTTCCCAGCTCTCACTGAGTTCCAGTGCCTCTAGCATTTCCAGTGTAATTCCCAGCTCTCACTAAGTTCCAGCACCTCTAGCATTTCCAGTGTGTTTCCCAGCTCTCACTGAGTTCCAGCGCCTCCAGAATTTCCAGTGTGCTTCCCAGCTCTCACTGAGTTTCAGTGTTCTTCAGCATCGTTCACAGTTCATCACATATATCTTCATTCAGTGTTCTTCAGCATCATTCACAAGTCATCACTCATTCCTACATTAAGTGTTCTTCAGCATCGTTCACAAGTCATCACTCATTTCTACATTAAGTGTTCTTCAGCATCGTTCACAAGTCATCACTCATTCCTACATTAAGTGTTCTTCAGCATCGTTCACAAGTCTTCACTCATTTCTTCATTCAGTGTTCTCCAGCATCGTTCACAAGTCATCACTCATTTCTTCATTCAGTGTTCTCCAGCATCGTTCACAAGTCATCACTCATTCCTACATTAAGTGTTCTTCAGCATCGTTCACAAGTCATCACTCATTTCTTCATTCAGTGCTCTTCAGCATCATTCACAAGTCATCACTCTTTTCTTCAGTGTTCTTCAGCATCATTCACAAGTCATCACTCATTCCTACATTAAGTGTTCTTCAGCATCGTTCACAAGTCATCACTCATTCCTACATTAAGTGTTCTTCAGCATCGTTCACAAGTCATCACTCATTCCTACATTAAGTGTTCTTCAGCATCGTTCACAAGTCATCACTCATTCCTACATTAAGTGTTCTTCAGCATCGTTCACAAGTCTTCACTCATTTCTTCATTCAGTGTTCTCCAGCATCGTTCACAAGTCATCACTCATTTCTTCATTCAGTGTTCTCCAGCATCGTTCACAAGTCATCACTCATTTCTCCATTTAGCGTTCTCCAGCATCATTCTCAAGTCATCACTCATTTCTCCATTTAGCGTTCTCGAGCATCTTCTCAAGTCATCGCTCATTTATTCATACGGTATCCTTCAGCATCGCTCTTAAGTCAACATTCATCTATTCATTCAGTGTTCTTTGGCATCATTCTCAAAGCATCAGTTACTTATAAATCTGCATGAAGAAGACTTACATCTGGCCATCTCTATTTCGACCCAGCATCGGTTCCTCTTCCTGACCAATGGAAGAATATCCGAGTACCCAACCATTCCGTTCCAGGTCTGTGACACACTCCCTTTCTTTCACCTCATTTGAGGTCCACCCTATCTGTCTTTCTTTTCAAACCCATCTGTCTCCATACCTCAGATGTCTACTTTGCCCCACTTGCTATAGCATGATAACCATGCAACTTATATTCACCTTTGCATCACCTCTGACCTCTCCTTCATCATCCTAGTGGACTTTAACATCCCCACTAACCCAGCATCCACCAAACTTGCAAGCTCTGCAAGATTTTTTTTATGTTCAACCTTTATACTGGGGGGGGGGGGGCAGGTGCAGTGGCAGGTTCCTTTGATTGGTTCCTGTGTCTGGCGGCTTAGCCTATACATACAGGAGATATGTTGACCTTCACTTAAAACCATATTAAATTAAAGCAACCTGTGCTCAGCATTAGGGATGAGCGGGTTTGGTTCCCTGAGAACTGAACCCACCCAAACTTGGGGATTCATGTCAGGCTCGGTTATTCACGCCTGACTCGGATCCGAAAATGAGGCAAAATGTCATCATCCCGCTGTCGGATCTCGTGGGTTTTGGATTCTATATATAGTCCTGGTGATCGGCGCCATCTTTACTCCGGACTTGGAGAGTGCACAGCAAGGATGTGTTCCTTCTGTGCTGTATTTAGGGAAAGGGGGCAGTCGAGAGCAAAGTGGGGCAGGACAGAGCAGATGGGGGCAGGAGAAAATAGAGGGGTTTCAGGAGAGTTGAGTTAACATGGGGTGCTGCTTGTGTAGATGTGCTGTCACTGTGTTAGGGCTCTGCATAGTAGCATACTGTGGTTGTGTATAGGACCAGGTGTTCTCTGTCTAAAAAGGGCTGTGTACTGCCGTACACTACTGCTATATATCCTCTGTGTGTGATTCAGAGCAAAAAATATATTTCTATTGGTGCGTCACTCTGTCTACTAGTACTGCGGCTGCCGTACACTACTGCTATATATCTGTGTGTGATCCAAAGCAAAAAATATATTTCTATTGGTGTGTCACTCTGACTACTAGTACTGTGGCTGCCATACACTACTGCTATATATCCTGTGTGTGTGATCCAGAGCAAATAATATATTTCTATTGGTGTGTCACTCTGACTACTAGTACTGTGGCTGCCATATACTACTGCTATATATCCTGTGTGTGTGATCCAGAGCAAATAATATATTTCTATTGGTGCGTCAGTCAGTGACGACTACCAGTACTGCCGTAAACTACTTCTATACATCTGTGTGTGATACAAAGCAAAAAATATACTTCTATTGGAGCGTCACTCAGTGACAACTGGTACTGCGGCTGCTGTAAACTACTGCTATGCAGTATATATCTGTGTGTGATCCAAAGCCAAAAATATATTTCTATTATGTATTTGAAAGGGGTGCTCTCTCTGCTGTATATGAAAGGGGTGATCTGTCCATCCATCCAGGGGCTCTGCCCCAGTTTACAATCAAAATAATAACAAAAATAAAAGCTAAAAACAAAAAGCCTAAAATTATAATTATAAAAAAAACTATTTTTTTTTGTTTGTGCTGCACCCCAGAGTACTATACAATTTTTATTGTATTTTCATAAGTACTGTGACACTGCCAGTCAGACCACAGTATATTATTTCCTACTCATAAACGCATTGTGCGACACTGTCGGTGTAGTGAACTGCAGTGTGTAATTATTATATATATTTCTGATTCATTTGTGAGACACTGTGATCGCAGGTGTGTGATATAAAAAATACATCTACATATTTTTCACTCATTTGTGTGACACTACCCGCAGTGTGTGATATAAAAAAATAACATATATATTTTGATTTAAATTATTATTTTGTGCTGTTTTATCCCAGTATACATCCAGGAACTGCAGCTGCTCCATCCATCTAGGGGTGTTCTGTCAGTCCACCCAAAATAAAATACATCTTTTTTTAAATATTTTGTGCTGTATCCTCCCAGATTACATCCGTCCATTTCAGAGTGTGGTGTCTGTAGGTCATATTCCTTTTATAACTTACTGTCCTATTTTCATAACTTCGTATCACCACATTATAATTAATTCAAATTTATAGTATTAATAATAATAATAATAATAATTATTATAAATTAGATAAATTTAAATTAAATTAATATAAATTAACTCTCCACACTCATATAGTGAAGATATCTTTGAGGAAATTAAGAATTTGATTCTCAATAAATAAAATAAATATTAAAATAAAAAAAAATTAAATTAAAATAAATTGAAATTAAAATATATTAAATAAATAAAATCTAAAATATTGTCTTTTTTCATTCTTCTTTGCCTTAATCATCATTTTGTGAACTGAAATCTTGAGCCTTGCCTAATGCGGCTTTTTTAAATACATTCTTTTTTGTTATATTTTGACCTCCCAATATACAGTATGCATCCAAGGCTGCTGCTGCTCCGTCCAGCTACCTCGGTGCAACCTTTTGGCCTAAACTGGATAAAAACAATATTGTGAGCTGTAAGTTGTTAAGAATATTCTGGAAATGAGTGTAAATTAATGTTGATAATACTGTAGGAACAAACACCCCCCCAAATTCTGTTATTTTAGCTGATTTGATGATTTTTTCGAAAAAATCCAAAACTAAAACCCGCAAAGGTGGTTTTGGCAAAATCAGTCTAGATCCTAAACACGAATGAGATCCAGATCAAAAACCAAAACACAAAACCCGAAAAATGGCATGGTGCACACCACTACCCAGCATACCATACACTGGTCTCGAACTACCAACCTCATACATTACAGTCAGGCATTTATCACATGAGATATTTGCTCCTGCATAGGCAGTCATCTATTTCTAACTATTTGAAGGTAGTTGTAATTTTCAGTTTAAACCTTTGCAACTAAGCAGATCAAGGTAGTATTTGGCTGGCGGAACTATGTGGCTGGAGATAGTGTATGGTTGGTGGTAGTGTGTTTTTGTAGGTAGTGTGTGGTTGGTGGTAGTGTGTGGCTGGAGGTAGTCTGTGGCTGGTGGTGTGTGTGACTGGAGGCAGTGTGTGGCTGGAGGTACTCTGTGGCTGGTGGTGTGTGTGACTGGAGGTAGTGTGTGGCTGCACACTACATATAGTAGATTCATAGCTGCAGTGGTTTAAACAAACAAATTACAATTTGCTTCATACAGTTAGAACAAGGCTTTCTATGAAGGAGCAAATAGTTCATGTGTTAAGTGTGACTGCGGTACATGAGGTTGGATGTTCAAGTCCTTGGCATCTAACCGAAAGTTATTACTGACAAGGAGCATGTAATCATATAGCTCATAAGGTAAGTATATGAATATGGTATTGGAGGTCTGGTGTGTAGATCGTTTGCTTGGAGCATTGTTAAGTAGCTTGTTTACTTCGAGCAAGCAGACATATTGGTTAGCTTTGGAAACTGTCTGTGTGCCTGAATCAATATTTAGGTCTAAACAATGTTTTATGACAATGTTAAAATTAGAGATGAGCGGGTTCGGTTTCTTTGAATCCGAACCCGCACGAACTTCACTTTTTTTTTCACGGGTCCGAGCGACTCGGATCTTCCCGCCTTGCTCGGTTAACCCGAGCGCGCCCGAACGTCATCATGACGCTGTCGGATTCTCGCGAGACTCGGATTCTATATAAGGAGCCGCGCGTCGCCGCCATTTTCACACGTGCATTGAGATTGATAGAGAGAGGACGTGGCTGGCGTCCTCTCCATTTAGATTAGATTTAGAAGAGAGAGAGAGAGAGAGATTGCTGTGATACTGTAGATTAGAAGAGAGTGCAGAGTGCAGACAGAGTTTAGTGACTGACGACCACAGTGACCAGTGACCACCAGAGACAGTGCAGTTGTTTGTTTTATTTAATATATCCGTTCTCTGCCTGAAAAAAACGATACACAGTCACACAGTGACTCAGTCTGTGTGCACTGCTCAGCCCAGTGTGCTGCACATCAATGTATTGTATATAAAGCTTATAATTGTGGGGGAGACTGGGGAGCACTGCAGGTTGTTATAGCAGGAGCCAGGAGTACATGATAAATAATATTATATTAAAATTAAACAGTGCACACTTTTGCTGCAGGAGTGCCACTGCCAGTGTGACTAGTGGTGACCAGTGCCTGACCACCAGTATATTAGTAGTATTGTATACTATCTCTTTATCAACCAGTCTATATTAGCAGCAGACACAGTACAGTGCGGTAGTTCACGGCTGTGGCTACCTCTGTGTCGGCACTCGGCAGGCAGTCCGTCCATCCATAATTGTATTATATACCACCTAACCGTGGTTTTTTTTTTCTTTCTTTATACCGTCGTCATAGTCATACTAGTTGTTACGAGTATACTACTATCTCTTTATCAACCAGTGTACAGTGCGGTAGTTCACGGCTGTGGCTACCTCTGTGTCGGAACTCGGCAGGCAGTCCGTCCATCCATAATTGTATTATAATATATACCACCTAACCGTGGTTTTTTTTTCGTTCTTTATACCGTCGTCATACTAGTTGTTACGAGTATACTACTATCTCTTTATCAACCAGTGTACAGTGCGGTAGTTCACGGCTGTGGCTACCTCTGTGTCGGAACTCGGCAGGCAGTCCGTCCATCCATAATTGTATTATAATATATACCACCTAACCGTGTTTTTTTTTTCGTTCTTTATACCGTCGTCATACTAGTTGTTACGAGTATACTACTATCTCTTTATCAACCAGTGTACAGTGCGGTAGTTCACGGCTGTGGCTACCTCTGTGTCGGCACTCGGCAGGCAGTCCGTCCAACCATAATTGTATTATATACCACCTAACCGTGTTTTTTTTTCCATTCTTTATACCGTCGTCATACTAGTTGTTACGAGTATACTACTATCTCTTTATCAACCAGTGTACAGTGCGGTAGTTCACGGCTGTGGCTACCTCTGTGTCGGCACTCGGCAGGCAGTCCGTCCAACCATAATTGTATTATATACCACCTAACCGTGGTTTTTTTTTCATTCTTTATACCGTCGTCATACTAGTTGTTACGAGTATACTACTATCTCTTTATCAACCAGTGTACAGTGCGGTAGTTCACGGCTGTGGCTACCTCTGTGTCGGCACTCGGCAGCCCGTCCATAATTGTATATACCACCTAACCGTGGTTTTTTTTTCTTTCTTTATACATACATACTAGTTACGAGTATACTATCTCTTTATCAACCAGTCTATATATTAGCAGCAGACACAGTACAGTGCGGTAGTTCACGGCTGTGGCTACCTCTGTGTCGGCATTCGGCAGCCCGTCCATAATTGTATATACCAGTGACCTAACCGTGGTTTTTTTTTCTTTCTTTATACATACATACTAGTTACGAGTATACTATCTCTTTATCAACCAGTCTATATATTAGCAGCAGACACAGTACAGTGCGGTAGTTCACGGCTGTGGCTACCTCTGTGTCGACACTCGGCAGCCCGTCCATAATTGTATACTAGTATCCAATCCATCCATCTGCATTGTTTACCTGAGGTGCCTTTTATTTTGAGAGCGAACGTGTATGTAATGTGTTACATAGGGCAGTTGCCTTAATTGTTAATCACTGACATCTGTATGTCATCAGTAGCTCAGGCTTTAAATACTGGTAAATGTGGAGGCAGGATCATACCTTTGAAAAAGTCACGTGATCGTGACGAAACGCGTCAGGACTCCGCCTCCAAACTAGCACACCTGGTCCAAGGTGTTACACTGCCGTGCAAACCCTCCTTGGTTTCCAATTTCAGCCTATTACCGGCTCGTCACCGTACAGGCTGCCGTCCATCTCACCACTGCAACTGGTGAGCATTACCGGACTTTGCTTCCATCCAGCCGCAAGCTTATACCATCTCCTCACCGCGACGAGTGACTACTGACAGGCTGTCTACTAGATATCGTCCCTCCGCTGTGCAACAATTTGGGCAAAGCAGGATTGTTTTGGCCGGGGACGCTCGGCCGAAATTTATACCAGCCCAATCGGAGAGGTACTATACACACACATCACCATCTGCCGGGTGACATATACGAGGTAACCATTTCTCTGGGACTGCACCGCATTGAGTTTCTTTTTTCTGAACTTTATATTGGACCTTTATTGCCATATACCATATACCAGTTATCACTACTCCATATACCTTTGAGACAGATACAGGTGTGCTTTTATTTTAAGTTTGTTTTATTAACCACATGTCATTTTTAATAAATTTAATACCTTTATAGTACACGTTTGCTCTTTTTGTACTTAACTACTGACACACAGCGCAGCCTCTCTTGTTGTTTCTGCCTTTTAGTTGTGCCTATTAAAATATGGAGAACAAAAATGTTGAGGTTCCAAAATTAGGGAAAGATCAAGATCCACTTCCACCTCGTGCTGAAGCTGCTGCCACTAGTCATGGCCGAGACGATGAAATGCCAGCAACGTCGTCTGCCAAGGCCGATGCCCAATGGCATAGTACAGAGCATGTCAAAACCAAAACACCAAATATCAGTAAAAAAAGGACTCCAAAACCTAAAATAAAATTGTCGGAGGAGAAGCGTAAACTTGCCAATATGCCATTTACCACACGGAGTGGCAAGGAACGGCTGAGGCCCTGGCCTATGTTCATGGCTAGTGGTTCAGCTTCACATGAGGATGGAAGCACTCAGCCTCTCGCTAGAAAACTGAAAAGACTCAAGCTGGCAAAAGCACCGCAAAGAACTGTGCGTTCTTTGAAATCCCAAATCCACAAGGAGAGTCCAATTGTGTCGGTTGCGATGCCTGACCTTCCCAACACTGGACGTGAAGAGCATGCGCCTTCCACCATTTGCACGCCCCCTGCAAGTGCTGGAAGGAGCACCCGCAGTCCAGTTCCTGATAGTCAGATTGAAGATGTCAGTGTTGAAGTACACCAGGATGAGGAGGATATGGGTGTTGCTGGCGCTGGGGAGGAAATTGACCAGGAGGATTCTGATGGTGAGGTGGTTTGTTTAAGTCAGGCACCCGGGGAGACACCTGTTGTCCGTGGGAGGAATATGGCCGTTGACATGCCAGGTGAAAATACCAAAAATATCAGCTCTTCGGTGTGGAGGTATTTCACCAGAAATGCGGACAACAGGTGTCAAGCCGTGTGTTCCCTTTGTCAAGCTGTAATAAGTAGGGGTAAGGACGTTAACCACCTCGGAACATCCTCCCTTATACGTCACCTGCAGCGCATTCATAATAAGTCAGTGACAAGTTCAAAAACTTTGGGTGACAGCGGAAGCAGTCCACTGACCAGTAAATCCCTTCCTCTTGTAACCAAGCTCACGCAAACCACCCCACCAACTCCCTCAGTGTCAATTTCCTCCTTCCCCAGGAATGCCAATAGTCCTGCAGGCCATGTCACTGGCAAGTCTGACGAGTCCTCTCCTGCCTGGGATTCCTCCGATGCATCCTTGCGTGTAACGCCTACTGCTGCTGGCGCTGCTGTTGTTGCCGCTGGGAGTCGATGGTCATCCCAGAGGGGAAGTCGTAAGCCCACTTGTACTACTTCCAGTAAGCAATTGACTGTTCAACAGTCCTTTGCGAGGAAGATGAAATATCACAGCAGTCATCCTACTGCAAAGCGGATAACTGAGTCCTTGACAACTATGTTGGTGTTAGACGTGCGTCCGGTATCCGCCGTTAGTTCACAGGGAACTAGACAATTTATTGAGGCAGTGTGCCCCCGTTACCAAATACCATCTAGGTTCCACTTCTCTAGGCAGGCGATACCGAGAATGTACACGGACGTCAGAAAAAGACTCACCAGTCTCCTAAAAAATGCAGTTGTACCCAATGTCCACTTAACCACGGACATGTGGACAAGTGGAGCAGGGCAGGGTCAGGACTATATGACTGTGACAGCCCACTGGGTAGATGTATGGACTCCCGCCGCAAGAACAGCAGCGGCGGCACCAGTAGCAGCATCTCGCAAACGCCAACTCTTTCCTAGGCAGGCTACGCTTTGTATCACCGCTTTCCAGAATACGCACACAGCTGAAAACCTCTTACGGCAACTGAGGAAGATCATCGCGGAATGGCTTACCCCAATTGGACTCTCCTGTGGATTTGTGGCATCGGACAACGCCAGCAATATTGTGTGTGCATTAAATATGGGCAAATTCCAGCACGTCCCATGTTTTGCACATACCTTGAATTTGGTGGTGCAGAATTTTTTAAAAAACGACAGGGGCGTGCAAGAGATGCTGTCGGTGGCCAGAAAAATTGCGGGACACTTTCGGCGTACAGGCACCACGTACAGAAGACTGGAGCACCACCAAAAACTACTGAACCTGCCCTGCCATCATCTGAAGCAAGAAGTGGTAACGAGGTGGAATTCAACCCTCTATATGCTTCAGAGGTTGGAGGAGCAGCAAAAGGCCATTCAAGCCTATACAATTGAGCACGATATAGGAGATGGAATGCACCTGTCTCAAGTGCAGTGGAGAATGATTTCAACGTTGTGCAAGGTTCTGATGCCCTTTGAACTTGCCACACGTGAAGTCAGTTCAGACACTGCCAGCCTGAGTCAGGTCATTCCCCTCATCAGGCTTTTGCAGAAGAAGCTGGAGGCATTGAAGAAGGAGCTAAAAGGGAGCGATTCCGCTAGGCATGTGGGACTTGTGGATGCAGCCCTTAATTCGCTTAACAAGGATTCACGGGTGGTCAATCTGTTGAAATCAGAGCACTACATTTTGGCCACCGTGCTCGATCCTAGATTTAAAGCCTACCTTGGATCTCTCTTTCCGGCAGACACAGGTCTGCTGGGGTTGAAAGACCTGCTGGTGACAAAATTGTCAAGTCAAGCGGAACGCGACCTGTCAACATCTCCTCCTTCACATTCTCCCGCAACTGGGGGTGCGAGGAAAAGGCTCAGAATTCCGAGCCCACCCGCTGGCGGTGATGCAGGGCAGTCTGGAGCGACTGCTGATGCTGACATCTGGTCCGGACTGAAGGACCTGACAACGATTACGGACATGTCGTCTACTGTCACTGCATATGATTCTCTCAACATTGATAGAATGGTGGAGGATTATATGAGTGACCGCATCCAAGTAGGCACGTCACACAGTCCGTACTTATACTGGCAGGAAAAAGAGGCAATTTGGAGGCCCTTGCACAAACTGGCTTTATTCTACCTAAGTTGCCCTCCCACAAGTGTGTACTCCGAAAGAGTGTTTAGTGCCGCCGCTCACCTTGTCAGCAATCGGCGTACGAGGTTACATCCAGAAAATGTGGAGAAGATGATGTTCATTAAAATGAATTATAATCAATTCCTCCGCGGAGACATTGACCAGCAGCAATTGCCTCCACAAAGTACACAGGGAGCTGAGATGGTGGATTCCAGTGGGGACGAATTGATAATCTGTGAGGAGGGGGATGTACACGGTGATATATCGGAGGGTGAAGATGAGGTGGACATCTTGCCTCTGTAGAGCCAGTTTGTGCAAGGAGAGATTAATTGGTTCTTTTTTGGGGGGGGTCCAAACCAACCCGTCATATCAGTCACAGTCGTGTGGCAGACCCTGTCACTGAAATGATGGGTTGGTTAAAGTGTGCATGTCCTGTTTTGTTTATACAACATAAGGGTGGGTGGGAGGGCCCAAGGATAATTCCATCTTGCACCTCTTTTTTCTTTTCTTTTTCTTTGCATCATGTGCTGATTGGGGAGGGTTTTTTGGAAGGGACATCCTGCGTGACACTGCAGTGCCACTCCTAAATGGGCCCGGTGTTTGTGTCGGCCACTAGGGTCGCTAATCTTACTCACACAGTCAGCTACCTCATTGCGCCTCTTTTTTTCTTTGCGTCATGTGCTGTTTGGGGAGGGTTTTTTGGAAGGGACATCCTGCGTGACACTGCAGTGCCACTCCTAGATGGGCCCGGTGTTTGTGTCGGCCACTAGGGTCGCTAATCTTACTCACACAGCTACCTCATTGCGCCTCTTTTTTTCTTTGCGTCATGTGCTGTTTGGGGAGGGTTTTTTGGAAGGGACATCCTGCGTGACACTGCAGTGCCACTCCTAGATGGGCCCGGTGTTTGTGTCGGCCACTAGGGTCGCTAATCTTACTCACACAGTCAGCTACCTCATTGCGCCTCTTTTTTTCTTTGCGTCATGTGCTGTTTGGGGAGGGTTTTTTGGAAGGGACATCCTGCGTGACACTGCAGTGCCACTCCTAGATGGGCCCGGTGTTTGTGTCGGCCACTAGGGTCGCTAATCTTACTCACACAGTCAGCTACCTCATTGCGCCTCTTTTTTTCTTTGCGTCATGTGCTGTTTGGGGAGGGTTTTTTGGAAGGGCCATCCTGCGTGATACTGCAGTGCCACTCCTAGATGGGCCCGGTGTTTGTGTCGGCCACTAGGGTCGCTAATCTTACTCACACAGCTACCTCATTGCGCCTCTTTTTTTCTTTGCGTCATGTGCTGTTTGGGGAGGGTTTTTTGGAAGGGACATCCTGCGTGACACTGCAGTGCCACTCCTAGATGGGCCCGGTGTTTGTGTCGGCCACTAGGGTCGCTTATCTTACTCACACAGCGACCTCGGTGCAAATTTTAGGACTAAAAATAATATTGTGAGGTGTGAGGTATTCAGAATAGACTGAAAATGAGTGTAAATTATGGTTTTTGAGGTTAATAATACTTTGGGATCAAAATGACCCCCAAATTCTATGATTTAAGCTGTTTTTTAGTGTTTTTGGAAAAAAACACCCGAATCCAAAACACACCCGAATCCGACAAAAATAATTCGGTGAGGTTTTGCCAAAACGCGTTCGAACCCAAAACACGGCCGCGGAACCGAACCCAAAACCAAAACACAAAACCCGAAAAATTTCAGGCGCTCATCTCTAGTTAAAATCACCGACACTACCAATGTTTTATTTTGATGTCCCATCCATAGATCAGGGTGCTGCTTGTTAAAAAAAGAGGCGGTCATTTCAGCTCAAAGCTTTGGGGCTTCTCCATCCTGTGGTGCAATCTTTGTCCATAAAGAGCCTGATTCAGCATCAGTTGTAGAAGTGCATAAATTGATATTCGAAAATTTCTGCACTTTTGCGCCTGCGCGCACACTGCTGCATGCATTCGCAAGAATTATATTGGGATCGCAAACAATAGCAATCTATGTCCTGACGAGGGGCGGTGATGGGGCGGCGTCTTCTGGCTGTTGTCGTGGCTTTGGGAGGGGGACACATAGTCTGGACGCGTTTATAGACCATTTGCGTGGTGGGCCGAGGCGTCTGCGTGACATCAAACGCAGCCGATGCGACCCAAAACATGGCGGCCTGGTGTCTGCCTTCACAGTCAGGTTGAAAAGTCTGGGGGATATCCTAAAGATGTGAGTGCTTTGCTGTTTATCAAAGCACTCGCATTTTTCTGAGGTGGGGGCGGCATGCGGAGCGGTCTTGAAATACAGCATTTACTGTTGCTGCTTTTACATATCCAACCTTAATCATTCTTTGTGCTTTCTGATTTCCTCTCAATTGTTCATCCTCCATATCGATCAACAAACACAAACCAAGTGGGGTACAGCACATACAACAATTTGTACAAAAAGGTACCACCTACAGTGTCACAATACATGTATGAGTCAAATTGTAATCTAACACTGCGGCTTAATTTCACCAACAGTGTCACACAATACGTGTCTGAGTACGAAATAAAATATATTACGCTTGTACAAACTTCACACCACAGTGTCGCACAATACGTGTATACCGTAAGTCAGAAATAGTTATCTAACACTGTGGTTTAAATTCATCCACAGTGTAGCACAATACGTGTATGAGTACAAAATAAAATAAATTACTGTGGTACCAACGCCACCCAAAGTGTCACACAATACTTGTATGAGTCAGAAATAGTCATCTAACACTGTGGTTTAATTTCACCTGCAGTGTTGCACAATACGTATATGAGCACAAAATAATAATATACTGTGGTCTGACTGGCAGTGTCACATTGCTTAGGAAAATAAAATAAACATTGTATAGCACACTGGGATACAGCACAAACAAAGGAATATATATATTTTTTATATTTACATTTTAGGCTTTTTAGCTTTTATTATTTAATTTTACCCCTTGATGGACAGACAGAGCACCCCCTCAGGAACTGCAGAGCGTTTCCATTGATCGTTCTCATCCATCACATTCACAATGGCAAGATTCACCACCTTAAAGAGCCTCGGGACCTGTCTACTTTCTGCGAGGGCCTACACATCTGTAAAGAGGACTTACCAGACTGGGCGGTCTCATTCTCTCGTTTAGATCGACCATCGCTATCCAACCCCCCTGCAGATAAGCAATGGCATATGACACGAGGTAAAAAAAGGTGTTCCCCCTCGCAATAGCGCTCCCTTCCTGAGTGAATTACTTGAAATATGCCTATGTTTTGCTATCAATGACGTTTTCCTTCCACAGTGCTCCAGAAGTGATTTTGTGTAGAGTTTTTTAGATTACGGCTTTTTGTACTTTTCTGAATGTTTTGTAGAGTATATTTTGGGACTGATTTGATCCTTTACTTTCCTCCCTATTTTCTTTTTGCCTTTTTCGACAACCTCTTTTCTGGCCATGGGAATTCCAGGATTCCTCTTGTGCTCCGAATTTTTCTATTGCTTCTGGTTTTCTTTGTATTACCGTTATCAGATTTATTGTGTTCCTTTTCCAATGTTACAATGATGATAGTGACATTATTCTCCCCTGTGTCCCTTTCCTCTATCCTCCGAGGTCTACACTAGTCTTTCTCTCTTTCACTGGGCGAATTCTAGACTGCTTAGGCATGCAGATAAATCTTTTGTATCGTATTTTCATAGTTGTGAGTAGGATTCACCTTCTCACCTGGTGGTATGTCTAAATCTGAATCATTATCCATCTCCTCCATCAATGCCAAGAGAATAAATGTGCCTCAGAAATGTTCCTCAGCAATCCGCAATTTTCTTACTGGAAAATCGGATTTAGTATTTATATAAGAAACATACTTCAGGCATGGCTTTGCTCCTTCTATTACCATAAATTATTATTATCCACGCGCAGAAACAAATGATAACCCGGAGGGGAAGTCAAAGGGAATTACCATCATGTTTTCCTGACTTCTACCCCTCACTGACATGGTTCAACAGAATGTAGTTGATGGTTGATGGCAGGACTTTGGTTGTAATAGAGAAAAATCTTTCACCAAATGTATACTTTTGTGAACCTCTGTGCTCTGAATTCAGGTCAACCTGCTTTTTTCTCCAAAGCGTAATCCTATGTAGACTCGATCCAACAAGGGATTTTTTTATATCGCATAGGCACCTTCACCTTTCCCCATAGGCTCCATAACGTGGTCTGACCACGCACCCATATTTCTGCATGTTTTGGTTCCGGAGATTAAACCTAAGTGTTGGTCCTGGAAACTGAACAAGAGTCTAGTTCAGATTAGAGATGAGCGGGTTCGGTTTCTCTGAATCCGAACCCGCCAGAACTTCATGTTTTTTTTCACGGGTCCGAGCGACTCGGATCTTCCCGCCTTGCTCGGTTAACCCGAGCGCGCCCGAACGTCATCATGACGCTGTCGGATTCTCGCGAGGCTCGGATTCTATCGCGAGACTCGGATTCTATATAAGGAGCCGCGCGTCGCCGCCATTTTCACACGTGCATTGAGATTGATAGGGAGAGGACGTGGCTGGCGTCCTCTCCGTTTAGAATTAGAATAGATTAGAGAGACACTTGATTTACTAATTTTGGGGAGCATTAGGAGTACTCAGTAGTGTACAGTGCAGAGTTTTGCTGATAGTGACCAGTGACCACCACTTTTATTTATAATCCGTTCTCTGCCTGAAAAAAGCGATACACAGCACACAGTGACTCAGTCACATACCATATCTGTGTGCACTGCTCAGGCTCAGGCCAGTGTGCTGCATCATCTATATATATTATATATCTGTCTGACTGCTCAGCTCACACAGCTTATAATTGTGGGGGAGACTGGGGAGCACTACTGCAGTGCCAGTTATAGGTTATAGCAGGAGCCAGGAGTACATAATATTATATTAAAATTAAACAGTGCACACTTTTGCTGCAGGAGTGCCACTGCCAGTGTGACTAGTGACCAGTGACCTGACCACCAGTATATAATATTAGTAGTATACTATCTCTTTATCAACCAGTCTATATTAGCAGCAGACACAGTACAGTGCGGTAGTTCACGGCTGTGGCTACCTCTGTGTCGGCACTCGGCAGCCCGTCCATAATTGTATATACCAGTGACCTAACCGTGGTTTTTTTTTCTTTCTTTATACATACATACTAGTTACGAGTATACTATCTCTTTATCAACCAGTCTATATATTAGCAGCAGACACAGTACAGTGCGGTAGTTCACGGCTGTGGCTACCTCTGTGTCGGCACTCGGCAGCCCATCCATAATTGTATATACCACCTAACCGTGGTTTTTTTTTCTTTCTTTATACATACATACTAGTTACGAGTATACTATCTCTTTATCAACCAGTCTATATATTAGCAGCAGACACAGTACAGTGCGGTAGTTCACGGCTGTGGCTACCTCTGTGTCGGCACTCGGCAGCCCGTCCATAATTGTATATACCACCTAACCGTGGTTTTTTTTTCTTTCTTTATACATACATACTAGTTACGAGTATACTATCTCTTTATCAACCAGTCTATATATTAGCAGCAGACACAGTACAGTGCGGTAGTTCACGGCTGTGGCTACCTCTGTGTCGGCACTCGGCAGCCCGTCCATAATTGTATATACCACCTAACCGTGGTTTTTTTTTCTTTCTTTATACATACATACTAGTTACGAGTATACTATCTCTTTATCAACCAGTCTATATATTAGCAGCAGACACAGTACAGTGCGGTAGTTCACGGCTGTGGCTACCTCTGTGTCGGCACTCGGCAGCCCGTCCATAATTGTATATACCACCTAACCGTGGTTTTTTTTTCTTTCTTTATACATACATACTAGTTACGAGTATACTATCTCTTTATCAACCAGTCTATATATTAGCAGCAGACACAGTACAGTGCGGTAGTTCACGGCTGTGGCTACCTCTGTGTCGGCACTCGGCAGCCCGTCCATAATTGTATATACCACCTAACCGTGGTTTTTTTTTCTTTCTTTATACATACATACTAGTTACGAGTATACTATCTCTTTATCAACCAGTCTATATATTAGCAGCAGACACAGTACAGTGCGGTAGTTCACGGCTGTGGCTACCTCTGTGTCGGCACTCGGCAGCCCGTCCATAATTGTATATACCACCTAACCGTGGTTTTTTTTTCTTTCTTTATACATACATACTAGTTACGAGTATACTATCTCTTTATCAACCAGTCTATATATTAGCAGCAGACACAGTACAGTGCGGTAGTTCACGGCTGTGGCTACCTCTGTGTCGGCACTCGGCAGCCCGTCCATAATTGTATATACCAGTGACCTAACCGTGGTTTTTTTTTCTTTCTTTATACATACATACTAGTTACGAGTATACTATCTCTTTATCAACCAGTCTATATATTAGCAGCAGACACAGTACAGTGCGGTAGTTCACGGCTGTGGCTACCTCTGTGTCGGCACTCGGCAGCCCGTCCATAATTGTATATACCACCTAACCGTGGTTTTTTTTTCTTTCTTTATACATACATACTAGTTACGAGTATACTATCTCTTTATCAACCAGTCTATATATTAGCAGCAGACACAGTACAGTGCGGTAGTTCACGGCTGTGGCTACCTCTGTGTCGGCACTCGGCAGCCCGTCCATAATTGTATATACCACCTAACCGTGTTTTTTTTTTCTTTCTTTATACATACATACTAGTTACGAGTATACTATCTCTTTATCAACCAGTCTATATATTAGCAGCAGACACAGTACAGTGCGGTAGTTCACGGCTGTGGCTACCTCTGTGTCGGCACTCGGCAGCCCGTCCATAATTGTATATACCACCTAACCGTGGTTTTTTTTCTTTCTTTATACATACATACTAGTTACGAGTATACTATCTCTTTATCAACCAGTCTATATATTAGCAGCAGACACAGTACAGTGCGGTAGTTCACGGCTGTGGCTACCTCTGTGTCGGCACTCGGCAGCCCGTCCATAATTGTATATACCACCTAACCGTGTTTTTTTTTCTTTCTTTATACATACATACTAGTTACGAGTATACTATCTCTTTATCAACCAGTCTATATATTAGCAGCAGACACAGTACAGTGCGGTAGTTCACGGCTGTGGCTACCTCTGTGTCGGCACTCGGCAGCCCGTCCATAATTGTATATACCACCTAACCGTGGTTTTTTTTTCTTTCTTTATACATACATACTAGTTACGAGTATACTATCTCTTTATCAACCAGTCTATATATTAGCAGCAGACACAGTACAGTGCGGTAGTTCACGGCTGTGGCTACCTCTGTGTCGGCACTCGGCAGCCCGTCCATAATTGTATATACCACCTAACCGTGGTTTTTTTTCTTTCTTTATACATACATACTAGTTACGAGTATACTATCTCTTTATCAACCAGTCTATATATTAGCAGCAGACACAGTACAGTGCGGTAGTTCACGGCTGTGGCTACCTCTGTGTCGGCACTCGGCAGCCCGTCCATAATTGTATACTAGTATCCAATCCATCCATCTCCATTGTTTACCTGAGGTGCCTTTTAGTTGTGCCTATTAAAATATGGAGAACAAAAATGTTGAGGTTCCAAAATTAGGGAAAGATCAAGATCCACTTCCACCTCGTGCTGAAGCTGCTGCCACTAGTCATGGCCGAGATGATGAAATGCCAGCAACGTCGTCTGCCAAGGCCGATGCCCAATGGCATAGTACAGAGCATGTCAAAACCAAAACACCAAATATCAGTAAAAAAAGGACTCCAAAACCTAAAATAAAATTGTCGGAGGAGAAGCGTAAACTTGCCAATATGCCATTTACCACACGGAGTGGCAAGGAACGGCTGAGGCCCTGGCCTATGTTCATGGCTAGTGGTTCAGCTTCACATGAGGATGGAAGCACTCAGCCTCTCGCTAGAAAACTGAAAAGACTCAAGCTGGCAAAAGCACCGCAAAGAACTGTGCGTTCTTTGAAATCCCAAATCCACAAGGAGAGTCCAATTGTGTCGGTTGCGATGCCTGACCTTCCCAACACTGGACGTGAAGAGCATGCGCCTTCCACCATTTGCACGCCCCCTGCAAGTGCTGGAAGGAGCACCCGCAGTCCAGTTCCTGATAGTCAGATTGAAGATGTCAGTGTTGAAGTACACCAGGATGAGGAGGATATGGGTGTTGCTGGCGCTGGGGAGGAAATTGACCAGGAGGATTCTGATGGTGAGGTGGTTTGTTTAAGTCAGGCACCCGGGGAGACACCTGTTGTCCGTGGGAGGAATATGGCCGTTGACATGCCAGGTGAAAATACCAAAAAAATCAGCTCTTCGGTGTGGAGGTATTTCACCAGAAATGCGGACAACAGGTGTCAAGCCGTGTGTTCCCTTTGTCAAGCTGTAATAAGTAGGGGTAAGGACGTTAACCACCTCGGAACATCCTCCCTTATACGTCACCTGCAGCGCATTCATAATAAGTCAGTGACAAGTTCAAAAACTTTGGGTGACAGCGGAAGCAGTCCACTGACCAGTAAATCCCTTCCTCTTGTAACCAAGCTCACGCAAACCACCCCACCAACTCCCTCAGTGTCAATTTCCTCCTTCCCCAGGAATGCCAATAGTCCTGCAGGCCATGTCACTGGCAATTCTGACGAGTCCTCTCCTGCCTGGGATTCCTCCGATGCATCCTTGCGTGTAACGCCTACTGCTGCTGGCGCTGCTGTTGTTGCCGCTGGGAGTCGATGGTCATCCCAGAGGGGAAGTCGTAAGCACACTTGTACTACTTCCAGTAAGCAATTGACTGTTCAACAGTCCTTTGCGAGGAAGATGAAATATCACAGCAGTCATCCTACTGCAAAGCGGATAACTGAGGCCTTGGCATCCTGGGTGGTGAGAAACGTGGTTCCGGTATCCATCATTACTGCAGAGCCAACTAGAGACTTGTTGGAGGTACTGTGTCCCCGGTACCAAATACCATCTAGGTTCCATTTCTCTAGGCAGGCGATACCGAAAATGTACACAGACCTCAGAAAAAGAGTCACCAGTGTCCTAAAAAATGCAGCTGTACCCAATGTCCACTTAACCACGGACATGTGGACAAGTGGAGCAGGGCAGGGTCAGGACTATATGACTGTGACAGCCCACTGGGTAGATGTATGGACTCCCGCCGCAAGAACAGCAGCGGCGGCACCAGTAGCAGCATCTCGCAAACGCCAACTCTTTCCTAGGCAGGCTACGCTTTGTATCACCGCTTTCCAGAATACGCACACAGCTGAAAACCTCTTACGGCAACTGAGGAAGATCATCGCGGAATGGCTTACCCCAATTGGACTCTCCTGTGGATTTGTGGCATCGGACAACGCCAGCAATATTGTGTGTGCATTAAATCTGGGCCAATTCCAGCACGTCCCATGTTTTGCACATACCTTGAATTTGGTGGTGCAGAATTTTTTAAAAAACGACAGGGGCGTGCAAGAGATGCTGTCGGTGGCCAGAAGAATTGCGGGACACTTTCGGCGTACAGGCACCACGTACAGAAAACTGGAGCACCACCAAAAACTACTGAACCTGCCCTGCCATCATCTGAAGCAAGAAGTGGTAACGAGGTGGAATTCAACCCTCTATATGCTTCAGAGGTTGGAGGAGCAGCAAAAGGCCATTCAAGCCTATACAATTGAGCACGATATAGTAGGTGGAATGCACCTGTCTCAAGTGCAGTGGAGTATGATTTCAACGTTGTGCAAGGTTCTGATGCCCTTTGAACTTGCCACACGTGAAGTCAGTTCAGACACTGCCAGCCTGAGTCAGGTCATTCCCCTCATCAGGCTTTTGCAGAAGAAGCTGGAGGCATTGAAGAAGGAGCTAAAAGGGAGCGATTCCGCTAGGCATGTGGGACTTGTGGATGCAGCCCTTAATTCGCTTAACAAGGATTCACGGGTGGTCAATCTGTTGAAATCAGAGCACTACATTTTGGCCACCGTGCTCGATCCTAGATTTAAAGCCTACCTTGGATCTCTCTTTCCGGCAGACACAGGTCTGCTGGGGTTGAAAGACCTGCTGGTGACAAAATTGTCAAGTCAAGCGGAACGCGACCTGTCAACATCTCCTCCTTCACATTTTCCCGCAACTGGGGGTGCGAGGAAAAGGCTCAGAATTCCGAGCCCACCCGCTGGCGGTGATGCAGGGCAGTCTGGAGCGACTGCTGATGCTGACATCTGGTCCGGACTGAAGGACCTGACAACGATTACGGACATGTCGTCTACTGTCACTGCATATGATTCTCTCAACATTGATAGAATGGTGGAGGATTATATGAGTGACCGCATCCAAGTAGGCACGTCACACAGTCCGTACTTATACTGGCAGGAAAAAGAGGCAATTTGGAGGCCCTTGCACAAACTGGCTTTATTCTACCTAAGTTGCCCTCCCACAAGTGTGTACTCCGAAAGAGTGTTTAGTGCCGCCGCTCACCTTGTCAGCAATCGGCGTACGAGGTTACATCCAGAAAATGTGGAGAAGATGATGTTCATTAAAATGAATTATAATCAATTCCTCCGCGGAGACATTGACCAGCAGCAATTGCCTCCACAAAGTACACAGGGAGCTGAGATGGTGGATTCCAGTGGGGACGAATTGATAATCTGTGAGGAGGGGGATGTACACGGTGATATATCGGAGGGTGAAGATGAGGTGGACATCTTGCCTCTGTAGAGCCAGTTTGTGCAAGGAGAGATTAATTGCTTCTTTTTTGGGGGGGGTCCAAACCAACCCGTCATATCAGTCACAGTCGTGTGGCAGACCCTGTCACTGAAATGATGGGTTGGTTAAAGTGTGCATGTCCTGTTTTGTTTATACAACATAAGGGTGGGTGGGAGGGCCCAAGGACAATTCCATCTTGCACCTCTTTTTTCTTTTCTTTTTCTTTGCATCATGTGCTGATTGGGGAGGGTTTTTTGGAAGGGACATCCTGCGTGACACTGCAGTGCCACTCCTAGATGGGCCCGGTGTTTGTGTCGGCCACTAGGGTCGCTAATCTTACTCACACAGTCAGCTACCTCATTGCGCCTCTTTTTTTCTTTGCGTCATGTGCTGTTTGGGGAGGGTTTTTTGGAAGGGACATCCTGCGTGACACTGCAGTGCCACTCCTAGATGGGCCCGGTGTCGGCCACTAGGGTCGCTAATCTTACTCACACAGTCAGCTACCTCATTGCGCCTCTTTTTTTCTTTGCGTCATGTGCTGTTTGGGGAGGGTTTTTTGGAAGGGCCATCCTGCGTGACACTGCAGTGCCACTCCTAGATGGGCCCGGTGTTTGTGTCGGCCACTAGGGTCGCTAATCTTACTCACACAGCTACCTCATTGCGCCTCTTTTTTTCTTTGCGTCATGTGCTGTTTGGGGAGGGTTTTTTGGAAGGGCCATCCTGCGTGACACTGCAGTGCCACTCCTAGATGGGCCCGGTGTTTGTGTCGGCCACTAGGGTCGCTAATCTTACTCACACAGCTACCTCATTGCGCCTCTTTTTTTCTTTGCGTCATGTGCTGTTTGGGGAGGGTTTTTTGGAAGGGACATCCTGCTTGACACTGCAGTGCCACTCCTAGATGGGCCCGGTGTTTGTGTCGGCCACTAGGGTCGCTTATCTTACTCACACAGCGACCTCGGTGCAAATTTTAGGACTAAAAATAATATTGTGTGGTGTGAGGTATTCAGAAAAGACTGAAAATGAGTGTAAATTATGGTTTTTGAGGTTAATAATACTTTGGGATCAAAATGACCCCCAAATTCTATGATTTAAGCTGTTTTTTAGTGTTTTTGGAAAAAAACACCCGAATCCAAAACACACCCGAATCCGACAAAAAAAATTCGGTGAGGTTTTGCCAAAACGCGTTCGAACCCAAAACACGGCCGCGGAACCGAACCCAAAACCAAAACACAAAACCCGAAAAATTTCAGGCGCTCATCTCTAGTTCAGATGCCTGAATATAAAGAGATTAGTTCTAAGTCTATTTAGGAGCATAACATGCTTAATGATACCCCAGATGCTCAAAAGTGCTCTATTTAGGAGGCCTACAAATGTGTGGTATGGGGAAGTTCATACAATTGGGCCCATTAGCAAAAAAGTGGAGAGAAGTTAAAAAAAAACCACTCATTCTTAAAATTCAAACTCTAGAAACATCTGATAAGTCCTCTCTAGATGCCTCTGTGGATATAGAATTAGCACAGCCATGGACAGCCTTAAATAAATTGTTATCTGATAAAACCAAAACTGGCTTTTAGGATGTGTCATCATAAATATTTCTATTGAGGGAACAAGCTTTGTGGGTAACTTGCAACAAAGGGTAGTACGCTTTATAGTCAAAATTAAAGATTCCCGTGATAATGTTAGCTTTCTTACCGAACATATTGCAAGCTCATTCCAGAAATATTATTCTGCCCTTTATTCGCTTTCAGATCCTCTGTCCCCAGAGCAACTTGCTTGGCCAAAGACATAACTACTTAATTATCTTCCTTTAAGTTCCCCAAAATTCCTGATGAAGCCCAACTCCTCCTGGAACAACCTATTTCCTTAAATGAATTGGAATCTGTGATTAAATCTACCCCAGTGGGGAAAAGCCCAGGTTCTGATGGGTTTACACCCCTAAATGATAGACTATTCCAACCTTCTCTATCACAACTGCTGCTTCAGGCATTCACTGAGATTGATTAAATGAAAAACTGTTCTACCTCAATGTTTGAAGTTCATGTCACAGTTATTCCTAAAGCTGGCAAGAACCCTTAATGTGGACCTTAAACTGCATGTAAAAATATTAGCAAACTGTCTTAAACCCTGGTTAGCCACCTTGATTCACAATAAACAAGTAGAATTTGTTCCTGGATGTGAGGCAAATGACATTACTACCAAAATGATTAATTTAATATATCACTCCATGTCCTTGCAAACCCCAACTGAACAATCTTGTTGTCCACTTATGCAGAAAAAGCTTTCGATATGGTGTATTGGCAATTTATGAAGGTTATGCTTGGTCAAATGGGTCTGTTTCCAGTGTGCCTTGCAAGGATAAAGGCTCTATATAGGGACCCTAGCATACGGGTTACAGTTAATGGGACACTGTCTGAACCTTTTTCTATCCTTAATGGGACTAGACAGGGGTGCTCCTTGTCCCAAATCATTGTTATACTTTGTAGGGCCTTGCACATGATGTAACCCGAACATAGGAGGTGTAAAATTGTGAGCCACGGAATTTAAATTGGCTCTGTTTGCCAATGCGCAACTTGCCATCTCCAACCCTTTGATGTCATTGCCAAGCCTCACTGGGGAGTTTCAAAAATGTGGTTTATTATCAAATTTGAAATTAATTTTTCTAAGTCTCTGTCTCTCAATTTGAATGCTCCAGACAGTAGGGTACAGGGTTTTCAATCGTCTTTCTCATTTCAATGGCATCCATCACAATTTCAGAACTTGTGTATTCAATTGACTTAAGATCCTTTTTCGGGCTAATTTCTCCCATTGCATTCTATCGGTAAAAACCTTCAAACTTGGCTGCCTCAGACCTTTTCTTGGATCGGAAGGGTTAATATCATAAAGATGAATATTCTCCCATGGATTTTATACTGTTTGCAGGCTCTACCTGTTATGATGCCGGCTTCTCTTTTCAAAAATTTACAGAAATTGGTGCTTGGCTTAATTTGACATAGCAGGAAACCAAGGTTTCAGGATGCTCACAACTCCCTAATTTTTTGTTTATTACCTGGTGGTCCATCTTTGTAGGGTCTTAGACTGGACTAAATCTATTGCTAATAAACAATGGGTCCTAGTAGAACAAACAAATGGTCCCATCCCTTTACAGGTCTTACCCCGGATGCCTTCCATATCATTGTTTAATCGTCCTACTACAGTATTACCCACATAATTCAGATATGGAAGAAATTAAGACTTCTATCATCCATTTCCTCGGTTCCTTAAACTCCAACCTCCCGCTGATGTCATTGGAAGAACTTTCATTAACTGACAACACTTCAGTGTTTATCTCTACCTGATTATACTGGTTGGAATTCCAGGAGTCTGATACATATACAGATGTAGCCACGTTCACCGTGGCTACATCTTTGGCATGGGTGGTCTTCAGTTTGCCGGCTGTCGGGGTCCCAGTGTACAGTATACCGGTGCCGGAATCCTGAGAGCCGGCATACCTACACTGTTTCTCCCTCTTGGGGTCCACGACCCCCCTGGAGGGAGAATATATAGCGTAGCATGTGTAGCGCGCCACCATGCTAGCAGTGCGGCGAGCACAGCGAGCCCACAAGGGGCTCATTTGTGCTCGCCACACTGTCGGTATACCAGTGGTCGTTATTCCGGTGCCGGTATGCTGTGCGCCGGGGCTCCGACAGCCGGCATACCATACTAGACCCCTTTGGCACATGGGCACTCTCGGCGTAGCTAGGCACGCCCGTGCTCTAGCCACATCGAGTGGCGTATTTAGCCACCCCATTCATTGTAAATGGGTTGTGTGCATGGTTGATGTAGCCATGATCAGCGTTACTACATGTGTAAGTCTTTGATTGTTTGGATTTGGTCTATACCTATATTTATACTTATCTTAAAGTTCCATGATGCTGCTAGTCTGGAATGTTTTTGACTTTTTTCAGTTGAGACCTGAATATGTCCTCCCCCCTCTCTCTCTTTATTGCTTATTCCTTTCTTCCCTAGACCTATCCTATCTTCTTTATTTACCAAAAAATACCTGTGATGCATTTTGATATTCATGTATTTGCCATTTTATTGATGCTATTTTTATTCATTGTAATGTGCTCCCTTAAATATAAGAATGTATTCAAAGAATAACAACTGAATTCACCACTGAGGAGAAGGTCAATTATCAATCTTACATTCACTTTATTATCTCCTTTATTGGGTTGGGTAAGAAATCCCGGCAGTCGGGAACCGACAGTCAGAAGACGGCCAGAGGAATCCGGACAGATCCTGGTACCTAATGAATTCACCGCTATGATCCAATTTATTCCAACTGAGGTGTTAAATGCGCTGCATATTGTGCCTGATTCTGAGTTGGACGCAATTGCGGCAAGCCCTTCCCTGGTGTACACCCAAGCACCGGAAAGTGCAGTGACTGAGATACCCACTTGCTGCATCCATAGATGCTGCGTTGCCTGTCTGGAGTCTCTTTAGATGCACCAACCGTCGCTGCATTAGAACTTGCACCAGCCATAGGTAGTATGAGCTCTCAGTACGCAGCCATACTCCCTCTACGTGCTTCTGTTTAGCCACACCACTGTTACCTCCCAGTCGCTGCCCATAAAAGCCCCATACACCGCCCGTACAGTTCTTCTTGCATGCGTCCAAATCTATAATGCACCTCTGTATGAACACAATTGGAACGTACGCCATTGTGTGACATCGGTCATTTGCGTGTATGTCAGCATAGTGGTCCTTTTCTGAATGAGGTCCCATTATGTTGTAGAGATGTTCACTGACCCCGTGTTTTGGTTCAAACTCATCATCGTCTTTTGGTTCTGGCAAAACCGCCCTCAAGTGTTTTTCTTCAGATTTGTTTTTTGGTTCGGTTAAAATGTAGGAAACAATCTATAATCATTGATAAAAATTTTTTATAAAAATCAATAAAACAGCAAAAATCATGTAATTTTTTTCAATCCAAAACTTGATTCCGAATTCCGAACCATGGGAAGATCCAAACCGGGCCTTAGGACCTAATTCAGACCTGATCGCTCCTCTGCGAACTTGCAGAGGTTTGCGATCAGATAGTCGTCGCCCAGACAGAGTGAAAAAATTCCCTGTGCAAGTCTGCGTATACCGTGTGAAAAGCTTTGCAAACGCCGGTCAGCTGCAAATCTGTTCGCAACTCACTCACCACCTAATGCTTTTTCAGTCTGTGCAGTCTGTGCGTAGCCCAGGACTTACTCCTACAGTGTGATACAAACAGCTGACGTCACACATACTCCCTCAAAACACTTGGGAACGCCTGCGTTTTTCCTGACACTCACAGAAAACGGTCAGTTACCACCCTCAAATGTCCACTTCCTGTCAATCAGCCTGCGTTCGCATAGAAATCAAAAAAGACGTTGGATATTTTTGCAGTTTGGCCTCGCGCCTGCACATACCGATTTGTACGCATGCGCAGTCGATCGACAATTGCCTGCCTTGCAATTTCGTACAACAGCGTTCAGGTCTGAATTAGGCCCTTAATTTGGATTGGATCTCCTCGGGAGATCTGGACCAGCTTTTGGTTCATGTCAGATTCACAAAATTTGTGTGGATTCAAAATTCTGGAGATACGAACCGCACATCTCTAGTTTAATCTTGATTAAGAGAACCACAAAGCTATCCCTAGTAAAATGACAGAATTATATCTTCACTAGTAAAATCTTACATTACAGTACTCGCTTAATGGCCCTTTTCACCTCTTGGTTCCTCAGGCTGTATATAAGTGGATTCAGCACTGGAGTCATTACTGTATATAAGACAGAAGCCATCTTGTCTTGTTTCTTTAAGACATTGGAGGGAGAGCGTAGGTAAGTGAAGAAAACTGACACATAGAAGATGGAGACACAGGTGAGATGTGAGGAGCAGGTGCTGAAGGCTTTCTGTCGTCCCTTAGCAGAATTAATCCGTAGAATGGAAGTAATGATGTACATGTATGAGATCAGGATGACTATAAATGACCCCATGGCACAAGAAACTACAAAAAAAACTGTTTCTATGACACAGGGGAAGGTGTCAGAGCAGGACAGCTGGAGCAGTGGAGGGACGTCACAGTAGAAGTGGTCTATAAGGTTGGATCCACAGAATTGGAGACTGAATAAACAGCTGGTCTGCACAGATGACTGCATGAAGCCGATGGAGAAAGCCTGGACAACCAGATACATACATATGTTCTTGGTCATTATAGAGACATAGTGGAGAGGGTGGCAGATGGCAGCATACCGGTCATATGCCATGTTTGCGAGAATAAAAACCTCAGTAACTGCCAGAGCAGCGAAGAAGAAGAACTGAAGGGCACACCCAACAAATGAGATGGCCTTCCTCGTTGAGATAAGGTCAGAGAGCATTTTAGGAGTTATAGCTGAGGAGTAGAAAAGGTCCACCAGAGAGAGGTAGCTCAGGAAGACATACATTGGGGTGTGGAGGTTGGAGCTGATATGGACAATGGCCATCATACTGATGTTTCCCACTACAGTCACCATGTACACAACTAAGAAGAGTATGAAGAGGAACGGAGCAAGTTTTTCATTGATATTAAGGCCAGAAAACACAAACACACTCACTTGGGTCATGTTTATCACTTCCATTGTGTTCTCTGTATATAGGCATGAAAAACAGAAAATTGGTTAGAAGCATCAGTACAATAATTCACATGTCTGAAAATAATTACAATCCAAGCAATGCCACATAAACACAAAACAAAACCAGCAAGAGTTATTGGTGTGCAGGTGCATGAGCCTATGTTTTCCATCGTCCCCTGATCCATCCATATCTTCCTATCCCTCTTGTTTAAGATTATTTTTTCATGTAGGCTTCTTACAAAACAGGGTTTCTGATTGGCTGACTGTATCTTCACATCTCCAGCTGACCATGTATATGCATTGTTGTTAGGTTCCGTGGGTCAGTGAGTGCTCATCTAATGTGTTACCACCACTTTCTGAGGCAAGCACTATATAACATAATTACTATGCAGTGAGTCACATGATTGCGCTGCACAGGAAGCCCATACTGTCTACCATGTACTGACTTACTGGATTCTAACCATTGTATCTGTCTGTAACATGCATTGTCCCTGTGTCTGAATATGGAACACTCTCTCTGTTGCCTGCCCTGACCCTGTGCCTGGATATGTAACTGGATACAGATCACTCTCTCTTTTTGCTGCTGGCCCTCACCCTATGCTTGGATATGAGTCACCTTTTCTGTCTGACATCTGTGCCTAGGTACATACAGTATTACCTTCTGTTTCTCTCATGCTTGCCCTGATATATTCCTGGATATGGTATGTTTCTCTGCATGCTTGAGCAGTGAAGGAAAGATACCAGTAGAGAGAGAGAGAGAGAGAGATTACAGATGTTAGTTAAGGTTGGGGTGAACACAGGAGACAGAGCTTTACTTATTTGTGAGGGTATAAGATCAAGAGGAGAGGTAGTAGAGTAGCAGTATGAGAAGAGTGCTGATACTTCATCTTCATTTGTGGGATCAAATGAAGAGGAAGTGCCAAAGGGTTCAGGTAAGGAATTGAGTAGGTCACTGGTTGAGGAAGAGCATACCATTTCATCTTGGATCTAATCAATCTTGTCCTTGAAGTAGGAAGCAAGATCTTGCGCCTTGATAGTGGCTGGTGGGTTGGGTGAAGGAGGGTTGAGAAGTGATTTAAATGTATTAAAAAGTTGTTTGGGATTAGAGGCTTCAGCAGAGATGAGAGTTTGGAAATATGTGTGTTTGGCAGTGTCCAGGGCATTACGATAAGAGTGGTAGAAAGCCTTATATGTGAGGAAGTCATTTGGAATACGAGATTTACGCTACTGGCGTTCAACTTTATGTGACAGTTTTTGTAAGTATCTTGTTACTTTAGAGTGCCACGGTTGACATCTAGGCCTACGTTGAGTGCCATGGGTAGCTGGAGCCACTTCGTCAAGGGCTATGTCTATAGTCTGGTACAGGTGTGATACAGCATTCTCAGGAGAAGTGAATGCAGAAATAGGTGAAAGCAGTTGTTGCAGTGAGGTGGAAAGATCTTGATTCTGGCACTAATGGAGGCATATGTATATCTGGCACTATTGGGGACATATGTGTATCTGGCACTGCACTATTGGCGGCGTATGTGTATCTGGCACTGCACTATTGGTGTCATATGTGTAACTGGACCCCCCCATATGTGTATCATGCCCCCATTTACACTGGCCACACCCACACAGTACCATTAACACATTTTATCTATTTGCGCCTCTGTAAATATGTATATATAATATGTGGAAGGCCTCCTGAGCCTGGAATAACTGCTGGGGAGGGAGCACGGAACACACTGAGCCGCAGAGACTTGGAGCACAGGCAGCAAAATGCGTTTAGTGGCCTTCGGACTTCACTGAGTTTTTAAATGTGGCCCATACTGTCTTAAAGGTTGAAGACCACTGCTCTAGACTTATAAGCTCACAAATATGTCCAAAAAATCAGCCTGCATTGACCTATATTAAATAAAAGTAAGTTGAAATTTTGCACTTGCATTTTATATAGATTTATATCAAGAACCATCAGTGACTTGCCTGCTGTACCAATATATACTGGTACCAGCAGGTGCCGATCTGTACACAGAGCCCAAGTTTGGGACAAAAAGGCAGCACTGTTTACCTCTATTATCTATGCACAATATTAAACAGTAAGAAAAGAAGGAGCTGGGTCTGCACTAGATTAATGAAGAGTATTGCAAATGTATGTAGTAACAATAAGTTTATTAACCGGAGTCACAATGCTACACTAATAAGATACATGTGTTACAAAAACTGACTATTGATAAATGCAGGTATTCAGGTATCAGCAAATACAATACAATATTGGGAAAGGGAATAAAGATGGAGGGAAAATGTTTGAACTCTCTCTCAAAAAATAAAATGGAGGGAAAAGTCTGAACTCTCCCATTGTGTTTGTCCTGTAAATAGTTCCGATCTTGTAGTTCTCTGTGCCAACTTAAATGAGTTCATTCAGGTAGGATTGTAAACCTTCTTATGTGTTCCAGAGGGATCAGTGTCCCATACCCCACAGGTTTACAAAATTATCCTTTGCCTATGTTTATTATTGGTAGGCGATGCTTCTCAAAATGGTGTCCTTTGCACTTTCTCTGCTTTTCCTGTCGCCCACTTGTAGCCAATTAGGATGCCGATCTGTACACTCCACACTTGGCTGGTAGCATCAGAGGACCACCAGCAGCCATGGGTATTTCCGGGAGTGGTGTCCTTACAAGAACATGTGGCTCTCGTGGCTCTATATGGCGTAACATGTATAAAAGGGGCTCTACCTGCTGTAATGTTTAAAATGGGCTCTACCTGGCATAACTTGTAGAAAATGGGATCTACCTGGCGTAATGTGTATAAGAGGCTCTACCTGGTGTAACATGTATAAGGGGCTCTACCTGGTGTAATGTTTAAAAGGGGCTCTACCTGGCATAACTTGTAGAAAATGGGATCTACCTGGCATAATGTGTATAAGAGGCTCCACCTGGTGTAACATGTATAAGGGGCTCTACCTGGTGTAACATGTATAAGGGGCTCTACCTGGCATAGCATGTATAATGGGCTTTACCTGGTGTATCGTGTATAAGGGGCTCTACCTAGCATAACATGTATAAATGGAGATTTACCTGCCATAATGTGTATAAGGGGCTTTAACATTTTTAGAAAGGGCTCAACCTGGTGTAACGTGTATAAGGGGATCTTCCTGGCATAACGTATAAGGGGCTCTACCTGGAAAAATGTATTTAAGTGGCTCAACCTGGAATAACATGTATAAGAGGTTCTACCTGGTGTTATGTGTCTAAGGGGCTCTACCTTGTGCAATGTGTGTTAGGGGCTCTACCTGACATAACGTTTTCAGAAAAGGCTCTATCTGGTGTAACGTGTATAAGAGGTTCTACCTGCCATAATGTGTATAAAAAGGACTCTACCTGGTGTAACGTGTATACATACTCCACAGTACCTGGCATAATGTATATAAGGGGCTCTGTTCTACTGTGGTGTAATGTGTGTAAGGGGCTCTACATGGCATAATGTGTATAAAGGGAACTACTATGTAGTGTAATGTGACTGACAGACACTACTGTGCGGTGTAACATGAATTGGTACTATTCTTTGGCCACGTCCCCATCAGCTATATTTTTGTACAGTACCTATTTTGAATTTGGGGGGGGGGGGGGCAAAGGAAACGTTCCCCCTGGGCGTCACAAAGTCTAGAACTGGCCCTGACTATACCATTTCTGTTATATGCGATATTGTACCATTTCTGTTATATGTAATACTGTACCATGTATTATTCATGTATTATTGTACCACATATTTGTGGATCTAATCTACCACATCTAATCCCTTTTTATAAGTACATGTGCTCTTGTTCTTATACTTCTCTCCATCTGTAGAACGTTCTACCTGTACCTTCAAACTGTATATTGGAATCTTCTATAATATTTCCCTCTCCCGTCTCTATGCTACGCTGTTACATGCTGAGGTCTTTTCTGGATAGGTTTTGTAATGAAGGAAAGGAATTATATTGGTAATTTAATTGATCATTTATTTACCAGGTCCAAAGACCCTTATAGCGGCATCGCTGACTGTTTCCTTCTGCTGCTAATTATTCTTCCTATGCAGCCTAGATTGAACCACATTCCCCATTTCCATGCACCGTGGCTTGCTTACCTTATACGTTACATGAAATGGACACTCCCAGCTACTGTATATATCATCCTTGGTAATTGCCATTTTTATGTTGTTTTATATTCAGACGGATTCTTTTCTGTAATGCAATTTTGTGTCATCTGCAAACACGCATACTTTCCATTACAAGCCTGCAGTAAGATCACCATTAATTATATTAAAGAGGATTATATTGATCAGATACAGACACTATGGGCTGATTCAGAGGCGGATGTGATGTCGCTGTTTGCAGAAATGACCGATTATTTATGTATTGCACATGGGAACTAGTTGCCTGCACATGGACCAAGTGTGATTACCGTCGGCAGCCACATTAAAAACTTGAATGCAGTGTGACTGACAGACAGGGAGCATTTGTCAGAGATAATGGGTGGTGGTGACTCAAACGCAAGTGGGTTGCAACCAGTGGTGTCTCCAGAGGTGGAGCCGCACCAACTGCCACCAACTGTCATTCCAAATTGACTCACTGGCAGTTGGTGTGGCTTCCCTATTCCCTATTTAAACTTTAGACTCCACCTCTGGAGCTGCCACTGGTTGCAGCTGTTTGGGGGAGGGGGTGCCTGAGGCTGCAACTGCAAATTCATATACAGTGGTATAGGCTCCAGTGATGGACTTGGGACGTCTCAATACAATTCCCAGTGGCCGGCATTTGCATATTTCCCTACAACTGCTGCATACGGGATCACAGCCATGTTGGGATTTGCATCCACCTTTGAATCCAGCCCTATGACTCCGCTATTAAGCGCTCTCTTTTCTGAATGTACAGTAATCCATTATCTGCAACTTCCACCAGTATTATGCTCACTCGGACAACCTCTAGTTTCATTCCAAGCATGCCAGTTTATTTATCTGTCTTCAATGTACAGTAAGGGAGTGCCACAGGTCTTACCACCATCTAGATCAGTTGCATCTACAGCTCTACCCAAATCTATTAAATTTGCCATTTATCTAAAAAAATGAGTCAGCTTTGATAGGATCTTCCTCAAGTACACGCTTTCTGCCTGGACATGCGTTTTACACTGTGAACCACGTGCTAGGAACAGTGCCTTAGATACAATTTGGATATATCATCTCCAGGAGGAGATATATCCTTAACAAGTGTTTCTACAACACCTGGGAAATAAGCAGGAGACTTCTAAGAAGCTGACATTTAAAAAATACACACCCCTGAAGAAGTCAATATTTGACGAAACATGTTGGATATCAAATTTGGAGTGACCTCTCTTTAGTGGGTTCTTTGCTGCCAAAGGAGCTCCCACCCAAATTGGGTTATGGAAGTTGAAGGGAAAACTACTACCCCAAAGGGAGGTCGCACATTATATGTGTCATGTAAGATTAGATTTTACTTACTTGTAAATTTTTTATTTAAAAAAAAATCTTTTTAAGACTGAGAGGCTCTTGCTTTTATCGGGTGTTACTGGTGCGAGCATTTCTTTTCAGAGGAAGAAAGAGGATAGCAGCCCTCATCACCTCAAGCCATCACGGGACAGAAAGATAAGAACTGTACACTATTTTCACATTCGACAATATTGTGGTGGGCTATTCCATTGGACAATACATGTATTGAAGTGCCCCCTTGAATTTTGTTGTGTAATTGCGGATTTGAATCTTTATCCAACAGAGGACCCTCCTTTGGGAACAGCTGAATTTCATATAATTAAGTGTATTTTTTAATCAAATAGTGTGTTACATCAAAAATGTACGCATACATATAGTTTCAAAATAAATATATATATATATATATATATATATATATACATACTGTATGTACTAGGTAATGTATTACCTGGATAAGGAGGCTCAGATGCATGATTTTCACCTAGTAAAATGCACTGTACAATGGTGATATGTAATAGAATTTGGTGCCCCCTCGCTCTGGTGACATAATGAGTATATTAGGAGGAAAGTGGTAACTCTGTGCACTGATAATACAGGACGTCTGTGACAACTGTTTCAGTAAATCATAAAAAGATCAGTGAATATAATGACCGCTGTATTAATAATAAATTCCATCTAAATGAGTCCTGGTGGCCGTCCTTGTGTACCAGGCCTAGCAATGCCTCTGCATCTCATGCACCTGTCTCTTGTCTTATATATCATCAATATAACGAGACCTGTGGTAAGAGATGTATATCATTCTGTAGTCTCCATGTAACAGTCTGACATCCAGGATACACATAACCCCTGGCTGCTGTGACCGAGGAACCTTTATTATATACATCTCTGTGACCCGAGAGTACAATTCTCTCCTGTCCCAGAGATCACATCACCAATTATGGGAATTCAGAACCAATCCAATTAGTGAGCTGTTTTCCCGTAATTTTCTTTTTTTATTTTTGTCTTTATTATCTGCACTATTTATCTCAGCATTAGGGGAAATAAATATCCCTTAGATAATATTCAATATATTTATTTCATCTCTGAGTTAAGTAAGGAAAATTGTAAAAATAATTTTATTAGCATTAAGATTTGGGGGCCTTTTAAGCAAAGAACATTTGGGGGATATAACCTGAAAACACCCATTTCTGGGGATATCTGCAAATTTGAAGTATCCCTTGAATCTATTTAATGGGGGGGGGGGGGGGCACAGCAGAAATTGGAGATATCTGTTGCAATTTCCTGTTTTCAATCAAAATAAGACCACAACCGAGCAAGCTACTCTCATTACAGATGTCTTCTTATTCACCTATTGCTGACGTTGTGCCAAACAGCTTTATTTAGTGCACCAGGTCATGTGCGTCGTGGCTGCTCCAATCGTCTTTTTAAGCTAAAAATCTTATTCACACGAATGAAACCATTGGAAAAGACGAAACTGCTCAGCCAGACTGCAATTTGATGCAACATTTGTACGATGCAGCCGCCGTGACTTTTTCTCATGCCAAATTCCACTGTGCTTCATCTGAAACTTTGTCCATGTGTAAAACGTATTTCTGTGTGGTGAAAGTCGCAGCCCGGCGTCTCTGAAACATTGTGAGTGGTGTTTTGTCTCATCTGCATATACAGTATATATATCACTATATAGTAGAGATGAGCTGGTCCTGATTTACTCGGTTCTTTACGCCAGAATTATTGCCATTTCTAATTTTCTGGATTTTTTTATTGGCTATCCAAAACACGTGACGTCTGATAACCAATAAGGAGATTCGGGTAAATCCGAGTAAAACCGAACCCGCTCATCTCTACTATATAGCAGTTGGTTCCCAAACTCTGTCCTCGAGGACCCCCAATAATTCATGTTTTTCAGGTCAGGGTGGAGGGAGAACACTAAACTGTATATGGGGGCATTGGGATGAATGAAGGGGACCCAGTACATAACTTCCAGAGTGGTAGGGGTTGTGTTAAATACGCAGGGGAGGGGTGGATAGTGGAGTGGGCTTAATACTGTTTGTTTTGTGAACCCGGAGTCTATGTGACGTCTGTGCGTGTAACTGGAGGACTATGTGCGGAGTTGGCTGGTCTGAAGGAAACAGTGCGATAAAGAGGTAAAGAGAAATACCTGACCGGGAGTCAAACCCGGGTCTCGGTACAGAGAGCCGTATCCTGACCACTTGAACACCAGGGACTTTGGTATTGATAACAGGATTGTGAATGTAGTAGGGAGGAGTTTAATAGTGGATTAACCGGCTGAGTACTAGATTGATACTGTAGGTACTGTAATAATATAAAACTCTCCTTACTTGGTAAGAAACACGGCAGGGTGATGAGCGAAGGTTAACAGGACCAATGTTGAGCAAGGTTTGGCTGGAACCAATAATGACACTTCTGGATAAGAACCAAACTGGAGGGCTGACCGAGCTGGAACTGGGAGAACTGGACTGGAACCAGATTGTAATGCAACCAGACTGGAACAGGACAAACTGGATTGGAATTCAACTGTACTGGAACCGGACTTGAGTGCAACCGGAGTGGAGTGCAACCGGACTGGAACAGGACAAACTGGATTGGAATGCAGCTGGACTGGAACCGGACTTGAGTGCAACCAGACTGGAGTGCAAAGGTACAAAGGATTGCAGGTATTAAGGTAATGGGGGTCATTCCGAGTTGATCGTAGCTGTGCTAAATTTAGCACAGCTACGATCTTGATCTCAGACATGCGGGGGGGGGACCCAGCACAGGGCTAGTCCGCCCTGCATGTCAGTGCCACCCCTCCGCAGAAGTGCAAAGGCATCGTACAGCGGCAATGTCTTTGCACTTCAAGAGTAGCTCCCGACCAGCGCAGCCACTGTGGGCCACTCCCCGCACGGCCCAGCCACGCCTGCGTTGGCCAGACCGCGCCCACGAAACAGTGGCCAAAAGCCGCAGTTTCGCCCTCTCCCACCCAGCGACCGCCTCTGCCTGTCAATCAGGCAGAGGCGATCGCAGACCTACTACGGCCTTCGGCCGTCAGGCATGCGCTGGCGCACTAAGGTGCTGGCGAATGCGCAGTGGGTACCCGTTCGCTCTGCTGCGATAAAAAGCAGCGAGTGAACGGGTCAGAATGACCCCCAATATCTGTAAACTCAGGGGAGCTTAGCTACTAGGCTCACACACTGAGCTGTGTGAGGGTGTAGTATGGCTGACCGGGGGTCTCCTGACCGCTGTTCAGCTTACCGACGCCGGGATCCCGGCAGCATATCGACGCCGGGATCCCAGCGGGGAGGGGCGAGTGCAGCAAGCCCCTTGCGGGCTCGGTGGCGACCTGAGGTCACCACGGGTTCTATTCCCACTCTATGGGTGTCGTGGACACCCACGAGTGGAAATAGTCCCTGTTGGTCGGCATGCCGACCATCGGGAAAGTGAGCCGTCAGGCTCGTGGAGGAGGTCATGTGACTGTTGGTCAGCTGACCGGCGGTCACATGAATACCACCCCTGTGTGACTCATGGAACTGGCAGATTCTGAAACTCAGGTCTCCTTACTTATACCCCTTGGTGCTTGATGATTGGTGGATAGAGTCAGGTGATTACGGGAGACTCTTGTTCAGAAGTGGATGGATCATGGTCAGGTGATCAGAACCTTTCACAGCAGTAATCCAGGTTAGCCTTTGATGTGGATTGATGCCCAGCAGGCTGGAAAGATGGAAGCCTAAACACCAGGAAGCAGAGCACTATGCTGAACAGTGAGGGAGTTTACACTGCAGCTTGTATGCTGAACTGTGAAGCAGGTGCAGGTGTGCAGAGTATACTGGGCTGCAGAGCAGATGCAGGCTTGCAGGAAACACTGAGGTAACAGAACATGAGTGATTTAGTCAGGACCGTGACAGTTATTCATCATTTTCTGGTGGGAGGACAGCTTGCTTGACTGCAGATATCTCCAGTTCCTGAAGATAGATTTCTTAGATTTAGGATAAAAAAACTAGAAAGTCCCCCTTTTCAGGAGGTACTGGGGACTTGGGGATCAGAGTCCAGGAGCCAGAGCAATCCACCGACGGAAATATAAAACTGCTTAACAGGCGTGTGGAGCTGGAGCGGGGACCAGCTGCTGGAAGGCTGATATCTCTGGTTCTGGACATAGTAGAGACATGATGCCAGTGTACACTGAAAGGGGAGAATCCCAGCCTTTGGAGTATACCCTCAGAAAAACCCTAAGCCAGACAGAACCCAAGATATCTGGCTGGGAAGAGCAATTAACAGTCTCAGATGGGGACCACTGCTTTGAAGTCGGATATATCCAGTTGCCCAGGGCCGATTTTCAAAATTCTGGTACCCCTGGAAAAAGGGGACCCTCAGTTATCAGCCTAGGGCCCTTATACTCCTGGGGCCTTTGGGTAACTGCCCATTGAGCCAATTTGAAATGACAGCCCTGTCTCCTCTCCCATTTTCATATCTGACCTTATCTCCCTTTACACTCCCACCTGCCCTCTTTGGTCTACAAATGCACGCCGCCTCTCCTGCCTACTAATCACTTCCTCCTTTACTTGTCTCCAGGAATTTGGCCATGGTGCTCCCTAACTCTGGAATGTTCTAATTCTCCCGATAAGAGTCTCATCAGCTTTAAATGGGCCCTCAATATCCACTTCTTCATCAAACCCAGCCACCTCTAATCCTAACCCTCTGTTCCATGCTGTCTACAGCACCTGTGTCTCCCCTGTCTGTCTGCCCCTTCACCTTCAGAATGTAAGCTCTAACAAAGCAGGGCCCTCTGCCCTCATGTGTTTTTCCTTCCCTTACCTAGGCTTTCTTCTACGTCATGCTCCCTATAATGGCACCTAACCCTCAGTTTCTGACACCCTAATGCTTATCTTAGTGTCATGTCCGCTGATGCAGAAATGTTTAGATACCATGTACTTGTCCTACTTTGTCTTGTACTGTAAGTCATTGTTTTCTTGTTTTGCACATTTGTCTCTGTACTTTGGGCCTAATTCAGACTTTTTAGCTATAGAGTGAATTTGCAAGGCAGACAATTATCGATCGACTGCGCATGCATACAGATCATTGGGGGTCATTCCGAGTTGTTCGCTCGTTGCCGATTTTCGCAACGCAGCGATTAGGTGGAAAATGCGCGTGCGCTTAGTTATTTAACTAAGAACTTAGTAGATTTACACAAGCTCGAGCAAAGTTTTTTCAACGCTCGAGTGATCATAGTGTGATTGACAGGAAGTGGGTGTTTCTGGGCGGCAACTCAGCGTTTTCACGGGGTTTGCTAAAAAACGCAGTCGTGCCAAGGAAAAACATGGGAGTGGCTGGAGAAATGGGGGAGTGGCTGGCCGAACGCAGGGCGTGTTTGTGACGTCAAACCAGGAACAAAATGGACTGAGCTGATCGCAATCTGTGAGTAGTTCCGGAGCTACTCAGAAACTGCAAAGAATTATGTAATAGCAATTCTGCTATCCTTTCGTTCGCTATTCTGCTAAGCTAAGATACACTCCCAGAGGGCGGCGGCTTAGCGTGTGCCATGCTGCTAAAAGCAGCTAGCGAGCGAACAACTCGGAATGAGGGCCATTGTGAGCACGCATCAAGGGTAAACTGCAAAAAAAATCCAGCATTTTTTTTTAATTCTAGGCGTACGCAAGTATATTGACAGGAAGCGGACGTTTGGGGGTGGTAACTGGCCATTTTCTTAGAGTGTCAGGAAAAACGCAGGTGTTCCCTTTCAGGGCGGGTGTGTGACGTCAGCTGCGGCCCCGATCGGCCTGTTCTCATCACACTGTAGGAGTAGGTCTTGGGCTGCGCACACACTGCACAGACTAGAAAAAACATTCGATGATGAGTGAGATGCGAATGGATTTGCAGCTGTCTGCCATTTGGCGAGCTCTTCGCAAGGCGTACGCCCACTTGCACGGGGCATGTTTTCACTGTCTGGGTGGCGGCTATCTGATCGAAAACCTCTGCAAATTCTCAAAGGAGCGATCAGGTCTGAATTAGGCCCTATGTTAGGTGCTTTGGAACCTTTGTGCACCATATAAATAAAGGATGATACTACTACTACTACAATAATGATAATAATAATAATTATAATAATAATAATAATAATAATAATAATTATGACTGCCCAGGGTCTCACAGAAGGAATCAAGACCTCCCGCTGAATAAAGAGTGACATTTGGCTTTTGTCTACACCGTGAATACTGATTGGAGAGTCCCACCAGTACTTGGTCTCTACTTTCCAGAGTGTGGTCTTCTGTTAAGGGCATCAGCCAGCACCATTGCTGCAAGGTCAGACAGGAAAGATCTGGATGTTGTGTATGTAAAGTCAACTTGGTCGAGAAACCTCATCTTCTGTACAATAGCTTCTTTGGTTTTTAAGGAGTGCAGATAGCAAATGATGTCCCTAGGACACTTGTTTTGGAGATCTTTGGGGTGAAGAGCACTGTGGGTCCTATTGATTATTTGGTTTTTGGGTTCCACCTCCAGCAGCTCATTGAAAGTTTTTGTGAGTGTTTTCATGATGCTTTGCAGTGACTTCATCTTCAGTTTTGACCCTGACCCTTAAATTATTATGAAACCTCATTATAAAACTTGTTTAGACACTCCTAAATGCTCCTGGAGAGAGGATAGAAGCAATACAAACTGAATATTATGGCTTCAGAGGCAAATTGAAAGACTATGTGGAGGTTCAGGAGCAGCTGTGTCTACTCACCACACTGGAGTACTGCTGACAAACTGACCACGAAACAAGAACTACGATACCGAAGGGTCTCCTATTCTGGTCTCCACAGTTTATGCTTAATTGGGGAGAACAGTTTGAGCACTGAATCACTATATTAGGCTCCTATAAGTGTTTGAGAATAAGAGTGACTTTTGCTTCCTCCCAGTGTTCCCAGCTGAGACTCCTGCAACCTCATGCCTCAGTTCTTCCTACTCCTCAGTATCTCTCCCAGGGCCAGATGTACTAAGCATTGGAGAGAGATAAAGTACCAACCTATCAGCTCTGAACTACCGTATTTTAGGCTGTATTTGAAAAATGACAGTTAAGAACTGATTGGTTGGTAGTTTAAAGTGGTCTCTATGTTTTCTCTCTGCAAGGCTTAGTACATCTGCCCCCCAGTGTCCCTCAGTACTTCTTGTACAGTCCGTATCATTGCCCTCTCTTGGATGCCTAATACTGGACCTCCTTGTTGACTTTTTTCCAATTATAACTGCATTGCTAGTACTCCTGCACTGAGGACACTGCTTCCGGGAGAGTAGGCAAGTAAGGTAAAATGCATGACCATTGTTATGTTGATGCACGGGAATCCATCACATGCTAATCTGACACTGCTGTACACCTCCTAAATAACCAACCAATCTGAATGTTGTCCATTTGTATAAGCGGGTTCGGTATGAGTTACTGATGGCCATGATGCCAGCAGAGTGGTGAGTGCTAGTAAGCCCCTTGCGGACTTGCTGTCGTGGACACCCATAGAGAAAGAAAAGCCTGCGGTGTCGGCATTGTTTCTCTGTGCGGGATTCCGTAGTCGACATTGTGATCACCAGGATCCCTTGCGGCGGTATGTTAAAATACCATATAAGCTATTTCTTACTTGTATGTGTAATTTGTTTGTCAATGGTAACCGTGATGATGCCATGTGACCTAAACAGAAACACAATGGGTATAACTTCATTACAATAACAATTGCATCATTTTAAACACTATTTTGTTTGTTTTCTTGCCATAATTAACAGCTGGAATGTACAGTTGACAAGATGAATGTTTAGATATTGGTAAGTTTTAACGAGTTTCCGGCTCATAGTTGCAATCCTTCGCATTTGTGACCGCATCCGCCATGTGAATTACCAAGTACATCAATAAAGTTTATTTTAATTTTTCTGCATCACAGCTGTTGACCAATCAATATCAGGCAGACTGTATAAATATTAGCAATTCGATTATTAATACGCCATTGGCACCATACGAGCTGCCGCTTTCACAGTAAGGGAGCTGTGGCTGCTTACTGCAGTTAGGGACCGCCGCGTAGGCCGCACAGGCCCTTATGTGCCCAATACCCGGAAGCATGCGGCCTACGCGGAGGTCCGCAGAAAAATATGGAGAAAAATACACACAAGGTGGAGCTTTACACAATTGGACCATCGTTAGTCGGACCTCCGCCACCACCATCCGCAATTGCCTACGCGCGCAAATTAGAGAATGTAAGTTTTGCATACTGTAACATTACCGTGCATGAGTGTGTTTATCTGGCATGTCGAATGGAGAGTAAAAGTTGCAGCCAATAGCGTGCGTATGTTTTGTTGTGTCCAGATTGATAAAGTTGTCTCCTAAATAGCATTTGATTACTATGATTTTTCTGCTCTATTGGTGTTTTATTATAATGATAATATTTTTACATTATTTTGTCATGAAATATTATTAATAATACCATTTGTCTTCAGAATAGTAGTATTTTGAGTATTAGTATTATTTGAATGTATTTTTTCAAATTCATTTCTCCACACTAAGCATGTTTGGCCTAGATTATTATCGTTGCCATTTACACAACATTTATAATTTATGACATTATTTTTGTTTAATGTAAAGTATGTAATAAATGTTTGTTACAGGCTAAATTAAACTTTGTTCCTCTCTACTTAGGGCAAACACAACGAAATCCTGGGCCCCAACCTGCAGGCCGGAATGGCAGCCCCCCAACATCCCCCCATCAAAGCCCCTCCCCCTCTCAGCATCCACCCCCTCTGATAGCTCCTCCCCCTCTCAGTCTCAACCCCCACCCCTGGAAATTCCCTCTCAACCTCCATCCCCCTGACTTGCCATCCCCATCTAAGGCTATATTCCTTCTTCCAAGGCCCTCCACCTCTCAACCTCCAACCCTTCATCCAAGGCCCTCCCCCTCTCAGCCTCCAACCCTTCATCCAAGGCCCTCCCCCTCTCAGCCTCCAACCTTTCATCCAAGACCCTCCCCCTCTCAGCCTCCAACCCTTCATCCAAGGCCCTCCCCCTCCCAGCCCCCAACCCCCCCATTTGAGGCCCTCCCCCTCCCAGCCTCCAACCCTTCATCCAAGGTCCTCCCCCTCCCAGCCCCCAACCCCCCCATTCGAGGCCCTCCCCTGCACATAATTATCCAGGGTTATAAGAGGAGGAGGATGACTCCACAGAAAGTAAGCACAATAATGTTTTTGTTAACTTTTAATAACCTTTTTCTGTTTGTGATATAGGACAATAATTTGAATTTGGTCTGGAATGTGTGAGCCTTTCCTGAAGAGCTAACTTTACAGGGTATGGTGCTTCAATTAATGCCTAGAGGAGACTATTATGTGTGGGAGGGCATTACATAGGGTGAGTGGTGGGCAAAGAAAGTCCTGCAATTGTGTTTGGGAATGACTGTGCCGTGCAGATGGCAGATGCAGAGCGGTGAGGTTGAGATGGGTGATATTTAGAGATAAGCAAAGAGATATACAGTATGTTGCTATTTTATATACAGTATGTGTTTTTAAAATGAATTTTATATGTGAGTTGAAGTTTTTTTTAAATGAATGGAAGGCGTGAAAGAATGGATACACACACAATGAAGTCTTGTGTGCAGAATTTGCTTTGCAGTTGCATTCATAATGGATTGTAGTGGTGAGAGTCATTTCTTGGGAAGGCCAGTAAGGAGACTATTACATTACTCAATGCAGAAAATAATGAGTGCATGGATTTTACGTGTTTGTAGTGTTTTGTGTCATTTTGCTTGCATTTGTTATGTATTTTATATATGTACGGTGTATATTGGAAAGCAGGGGTCCGGCTGGTCCTGCCAGAATGGAAGGCTACACAAGAGCCCTCCTGGAAGACATTGCTGTCTTGAAAAATATTTTTTCTTGAATTTACATAGTCTTACATAGTTGTTGAGGTTGAAAAAACACAAATGTCCATTGAGTTCAACCTGTATTATAAAGGTTATATAAATAAAATGCTGTATTAATGGATATTTCTTTCAGCTAGGAATTTATCTAATCCATTTTTAAACTTATTGATTGAATCCACCATTACTACATTCTCTGGCAGAGAATTCCAAATCCTTACTGCTCTTACTGTGAGGAAGCCTTTTCTCCGTTGTGTATGATTTTTTTCTCTTCTAACCTCAGGGGGTGTCCTCATGTCCTATGTAGCTTTTTTTTGATAAATCGTTTGTATTGTCCCTTTATGTATTTATAAATATTAATAATGTCCCCTCTCAGTCGCCTATTTTCCAGTGTAAATATATCTTACCATTTTAGTCTTTCCTCAAAATTCAGTGGCTCTAACCCCATAACCAGTTTGGTGGCTCGCCTCTGAACTATTTCGAGTTCCAATTTGATTGTTTGCATTTTTTTTTTTATTTTGTTATGTGAAAATAGTAAACAGTTAAAAGTATCTATTGTGTGTGGTGTTTTTTTTAACTACATTATAATATATAGTTTAGTCTGTATCTTTTCTATGCCATTCTAAGTCCGTTTTTTCTATATCTATCTTTCTTTTTTTTCTTTTTTTATTCATTTATTTGTCTGTCCATAGGTTTTTTTTCTTTTGGGTCATATATATATATATATATATATATATATATACACATACTAGTGAGTGAATTGTGCAAATAGGACATCAAACATATTGGGGGTAATTCCAAGTTGATCGCAGCTGTCATTTTTTTAGCAGTTGGGCAAAACCATGTGCACTGCAGGGGGGCAGATATAACGTTTGCAGAAAGAGTTAGATGTGGCTGGGTTATTTTGTTTCTGTGCAGGGTAAATACTGGCTGCTTTATTTTTACACTGCAATTTAGATTGCAGATTGAACACACCACACCCAAATCTAACTCTCTCTGCACATGTTATATCTGCCTCCCCTGCAGTGCACATGGTTTTGCCCAGTTGCTAACAGAATTCCTGCTGCGATCAACTTGGAATTACCCCCATTGTATTGATATGTTTGGTGCCTTAATTGCTGAGTGTCATTGAGCAATTATGTTGTCCAACTCTACAATTTGCAGAGTTTGATTACTTAATTGTGGACACATCAATTCCTTAGGTTGCATGTATTTTATTTTTTTTTTCAAACTATTTTTATTATAATCTCACACCGTACAGAGTAGATATGCAGCATTTCGAGACATAGAATACATGGTTAGCATTGTATAACACAATAGGCAACATATAGAGTCATCCCGACGATAGATAGGAAGTGCATGTATTTTTTTTTTAAATTGCCTTTTTGCGATTCTTCGCTAACTTGCAATCGCAACACACATTGGTGTCAGGATGCATAATCGCAATGCTGCTATGCGATGCAGAATAGTCACCTCCTCTTTTGTGCACTGCCACTTTCTTGTGCAACCATGCTTTCGGGATGCGTTTTTGTGTATTGACGCACATGTGTGTAGCGATCGCACCGCGTTGCCTATGTGCGTGCGAATGAATACTGTTGCAATCAGGTCTTAATCAGGCCCTATGTTCTGCAAGCCTTCAAAAGTAAAGCTGTGTCTGTGTGCAATATGCATAAAAACATTATCCTTATGAGTGTACATAATTGTATGTCACCCAATGACCACCTAACTTCCATTTATAAAACCTTTCTTGTTATGATAGTGTGTGTGTATGTGTACGTCACAAAGTGCAGTGACATACTGTATGTGCTGGACTTTTTCCTATAATTTTAAAGTATTTGGTTTATTTCCTGTCATACATTTGTCACATGGTTTCGGCATACACTCCATCATCTGCACTCTAAAGTGAACCAGGAGTGTCCCGCTACCCCGTCAACTTGAACAGAACCCTCCGCATTCCCCCCATGCCCAGTTGGGAATCCGGACTGCACATGAACATATCTTAATTCATAACGACCATGATTCATTGTTACTATCAACTTTATTATTTTTATGCTAAAGTCAGAACAACGAAAGTGGACATTCAATATTCCTATAGAACATATAATATTTTGTGTATATATATATATATATTTTTTTTTTTTTTTTTTTTTTTATTATATCTGCCTTGAGGGGATTAGGAGGATATAAGAGTTCACAATTAGCGCAGAGCCTGTTGATAATATAATTAATCCATAGCCTGTTTATAATAATAAAGTGGGTTTTTATATAACAAAAAGATGGATTTAATGTGATTAGTGAAAATGATATCTATATTGAAATTAGTAGATGTTTTATGTGTGTCAGTTGTTGCAGAAGTGCTGTACAGGACGAGGACGGACACCTGGCGGGAGGTGAAGCCGCGGACGGCACTTGTGAGACAAGCTGCTCTTTGCTCTGCATTACAGCCCTGAGTGATTATATAACTGTGAAGCACGCTATTTCACATACTAAGGAGCTCAACAGCTTAAGTAGACGGGGACGCCCGTTAGAACTTTTTAATCTAGCCGGTTCTTGGACAGGAGATTATTAACGACCGGTAAATGTAATGCTTCTATTTCAAACACAGTGTGCTTAATATCAGTGACTCTGAGACCATTATATCACTGTCCCAGCGGGAGCGTATAGGCATCCTTGGACATTAATAAATGTGGAGCTTTAATTTCCTCTAGATATGCTTGGGATGTGAATATAAGTGATTATGCCCAGTATTTTCTAGGAGTATGTGTATATTAGTGAGGGGCAGAGAGTGCCTTAGTAATGCGTATTGTGGAGAAATCTATAGTACATTCAACTCGATACAAATGTTTCAAATAGAATAAGTTGTGTATTCATCTGAAAGTGTAGCCACGGTACACAGCTGTGCTATAATTAAGGAATGCTTGGATGACCATTTGTTATTTAGAATCTCTTATAATCAGAGAAATTGTAGCAATTGATAGTAATTAGATGGTATTTTTATGCATTTTATGTAATTTTGATGATCTTGATTTTTAATTTTTAAGGAATAAAATACTCTTTATTGTGGACAGCGCTTTCAATCTTTGTTTCCAGCGCATGAACGAATCTGGATATGGCTAAGCCTGGACGAGAGGACCTCATATTGCTCTACAAGATTTCTGGGAGCTAGGAGAAGCTGTCACACATTGGAAGAAAGATATGCTGCACCATACTAGCCCTGACACCAGCCGTAAGCCCCTACCTACCCCGAGCCCTGACACAAACCGCAGGCCCCAGCCCTACCCTGCTGCTTCCTCCACTCTCCCCTGCCGTGCACCACATGACCATAAACCAGCTGAGATAGGAGCCATGAACTAATACCAACGCTGCCACATTTCTTATTCCACTGTTCCAAAAATCTCCAACCTCCTCTCCCTTCATACTCCCTCCCGCCCCCTACGGGCGTCCAATGACCGTTGCCACTCCTCTGCCCTGGTCACTGTTTCTGATGCATGAGTTCAAGTCTATGCCCGTGCTGCACCCCTTCAGTGGAACATGCACCCCCACTCCATTAGACTCTCCCCGACCTTGCAAAGCTTCAACTGGGCACTGAAAACCCACCTATTCATCAAAGCGTACCCCTCCGATGCATTACCTAGTCCTGAGGCTGCTACTCCATCCCCCTGCCTCATGTCTTGATCATCTCTGCTTTGCTTACATACTGCCATCAGGCTTCCTCAAGCTTGCTTGCACCTCATGTCACCTGTCTGTCGCCCCTCCCCACTAGATTGTTAGCTCTTCAGAGCAGGGCCCTTTTCGACACATTTCACTCAGCGACCATCTTTACCCACTTTTTCTCCTACTGGTTAAGGCTTCTCTCTATCTATGGCCACCAGCCCCAAGTAGTACAATGATCACTCCATCACTACTTACATCTTATCTGTACTATGTCCTGAGAATTGTGGTGCTCTTTGTTACCTGTACTCTATTTCTGTTATTTATTTACTGTAATGTTAAGTTTTGTCTCCCTGTACTGTCCTTTGTATGGCGCTGCAAAACATTTGTGGAGCCTTATAAATAAAATGTAATAATAATAATCTATAAGCAGAGAAGGTCGCGGTGAGGCACTATCTAACTCGGCACAGCACCAACACAGCCATGAACCGCAGCGAGTTAGCAAAGGAGACCAATGGTGGGCACGTCCTTATACTCCACTGCTTCCCTCAAACAACAATCAGTGGCACCAAGAGAAAGGGGGAGTAGGTACTAATTACACGGGCCCAGAGGTGCCGATTTATGTCTTTGCTGGTTGGTGCTAGTTGGAGTTGGTATCGTGCCACCCCAACGATAAACAGAAATGATGCTGCCATCCAGAATTTATTTCTAAAAGAGCTTTTACTTAGCTCTAAATACTAATACTACCTTTACTTTATATTTTTTAAATTGTGATATAAAATTTACCTCCTTATTATTGTTTATTATATTTGGCAGCAGTTGGCGTTGGGCAAGCCGCCAGATCCATCACATCACCCGGTGGCCCCTCACAGTACACAGACGTCACACCGCGCCCGCACACCCAAGAGACCAGGAGGCTGACTGTGAGATTGAGGTGGAGCCGTGGGCCGAGGAAACACCGGTGGTGGGAGGTGGCAGCGGGAATGAATGGGTGGCCGCAGCAGTGACTAATGCCCATTCCACATTATGCCACACACCGTAATGCCTATTACACATTATGCCACATAGTAAGGTTTCTAATTACTTTTAAATTACCTGAAAGTTGTCAGGGGTCTCATGCTCGTTGCCGAGGGTTTCATGCACGTTGTCAGGGGTTTCATGCTCTGGGTTCCATGCTTGCAGCAGTCTCCTGCGCATTGCAAGGTGTTTCATGTACATTGTCAGGGTTTCATGAAGGTTGCAGGGGTCTCCTGACCGCTGCCCCATTAAAGTTTGGGAGGGAGGGTGGGGGCATTAGTGGGCATCACCACTAGCACCCAAAGTGGACTGAAACATGCTGGGGCTACAGAAGTGTTTCCAACCATAGCATTGTAAAAAAAAACCTCTTAAAATGTTCGCCTCTGAGGAGACAGGTGTTAGAGGCCAAACGTGACCTCTAGCATCTGTCTCCTCCTCAGCGGTGGCCATTTTTGGTGTTTTTTTCACACTTCTATGGATAGAAGTGCTTCCGCAACCCCCAGCGCATCTCAATCCACTGCGGGGGGCTGCAGGGTCTAGTGGTATACTTACGGATGCCCACCCCCACTGCCCTCCCAAACTTTACTAGCGCAGTGGCTGGTACCATGGGTGTTCATCATTTTCCGTAGGTACCCAGGAGCACCCACGGAATCCACTCCTATGTCCGGGCCATCAGCAGTGCGGTGCATTCTACTGCTAGCTAAAATCTCCCTGAAACTAGTTTTCAAAAGTAGACAAGTATGGTCTACTTCTACTAATTTGTATACTGAATGTGATTTTCAGTCTGCTCTTACACTATATGTATGTAACACAGTGCAGGTCGCAGTGGGATGGTGTGTGTTAGTGTGATAGAGCACAGGCCGCAGGGTAAAGGAATGTATGAGTTTGATAGAGCGCAGACCGAAGGGGAGGGAGTGTGTCAGTTATTAAAGAGCACAGGGGGAGAGAGTGTATAAGTTTAATAGGGTGCAGGGGGAAGGGAGTTTGGGGCCAATGTGTTTATTTTTCCTGTAGGGACCAATGTGTGGGTTTTTGCCCTATTGAAGTCATTAATTTTCATTTTCTCCCTGTCCAGTGTGTTGTATTTCACTTGTAGAGGTGAATGTGTTTGATTTATTCCTATTAAAGCAAATATATTTTGTTTGTTTTTTTCCCTGTAGGGGAGAATTTGTTTGGTTTTTCTTGTGAGGGCCAATGTGTTTTATTTTTCTCCTGTGGTCTGCAACATTTTTTCTTGTAGCGGCGACAATGTTTTTTCCTGTCATTTTTTTTCCCTGTAGAAACAAATTTGTTCCCCCCACTAGAAAAAGTTGGCGTCTCAGTCCTCGCACATTCGGATGCATGCATGTATACCAGGGAAGGGACTTTGTAGCGGCATTAGCATAAAGTCACGGATGCATCTGCAGCAAAAGATGCAAGGAGACTCCAACTCAAAATCAGGATGTATGAGGAGGGAATATCCAAGCCCCTTTGACAAACCCCACTCCCTCACCAGAAACCGCCTCCATAAGGGATGCTGTAACAAAGTTCCCAGGCTGGATTTCCATCCCAATCTGCCCCTGTCCCTAATAATTGACAGACATGTCTACATTAGTAAAATTTAGCATGACAGTATTCGCCTAATGGCTCTTTTCACCTCTTGGTTCCTCAGGCTGTATATAAATGGATTCAGCAATGGAGTCAGTACTGTATATAAGACAGAAGTCATCTTGTTCTGCTTCTTTAAGACATTGGAGGGAGAGCGCAGGTAAGTGAAGAAAATGGTCACATAGAAGACGGAGACACAGGTGAGATGTGAGGAGCAGGTGCTGAATGCTTTCCGCCTGCCCTCGGCAGACTTCATCCGTAGAATGGAAGTAATGATGAAGATGTATGAGATCAGGATGACTAGAAATGGCCCCAAGGCACAAGAAACTACGAAAGAAACAGCTTCCATGACACAGGAGAAAGTATCAGAGCAGGACAGCTGGAGCAGTGGAGGGACGTCACAGTAGAAGTGGTCTATAAGGTTGGATCCACAGAACTGGAGACTGAACACACAGCTGGTCAGCACAAATGACTGCATGAAACCAATGGAGAAATCCAGGACAACCAGATACATACATATGTTCTTGGTCATTAAAGATACATAGTGGAGAGGGTGGCAGATGGCAGCATACCGGTCATACGCCATGTTTGCGAGCAGTAGACACTCAGTACATATCAGGGCAGCGAAGAAGATGAACTGAAGGGCACACCCAATAAATGAGATGGCCTTTGTCATGGAGAAAAGATCAGAGAGCATTTTAGGAGTTATGACTGAGGAGTAGTAAACGTCCACCAGGGAGAGGTAGCTCAGGAAGAAATACATCGGGGTGTGGAGGTTGGAGCTGATATGGACTATGACCATCATACCGATGTTTCCCACTACAGTCACCATGTAGACATGTAAGAAGACCATGAAGAGGAACGGTGCAAGTTCTCCATTGTCAGTGAGTCCAGAGAACACAAACTCTCTCACTTGGGTCTTGTTTATGGTGTCCATTGTGTTCTCTATACATAGGCATTCAAAAAACAAATATTGGTTAGAAACATTAGTGCAGTAATTCACACATACTGTATGACAACAGTTACAAAATGAGCAATGCCACATAGAGCCAAACAAAAACAAAACACATCCTGTAACAATTATCGGTGTGCGGGTACATGAAGCTATGAACAGTCCTCTCCATTCTGCATGCTACACTTCTCTCTCATGCAAACTCATGTACAGTATGTTTTTAAAGTTGTTAATGTAATGGCTTGCTTGTAATTGGTATGGCCTGTGTGGGGAAGTTGTTCAGTGAATCATAGTTTATTGTTGTGTGCTGTTTGGTGTTTACTCAAAACGTAGCGCTAATGATCTCCTTTGATCTTTTGTCCATTTGTGGTTAGGTGTAGCAGTGTGTCTTAGTCAAACTTGCTATATCAGTAAGGAGCAGCTGTATTGTAAAGGACAGAGTGTGATTTCTGAATGGCCTAATTCAGACCTGATCCCATCAGCAAAATCTCTAATGGGCAAAACCATGTGCAGTGCAGGTGCCCATTAGAGAAAGCTTTTGCTTTTGCGATCAGGTCTGAATTAGGCCCTATGTGTGAAAAATGCTAGGAGCTTTGGAGACAAAGGCCCTCATTCCGAGTTGTTCGCTCGCTAGCTGCTTTTAGCAGCATAGCACACGCTAGGCCGCCGCCCTCTGGGAGTGTATCTTAGCTTAGCAGGATAGCAAACGAAAGATTAGCTGAACTGCTACTAAATAATTCCCTGCAGTTTCTGAGTAGCTCCAGACCTACTCACGAATTGCGATCAGCTCAGTCCGTTTAGTTCCAGGTTTGACGTCACAAACACGCCCTGCGTTCGGCCAGCCACTCCACCGTTTCTCCAGACACTCCCACGTTTTTCCCTGACACGCCTGCGTTTTTTGCAAACGCAGGGAAAACGCTGAGTTGCCACCCAGAAACGCCCCTTTCCTGTCAATCATTTAGCAAACACTAGTGCGACTGAAAAGCGCTGCAGAAGCCACAGCAAAACTGCTAAGTTTTGTGTTAAATAACTAAGCGCATGCACCCTGCGTGCCTTGCGTATGCGCAATTTGCAACTAATCGCAGCATAGCGAAAATCGGCAATGAGCGAACAACTCGGAATGACCCCCAAAGTTCAAGAACTAATTGCAGCAGAGACAAGGAATGATCTGGATATTGTGGCTATTACAGACTAATAGCGCAATGAGAATCATATCTGAGCCATAGCTATACCAGGATACAACTCATTTAGGAAGGGCAGATTGGAATGAATCAGAGGAGGGGAAGCAATGTATGTGAAAAAAACATAAATGCTACTTTCATACAAAATATTGATGAAAAAAATAGGCCTTTTTGGGTGATCATAGAAATGGGGGAAAGGGACACTATTCTCACTGGGCTGATCTATAGACCTATTGCTGGTCGTCATTAAAATGGCTTTAAAGGGAGAGGTCATAATTATGGAGACTTTAATCTAGAAACATAGAATTTGACAGCAGATAAGAACTTCTTTGCCCATCTAGTCTGTCCCTTTTTACCATATTTTCACCTCAAACATTTTTTGATCCTTATTTCCTTGTAAGGAGATCCTAATGTCTGTCCCATGCATGTTTAAATTACTCTACTGTCTTATCCGCTTCCACCTCTGACGGGAGACTATTCCACTTGTCCACTACCCTTTCTGTGAAGTAATTTTTCAGCAAATTTCCCCCTAACCCCCCCCCCCCCCCCCCCCTTAGTCTTGTCCCCGTGTCCTATTGCTTCTCTTCATTTGGAGAATGTTTCCCTCCTGGATTTTGTTAAAACCACTGATAAATGTAAAAATGTATATCATGTCCCCCCTTTCCCTTCTCTGCTCCAGTCTATACATACTGTACTTCTTTTTTTGTGCTGCTTATTCCTCTCCCTATGCAGCCAAGCATCTGCCTAGCTTCCTCATTGCTTACCTGCCTTTAAGTCATCTGAAATAGTGATTCCTAGATCCCTTTCCTCCTCAGTAGTTCCAGTATAGTCCCAGTAATACTATATTTATCCTTTATGTCACCTGAAATAGTGACTCCTAGATCCCTTTTCTCCTCGGTAGTTTCCAGTATAGTGCCATTAATACTATATTTATCCTTTGTCAGCTGAAATAGTGACTCCTAGCTCCCTTTCCTCCTCAGTAGTTTCCAGTATAGCACCATTAATACTATATTTATCCTTTATGTCACCTGAGATAGTGACTCCTAGATCCCTTTCCTCCTCAGTAGTTTCCAGTATAGTGCCATTATTACTATATTTATCCTTTATGTCACCTGAGATAGTGACTCCTAGATCCCTTTCCTCCTCAGTAATACCCAGTATAATGCCATTAATACTATATTTATCCTTTATGTCACCTGAAATAGTGATTCCTAGATCCCTTTCCTCCTCAGTAGTCCCCAGTATAGTGCCATTAATACTATATTTATCCTTTATGTCACCTGAAATAGTGATTCCTAGATCCCTTTCCTCCTCAGTAGTTCCAGTATAGTCCCAGTAATACTATATTTATCCTTTATGTCACCTGAGATAGTGACTCCTAGATCCCTTTCCTCCTCAGTAATACCCAGTATAATGCCATTAATACTATATTTATCCTTTATGTCACCTGAAATAGTGACGCCTAGATCCCTTTCCTCCTCAGTAGTCCCCAGTATAGTGCCATTAATACTATATTTATCCTTTATGTCACCTGAAATAGTGATTCCTAGATCCCTTTCCTCCTCAGTAGTTCCAGTATAGTCCCAGTAATACTATATTTATCCTTTATGTCACCTGAGATAGTGACTCCTAGATCCCTTTCCTCCTCAGTAATACCCAGTATAATGCCATTAATACTATATTTATCCTTTATGTCACCTGAAATAGTGACTCCTAGATCCCTTTCCTCCTCAGTAGTTTCCAGTATAGTGCTATTAGTACTCTATTTATCCTTTATGTCACCTGAAATAGTGACTCCTAGATCCCTTTCCTCCTCAGTAGTCTCCAGTATAGTGCCATTATACTATATTTATCCTTTATGTCACCTGAAATAGTGACTCCTAGATCCCTTTCCTCCTCAGTAGTTTCCAGTATAGTGCCACTATACTATATTTATCCTTTATGTCACCGGAAATAGTGACTCCTAGATCCCTTTCCTCCTCAGTAGTTTCCAGTATAGTGCCATTAATACTATATTTATCCTTTATGTCACCTGAAATAGTGACTCCTAGATCCCTTTCCTCCTCAGTAGTTCCCAGTATAGCACCATTAATACTATATTTATCCTTTATGTCACCTGAAATAGTGACTCCTAGATCTCTTTCCTCTTCAGTAGTTTCCAGTATAGTGCCATTAATATTATATTCAGCCTTTGGATTTTTGAGACCCAAGTGCATGATTTTGCATTTTTTGGCATTAAACTGTAATTGCCACACTCTTGATCACTCCTCTAGTCTACCTAGATGATCAATCATTTGTTTTACCTCTCCTGGTGTGTCTACCTTGTTGCATTACTTTGTGTCATCTGCAAAAAGTCAAACTTTCCCTTTAATACCATTTGCAATGTCACCAACAAAGATATTAAAGAACACTGGTCCAAGTACAGATCCCTGGGGTACTCCACTGGTAACATTTCCCTCCTGTGAATGCACTCCATTTACCACAACTCTCTGTTTTCTATCCTTCAACCAAGATCTTATCCATTCAATAATCCTAATATCCAATCCCAAACTTTCAAGTTTATTTAGCAGTCTGCAATGTGGGACAGTGTCAAAAGCCTTACTAAAGTCTAGATAAGCTATATCAATGGCTCCACCTTTATCCATCACTTTAGTCACACAGTCAAATAAGTCATTAAGATTTGTTTGACATGATCTCCCCCCAGTGAATCCATGCTGTTTGGGATCCTGTAAATTGCTGGATTTGAGATAATTTACACCTCTTTCTTTTAAGACTGTTTCTATCAATTTCCCTACTACTGATGTAAGACTCACCGGTCTGTAGTTGTTTGCCTCTTCCTTGTTTCCACTTTTGTGCAGTGGGACTACGTTCGCTATTTTTCAGTCCTCTGGAATTACTCCTGTAGCTAGTGACTGGTTGAATATTCTGTCAATGGTGCTACCAGCACCTATTTAAGCTCTTTTAGTATCCTTGGTTGTATCCCATCTGGCCCCATAGATTTGTCCACTTTCAGCTTTGAGAGTTCTGTTAGGACCTTCTCCTCTGTAAATGTACTTCCTTCAGTTTCCTGAATATCCCTGCAACCTAACTCTGGCCCCTTCCCCTATATTTTAGTAGTACATACTGAGAAAAAATAATTATTAAAATGATCTGCTATTACATTGTCTCCCTCAGCAAGACTCCCAGTCTCTGTATTTAGTTTTATTAGGTCCAGGGCGCTCCGCATCATATCAGGACCCTTCCCTATTGTAAATTGGGAGGGCTCTTTTGCAAGTTCAACTACAAGTGGAAAATTTCCACATTCCTTACAGGGAGCATCCCTCAAACAACTGGTGAGGAGCCCACTCGCAAAGACTTAGTATTATGGGGCTAATTCAGAATGTATCGCAAATCGCGATCCTCACAGAATTATTGCGGGGGTGCCGCAGGCGCATGTACAGTGGGCCCTACTTCGCATCCATCCGCGTTTTCTGCAGGAGGAGCGCAGAACATGTGGTCGCCTCTGCCTGTCAATGAGGCAGAGGCGGTGGCGGGGTGGGAGGGGGGCGGCAACGCTCCGTTTTCAGGGAGGAAACAGAGCATTGCGGGGGCGAGGCAATGCGAACAGTGGGATGTGTTCGCTGAACGGGGGCCTGTCGGGAGCGCAGTTGCGGAGGCTGCGTGACTTCACATGCAGCCGCCGCAACAGTTAAGATGGCGCCGGGACTCCTGCTAAGCTGCGCCGGCATGAGTCAACCTTAGTTTCTGCTGACAAGCAGAAATTGCAATGCGATCGCAATTTCTGCTTGTAGCAGGAGGGAGGCGCTGGTCAGTATGCTGGGCGGCCTTGCCCAGCGCTAAGCGGCCCCCAGCATGCGTGCAAAAGGAAAGCAAATTCTGCTGATTAGCAGCATCTGCTATCCTTACTGAATTAGGCCCTATATTTCATACTTACAAACAGTGACAGGATATCAGACTAACTTACTGTATATGTGGGTGAGAATCTAGGATCCAGAGATCACAAAGACAGGGTCAGACTCCTGTCACACAAAAACACAGGTGTTGGGTTTTAGGAAGGCTGACTTTGCAAAATGGGGAGATGATTCATTAGCAGAGTGGAGGGACTTGGAAGGAGTGCAGGAGAGATGGGAAAAACTACTAAAGGCAACAGACCTTTGTATCTAAAGTGTTAGGAAAAGCACCAGGAAAAGGAGCCAGTGTGGTTCGCAAAAGTTGTGTCAACTAGTGTGAAAGCAAAAAAAGATGTCCTTTAGGAAATATAAACAGACTCAAAATAATAACAAAAAAAGTTGTATCTTGCCAGACAGGAGGCTAAGAAGGTGATCAGGAGTGCAAAGGGAGAATCTGAGGAGAAAATGGCCCAGTCAGTAAAAGGGGGCAAAACTTTTTTAGGTATAGAATTGAAAGGAAAAAATAAAATGGAGGAATAATAAGACTTAAGACAGTGGGCCGGATATAGGGGGTCATTCTGAGTTGATCGCTAGCTGGCGTTGTTCACAGCGCAGCGATCAGGCTAAAAATCAGCATTTCTGCGCATGTGTATGCCCCGCAATGCACAGGCGCGTCGTATGGGTACAATGAGCATCGTGGGTTTGCACAGAGTGTAACGAACATTCCAGTCGCACGGTCGAACGCAGGAAGATTGACATGAAGTGGGCATTTCTGGGTGTGCACTAACCGTTTTCAGGGAGTGCTTAGAAAAACGCAGGTGTGGCAGAAAAAACCCAGGCGTGGGTGGGCGGGTGTGTGACGTCAAAAGCCGTCCCTCCGTCGTTAGAATCAATGCACACGAAGAGTAACTACAGGGCTGGTCTTGTTTTGCACAAAAAGATTTTGCAGGCGCTCTGCTGCACAAGCGCTCGCACTTCTGCAAAGCGAAAATTCACTCCACGGTGGGCGGCGACAATTAATTTGCACGGCTGCTCAAAACTGCTAGCGAGCGATCAACTAGGAATGACCCCCATAATGCGAGTTTGTAGTCACAGTCTAACTCGCACCTTCTCGCACTTTGAGAATGCAAGTATCACATTGCGATTTCACTCATTTGAAAGGGAATCATTCACTGGCACCCAAATGACCCATGACTTCTGCCTCACACACCCTATATAAACCCCGAGCCACCATTTTGTGTTTGAATGGTAGTGAGGCATCTTGTGAGCAGGAGCTGGTGAGAAAGAGTGATTTAGTGAATAAAGGTGCCCACACTCTAAGCAACGTGTGCAGCCAATGCAACAGAGTGTATGAGGGCCGATATATATATCAGACGGTCCCCACGCACGGGGCGATCCAGTGCCCCACCGCCTGCTATACCAGCCCTCCTACGTATAGCACAGCATGCGATTGTCCACCTGCATAGCTGATCTTTTGACCACACTAAAAGACCAGCAATGCAGCTGGACGACCACACCGGTGCGCGCAATGGACGACATCATGCCACACATGGAATGATATAGCTGCTATATTGTTCCAATTAATCTAATCGGCAGCTATATCGTGCCGTGTGTGGGCACCCTTAGTGAAGCATGTCTGCCAGGATAGTTGGAAAGAAGAGGAGGATGGTGGAGGAGGAGGAGGTAGTTGTGGGTGAGGCAGTGAGTGATGAGATGTGGTGTGGAGGAGGAGATTGAGTTGATTTCTGGTGGGGAGGAGGAAGATGTTTCTGACCCTAGGCCTGGCAAGATGCACATTGTGCAGTTCTCTTACTAAGAGACCTGCGCATTAGTACATGCAATGGTGCGATGGTGAGGGTCTTTCCCCGGCTGTTAGGAGAGCATGCGTACCACACATCCATGATGTTGCTAATGTTAAAAGACGTTTCAACGATGTGAAGTGTGTGCTTAAGCAGAAGATGGCAAATGCGGTGAAGCAGGATCAGTAGCGGGTGTAGAATCTCAGTGCACTTCACTTCCTATGAAGAGCAACTGGAGGAAGTGATCCCCCAGAAGTGCTATGTGGACTCTACGGTGAGGACACTGATAGGCCACAAAATGTGTATCTACATTAGAGATGAGCGGGTTCGGTTCTCTGAGAACTGAACCCTACCAAACTTCACTACCCAAGCCCGGTTACGAGCCTGGCTTGGGTTTTCCCATCTGACTCGGAAACCAGAATGAGGCAAAACGTCATCATCCCGCTGTCGGATTCTTGCGGAGTTTGGACTTCATATAAGGAGCCGTGCGTCGCCGCCATTTTCAATCTGGAATTGGAGAGTGTAGCGAGCGGACGTGTCTCCATCCTCAGTGTCTGTGCGGGAGGGAAAGTGGGGTGGCTATTCCTGTGCTGTCTTGTGCTGCTCAGTCCAGTGTAGTGTCTTATGCTTCATCAGTCCAGTCACAGTGGTTGTGTCCTCTGCTGCCATATGTCCAGTGTTGCTGTATAAGTCCAGTCCAGTGGTGCTGTGTTGTGCTGCATCAGTACAGTGGTGGTGTCTTCTGTCTTGTGCTGCATCAGTCCAGTCACAGTGGTGGTGTCCTCTGCTGCCATATGTCCAGTGCTGCTGTATAAGTCCAGTCCAGTGCATTGGTGCTGTGTTGTCCTGCATTAGTCCAGTGGTAGTGTCTTGTGTGTATCAGTCCAGTCACAGTGGTGGTGTCCTCTGCTGCCATATGTCTAGTGCTGCTGTATAAGTCCAGTCCAGTGGTGCTGTGTTGTCCTGCATCAGTCCAGTGGTGGTGTCCCTGTGCTGCCATAAATCTAGTGATACTGCCATGTAAGTTTAGTGATACTGCTGTATAAGTCCAGTGATACTGCCGTTTAAGTCCAGTGATACTGCCGTATAAGTCCTTTGGCGCTGCTGTATAAGTCCATTGGCACTGCCGTATAAGTCCAGTGATTCTGCTGTATACAGTAAGTCCAGTGATACTGCCACATAAGTCCTTTGGTACTACTATATAAGTCCAGTGATGCTGCCGTATAAGTCCATTGGCACTGCCGTATATGTCCATTGGTACTGCAGTAAAAGTCCATTGGTACAGCCATAAAAGTACAGTGATACTGCCGTATTAGTCCAGTAATACTGCCGTGTAAGTCCAGTGTTGCTGTCCTGTGCTGTATATTATTTACTCAAAATAAAGGGGTTATTAATATGTAATCCAAATAATTTTTACAGGTTTTGCTCTGTGTGGTGTAGGTGCATGCTCTCTTGTGACGCATTTTGTTATATAACTCCAGAAAAATAATGGAAAACAAAAATTTGGAGGATTAAATAGGGAAAGATCAAGATCCACTTCCACCTCGTTCTGAAGCTGCTGCCACTAGTCATGACATAGATGGTGAAATCCCATCAACGTTGTCTGCCAAGGCCGATGCCCAATGTGATAGTAGAGGGCATGTAAAATCCAAAAAGCCAAAGTTCAGTAAAAAGACCCAAAAAATAAATTTAAATGGTCTGAGGAGAAGCATAAACTTGCCAATATGCCATTTATGACACGGAGTGGCAAGGAACGGCTAAGGCCCTGGCCTATGTTTATGACTAGTGGTTTAGCTTCACATGACGATGGAAGCACTCATCCTCCCACTAGAAAAATGATAAGAGTTAAGCTGGTAAAAGCACAGCAAAGAACTGTGCGTTCTAAGATGTTATCACAAATCCCTAAGGATTCCAAGTGTTTCTGCGGTTGCGATGCCTGACCTTCCCAACACTGGAAGGGAAGAGGTGGCTCCTTCCACCATTTGCACGCCCTCTGCAAGTGCTGGAAGGAGCACCCGCAGTCCAGTTTCTGATATTCAAATTGAAGATGTCACTGTTGAAGTACACCAGGTTGAGGATATGGGTGTTGCTGGCGCTGAGTTGACATAGAGGATTCTGATGTTGGTATGGTTTGTCTAAATCAGGCACCGGGGAGACAGTTGTTGTCCGTGGGATGAATAAGCCCATTGTCATGCCTGGGCAAAATACCAAAAAAAGCCACCTCTTCGGTGTGGAATTATTTCTCCACAAATCCGGACAACAGGTGTCAAGCCGTGTGTTGGCTCTGTCAATCTGTAATAAGTAAGGGTAAGGACGTAAACCCCCTAGGAACATCCTCCCTTATACGTCATCTGCTGCGCATACCTCAGAAGCCATTATCAAGTTCAGAAACTTTGGGTAAGAGCGTAAGCAAAAATCCCTTCTTTCTCTTGTACCCAAGCTCCCGAAAGCCACACCACCAACTCCCTCAACATCAACTTCCTTCTCAGTCAGGAACGTCAGTAGTCCTGCAGGCCATGTCACTGGCAAGACTGAGGAGTCCTCTCCTAACTGGGATTCCTCTGGAGGATCCTTAAATGGTACGCCTACTGCGGCAGTTGTTGCTGTTGGGAGTCGATGGTCATCCCAGAGGGGAAGTCGTAAGACCACTTGTATTACTTCAACTAAGCAATTGACTGTCCAACAGTCCTTTGCGAGGAAGATGAAATATCACAGCAGTCATCCTGTTGCAAAGCGGATAACTGAGGCCTTGACAGCTATGTTGGTGTTAGACATGCATCCAGTATCCACCATTAGTTCAGTGGGACTTAGAGAATTAATGGAGGTAGTATTTTGTATGCAGATGCAGCCACAGTCAATCACAGAATATAGGCATGCTGCATATCATTTTAATCAGCAGAAGCTGCTTGTGCATCATAGCCACATAATAATGCAAATAAGATGCCTTTTTATTTAAAATAATGTTAGCAGAGTTGCTAGCTGACTCACGCCAGGCATCTCCTGCTGCATGGTTTATTGAGGCAAGATGTATGTGAAAACATCTGTATCCAAGCAGAGGCAGGTGTCACAGTGTTAGTGGCCATGTGAGTGCCATGTTGGTTGTGCAGTAGTGTTTGGCATATGTATGAGGGGCATTATGTATATAAGGGCATTAATAAAGGTTGGCATAATGTTTAAGGTGCATTATGTTTATAAGGACATTAATAATGTGTGTCATATGTGTAACGGGCATTACTGTGTGGTAATATGTGTATAAAGGTATTACTAATGTGTGGCATTATGTGTATAAGGTGCACTACTGTGTGGCATAACATATAGAAAGGGCACTACTGTGTGGTCTAATGTGAATAAAGATAAATATGGTGTGGTGTAATGTGAATAAGGAGCAATTTAGTGTGATGTAATGTGAATAAGGGGCACTACTGTGGAAAGTAATATATATAAGGTAAAGTGGTACTACTGTGTGATGTAATATGAATAAGGGGCACTACTGTGAGGAGTAGCATATATAAGGTAAAGTGGTACATTGTGTGATGTAGCATGAATAAGAAACACTATCGCATGATAAAATGTGAATAAAATGTGAATAAAGTTGCATTGCTGTGTGGCGTAATTTGAATTGGGATTACTATTGTGTTGCCATGCCCCTTCCTTGCAAGAACACGTCCATTCTTGAGCTGACTGTTCCTATTTAAAATACAGGGTAGCAACACCTAAATTAAGGAGGGGGGGGGGTACCAACCAAAATCTTACCTAGGGCATCATATTGGTTAGGGCCGGCTCCGGCAGCAGGACCAACCACACTTACACAACACTACGCTCTATCTGTGGAAGAGTTGACACTGTCATTGGACACTTTTAGGGATGCCCAGCTGCAATTCATGCAGAGGCAAACCGAACAAATTGACTGCATGATGCGACATATGAGGAAGCAAACTATTATCACTAGAGCAGCCCAGGGCACTAGTATGAGAGTGGGTCGTAATCTAGAAATACAGATTCAGAGTCAAAAACCAGAATGTAACGGGTCTGAGTCAGCTTGTAGTAACCCAGTTAGTAGTGGGCCAACATCATCTGTGTCCCGGGTCCCGGACCACTCACCTGGTGGTAAAGACAAAGGGCAGATTTTTATTCTGTTTTAGAAAAGTTACTTGTTTTTTTTTTCTTTTGTAAATACCATAATGTTACAGATGAAGCCGCCGTTATCTTGGCATCTTCAGTGACTAGGCGCACCTGCCTGGGCGCACCTAGTAACTGTGAACATCTCCATATGGATGCGCGCGCGCCCGGATGGTGACTCTCTCCGTTCACTTTAATGGAGAGCGTCTACGTCCGTTCTTGCGTACAGAGACGCTCGCACACGGACAGAGATGCTTTGAATGGGAAGCGTCTCATTCACTCCCGGCATGACTTGGTGGACGGATTTGTGAGAGGGCAGCGGGACGCGGGGACGGGGGAAGTCGCTGGCCCCCGTTCCCCCCGGTCAGCGGCGGCGTTGCGGCGGGTCCTCAGTGCGGAGGGGCTTGCATCCGGTGGGATTCAAGCCCCTCCAATCGCGGGCGAGGATGGCGCCGGGCGGGAGCCAATCAGGGCTCGCGCCCGGTCAGCCAATCAGAGCATGCCGCGACGAGCCAATCAGGGCTCGCCGCGTCATAGCGCCGCCCCCTCCCAGCGTCTTATAACAGACGCGGCGGAGCGGGAGCGGCCAGTCGGCGCCGGGGACGGAGCAGAGAAGAGCTCCAGAAGAGGAAGAAGGAACAGAAGAAAGAAGACGGCGGTGGTCCAGGAGAAGAGGCGGCGGCAGCGGCGACGGCAGCGACGGCCAGGAGGCAGAAGACAGAAGAGGTCCCAGCGCGGAGAGCCTGTCGACGGCCGGGAAGAAGGCGTCGGGACGACTGCGGAAGAGGAGCCCACCGGAAGTCCCGGAGGAGAGTGTCGCGGTGTGTGGGAGGCAAAAGAGCTAACGAAGCTCCCCACCGCGGCCTCTCCCTACGGCCCGGTAAGCGGCCTCGTGCCGAGTCTCCAGCCTCCTCCTAGACCACCGGGTGATCGGGCGCTAGGCCCGTGGGCATAGTCAGGCCCTCTCGGCCTGTGGCCAGTTAGTCGGGCCCTTCCGGCCCGGGGGCAATAAGGTCGGCGCGTCTGGGCCTGTGAGGCCGCGTGCAGTCGGGGCTCCACCCGGCCCGCGGCCTGTAAGGCCAGACCCGGCCATTCTAAACTGGGGTGCTGGGCGTTAGGCTCGCACTCTCATCAGCCACCCAGTCAGGCGGGCATTAGGCCCGGGGCATAACGGGCCGTAGGCCTGCGGGCCACAGGAGCACCCAGTAAACTACGGGGGTAGAGGATCAAAGGTGACCCAGGGTATTACGTTCGGGTCATCCCACGGTACCCACTAAGGAGGGAAAGGCCATCGGGGTGTTCTCAAGCCAGGCGGGGCCCTGCCTTTTTGTGCACCTCCGCGAGCGAGCTGTGCGGCCGCTCGGGTGGGGTACATTGTAGGCTGGGCACGGAGGGTCGGCTGACCCTCACGCCTTGCGTACACTCCCAGGGCGGGGAGGAGCCGTGGAGAGTTGGTCACCACTAGGGCGAGGTGGCAGAACCTGCGCCGGACCGGATGGTAAGGTACCCTCCATTTATATTATACTCGCATTACTCTTGTGTTTGCTTGACCTGTTGTTAGTGATTAGGTGAAGTAGCCGTCCCAGTAAATTGTTGCAGTTCATAATAGTTAGGCTCAGTTTGTTGTTAGCCGTTGTTTAGTTGTAGGGAGGCTGCTGTCATTCTTTTCCCCAGGAGCGGAGTGGCGTATCACGCAAGTTGACAAGAGTACCAGCGTGAGTATTATTTGTGAGTGTGTGTCCTTGTCCGTGTTGAGCACCGGTCGCGGGATCCCGCTAGGCCTAGCGGGCTCGCTCCCACCTCGGTGCGCAAGTGCCAAATAGGTGGGAGCTGAGGCCCACGGGCCGATGATGACATTCACCTAATCGGTGAACGTCGCAGCCACCCCCGGTGTGCCCCTGATCCCCAGGCCAAGAGGGAAGTGGGCCCGCAGTGAGAGTATTTCTTGTTCCCTTTAGCCGGCAAGTTCTGGGCGGAGGTCCTGAAGACACGTCCTCTGAAATCAACGCTGCGCGGGAGGAGCGTGTGTCCGGACGGAGGTAAGCAGTGATTCACTTACACGGCCGCTGGCTTCATACACTTCAGTATTCTTACATTTGGCGTAGTCGGCAGGATCCTTAGAGAAGATGGATCGAGAAGTGGACAAGCCGGAGGACGACGGTAACGAGTCCCCCGAGGAGGTGAAGGACGGGACCAGCAATCCGCCTCGGGACAGGATACCCATCGGGGCGGCCCTCAACCACCTTGACAAGTTCGACGGGCAGAATATGCCCTTGACGGAGTGGATCGAGCAGTTGGAAACCACGATCGACCTCTACCAGATTCCGAGGCGGGTACAGGTGAATTTGGCGTTGAAAGTCCTGACTGGCGACGCCCGGAAGACCGTGAGAGTACGCCCCGAGCGGCTTCGTAAGAGCCTGGCTGACGTCTTCACCATCCTGAGGGGCGTGTATGGGGAGAAGGCCACCACCACCACGCTGAAGAAGCGTGTGTTCGCGCGGGTTCAGAGGGAAGATGAGACGATTTCTCAGTTCGCGAACGCGATCCAGGAGTACATGGGTGAGATCCAGACGAGGGAAGATGAGGAGCTGATGACAGGGGACCCGGATTCCACCTTGAGAGGTATTTTGATTGGTGGACTGAGGAGCAGGTCCCTGCGGAACTACCTCCAGGATAAAGTCGATGGGGATGGCGAACTCACCTTCTTCGAAGTGTTAGAGATGGCGCTGAAGAAAGAAGAGAACGCGGAGCTCAGTTCCAGCGCCATGTCTACACCACCCACTCAACCGATTGATAGGGTCCGGGCGCCAGAAGTTAGTCCCTTGGAGGGATGCATCAAGGAGCTGACCACCACGCTCCTTCTCGTCCAGGACGAAGTGTCCCAGTTAAGGCAGAGGGTGGAACGAGCCGAAAGCCGCGACGCCGACCCAGAAAGGAGGGGTTGGGACAACGAGGATCGGGCCAAAGAAAAGAACCCTCGGAGGAAAAAGGAGACGGAGACCGCTGGACGTCGGGGAGGGGAGGTGCGCCCGAGGGGACCCCGCGAGTTGGTGTGTTGGGAATGTGAGGAGCCTGGACATTTCGCTCGGGATTGCCCGGAGCGCCGCTCCGGACGGGAGGGGCGTAGGAGACCTTTAAACTAAGGTCCCTCGCGGTAACGGGACAAACCGCGGGGGAAGGCGGCGCCCAAGTAGACGTCGTCAACTCATCGGACTTGTTCGGTGAGTGTCCCACGGTAGTGGCGAGGTTAGGAGGGAGGGATCAACGTTGCCTTTTGGATACCGGATCACAAGTGTCCACCATGTCCGAGAAGCGGTTTAGGGAAGATTATGCCCATCTCACGACCACCAGTGTCGGGAATTGGGTAACCCTAGTGGCCGCAAACAACCTTCCCATTCCCATGACAGGGGTCGTGTGGATTGAGGTGGAGGTGTATGGGCAGTCCCTTGGAAAGAAGGGGTTCGTAGTGGTGAGTGGCGAGGAGTTTCATCATGGGCCGGTGATTCTGGGGATGAACATCCTACGGAGTCTCGATCGAGTACTTGTACACGATAAGGGCCCCCAGTACTGGAAGTATCTGGGTGTGCAGAAGCCGGTGCAGCAAGCTTTCCAGTGGGTCGTCCAGCGGAACGAGGAGACCGCCTCCATGGAAGCCTTGCGCCCCCTCGGCCTGATAAAGACACGACATAACCAAAGGGTGAGGATCCCAGCGAGACAGGAGGTGGTCCTGGAAGTACCCGTCCGTGCGCAGCAGCGGCTGGAAGGAAGGGAAGTTGTGATAGAACCTTGTTGGTTCAGACAAGTGGAGGCCGGGTTGCTGCTGGCCAGAACCGTAGCGGTTGTTACGGAATGGCACCGTACCCCTGCGGGTGTGCAACCTGGGAAACTCACCAATCAAGATCCCGGGCAGGTCGGTGCTGGCCCATCTAGAGGCTATCCCCGAGGGTGGCATTGAACCCGGCCCTAGGGTTACCTTGAAGCCGGACGCATGCGAGCCTTGGACGTTGGCCGTCGCCCTTGAGGAAAAACAGGAACCCTCTGCAGAGTGGAACGGGGACGTGATCCTGAACCAGATGGATGTATCACTGGAGGGCCTTGGTACAGCAGAGGTGGACCGGGTGAAGCAAATGTTGTGGGCACGACAGAAGTCGTTCTCCCGCAGCGAGGAGGATTTTGGTCACACGATCGAAATAGAGCACGAGATCAACACCGGTGACAGTCTGCCCGCTCGGGAGCGCTATCGGCAGATTCCCCCGAAGCTGTACCAGGAGGTCAAGACCATGATCCAACAAATGTTAGCCAACGGCGTCATCAGGGAAAGTAAGAGCCCATGGGCTGCCCCCATCGTGTTGGTAAAGAAGAAAGACGGGACCATCCGATTCTGCGTGGACTACCGGAGGTTGAACAGCTGCACCGTCCGGGACGCTTACCCGTTACCCCGCATTGAAGAGTCGCTGGCGGCTTTAGGGAAGTCGCGCTTCTTCTCCACGTTAGATCTGGCAAGTGGGTACTGGCAGGTGCCCGTCGCGGAGAAGGATCAGGCGAAGACGGCATTCGTTACGCCCATGGGGCTTTTTGATTTCTGTCGAATGCCCTTCGGGCTCTCCAATGCACCGGCCACGTTCCAGCGCTTAATGGAGCGCTGTCTCGGGGACTTGAACTTCGAGGCAATCCTCATCTATTTGGACGACATCATAGTGTTCGCCCCCACCCTGGAGGAACACTTGCATAGGTTGGAACAAGTACTCCAGCGATTGGAACAATACGGCCTCAAATTGAAACCACGGAAGTGCCACCTCTTGAAGTCCAGCTTGGAATACCTGGGCCATGTAGTCTCAGAGGAAGGGGTGCGGCCCACCCCCGATAAGATTGCCGCAGTCCAGGAATGGAGGACCCCGGGCAATGTGACGGAGTTGAGGGCATTTCTGGGACTGGTAGGCTACTATCGGCGGTTCATTCGAGACTTTGCCAAGATTGCAGGCCCCCTGCATGGACTGTTGCGAGGTGTTGCCACAGATGTGCGGAATCGGGCAGTGGCGTGGGACCAAGCACAGGAGGTTGCCTTCACGGGGCTTAAACAAGCCCTCACCCAGGCCCCCGTGCTGGCCTATGCTGACTTTGACAAGCCATTTATATTGTACACCGACGGGAGCCACCAAGGCCTGGGGGCTGTACTCTCCCAGCTGCAGGAGGGCCAGGAGCGAGTTATCGCATATGGGAGTCGGAGTCTCCGAGAGTCGGAGCGGAACCCTGACAACTACAGCTCGTTCAAGCTGGAGTTGTTGGCAGTCGTCTGGGCGGTCACCGAGAAGTTTGCAGAGTACCTGACCGCCACCGACTTCGAAGTGGTCACAGATAACAACCCCCTGTCGCACCTGCATACGGCTAAGTTGGGCGCCCTGGAGCAGCGTTGGGTAGCACGCTTGGCCAAATTCTCCTTTAAGATCCGGTACCGGCCGGGTAAGGCGAATACCAATGCAGACGCCCTGTCCCGCTACCCGGTAGGGCTACCTACGGGGCCCACGGATGAAGAGAGAGAGGGTCAGGAGATCCCTGACCTTACCAGGATGACCCCCAGCCCGACCGGGCCCAGGGCAACACGCGGGATCCTACTACAGAAGGCCTTGCCGGATTGGGCTGTGGCACAAGGGCAAGACCAGGAGGTGCGGTGTGTGCGAGGGTGGAAGGAGCGGTACCACTGGCCGTCCGCCGCGGAGAGGCTGCAGCTTAGCCCGTGGGGCAAGAGGCTGGTACGTCAGTGGGAACAATTGGCCGTACGAGGAGGGGTATTGTGCCGCCAGGCTTATCTCGAGCATGAGCTCCGGAGGGTGTGGCAGGTTGTCCTCCCCAGAGAGTTGGCCCGTGGTCTGGTGACAGAGGCCCACGAAGAGGGCGCCCATTTTGGCACAGAGAAGACCCTGCAATGGGTCCGCCGGCAGTACTTCGTCCCGGGTTTACAGACCCTGGTGGAGAACGTGTGTCAGACATGAAGGAGGTGTGCTGTTACCAAAAGTGGCGAACAACGGGCACCAGTGCAGACCATTCGGACCACCAGACCCCTGGAACTCCTCATGGTGGACTATGTCTTGGTAGGGGAGTCGGTGCGTGGGTACCAGTATGCCATCGTGATGACCGACCATTTCACCAAATTTACAGTGGTTGTCCCTACCATGGACCAGACTGCCGACACGGCGGCTAAGGCCATTGTGGAGCACTTTATCCGAAGGTACGGCTGCCCGGAGCGCCTCCATTCGGATCAAGGTGCATGCTTCCAAGGTCGGGTGATGGAGCGGCTGTGTCGCACCTATGGCATGAATAAATCAAGGACCACCCCGTACCACCCCCAGGGGAATGGAGCCTGCGAGCGATTCAACCGGACGTTGCTACAAATGCTGCGGGTCTTGGAGGCTGACAAGAAGCGGCGCTGGCCCGACTTTGTTCCGGAGTTGGTGTGGGTATACAACAACAGAGTACACCGGACCACGGGGTTCTCGCCTTATTTCCTGCTGTTCGGCCGACCAGAGAAGGACCTACAGGACCTCGATCTGTCCCTACCGGCGGAGGAGGAAGAGTGGACGCACAGTGGTTGGATTGAGGAGCAGAGACGCCGATTGACGTTCGCCCGGGAGATGGCAGCGGGGAACATCGGGTCCAACCTGCACCCTAGCCCCGGGAGGTCGTTAGGAGGACCATTTGCGGAGGGACAAAGAGTGTTAGTCCGAGAGAAACGTCCTGGAAACAAATTGAGCGAACGATGGGAGGTGATGCCATACATCGTGCAGCGGCGAGTGTCTCCTGACAACCCCGTTTACGAAGTAAAGGCGGAAGACGGGAGTAGGCGTGCCCGCACTTTACATAGGAACATGCTGCGTCCCTGCCTATTTGAGGACCTGCTCCCCATGGAGACAGTCCCAGGGGCTACTCGGGGAACGGAGGAGGATGATTGGTGGATTCCGCCGTCTGAAGGGGCCTCGGACCCTCCGCCATCGGGGGAGTCAGCCGCGAGTGGTGAACTGGTGACTTCTGTGCCAGAGGTTCCCGTCCCCACCTCAGAAACCCTACCCAGGCGTTCAACTCGAACTACCCTTGGGGTGCCGTCCCCCCGTTTCGCGGACCCAAACTTCGAGTGGGCTGCAGCTCGCATCTTTGTAGGGTCTACAAAGGAAACAGGGGGGGGAAATGTGAGAGGGCAGCGGGACGCGGGGACGGGGGAAGTCGCTGGCCCCCGTTCCCCCCGGTCAGCGGCGGCGTTGCGGCGGGTCCTCAGTGCGGAGGGGCTTGCATCCGGTGGGATTCAAGCCCCTCCAATCGCGGGCGAGGATGGCGCCGGGCGGGAGCCAATCAGGGCTCGCGCCCGGTCAGCCAATCAGAGCATGCCGCGACGAGCCAATCAGGGCTCGCCGCGTCATAGCGCCGCCCCCTCCCAGCGTCTTATAACAGACGCGGCGGAGCGGGAGCGGCCAGTCGGCGCCGGGGACGGAGCAGAGAAGAGCTCCAGAAGAGGAAGAAGGAACAGAAGAAAGAAGACGGCGGTGGTCCAGGAGAAGAGGCGGCGGCAGCGGCGACGGCAGCGACGGCCAGGAGGCAGAAGACAGAAGAGGTCCCAGCGCGGAGAGCCTGTCGACGGCCGGGAAGAAGGCGTCGGGACGACTGCGGAAGAGGAGCCCACCGGAAGTCCCGGAGGAGAGTGTCGCGGTGTGTGGGAGGCAAAAGAGCTAACGAAGCTCTCCACCGCGGCCTCTCCCTACGGCCCGGTAAGCGGCCTCGTGCCGAGTCTCCAGCCTCCTCCTAGACCACCGGGTGATCGGGCGCTAGGCCCGTGGGCATAGTCAGGCCCTCTCGGCCTGTGGCCAGTTAGTCGGGCCCTTCCGGCCCGGGGGCAATAAGGTCGGCGCGTCTGGGCCTGTGAGGCCGCGTGCAGTCGGGGCTCCACCCGGCCCGCGGCCTGTAAGGCCAGACCCGGCCATTCTAAACTGGGGTGCTGGGCGTTAGGCTCGCACTCTCATCAGCCACCCAGTCAGGCGGGCATTAGGCCCGGGGCATAACGGGCCGTAGGCCTGCGGGCCACAGGAGCACCCAGTAAACTACGGGGGTAGAGGATCAAAGGTGACCCAGGGTATTACGTTCGGGTCATCCCACGGTACCCACTAAGGAGGGAAAGGCCATCGGGGTGTTCTCAAGCCAGGCGGGGCCCTGCCTTTTTGTGCACCTCCGCGAGCGAGCTGTGCGGCCGCTCGGGTGGGGTACATTGTAGGCTGGGCACGGAGGGTCGGCTGACCCTCACGCCTTGCGTACACTCCCAGGGCGGGGAGGAGCCGTGGAGAGTTGGTCACCACTAGGGCGAGGTGGCAGAACCTGCGCCGGACCGGATGGTAAGGTACCCTCCATTTATATTATACTCGCATTACTCTTGTGTTTGCTTGACCTGTTGTTAGTGATTAGGTGAAGTAGCCGTCCCAGTAAATTGTTGCAGTTCATAATAGTTAGGCTCAGTTTGTTGTTAGCCGTTGTTTAGTTGTAGGGAGGCTGCTGTCATTCTTTTCCCCAGGAGCAGAGTGGCGTATCAAGCAAGTTGACAAGAGTACCAGCGTGAGTATTATTTGTGAGTGTGTGTCCTTGTCCGTGTTGAGCACCGGTCGCGGGATCCCGCTAGGCTTAGCGGGCTCGCTCCCACCTCGGTGCGCAAGTGCCAAATAGGTGATGATTGGGTAGCTGAGGCCCACGGGCCGATGATGACATTCACCTAATCGGTGAACGTCGCAGCCACCCCCGGTGTGCCCCTGATCCCCAGGCCAAGAGGGAAGTGGGCCCGCAGTGAGAGTATTTCTTGTTCCCTTTAGCCGGCAAGTTCTGGGCGGAGGTCCTGAAGACACGTCCTCTGAAATCAACGCTGCGCGGGAGGAGCGTGTGTCCGGACGGAGGTAAGCAGTGATTCACTTACACGGCCGCTGGCTTCATACACTTCAGTATTCTTACAGATTGCCTAGTCACGCAGGGAGTACACATCTACGACTAGAGCCGCCAAGATAACGGAGGATCCATCTGTATGTTCTACCTCCATCGATTGTTGAAATCCCACTGCACTAGTGGCGTATACCGGATGCACATCTAACACCAACATAAGTGTCAAGGCCTCAGTTATCTGCTTGACAACCGGATGACTACTGTCATATTTCATCTTCCTTGCAAAGGACTATTGGACAGTCAGTTGCTTACTGGAAGTAGTACAAGTGGTCTTCCGACTTCCTCTCTGGGATGACAATCATCTCCCAGCTGCAACAACAGCAGCGCCAGCAGCAGCAGCAGTAGGAGGAAGAGGTTCTTCATCTTTCCCTATTTTATCCTCCAAAGTTTTGTTCTCCTTTATCTTTATGGAGTTATATAATAATATGCGGTACAGGAGAGCGTACCCCTACACCACACAGGGCAAACCCTGTAAAAGATATTTGGATTAACTATTGATAACATTTTTATTTGAAGTAAATAATATACAGCACAAGACAGCACCACTGCACTGGACTTATACAGCACCACTGGACTTATACGGCAGTACCCCTGCACTTATATGGTAGTACCACTGGACTTATACGGCAGTACCCCTGCACTTATACGACAGTACCCCTGCACTTATATGGCAGTACCCCTGCACTTATATGGCAGTACCGCTGGACTTATACAGCAGCAGTACTGGACTTATGGCAGCACAGGACACCACCACTGGACTGGACTTATACAGCAGCACTGGACTTATGGCAGCAGAGGACACAACCACTGTGACTGGACTTATACAGCAGCACTGGACATATGGCAGCAGAGGACACCACCACTGGACTGGACTTATACAGCAGCACTGGACTTATGGCAGCACAGGACACCACCACTGGACTGGACTTATACAGCAGCACTGGACTTATGGCAGCACAGGACACCACCACTGGACTGGACTTATACAGCAGCACTGGACTTATGGCAGCACAGGACACCACCACTGGACTGGACTTATACAGCAGCACTGGACTTATGGCAGCAGAGGACACAACCACTGTGACTGGACTTATACAGCAGCACTGGACATATGGCAGCAGAGGACACCACCACTGGACTGGACTTATACAGCAGCACTGGACTTATGGCAGCACAGGACACCACCACTGGACTGGACTTATACAGCAGCACTGGACTTATGGCAGCACAGGACACCACCACTGGACTGGACTTATACAGCAGCACTGGACTTATGGCAGCACAGGACACCACCACTGGACTGGACTTATACAGCAGCACTGGACTTATGGCAGCACAGAACACCACCACTGGAATGATACAACACAAGAAAGCACCACTAGATTGATACAAAAGAGCAGGTCGTCACCCCACGCCATTTTCCTGCACTCAGGAAACACGTCCTCTCGCTCCACTCTCCAGGACTGGAGTGAGAATGGCGGTGACGTGCGGCTGTCAATCCAAATCCCGTGAGAATCCGACAGTGGGATGAGGATGTTTTGCCTCTTTCTGGTTTTCGAGTCTGGCGGGAAGTCCCGAGCTGGGCTCGGAGCATGAAGTTCGGATGGGGAAGTGGGGGGGTGGGGGGGAAGATCAGTTTTCTGGGAACCGAACACACTCATCCCTACATTAACCAAGCATTTATTGGTGGTTTTCCATAAGCACACAACATATATTTTTATAACATTACTGTACAGTATATTGTGTACATTATAAACACTTACCAAAAAAACCAACAGATAACAAAATATGAATGTCAGACAACTTATTCCAATATTAGCCAAGACCATTACAACATTTCTGTAAGAAAAAAAAATAATTAAATAAACCTCACAAGTAAATAATTAGTAAAATGTTTGTTTAAAAACATAAAGTAATCATATTTACCTGAAAAATATTTATTATAATGGGGTTCTGCTGCATTTTTTTAAAGTGATTATAATTCAAACTCATCTATCTGAACCTGGTCTTATTTTTTTGTGAGTCACATTCTCACCCCATTACATTGGTCAAGTTTGCAAAATGTGCAAGTTTAGTGCTAAACTCGCACATTTGTGCAATCTCACACTCCATTACATTTGGCCCATAGAGTGAGAATTTGGTTGAGGAAGACAAGGCAATAGCAGATCATGTAAATAATAATTTCTGCTCAGTATTCACTACAGAAAGAGAGGGGATGCAGACACAGTTCATTTGCAAGGACAGAAAAATAAGGTAGATGAAAGTACATTTATAGAGGAGAAGGTCCTAACACAGGGCTGGCCAAACCAGTCCTCGAGATCTACCAACAGTACACATTTTCCAGACCACCTAGCTGGTGCACAGGTGTAGTCATTACTAATTAAGATGTGCTGCATTCATTCCTAACTGACAATTCTACAGATCTCCAGGAGGCCTGGAAAACATGAACTGTTGGTAGATCTCGAGGACCGGTTTGGCCAGCCCTGTCCTAACAGAACCCTCAAAACTGAAAGTGGTTACATCAATGGGGCCAATAGGATACACAACAGACAAAGAGGAAGGGGGTTGCAAAGCCCCACCCCTATATTCCCTTCCGCACACTGAAAATTACCTGTAACCATCCCTGAACCTATCTGGTAATAAAATTCAGAGAATTAGTCACAAATGTTTGCAAACACATGTTTAATACGATACACCCAAGGATACTGAAAGAACTTTAAGATGTTCTGATAGCACTATTAGCAGAATTATTCAACCAGTCACTAGCTACAGAAGTAATTCCCGAGGACTAGAAAAGAGTGAATGCATTACCACTGCACAAAAGTGGAAGCAAGGAAGAAGCGAGTAACTAAGATCAGCAAGCCTTTCATCAGTAGTAGGGAACGTAATGGAAACACTATTAAAAGAAAGAGTTGTGGAATATCTCAAATCAAATAACTTACAGCATGTATGTACTGGTAGGAGATCATGCCAAACAAATCGTATTGACTTTTTTTTACTCCATGATTATATTACTGAATCAGGGTGGGTCTGTAACTGCAGCATGTTTAGTAAGGCTTTTGATACAGTCGGCCGGCATCCAGCAGTGTCGCTGAACTCAGACTTCATTACATCCCACCCTATATCTCCAGAAGGAGATAAATAAATTAGAGAGAATAAAAATAAGGGAAGTAATAGAACTTGAGGACAGGAAAAGCAGAGAAAGTACAAAGGATAGCATTTTCAGAAGCATTGTCTACCAGGAATAAACATAGCGCCATCAGAATCATAAGTTTGTGGACCTGTGGTGTACAGGATGCAACCACTCAGAACACAAAACCCCCACCATAGTTTCGTCCTTTCTAGAGCACATAACAAGGTTTACAATCCTGCATTACCTGAATAAACTTATTCAAGTTGGCACAGAGAACACAAGAATGGAACTATTTGCAGGACAAACACAATGGTAGAGTTCAAACTTTTTCCTTCTTTTTTGAGATTGCTCAAACTTTTTCCCCCTTTTCCCATACAGGTGGTTATTCAGGTCGCGATGCCACAGTACTGTGTCTGATATATTGTAGCGTGGTGGTCACCTATGTAATGTTATTGCTGAAGAGTCAGTGTACAGATTGTATGTGTGTCCTAATTGATATTAGCTAAGCATGTGCTTAAGTGTATAAGATGGTAACTTAGATAGCATGATAGATAGGTATCTCTTCATTGATCTGAGTATAGAAAGCAATATAAATGTGTTATTATATATGAAATATGTGTTTATTGCTTCAGAACAGTATTTTTCCTTTAGGAGCAAACTCCATATGTGATCCTGAGTAATAATAATACAATATTCTATCATTACATGACACATTGTCAACGCAGTGTTATGTTGTGAGTCTGTAACATGAACCAGGGGTTTGGCATTCGGCAATTTCTCTCTGTATTAGATTTAGGGGTTCTCCCAAGCCCACCACCTGACCACTACTGGACTCGAGACACCGTCAAGAGCAATCTGCCTGAGAAAGAAGGAACCTCTGATCTCTAATGTAGAATGTAGTGGGGTCAGCTCTCATTGCCAGCGAGCCAGGGTAACCCTATCTGTCATCAATAACATGTGAAATATAAAAGCTGGTCCTATTAGTTTGAAATGACCATTCATGCAGCAATGCTGGCTCTTTGTTGTTGATTAATTGTCTATAATAACTACATACCAGAGAGGGAAAACCTCTTACGAGTGTATAAATCAATGTAATTACAACCACAGTAAAATGCACTGTACAATGGTGATATGTAATAGAATCAGCCCGGATGTCCTCTCACTCTGGTGACATAATGAGTATATTAGGGAAGTGGTAAATCATAAAAAGATCAGTGAATAGAATGACCGCTGTATTAATATTAAATTCCATTTTTGGCTGCATTTGTGTTCTCATGCCCCTGCCCCTTGTCTTATATATCATCAATATAACGATACCTGTGGTAAGAGATGTGTAGTCTACATGTAGCCGTTTGACATCCGGGATGCACATAACTCCTGGCTGCTGTGACCGAGGAACCTTTATTATATACATCTCAGTGACCCGAGAGTACAATTCTCTAATGCCCCAGAGATGACATCACTAATTATGGTAATTCCGAAGCAATCCAATTAGTGAGCTCTTTCCTGTAATTTTTTTTTTTTATTTTTGTCTTTGTTATGTACACTATATATCTCAGCATTAGGGGAACAATAGCCCTTAGATAATATTCAATACCTTTATTTTATATATTAGTCAGGTTACAAAAAATTGTAAAAATAATAATTTTATTAGCATTAAGATTTTGGGGCCTTTTGATAAAAGGAAATTTGAGGGATGTAACCTAAAAAATCAATTTCTGGTGATATCTGCAAATTTAAAGTATCCCCTGAATCTATTTAAAGGGAGGATCGATAAAAGATACCTTGACGTGTTTTTTCACACTCCAGCTGATGTAAGCATACATGTGAGCATTCACCTAGTCTTTGTACGGTGACTAGTGACGGAAAAAGAAACCTTTATAAGAATTTTCTCCCATGTTCTGTGTAAGAACAGTGTGAGCACACTATCGACTGCTTATCACAAGGGTGACCCTATAAGAACTGTAAACCACTAACACCACCCATACGGAGGAAGATCTAGAACTCACCCTTTGATATATTTATATCCAACTGTATAGGATACAGGGACTAAGAGACTTTATTCTTCTTCTTTTTTTCCCTCTCTCCATTTCCCTTTTCCCTCCCACGATCTGAATTGACGGAGATGGCTGGATAACACCTCATCAGGAGAAGATTTCATGCAAAAACCCTTCTAGAATCACACAAGAACTTATACATATATTTATTATTATCTTTATTTTTATATTTTATTTTTATACTTATATCATTTACGGTATTGCTGTTATATGGAGCGCTACTGAAAGTGTGTACTCAAATTCCTTTCACATGTTTAACCCCTTGGAGTATAATTGGTGATATACTCTCGTCCACACTAACTATAGCTGCTCCTAGAGCGCAGGATTTTCTCTTAACTCCACTCTTTCTATTTAAAGGTGGGTCACAGCAGAAAATGGAGATGTCTACTGCAATCTTTCGATTTCATTCTCAATAAGAATCCCAGAGAGGCGGAACTAAGGAGCCCACTGCTGCACAGAGCAGAAATGAATTTTCCCATGTCACTCCACACGACTATTTAGAAAATTGTTGGCTAACTGAGGCAGTGCCATATGTGCATCAGCATCAGTCACCATCTGAGCCAGACTGATAGGGGAGTCCTTCCACCTATCAGTGCTGATGATCACAGCCACGTACTTCCTCTAATGCACAGATAGATTTATCCACTGCCTCTCCCTGTCACCCACTGGCTTACCCACTGCCTTCCTTTTACCCTCAGCATCTCCATGCCACATTCTGCCTCACCCCAAATCTCCCTGCTCTCCCCATCATCCTCTGCCTCTCCCTGTAACCCATTGTCTCACCCACTGCCTCCCTTTCACCCTTAGCATCTCCATGCCACACTCTGCCTCTCCCCAACACTCCCTGCTCTCCCCATCATCCTGTGCCTCTCCCCATAACCCACTGTCTCACCCACTGCCTCCCTTTCACCCTCAGCATCTCCATGCCACACTCTGCCTCTCCCCAACACTCCCTGCTCTCCCCATCATCCTCTGCCTCTACCTGTCACCCACTGCCTTCCTTTCACCCTCAGCATCTCCATGCCACACTCTGCCTCTCCACAACACCCCCTTCTCTTCCCAGCATCCTCTGCCTCTCCCTGTCACCCACTGTTTCAACCACTGGCTCCCATTCACCCTCAGCATCTCCATGCCACACTTTGCCTCTCCCCAACACCGCCTGCTCTCCCATTCATCCTCTGCCTCTTCCTGTCACCCACTGTTTCACCCACTGCCTCCTTTTCACCTTCAGCATCTCCATGCCACACTCTGCCTCTCCCCAACACCCCCTGCTCTCCCCATCATCCTCTGCCTCTCCCCATCATCCACTGTCTCACCCACTGCCTCCCTTTCACCCTCAGCATCTCCATGCCACACTTTGCCTCTCCCGAACACCCCCTGCTCTCTCCATCATCCTCTTCCTCTCCTTGTCACCCACTGTCTCACCCACTGCCTCTCTTTCACTTTCAGCATCTCCATGCCACACTCTACCTCTCCCCAACAGCCCCTGCTCCCCCATCTTCCTGAGCCTCTCCCTGCCACCCACTGCCTCTCCCCATCGCCCAAGGGTGTGTGTTATATTATGAACTTGGGGTGGGGCAGAGGAGGGGGTCTCAGAGCATATTTTTGCACCTGGGCCAATAACTCATAAGTTCCGCAAACTGAAAGCACAAGTGAGCAAGCTTTCCACTTATTACTAGTGATGAGCGGATTCGGTTTTACTCGGTTCTCAAAATGGCATCTTATTGGCTCACGGATGTCACGTGTTTTGAATAGCCAATAAGATGCTGTTTTGAGAACCGAGTAAAATCGAACCCGCTCATCACTACTTATTACACATTTGTTTCTTCCAAACCGTCATTGTATAAGTTGCCAGACTGTCATTACAGATTGTTCTTATTCACCTAGCTTTCTGTGCTACAGATGTGTCATCATACCCTATTGTTGTAGTCGCACCAAATAGCCTTTTCCAGCACATCAGGTCCTGTGCTTCTCGGCTGCTCCGAACATCTTTTTTTGCTAAAAATGTGCATCTTATCTCACAAATGAAACTATTGGAAAAGATTAAACTGCTCAGCCAGACTATAATTAGATGTGCAACATTTGTACATCTGTGTGCTATCGAGTCTGAATCTGTATACAAAGTGGTACGCTTAAGCCACCGCAGGTTTTTATTATTCCAAGTTTCCATTGTGCTTCATCTGCAACTTTGTATATATGTCAAACTAATTTCTGTGCAGTGAAAGTTACAGGCCAGAGTCTCTGGTTCATTGTGAGCAGTAGCAGCTCCTGCAGGCTTTTTGTCCTGGGAGCTGCTGTCCCGAGGGCGCCGCCGCCCTGGCAAGAGCCGCTATTCCTGATCCCCGCTTCCAGTCCCCGCTCCCCAGCTGCAGCAGGTGCCACTGACAGACACTACAGGTCATTATTGACCTCTAGTGTCTCTGCGGTGCTGCTATGGGAGAGACGTCATGACATCTCTCCCATAGAGAGGAGCCAGCGGGCGAAGATGGAGGGCAGTGCAGCAGCAGTCGGAAGTAGGAGTGGGGCTGGTGAGTATTGTGTTTTTTTTCTTTGTGTGTGTTTGTAAGCGGCGCTACTGGGGCACAGCTATAGGGGTCACAGCAACTGGGGGCACTACTGCTGGGGGCAAAGCTACTGGGGGCACAACTACAGGGCGCGCTACTACTGAAGGCACAACTACTGGGGGCACTGCTACGGGGGCACAGCTACAGGGGGGCACATCTACTGGGGCACAGCTACTGGGGCACAGCTACAGGGGGGCACAGCTGCTGGTGGCAAATCTACTGGGGGCACAGCCACAGGGGTCACTACTACTGGGGGCACAGCTACAGGAGGCACTGATACAGGGGTCACAACTACAGAGGTCACAACTACTTCGGGCACTGCTACAGGTGGCAAAGCTACTGGGGGCACAGCTACTGGGGGCACTGATACAGGGGTCACAACTACAGAGGTCACAACTACTGGGGGCACAGCTACTGGGGGCACTGATACAGGGGTCACAACTACAGAGGTCACAACTACTTGGGTCACTGCTACAGGTGGCAAAGCTACTGGGGGCACAGCTACTGGGGGCACTGCTACAGGTGGCAAAGCTACTGGGGGCACAGCTACTGGGGGCACTGCTACAGGGGGCACAGCTACTGGGGGCACGTCTACTTGGGGCACAGCTACAGGGGCACAACTTCAGGGGGCACAGTTACTGGGGTCACAACTACTGGGGTCAAAACTACTTGGGGCACAGCTGCTGTGGGCACAGCTACAGGGGGCACAAGCCCCTTCCCTATGAAGAAGCCACGCCCCTATTTTTGGACGCACTCCATCAGCGTGCACCAACTCTGTTTACCAGGGGGGCGCCACAAGCTCTAGAACTGGCCCTGATTGTGAGTGGTGTTTTGTTGCGACTACATATAAAGTATACTGTACATATTACTATATAGACTGATTGAGGAGTTAAGCCTAAGGTGTCTTCATATATTTACACCACCTTAAGTTAAGTACCAATAGGTTAACAAGAAACAGAGATGGAGGGTCATTTCGAGTTGATCGTAGCTGTGCTATATTTAGCACAGCTACGATCATTCACACTGACATGCGGGGGGACGCCCAGCACAGGGCTAGTCCGGCCCGCATGTCAGTGAAGCCCCCCTTCCCGCAGAAGTGCAAAGGCATCGCACAGCGGCGATGCCTTTACACTTCAACAGTAGCTCCTGACCAGTGCAGCTTTGGCGTGCTGGCTGGGAGCTAATCATCGCTCCCCGGCCTGCAGCGGCTGCGTGTGACATCACGCAGCTGCTGCGGCCCGCACCCCATTCGGTCTGGCCATGCCTGCGTTGGCCAGACTGCTCCCACAAAATGGCAGCCAAACGTCGCTTTTTCGCCCCCTCCCGCCCAGTGACCACCTCTGCTTGTCAATCAGGCAGAGGCAGTCGCAGGCCTGCTATGGCCTACACCAACTGGCATGCGCCGGCGCACTATGGCACCAGCGCATGCGCAGAAGAAACCTGTTCGCTCAGCTGCGACATAAAGCAGCAAGCGAACGGGTCAGCATGATCCCCGGAAACCGCACCGGTTAAAGATAATTGTATATGTGTAGTAGTTGTCATCTATAAAACTGATTTGTATCCAAGAATGTGCTTCTTAGTTTGGTAACCATACACATGAGGTTCTCTTATCCTTTATATTGTGTATATAAGGTTACCATCAGCGGTGCTTCCCTGAGTCAGAGGGTATCAATGTAAACACAGAGAGAGAAGAAAGTAGAAGACGCTTATTGGGGAGCACTCTAATACAGACAGACTGTTGTGGTCTAATACCAATAACTTGATCAAATAAAAATACTTTAATAAATTCTCATTAAAAGGTAATTTAGAGGAGTTCAATTGATGCCAATGTGTGTTAATCAATAACAATGCAAAAATATAGAAAGAAAATATATACAATTTATAGCTCAGATGCTATCATGTAAGCTGAAGTGGGTATATTTGTGGTCAAATAATAGTCACAATATGTCTATGGTAATGTCCTTATGCTGTGAGATATATGACCATCATTTTTACTTCAGATACTAAAGGGAAAAATTATTGCAGAAAGTTGAATCATAAGTCAAAACCGGGGTACCAAATAGGGCTCTTACTAGTGACAAGTCAACAGGCAGCAATTAGTTGCAGTACCAGGGTGTTCCAATGTGGTCTCCCATCCAAGTACTGACCCGGCCCCCCACTGCTTGCCTTCCAAGATCAGATGAGATTGGTCATCTCCAGTGGGGTATGTCCGCAGATTTTATGCTTGCATTTATTGTCACTATGTTTTGATAGTGCCGCTGTGTGTCTGCAGTATAGAAGGTGGCCATGTTGGAGACCAAATGAGCACCTGTGAGCACTTGTGAAACACCTGTGGGTAAGTGTTAGCCAATCCCGTGCTTGTGCTGCCTTTAAGTAGGCTGGGATTATGTTACTCTGAGCCAGTGCTTTGTTGTATCTACTCTATGCCTTAGCTCTGTGCTCTCTCCTTGATATCCTGTGGTCCTGATATCGCCTCCGCTCCCAGGCGTCTGCCTTCAGCCTTCACCGCAAGAGATCCACCAGCTCCCTGCTGTGCTGTCAGTTAATCGCTCTCCAAGTGGCAACAAGTGGATTCCCGGAGTCCTGTGAGAGGTTACCCTGTTGTTGAGTGACTGCCTGCATCAATCACACAGTTGTGGAAGTTTCTGCTCAATCCTGGTTCTCGTTCTCTCATCATTCAGTTTAACTCATTCTTCACCGTTGTTGTCTGCTGCAGCTTCACAGTGCTTCATGTATTATCTTCACAACTTGCAAGTATTCTTTTCAGTATTGTATCTTCATTGTTGCATCATTCAAGAACAATTCTTCACAGCCTTCCAGTTTAACCTTTAAGCTTCAGTACAAGTCTCTTCAGTGATTCATTTATGTCTTCAATATCCAGTTAACACTCCTTACAGTTTGGCACTAATCTTTGCTTCATTTGGACATTTCTTCATTTATTCTCAAGCCTGTTTAAACTTAGTTGTATGAACATTTCTTCAATGCATCTATAATACTGTTCCTGCTTATTATTATTCCATTCATTGCAGTACGTCAGTTTACATACAGTGACTAAAGATTGTCATTTAGCTCATTATTGGAATCGTTGTCTTTCAATAAATATTAGAGATGAGCGGGTTTGGTTTTACTCGGACTTACTCAGATTTACCAGAATCTCCTTATTGGCATCACGTGTTTTGGATAGCCAATAAAAAAAATCCAAAAAATAAGAAACAACAATAATTCTGGCGTAAAGAACCGAGTAAATCCGAACCTGCTCATCTCTAATAAATATATGAAACAGAACTTTCTTCATCCTCCCTGTTTTCACCATACCCCAGCACCTACACCATCGGTTTTTCCAGGGTTAACGTATTCACAAAAAACAGTCGGCCCTGACATTGAACTCCTCTAAATTACGTTTTAATGAGAATTTATTAAAGTATTTTTATTTTATCAAGTTATTGGTATTTGACCACAACAGTCTGTCTGTATTAGAGTGCTCCCCAACAAGAGTCTTCTGCTTTCTACTTTTTTTGTTTTAAGTACCAATAGCAAAGGACAATTACTAAGGAGTGGAAGACATCATAACAGATAGGGGTCACAACATTCAATATAACCCAAGTCATGGTTCTAGAGGATTGCCATTTGGTGCCTGGTTGTGGCTTCTTATTATCCTATAACGCCTATTTGTCTTTCCAGCATCTCATTGGGGCAAGTTTAGGGCAGTTGGAACTATAAAAGATAAACACCAATCAGGAACTGAGGCATTATGATTGCCCAAGGTGTCACAGAAGGAGTCAAGGTCTACCGCTGAATAAAGAGTGACCATCTTGCTTTTGTGTACACCCTGAATACTGATTGGAGAGTCCCAGCAGCACTTGGTCTCCTCTTTCCAGAACTTAGTCTTCTGTTAAGGGCATCAGCCAGTAACATCGCTGAAAGGTCAGCCAGGCAAGATCTGGATGTTGTGTATGTAAAGTCAACTTGGTCAAGAAACCTCATCTTCTGTGCAATAGCTTCTTTAGTTTTTAAAACATGTAGATGGTAATTGATGCCCCTTATATACTTATTTTGGAGATCTTTTGTGCAAAGTGCGCTGTGAGTCCTATTGATTATTTGGTTTTTGGGTTCCAACTCCAGCAGCTCATTGAAAGTTTTTATGAGTGCATCCATGATGCTTTGCAGTGACTGCATCTTCAGTTATGACCCTCACCTTTAAATTATTAAGGCAAAATCAAAGCCTACGTGGTGGTTCAGGAGCAGCTGTGTCTACTCACAACACTGGAGTACTGCTGATAAACTTACAACGAAACAGGAGCTTCAATACCGAAGGGTCTCCTATGCTTGTCTCAGCACTTTACGCTTATTTGGGGAGAATAGTTTGAGCACTGAATCACTATATAAGGCTCCCATAAGTTAATGAGAATTTGAGTGACTTTTGCCCATGCAGGTGCTTTACTAGATGGTGCCAAGCATGTCAGAGGTCAGTAAGCTGTCTGATTGACCTCACCCGTTAATGGTGGGTTGTTGCTAGGTACTGAGGTAGATGGCATGATGCAGACAGGTCACACAGTGGCTGTGATGAGAATGTAGAAGTGAAATATTGCCTGAGCTCGATACATAACCCTAAGTAATCTTATGGTTCAAAATAGCACAGTGTACAGATGGAAAAAGGTGCAAGTGCACTATCTCACACTAGCTCAACCTGTAATAACCGGAAACATTTAGCATATTTCTGGCCAGGGCTATGAGCTTACCCACCGAACCAAGGTAGCCTCTCATTGGGTAAGTCCCTAACACTAACTGCAGGGGTTCAGGTCCAGGAGGCAGGACACCCCAAAGCCACTCAGCCAGACAACCCCAGGGCACCGCAAGAGTGATACAAGTAAAGAATTAGATATGTAGGAGCAGCTACTGCTGCATGTGTGAGTAATGTGAAGAGTGAAAAATAATGGTGTGAAAGTGCTACACATATATAAAACAAACTATAAGTGCCATAGTGTATTAAAATAAATGTTAGATTGCGATGCCTAGAGGGTGTCCAGCCATGGCAGGTCCAGGGAGCCCCAGAGAATCCTCCCAATATTGACTGCCATAGTAAACAAATGTAGGAGTCATACCTCAGTGTGCTCACTCCACATGTGTAAGCCAGGGTGCTGGGCTATCTATTTAAAATCAGTGAGGGGTGGGTGGGGCAGGGTGCTAAACTAGGCTGAAGGTGTCTCATGCCTTCAGATATACATATGAATACATAGAATCAATTACAAAGGAAAGTGGGCCCTAGTTTGCACACCATAATTAGGTAATGAGGTGCTACTCTGTTTAAGACTTAATACAGTGTACAGAAGGAAAAAGATGCAGCTGCACTATCTCACACTAGCTCAACCTGTAATAACCAGAGGCATTTAGCATAATCCTGGCCAGGGCTATGAGCTTACCCACCGTACCAAGGTAGCCTCTCATTGTGTAAGTCCCTAACACTATCTACAATGGTTCAGGTCTGGGGGGCAGGACAAGGACAACAGGGAAGATACAATGGTGTCTTTACCATATGTTATAGAGCAGTATAATACAGTAAAGTAAAATAATGTAACAAGGAGCATTAATTGCGAGAATAATCACCAGTCCCCCAGCTCAGGTCTTACTTACACAGGGTACCTGGTAGGAGACAGTACTACATTTCCTAGTATTCCAACATATGAAATACCTTTACCCAGTATGCCCACCCATAGTATACTTAGGTGAAATATCCATCAGAAGATCCAAAGCCTAGATGCTGCCCCCTGTAGAATCCTGTAATACTGTCCAACTGTCAGGAGACAACACAACACTCTCCAGTATCTCCTGATATTACACAGTACTAAACCCCCAACCTCCTCCTGTCCTGTATTTTAAATCACATCCTACATACCACAATGTTGGGATACACTACTGGGCAGTTAACTCATTATCATGTCCACTGGTATTGGGTATCGCAGAGAGGGGGTTGGAAAGGCTTAAAGGATCTTCCCTTTGTTTACAAATTACCTCCTGTGGTGTGAGTGCCATAGTGTCTTACTGTTAACCCAGCCAGGTGCTCCCAAAAATGACATGGTACCAGCTGCTGCCCTCATTGTCTTGGCGTAGCACCCTCTCAACCTCAGATCACCACCAGCACTCTCAGCCTGGACTCTGACTCTGCTGTCTCGAACCACCACCTTTTCCACCTTGGAGCGCCAACATCATCATCAACCATGACTTACACCCCTTCACCGACATCATAACAACCTGAAATCTCACTCACCCTCCATGCATCCGGAGGCTTCAAGCTGACTCCCTGGACATATTTTAGTACTGGTAAATTCTTGACTTATAATCTTTGGCCCACACTACTCCTGACCGCTGTGTCATTGCACTCCGTAATCCTGCACTCAGCCTCACATCCCTCTTGATGGCTCTTGATTGCCACCACCGATTGTGCCTGACCTGTTCTGTATCATTTATTGCCTGACTTATTGTTCACTTCTTATCACTATAGCTACCATTATTTGCTGCATAATGTTTTGCCTCTCACCTAGCTTTCAATTTATTTACCATTATTTTCTGCCTTATTGTATTGACTATTACAGTGGTTCCCAAACTGTGTGCGTAGGCACCCTGAGGTGCAGGGGTGCCTTGGATTGGTGTCAAGAACCTATTCAAATATATATGGTCAACGTAATAGGCAAAACCAGTGCTGATGTCTTCCAATCATAAAAGTTGTGGACAACCAGAAATGAATTGTGTCCCTCACCACATAACTGAACCTAAGGATGACATATAAGCACGTTTCTTAATTTAATTTTTTTTTCTATATTTCTCAATAAGAAACTTTTGGCCTAGGGGTGCCGTGAAAAAAATTCTGATACTCTAGAGCGCCGTGATTCAAAAACGTTTGGGAACCACTGGACTATTACCTACTATGTTTACCATCTTGTTTACAAGTGAAACTCAGAAAAATAGAATATTGTGCAAAAGTTCATTTACTCTATTTCAGTAATTCAACTTAAAAGGTGAAACTAATATATTATATAAACTCATTACATGCAAAGTGAGATATTTCAAGTAGTGATGAGCGGGTTCAGGGCCGGTTCGAGGGCCCTCAGCGCCCCGGGCAGGGGATGGGGGCGTAGCTTAATACAGGGGGCGTGGTCAGTTACGCCCCCTGTACAGCAGAAGCGCCGCTTAAATGCTAAACGGTGCGCGATGACGTCATCGCGCACCGCACAGCAAAAGATCCTTTCCGTCAAGGGAAACTAGACGCGTAGCGTCTAGTTCTCTTCGCGGAGAGGACCTTTGCTGTGCAGTGCGTGATGACATCATTGCGCACCGCTCAGCAAAGGTCCTCTCCGTGAAGGGAAAGTAGACGCTATGCGTCCAGTTCCCTTCATGGGACCACAACCGCATGAGCCGGGGGGACACAGCGGGCAGCGGAGGGCACAGCAGTGGTGGATCTTGCCATGGTGCGGCGCCCTCCAGATGGCGCCAGCGCCCTCCGGAAGGCGGCGCCCAGGGCAAAAGTCCTGCTTGCCCGTGGCAAGATCCGCTACTGAGTGGGTTCGGTTCCTCGGAAACCGAACCCCCCCGAACTTCATCCATTTCACACGGGTCCGAGGCATACACGGATTCTCCCGTATGGCTCGGTTAACCCGAGCGCGCCCGAACGTCATCATCCCGCTGTCGGATTCTCTCGAGATTCGGATTCTATATAAGGAGCCGCGCGTCGCCGCCATTTTCACTCGTGCATTGGAAATGATAGGGAGAGGACGTGGCTGGCGTCCTCTCCATTTATTCATTGTTGATGCAAATATTTGTGCTTGCTTATATCTTAATTGTGGGGAGGACTGGGGAGCAGCTGTATATTAATATGGGAGGTGTACAGTGCAGAGTTTTGCTGACCAGTGACCACCAGTTTTATCCGTTCTCTGCCTGAAAAAAAACGCTCCATATCTGTGCTCAGTGTGCTGCATATATCTGTGCTCACACTGCTTAATTGTGGGGACTGGGGAGCAGCTGTATTATATAGCAGGAGTACAGTGCAGAGTTTTGCTGGCAGTGACCACCAGTATTATACGTTCTCTGCCTGAAAAACACTCCATATCTGTGCTCAGTGTGCTGCATATATCTGTGCTCACACTGCTTTATTGTGGGGACTGGGGACCACCAGTATATTATATAGGAGGAGTACAGTGCAGAGTTTTGCTGACCAGTGACCACCAGTATTATACGTTCTCTGCCTGAAAAACACTCCATATCTGTGCTCAGTGTGCTGCATATATCTGTGCTCACACTGCTTTATTGTGGGGAGTGGGGACCAGCAGTATTATATAGGAGGAGTACAGTGCAGAGTTTTGCTGACAGTGACCACCAGTATATGTTGTCTGCCTGAAAAACGCTCCATATCTGTGCTCAGTGTGCTGCATATATCTGTGCTCACACTGCTTTATTGTGGGGACTGGAGACCACTAGTATAATATTATATAGGAGGAGTACAGTGCAGAGTTTTGCTGACCAGTGACCACCAGTATACGTTGTCTGTCTGAAAAACACTCCATATCTGTGCTGCATTGTGTAGTATATAGTAGGAATACAGTGCATAATTTTGCTGACCACCAGTATATAATATATAGGAGCACGGTACAGAAGGCCACTGCTGTACCTATCTCTGTGTCGTCAAGTATACTATCCATCCATAACTGTGGTGCATTTAAGTTTTGCACAGTTTGCTGACCACCAGTATATAATATATAGCATTACGATACAGTAGACCACTGCTGTACCTACCTCTGTCTCGTCAAGTATACTATCCATCCATACCTGTGGTGAATTTCAGTTTTGCACAGTTTACTGACCATCAGTATATGATATATAGCATTACGGTACAGTAGGCCACTGCTGTACCTACCTCTGTGTCGTCAAGTATACTATCCATCTAGATTCTATATCTGTGGTGCATTTTAGTTTTGCAGTTTGCTGACAGACAGTGACCCCCAGTATATATAGCAGTACGGTACGGAAGGCTACTGCTGTACCTACCTCTGTGTCGTCAAGTATACTATCCATCTAGATTCTATACCTGTGGTGCATTTTAGTTTTGCACAGTTTGCTGACCACCAGTATATAATACATAGCATTACGGTACAATAGGCCACTGCTGTACCTACCTCTTTATCGTCAAGTATACTATCCATCTAGATTCTATACCTGTGGTGCATTTTAGTTTTGCAGTTTGCTGACAGTGACCACCAGTATATACAGCAGTACGGTACGGAAGGCCACTGCTGTACCTACCTCTGTGTCATCAAGTATACTATCCATCTAGATTCTATACCTGTGGTGCATTTTAGTTTTGCAGTTTGCTGACAGTGACTACCAGTATATAGAGCAGTATGGTACGGAAGGCCACTGCTCTACCTACCTCTGTGTCGTCAAGTATACTATACATCTAGATTCTATACCTGTGGTGCATTTTAGTTTTGCAGTTTGCTGACAGTGACCCCCAGTATATATAGCAGTACTGTACGGAAGGCTACTGCTGTACCTACCTCTGTGTCGTCAAGTATACTATCCATCTAGATTCTATACCTGTGGTGCATTTTAGTTTTGCAGTTTGCTGACCACCAGTATATAATACATAGCATTACGGTACAGTAGGTCACTGCTGTACCTACCTCTGTGTCGTCAAGTATACTATCCATCTAGATTCTATACCTGTGGTGCATTTTAGTTTTGCAGTTTGCTGACAGTGACTACCAGTATATAGAGCAGTATGGTACGGAAGGCCACTGCTCTACCTACCTCTGTGTCGTCAAGTATACTATACATCTAGATTCTATACCTGTGGTGCATTTTAGTTTTGCAGTTTGCTGACAGTGACCCCCAGTATATATAGCAGTACGGTACGGAAGGCTACTGCTGTACCTACCTCTGTGTCGTCAAGTATACTATCCATCTAGATTCTATACCTGTGGTGCATTTTAGTTTTGCAGTTTGCTGACCACCAGTATATAATACATAGCATTACGGTACAGTAGGTCACTGCTGTACCTACCTCTGTGTCGTCAAGTATACTATCCATCTAGATTCTATACCTGTGGTGCATTTTAGTTTTGCAGTTTGCTGACAGTGACCACCAGTATATATAGCAGTACGGTACGGAAGGCCACTACTGTACCTACCTCTGTGGCATCAAGTATACTATCCATCTAGATTCTATACCTGTTGTGTATTTTAGTTTTGCAGTTTGCTGACAGTGACCACCAGTATATATAGCAGTACGGTACGGAAGGCCACTGCTGTACCTACCTCTGTGTCGTCAAGTATACTATCCATCTAGATTCTATACCTGTGGTGCATTTTAGTTTTGCAGTTTGCTGACAGTGACCACCAGTATATATAGCAGTACGGTACGGAAGGCCACTGCTGTACCTACCTCTGTGTCGTCAAGTATACTATCCATCTAGATTCTGTACCTGTGGTGCATTTTAGTTTTGCACAGTTTGCTGACCACCAGTATATAATACATAGCATTATGGTACAGTAGGCCACTGCTGTACCTACCTCTGTGTCGTCAAGTATACTATCCATCTAGATTCTATACATGTGGTGCATTTTAGTTTTGCAGTTTGCTGACAGTGACCACCAGTATATATAGCAGTACGATACGGAAGGCCACTGCTGTACCTACCTCTGTGTCGTCAAGTATACTATCCATCTAGATTCTATACCTGTGGTGCATTTTAGTTTTGCAGTTTGCTGACAGAGCCCACCAGTATATATAGCAGTACGGTACGGAAGGCCACTGCTGTACCTACCTCTGTGTCGTCAAGTATACTATCCATCTAGATTCTATACCTGTGGTGCATTTTAGTTTTGCAGTTTGCTGACAGTGACTACCAGTATATATAGCAGTACGGTACGGAAGGCCACTGCTGTACCTACCTCTGTGTCGTCAAGTATACTATCCATCTAGATTCTATACCTGTGGTGCATTTTATTTTTGCAGTTTGCTGACAGTGACCACCAGTATATATAGCAGTACGGTACAGAAGGCCACTGCTCTACCTACCTCTGTGTCATCAAGTATACTATCCATCTAGATGCTATACCTGTGGTGCATTTCAGTTGTGCGCAGTATATATAGTAGTAGGCCATTGCTATTGATACTGGCATATAATTCCACACATTAAAAAATGGAGAACAAATATGTGGAGGTTAAAATAGGGAAAGATCAATATCGACTTCCACCTCGTGCTGAAGCTGCTGCCACTAGTCATGGCCGAGACGATGAAATGCCATCAACGTCGTCTGCCAAGGCCGATGCCCAATGTCATAGTAGAGAGCATGTAAAATCCAAAAAACAAAAGTTCAGTAAAGTGACCCAAAAATCAAAATTGAAAGTGTCTGATGAGAAGCGTAAACTTGCCAATATGCCATTTACGACACGGAGTGGCAAGGAACGGCTGAGGCCCTGGCCTATGTTCATGGCTAGTGGTTCAGATTCCCATGAGGATGGAAGCACTCATCCTCTTGCTAGAAAAATGAAAAGACTTAAGCTGGCAAAAGCACAGCAAAGAACTGTGCGTTCTTCTAAATCACAAATCCCCAAGGAGAGTCCAATTGTGTCGGTTGCGATGCCTGACCTTCCCAACACTGGACGGGAAGAGCTTGCGCTTTCCACCATTTGCACCATTTTTGAAGTGCCATCCTGTCTGACACTGCAGTGCCACTTCTAGATGGGCCAGGTTTTTGTGTGGGCCACTTGTGTTGCTTAGCTGAGTCACACAGCGACCTTGGTGCGCCTCTTTTTTTCTTTGCATCATGTGCTGTTTGGGGACAATTATTATGAAGTGCCATCCTGCCTGACACTGCAGTGCCACTCCCAGATGGGCCAGGTGTTAGTGTCGGCCACTTTTGTCACTTAGCTTATCCATCCAGCGACCTCGGTGCAAATTTTAGGACTAAAAAAAATATTATGAGGTGTGAGGTGTCCAGAATAGACTGGAAATGAGTGAAAATTATGGTTATTGAGGTTAATAATACTATGGTATCAAAATGACCCCCAAATTCTATGATTTAAGCTGTTTTTTAGGTTTTTAAAAAAAAAACACCCGAATCCAAAACACACCCGAATCCGACAAAAAAATTTCGGTGAGGTTTTGCCAAAACGCGTCCGAATCCAAAACAAGGCCGCGGAACCAAATCCAAAACACAATCCAAATCCGAATCCAAAACACAAAACCCGAAAAATTTGCCGGTGCACATCATTAATTTCAAGCCTTTATTTGTTTTCATTTTTATGATTCTAATTTAGAGCTTAAGAAAACCCCAAATCCAAAATTTCAGAAAATTAGAATATTACATAAAATCAATAAAAAAAGGATTTTAAATACAGAAATGTCGGCCCTCTGAAAAGTATAATCATGCAAATGTACTCAGTTTTATGTTTGTGCCCCTTTTGCATGACTTACTACCTCAATGTGGCGTGGCATGGATTCTATCAGCCTGTGGCACTGCTGAGGTGTTATGGAAGACCAGGATGCTTCATTAGCAGCCTTCAGCTCTTCTGCATTGTTCGGTCTCATGTCTCTCATCTTTCTCTTGGCAATGCCCCGTAGATTCTCTATGAGGTTCAGGTCAGGCAAGTTTGCTCGCCAATCAAGCACAGTAATCCCACGGTCATTGAACCAGGTTTTGGTACTTTTAGCAGTGTGGGTAGGTGCCAAGTCCTGCTGGAAAATGAAGTCAGCATCTTCATCTCTTGTCAAGCCACTCTTGGACAACAAACAACGTCAGAAGCATCTTATCTGGTCTAAAGAAAAAAGAACTGGTTTGTTGCTCAGTGGTCCAAAGTCCTCTTTTCTGATGAGAGCAAATTTTGCATATCATTTGGAAACCAAGGTCCCAGAGTATGGAGGAAGAATGGAGAGGCACACAATCCAAGATACTTGAAGTCCAGTGTGAAGTTTCCACAGTCTGTGTTGATTTGGGAAGCATGTCACCTGGTGGTGTTGGTCTACTGTGCTTTATTAAGTCCAGAGTCAACGCAGCCATCTACCTGGACATTTTAGAGCACTTGATGCTTCCTCCAGCAGACTAGCTTTATGGAGATGATGACTTCATTTTCCAGCAGGACTTGGCACCTGCCCACACTGCCAAAAGTACCAAAACCTGGTTCAATGACCGTGGGATTGCTGTGCTGGATTGGCCAGCAAACTCGCCTGACCTGAACCCCATAGAGAATCTATGGGACATTGCCAAGAGAAAGATGAGAGACATGAGACTGAACAATGCAGAAGATCTGAAGGCCGCTATTGAAGCATCCTGGTTTACCATATCACCTCAGCAGTGCCACTGGCTGATAGAATCCACGGCACACCGCATTGAGGCAGTAATTCATTCAAAAGGGGCTCAAAGTACTGAGACATATGCATGTCAGATGGCCGACATGTCTGTATTTAAAATCCTTTTTTATTAATTTTATGTAATATTCTAATTTTCTGAGATTTTGGATTTGGGGTTTTCTTAAGAAGTAAGCCACAATCATCAAATAAAGGCTTGAAATATCTCAATTTGCATGTAACGAGTCTATATAATATAATATATTAGTTTCACCTTTTAAGTTGAATTACTGAAATAAATGAACTTTTGCACGATATTCTAATTTTCTGAGTTTCACCTGCATATCCTTTTACCTACTATATTACTGACTGTGAAATTCCACCCTCTAACCACCCTTACTACTGCCCCTAATCTACCCTCCCTCCTTCTATCCCCCCACTCTCTATTCTCTACCCTCTTGGTCAGACCTAAGGTCTCTTGCTCCCATCCCACACTCATCCTCTCTCCATACTGTCATATTCCTACCAGAGTCAGATCACCCTCTCGCAACTGCAGTCCAGCCAATGTCCTCCATATATCCCCTCTTCCATCTCACCCTTCTCCTGTGCCCTCTGGAATTCCTGATCTATCTGCAATACACTACCTGCTAGACACAACCTCTTCATCTCTTAACCTTCTTGCTGCCATTGAAACCTGGCTTTCCTCCACTGATACCACTTTCCACTCTGCGGTCTTCTATGTGGTCTCCCCTTCACCCACTCCGTCAGACCTGATGACTGCCCAGGTTACGGCGTACACATTCTTCTTTCCTCCAATTTTACCTTTTGTGTCATCTATCTGGTCCTTTCTTTCACCTATCTGGTCCTCCCTATCTGTCTCTTCTAACCCATCCATCTTCATGCCTCAGTCATCCACCATCCCCTTTGCCCCTCTTTCCTATTCCTTGACAACTATGCAGCCTGGCGTCTCCTCTACCTCTCCTCTGACCTCCCCTTCCTCATCTTAGGTGACTTTAACATCCACACTGACCAAGTGTCCACCAAACTTGCAAGCTTTGCAAGTTTTTTGATGTTCCACCTATGTATTGGGGAGCATGTGCAGGAGCAGGTAGGCATGCTCATTTGATTGGCTCCCGTGTCTGGCAGCTTAGCCCATACATACAAGTGATATGCAGAACTCCACTTAAATCCATATTTATTTAAGACAACCAATGCTCAGCATACCATACACCGGCCTCGAACTACCAACCTCATACCTGTATATTACAGTCAGGCACTTAAGACATATTGGCGGTAGTCAGTGGTGTAACTCCTAGAGAGTGTGGATGCACTGGCCACCAGGCTCCAGCTGTGAGAGGGGAACAAAAAAAGAAAGACAGAGGGGGCTGCCTAACTAGGACAGATCTCTCTCCACATTTCATAGTTATTTGTTACAGTCACTGCTGTCCAAGTTCACAAACCCCCTTTGCAGACCCCTTCAGCTGGAGCGTATTGGAATGTGACTGTATGATAACAGATCAAAGTGTGTACTGTATATAGTGAGATACAGCTCTGCTGCTGTGCCTTATATGATGTAAGAAAGGAGAGCTGAAGTTTGGTTTTAAGGAAATGTACTAATTGGATTTTATCAAAACTCAGAGAGATAAAATTGTGAGAGATAATGTGCCAACCAATTCGCTCCTGTCGTTTTTCAAACAAAGCCTGTAAAATGTAAGACAGAAGCTTAGTGACTTGTACTGTATCTCTCACAATTTTAGCTATCTCCAGCTTTGATAACACTCTCCCACCCCCCCCCCCCCCCACCCCCCAGGGCTTTATTATAATTTGCAGCCAGCACCCAAAAATAAAGACGTTAGCACATGTGTAAGCCGGGGCCACCGGAGGAGGGCACCACCTTCTATTTCGCCTTGGGCACCTGGTATGAACTTCCGCCCCTGGCGGTATTGTGTGGCTACACACGACATAAGTATTTCTATCTGTAATAATTTAAACCAACAATTACAACTTGCTTCTTATAGGTAGAATAACAAGGCTTTCTATGAGGGAGCAAATAGCTCAGGTGTTAAGTGTGACTGCGGTACATTAGGTTGGATGTTCAAGTCCTTGGCATCTACTGTAACTGAAAGTTATTACTGACAAGGTGCATTTAATCAAGCTATTATTGATAGCTCAAAAGGTAAGTATATGAATATGATATAAGAGAAGGTAATTTAAACTCAAAGCTTTGGGGCGTCTCCATCTTGTGGTGCAATCTTTGGACATCATTCAGTAAGGATTGTGAATTTTGCATGCTAACCGCCGCCCCGCACCCTTGACCACAATGAAATAGCGGTTTCACCGCAATTTCAGCGTGATAGCTAAAAATAGGGCAGCCTTCTGTCGGCGCAGCCTGGCTGTGACTGCAGGAGGCCCACCGGCATTTTTTTAATCGCAGTGGCTATGTGTGACATCATGCAGCTGCCCGGATCATGCCCACACCCCCTTGTTTGACTAATGCTGCCCCCGTTTTTAAGCTGCACCCCCGCAGTGCTCCGTCTCCGCTATTTGCGATCCAACCTGAATTAGCCCCTTTGTCCATAAAGCCTGTTGCATAAGTGGTAGCAAATTAATGTTGCTGCATCTATATACTGCACTAATGTTATAAAGACTAAAGTAATTAGGACTAAGTCAGTTTGCTCATTTAGCTGATTAAACATCTACAGTATGCAATAAGCACCTTGAGTCTGTTGGAGAAAGAGCGCTATATAAATAAAATTATTATTATTATTATTATTATTATTATTATTATTATATTTGTATGTACTAAAATGTGTGAGAAAAGTGGACAAACTGCATTTTGTACATCATTCTCTTATACTCTACGCAATTTGCAGAATCAAAGTACCATCAAGTTTACACACATGAATTGTTATATTTTATTGGTTGGTTTCTTCACTTTCTATTACTGTAATGTCACATCTCACAATTACTTTTAATGCTTCTGCTGCTTTGTGGTTGAAATACGGCATTTCCTAATGCTGCTTTTACACATCCAACCTTAATCATTCTTTGAAAAGGAAAATTTGGGAACTTTTATCACCACCTTCCATCATCTCATAAAATCGAATGCAGATTCCCCATTCATTTATTTTCTTTCTTTCTTACTTATTAACAATTATTTATTTAATGCACACACATCTTACTAGCACCTCACAAAGAATATTTGAATATTCACATCAGTCCCTGCCCAAGAGAGCTTACAATCTATATTCCCTACAACATGTACATTTTTTGTCGGGAGCCAATTAACCTAATAGTATATTTTTGAATTGAGGGAGGAAACGGCAGTTCCCGGAGGAAACCGATGCAAGCATGTGGAGAACATATACGTAAACTAATTCCAGTTCGTGATATTGGCAATTATAATATTTTGCATATGAAACTACTGATCTCAAGGATGAGATGCATAAAGTAACCTGGAGAAATGATAGTAGAATGCCAAAATGTACTGCTATAAACTGTACGCATTTTCTTTACTGGGTTATAAATTCAAAACGGTATATGATCAGAATTTTACCTATGTCATTAACTTGTGTATACCTTGTACAATGGCTCTTTTCACCTGTTGGTTCCTCAGGCTGTATATAAGTGGGTTCAGCATTGGTGTCACTACTGAGTAGAAGACAGCAGCTATATTGTCTTGTTTCTCAAAAACACTGGAGGGAGAGCGCAGGTAAGTGAAGAAAACGGACATGTAGAAGATGGTGGCACACGTGAGATGTGAGGAGCAGGTGCTGAATGCTTTTTGTCTGCCCTCAGCAGACTTCATCTGTAGAATGGAAGAAATGATGAACGTGTATGAGATCAGGATGATTACAAATGACCCCATGCCACAAGAAACTATGAAGAAAACTGTTGCCATCTCACAGGAGAAGGTGTCAGAGCAGGACAGCTGGAGCAATGGAGGAACGTCACAGTAGAAGTGGTCTATAATATCTGAGCTACAGAATTGGAGGCTGAATACACAGATGGTCTGTAAGAATGACTGCATGAAGCCGATGGAGAAAGCCTGGACAACCAGATACATACATATGTTCTTGGTCATTACAGAGACATAATGGAGAGGGTGGCAGATGGCAGCATACCGGACATAGGCCATGTTTGCAAGAAGTAAACACTCAGTACATGCAAGACCAGCAAAGAAAAAGAACTGAAGGGCACACCCAGCAAAGGAGATGATCTTCTTCACGGAGATAAGGTCAGAGAGCATTTTAGGAGTTATAACTGAGGAGTAGAAGAGGTCCACCAGGGAGAGGTAGCTCAGGAAGAAGTACATTGGGGTGTGGAGGCAGGAGCTGATATGGACAATAGCTATCATGCCAATGTTTCCCAATACAGTCACAACGTAGACATGCAAGAAGAATATGAAGAGGAATGGGGCAAGTTGTCCATTATCGGTGAGTCCAGAGAACACAAACACTCTCACTTGGGTCTTGTTTATCACTTCCATGAAGCTTTCTGTAAATCAATATATACATACTGCATAAACAATATCAATAATACATATGTCTACAGCAACTTTCAAAGTACAGTAATTGGGCGTGATTCAGCTGGACACAGATGAGGCTGGATCTTTTGGAAGCCGCTTGACTGTGACTTAATGCAAGTGCCGCTGCAACGTTTTCCCTGGTGTATATATCATAGTGTACATGCCTATGAATGTGCTGTATCTGGGGAAGAGGTCAACCTTAATTAAGTCAATAATCAATAGGTCGACCCCATAGGGTCAACATGCATTAAATCAACATGGTCAATAGGTCGGCATGTGAAAGGTCAACAGTTCTTTTGGTCTACAGGTACAAAAGATCGACAGATTCGAGTGGATTACAGGCCAATGGTCGACACGCATATGGTTGACACAATGTTTTTAGTTTATTTAGAATTTTTTACATCTTCTTCATAGTTTAACATCCCTATGGACTACGATTGGGAATAGTAACCGGCGGTAGTGGTGCGAGGCACCTTGGTCAAAGCATGGTGAGCTATGCGAGGAAGAATATGTCAACAAATAACTTCAAAATGTGTCAACCTTTTGTTTTGCATTGACCATTTTTATCTTTTACTTGTTGACCTAATGACCTTGTTGATATTTTCACACTGTCGACCTATTCCATGTTAACCATATAGGGTCGACCAAATGATCCATACCCTAATGTGCAAGGACTGAGATGCCCACTTTGAGCATCTGTGGATGCCGTAATAGTGGTTGGTGCATCTTTAGACTCCACCATTGGTTGCGCCATCGAAACTTATACCACTTTTTATCTGTCAGGTTACTGACTCCACAGTGAGTTATTGCATTTCTGTGCATGCAAACACTTCAGTATCACGCCTGTGATCCCATAGCATATAATAAAGACCCTCTCCATGTGTCTGTTTGGACTCCTCCAAGCCACCGCCATGGAATGCCCATCACTATCCTGATTCATTTCTGATACCATGCGTCTCATTACAACAGCCTCATTGTGTGTACACCTGCGCAAGCACAGTAGCAGCAGAATTGTAATTGATCCAAGCACAAGTCCAGGGGCTTAATGAGGCAGTTAGGTTTATGGAATAAGTGATGGTACAGTCGTACTCACTGTTATACTAACTGAGGACATGAAGCGGAGCTTGTAGCGGGGCGGGGTCAGGCAGCTCACCAGCTAATAACTGTCTCCGGAATGCGAGTAGTGGTGCAGATGGTGGAACAGTGGTCAGTGCTGCTCACTGGTGGAAGGTCTCTGGAGCTAAAGGGGAGACGTCCATCTCCCACTGTATAACTCATAAATGTAAAAAGATGGTGCCGCACATGCGCAGTAATAATACTGGCAGCCATTTTGTTAAGGAAATTTGTTAAGGAAATGAAGCATTCCTCCATGTTTGGAGACTGCACAGTAGCGCTCTCTACTACTAACATCTCCCCCTCGCTACAAGCTTCTCCATGTTAAACAATTGTATGCGTGTGCCCACCTCCTACCCATGCCGGCCTCCTCCTGCGGCCTGCACCCCGTCCTTGCTGGCCACTTTCCTCACCGCTACCTACTTCCTCTCAGCTTCAAGCTGGGAGGAAGTGAGGTAAGAGAGCCGGGGGACCGCTGCCCACCTCCCACTGCCCTCCTCCCACTGCCTGCCCCCTGATGTCCTTGGTGCCCCTGGAGGACCGGGGGTCAAGCCACACTGCAACCATAGATGGAGGCTCCGCATCAAATGTTATCAAGCAGGAGCTACAGGAGAAGACAAAAAAGAAGAAGGAAAGGACTGTATTGTCGGTGCACAAAAGGAAGACTAGACCTGGTTATCACATCTGCCTATATTTGATTAAAATTTAACTTTTATTAGTATTTATTTAAAAATCGTGTACATTACTTACACATAATCGTGAGTATAAGCGAAACATAGAGGTTAAAATTATGACACAAACAAAACATATATAGTGCAAATGAAAATAAAGGTGATTTGAAGATTTAAAATGTGTGTCCACGTGTCTTATTCCAATGTCCAAAGATATATACTCTATTATTCCATAATAGGATTGGAATTTATTTGTATGTTTCAGTCGTTATTAGGCTCTTAGATGAGGCATTAAGGTGATAAAGATGTTAATTGTAGTAATATCCTAGATATTTGTAACAATAAAAGCTGTTAGTACCAACTTATTTGTAACACAGCAGCTGTCGCACTATCTAATTGAATCAGATGTGTAATAAAGTGTGAAATACACAGGTGATGCTATGAATTCAGTATAGATATATGATATACTCCGGGGAAATAAATATCTTCCTCAGTTGTTTATGATCATTAACATAAATGATAATGCATAAGGGTATATCTTTCTTTTAATTGATATATCCTCAGCAAAAAAACTTCTTCATTTGTTAAAGGCTGTGTCGCTGATAATATAATGTATGTCAATCAGCTACAGCAGTTATATAATCAAGACGTTGTTATCTCTAAGGAAGGGACACCTTATTTTTTAAGAATAAATGACACCTTACTCAGATGTCAGTATATTACTTCCCGGATTATGTATCACCATTAAGCATCTGATATAATTATAATTATTAAGCGAGAGAAGCCTTCATTAAATGTGTGTGGGTAACCGTGTATTGAATAAAGATTTTATTATCCTGATATATGGCACCTGATAAGGCTAGATTTCCCAACCAGCATTAAACATTAATGTTAACACGTTGTTTTATTCACAGCTGCCACATTAGCTTGGAGAGTTCATTTAGAAACATTTGTTGCAATTGCATCTGCTCAGTTGTGTCACATTTAGCATAAAGACATAGAATGTATCTATTTGAGCTTGAAGCAATATCTCCTGCTCACTGTGTATGTCTGAGGATTTCAACAGCCACTGCTGCGTTATTCATTAATTAATTATATTGTTATCTAATCAGCAGATGTAAATTATCTATATTTCAATAATCATCTATTCGTTGTCTCTTAGTAATAGTTGTAATAATCACTACATACGGTGACTGAGTCACGCTGATTAGTAATTAATTTATGAAGATTTGTTGTAATTGTGTCACAATTGCTTAATAACACTGACACATCTAACATATGAACCAAATAGGTTTATCTTCACTTAGAGCAGTGCTTGTATCTTCCTATGTATTTTTCAACTGAGTCTAACAGCTAATGCTGCATTCTTTCTATTGCAATAATTTTTAACTTAACAGAAATCTAGTTAATCAGGACTCGATATTCATGTATCTGATTCAATGACTAGTACTACATTACTTGTTATCCACTTAACACAAATATAACTGTCTGAGATTCACTTGTTCATATACTCGCTGCCTCATATTAATGATCTAAACATATTGGTTAAATGGAGCTGACTAAACATTGGTGTAACATGGACATGGAAACACGTGGAGACACGCTGCCCACACGCGTGTTCCGCCGTTACTCTGACAGCTTCGTCAGGGCTGAACCAGAATGCCTCTCCAGGCATAATATTTAAGCTCTCCTAATGATCCAATCAGCAGCGGACGGCTGGTCACATGTAGCTGCTAGCCAATCGTGATGCTGCTCCTCCGGTCACATGACCCGGGGAGCCAATAGCGGGACTTCATGGTTGTCATGGTAGCGGCTGTTCATAGCACTATATTCCCGGACATTACTACTCGTTCGTGCCCTGTTATCTGTATTGTATAATTAATATACCCTAAAATAACTTGATCCAATATCTTTTAGCTTCTCCTATATTATGTCAGTGCCAATGTCAGTTAGTTTTTACATGATGCTTATACGGAAACCGCATTTACATCACTCAGTATATACGTTTCACGGTGGTATGATTACAAGCATACATGTCTGATGTTCGCTGACCCTGTGCCCTGTGTATAGTATATGGGTCTTCAGATCTCATTGTACATATAGTTCATAAATAAATTCTGCTATCCACTCATTGTCTCGTTATTTAGCAGGGACATATAGTGGTTTGTATTAATTCAAGAAAACTCACTTTGATGAGTATACTTATGCAAATACAGCCAATTCCACTACACCCGGTCAGAGAATGTCCATATTACATAAACATCCTTTGATCATTGTTATACCATGGTATTCAGTCTATTACATTATATTCCCGATTTGTTACAGGTAAGTACACATCTCTTAAAAAAGAGTATTTAAAACAAGATTCCTTCTTCAGTGTTATAATTAAGAGCTTACTAATATTTCACTCCTGTTGTACCCTATAGGATTTGATATAATGATCAGCTATTCTAACAGTTATATATATTTTGCCAGCATTTAAATTTGTCTTTGTTATTGTGTACAACATTCATTACCCTAAATCTGGGTAAATAATCCATAATGCCACAAGATGTGAACATAATCTTTATTAGTCACATACTATGTATGTGTATAGATGGTGACTCAAAAATAAGTGAATAAATAAATTACATGTGTTATACATGGTGAAAGTGACCACGTGAATCATTTAATAAGGTACTGCTAAAAGAAGTAAAATGTAAGATATGAGGAGGATAAAATTAATCCAAAATAATAAGACCCCCTGAGTGTGAAAAACTCAAAGAATGTGTGAAAAGCGTGTCATGTGCAAATCAATCCAGTGTATAAAATTATGAAGTGATGGGTGAGACAACAAAAAGGGGGGGGGGGGGGAGGGAGAAGAAAGGGATGAGAATTTAAGAGATCACCTCTTACCCAACATAACATATTAGGTGGATAAGGTATATGTTGATTTATGAGTTCTACAGTTTAGATTATTCAAGAATGAAAAATTAGACTAATTCAATATATACGCCAGATAACAGATTTGCTGGATTGGTACTGATCTGAAGACAGGAATAATGAATAATTCATGTCATTATGACTAGGATCCATCCAAGTAGATCCAGACGTGAGAGAGATGTATAATCATTGTGTACAGACTGACTAGTAATTTGACTGAATTAGTACCAATTTCAATTTAAGAATGATAAATGGGTAATGTCACTATTTAGTTAACTCCACTGGAGTCAGTCTAGATCACAAAATTTATTTATACTAGAAAAGGTGTGTAGCTATTGGATTCATTCAACCCATTAGGGTAAAGGCTGTCAAGTAGAAATATCATTTTGGTTTCGAATTGAAGTAATTTTTGGTCCAGATTGCCACCACGTATGCCCAACTGTATATGCCTTAGGCCATAGGCTTTAAGACCTGACGGGTCACTATTATGATGGTTCAAGAAATGCCTTGCAACAGGTTGTAAGGTTTTAAAGTTGGAGGCATCTTTTCTAGCATTACGTATGCTTCCAATGTGTTCTAAAATTCTGACCTTTAATGGTCTAATAGTTTTCCCTATGTATCTCCTATGACATGGGCATTCAAGATGATAAACCGTTCCCACAGTTGTGCATGTAATTTTCGGAGAGATTGTCCATTTCTTCCCAAATTTGTCAAAAAAGTGGTCAACAGGGACCATATGGGCACAGGCTTTGCAATTACCACAGGGTGATGAGCCCGTCGCTTTCACCCGGTTGTCTGGAATTTTAGTCAAATGACTGTGTACCAGTCGATCTCTGATACTCCTAGATCTTCTCCAGCTTGCTTGAGGTTTTGTTGGCAAAACTGTCGCCAAATCTGTATCAGTTTGAAGTATGGACCAATGTTTGTGTAAACTATGTAATATCCCCCTCCATTGGGTATTGAAGGTGCCCACGAACCTTATGGGTTCTTCTCGAGAGACTTTGGGTTTGGGTTTTAGTAAGGTATCCCGTTCATAGGTATCCACTTCTCTGATTGACCGATTGAGAAGCTTCTTACTATACCCTCTCAATTGGAGGCGTTCACTAAGTTCATTCTGCCTGACATGGAAGGTTTCTTCGTTAGAACAGTTTCTTTTAATTCTGAGTAGTTCTCCCTTAGGTATTGCTCGAATGGTAGATGGAAGGTGAGAACTGTCTGAATGCAAGATGCTGTTTGTCGCTGTAGGCTTCCTGTATAAATCTGTTGAAATGTTTCCTTCATCATTGATAGATATGGATATGTCCAAGAAATTAATGGAGGTCTGACTCGCTTCCAAGGTCAATTTAAGATTGAGGTCATTGGTATTCAGAATTCCAATGAACTCTTTCAGTTCCCTCAGTGGGCCCTCCCACAATATCAATATATCATCAATATATCTAAGATATATCAATATATTGTCGGTGTATTTCTCAAAAATTTCTTGAAACACTACCTCCCTTTCCCACCACCCCAGGTAGAGGTTGGCATAGGTGGGGGCACAGGCCGTCCCCATAGCTGTGCCCCTCACCTGGAGGTAGTGGTACTCATTACAGGTGAAGTAGTTGTTTAATAAAATAAATTCCAACAACTCAATGATGAATTCACTGAGTTCATTGTGGGTCTCCATACTCAGGAAGTATCTTATAGCATTAATCCCTTTATCATGAATAATGCTAGTGTAGAGACTCTCTACGTCACAAGTGGCTAACCATACTCCTGGGTTGACACTTAGATTGTTCAATCTGTTTAAAACATCCATGGTGTCACGTATATGAGAGGGTAGTGCAATGACATGTTTACGGAGATGGTAGTCAACAAAGGTACTTGCTTTTTCGGTTAGACTACCGACTCCTGACACGATAGGTCTACCCGGAGGTTTCTTTTCACTTTTGTGTACCTTGGGTAGTAGGTATAGGGTAGGAGTTTTTGGTTTAACTACCGTCAGGAATTCAAAGTCCTTTTTATGTATGACTCCATTGTCAAGGGCAGATTGAATCAAGATGTTATAATGTCCCAAAAATTTGGCTGTTGGATTGAAGCTAAGTTTTTTATAGCAATTAATATCATTCAATTGTTTATTGAGTTCTTCTAGATACATATCCCTGGGCCACAGGACTACATTCCCCCCTTTATCAGAGGGCTTGATAATTATGTCCTGCCACTTTGATATTTCCTCTAGGGCAGTTCTTTCAGATATACTCAAGTTATCAACATGACATTTTCTATGAATGAATAATTGATCCAAATCCTTAGATACCAGTTTTTGGAACACCTCTGCTTGGGGACATAGACTAATGTCTGGAAAGAATTTGGATTTGGATCTTATTGATGACCTACTCCCATTGTCATCATGAGGAGCTTCAGTCGGTGCCGATTCATCAGTTAGTTCCTCTAAAATTTGTATGGCTGCAAGATCTTCTATATCCATACTATTTCCTACATAATTATCCTTTTTTTGTTCTTGGTTAATAAAGAATTTTTTAAGAAGAATCTTTCTAATGAAAAGTTGCAGATCTTTCTCGCACTCGAATCTATCCATAGTTTGTGTCGGTGAAAAAGACAGACCTTTACTTAAGACAGATAATTGATCATTGGTTAGATTCTTATCTGTTAGATTAATAATTTTAAGATTGTCTGTTTTTTCACTCCCAGATAATCCGGGATTAATCATTTGTATCTCCTCCTCTCCCTGGGTTCTTCTCTCCAGTCCAGAGAGTCTCTTTTTCTTCTTCCTCCCCGAGCTCCGCCTGGTTTTTCTCCTTCTGTATCTGTATGCATCCGTGTATATTTGTGACCTCTCCCTAAAAAATCACGTCTAAACATTCTTCCACTACTTCCACCTATGGGGTTTTCCCCTTCAGAGGATTCTGCCTCACATGTGGAATAATTAGCTGAGTATGTGGCCTTACTTCGTTGTATTGGAGTATTCCACTTGTAGACTCTGTTTGACGCGTAGTCTGTCTTGTCGCGTTGGAATTTGCGACGTTTTCTTTCTATAATCTCTCTTTCATGTTCTTCAATATCCTTTTTATATTTGTCATATCTCTGTTGAAACACCTCCAGTGACTCAAAGTTTTTTAATCTTTCACTTAATGCTGAGATTTCACAATTTAATTGGGTAAGTATTAATTCGTCGTGTTTCATTAGAATTCTAATTAGTTCTTTAGAGCAATTACTGAGGGCCCCCTCCCATTCTCTCTTGAGGCCTTCCGTCGCTAACTCAAAAGCTGGAAATAATTTTGGTCTAAGACCTCGTGGGATCAAGTTATTTTTCAAATAATTCTCGAATGTGCTTCTATTCCAACTTGTTTTATTCTGTTTCATCAGGGCTATCTTTAGATTATACAGGTCATCTGACCAATTAGGATCACTAGTATCTTGTGGATCAGAATTCATATTAAATACTGAATCCATATCTTTCTTTAACTTGTCTCTTCTATTCTCCAAATCTTTTGTTAAGCTGAATGTTGACATCCTGCTCTGGAGAGATATTGGTTCTTTAATTGATCTATATATCGTTTAACAGGAATTAATCCCAACAATTGGGGGGTGCTAGATACGGAAACAGGAGACTGGTAAGTTACCAGTAAACTTGGCAAACAAAAATTGTATCTGCACACACACTGTATTTGACTTAATCTATATTTGAAACATAAGTTCCATCATAAACCCCTGTTTAGATTCGTGGTAATTACCATCTATTATGGGGGTGCTACCAACTACAGTTGTCATAGATACACAAAAAAGAAGAAGGAAAGGACTGTATTGTCGGTGCACAAAAGGAAGACTAGACCTGGTTATCACATCTGCCTATATTTGATTAAAATTTAACTTTTATTAGTATTTATTTAAAAATCGTGTACATTACTTACACATAATCGTGAGTATAAGCGAAACATAGAGGTTAAAATTATGACACAAACAAAACATATATAGTGCAAATGAAAATAAAGGTGATTTGAAGATTTAAAATGTGTGTCCACGTGTCTTATTCCAATGTCCAAAGATATATACTCTATTATTCCATAATAGGATTGGAATTTATTTGTATGTTTCAGTCGTTATTAGGCTCTTAGATGAGGCATTAAGGTGATAAAGATGTTAATTGTAGTAATATCCTAGATATTTGTAACAATAAAAGCTGTTAGTACCAACTTATTTGTAACACAGCAGCTGTCGCACTATCTAATTGAATCAGATGTGTAATAAAGTGTGAAATACACAGGTGATGCTATGAATTCAGTATAGATATATGATATACTCCGGGGAAATAAATATCTTCCTCAGTTGTTTATGATCATTAACATAAATGATAATGCATAAGGGTATATCTTTCTTTTAATTGATATATCCTCAGCAAAAAAACTTCTTCATTTGTTAAAGGCTGTGTCGCTGATAATATAATGTATGTCAATCAGCTACAGCAGTTATATAATCAAGACGTTGTTATCTCTAAGGAAGGGACACCTTATTTTTTAAGAATAAATGACACCTTACTCAGATGTCAGTATATTACTTCCCGGATTATGTATCACCATTAAGCATCTGATATAATTATAATTATTAAGCGAGAGAAGCCTTCATTAAATGTGTGTGGGTAACCGTGTATTGAATAAAGATTTTATTATCCTGATATATGGCACCTGATAAGGCTAGATTTCCCAACCAGCATTAAACATTAATGTTAACACGTTGTTTTATTCACAGCTGCCACATTAGCTTGGAGAGTTCATTTAGAAACATTTGTTGCAATTGCATCTGCTCAGTTGTGTCACATTTAGCATAAAGACATAGAATGTATCTATTTGAGCTTGAAGCAATATCTCCTGCTCACTGTGTATGTCTGAGGATTTCAACAGCCACTGCTGCGTTATTCATTAATTAATTATATTGTTATCTAATCAGCAGATGTAAATTATCTATATTTCAATAATCATCTATTCGTTGTCTCTTAGTAATAGTTGTAATAATCACTACATACGGTGACTGAGTCACGCTGATTAGTAATTAATTTATGAAGATTTGTTGTAATTGTGTCACAATTGCTTAATAACACTGACACATCTAACATATGAACCAAATAGGTTTATCTTCACTTAGAGCAGTGCTTGTATCTTCCTATGTATTTTTCAACTGAGTCTAACAGCTAATGCTGCATTCTTTCTATTGCAATAATTTTTAACTTAACAGAAATCTAGTTAATCAGGACTCGATATTCATGTATCTGATTCAATGACTAGTACTACATTACTTGTTATCCACTTAACACAAATATAACTGTCTGAGATTCACTTGTTCATATACTCGCTGCCTCATATTAATGATCTAAACATATTGGTTAAATGGAGCTGACTAAACATTGGTGTAACATGGACATGGAAACACGTGGAGACACGCTGCCCACACGCGTGTTCCGCCGTTACTCTGACAGCTTCGTCAGGGCTGAACCAGAATGCCTCTCCAGGCATAATATTTAAGCTCTCCTAATGATCCAATCAGCAGCGGACGGCTGGTCACATGTAGCTGCTAGCCAATCGTGATGCTGCTCCTCCGGTCACATGACCCGGGGAGCCAATAGCGGGACTTCATGGTTGTCATGGTAGCGGCTGTTCATAGCACTATATTCCCGGACATTACTACTCGTTCGTGCCCTGTTATCTGTATTGTATAATTAATATACCCTAAAATAACTTGATCCAATATCTTTTAGCTTCTCCTATATTATGTCAGTGCCAATGTCAGTTAGTTTTTACATGATGCTTATACGGAAACCGCATTTACATCACTCAGTATATACGTTTCACGGTGGTATGATTACAAGCATACATGTCTGATGTTCGCTGACCCTGTGCCCTGTGTATAGTATATGGGTCTTCAGATCTCATTGTACATATAGTTCATAAATAAATTCTGCTATCCACTCATTGTCTCGTTATTTAGCAGGGACATATAGTGGTTTGTATTAATTCAAGAAAACTCACTTTGATGAGTATACTTATGCAAATACAGCCAATTCCACTACACCCGGTCAGAGAATGTCCATATTACATAAACATCCTTTGATCATTGTTATACCATGGTATTCAGTCTATTACATTATATTCCCGATTTGTTACAGGTAAGTACACATCTCTTAAAAAAGAGTATTTAAAACAAGATTCCTTCTTCAGTGTTATAATTAAGAGCTTACTAATATTTCACTCCTGTTGTACCCTATAGGATTTGATATAATGATCAGCTATTCTAACAGTTATATATATTTTGCCAGCATTTAAATTTGTCTTTGTTATTGTGTACAACATTCATTACCCTAAATCTGGGTAAATAATCCATAATGCCACAAGATGTGAACATAATCTTTATTAGTCACATACTATGTATGTGTATAGATGGTGACTCAAAAATAAGTGAATAAATAAATTACATGTGTTATACATGGTGAAAGTGACCACGTGAATCATTTAATAAGGTACTGCTAAAAGAAGTAAAATGTAAGATATGAGGAGGATAAAATTAATCCAAAATAATAAGACCCCCTGAGTGTGAAAAACTCAAAGAATGTGTGAAAAGCGTGTCATGTGCAAATCAATCCAGTGTATAAAATTATGAAGTGATGGGTGAGACAACAAAAAGGGGGGGGGGGGGAGGGAGAAGAAAGGGATGAGAATTTAAGAGATCACCTCTTACCCAACATAACATATTAGGTGGATAAGGTATATGTTGATTTATGAGTTCTACAGTTTAGATTATTCAAGAATGAAAAATTAGACTAATTCAATATATACGCCAGATAACAGATTTGCTGGATTGGTACTGATCTGAAGACAGGAATAATGAATAATTCATGTCATTATGACTAGGATCCATCCAAGTAGATCCAGACGTGAGAGAGATGTATAATCATTGTGTACAGACTGACTAGTAATTTGACTGAATTAGTACCAATTTCAATTTAAGAATGATAAATGGGTAATGTCACTATTTAGTTAACTCCACTGGAGTCAGTCTAGATCACAAAATTTATTTATACTAGAAAAGGTGTGTAGCTATTGGATTCATTCAACCCATTAGGGTAAAGGCTGTCAAGTAGAAATATCATTTTGGTTTCGAATTGAAGTAATTTTTGGTCCAGATTGCCACCACGTATGCCCAACTGTATATGCCTTAGGCCATAGGCTTTAAGACCTGACGGGTCACTATTATGATGGTTCAAGAAATGCCTTGCAACAGGTTGTAAGGTTTTAAAGTTGGAGGCATCTTTTCTAGCATTACGTATGCTTCCAATGTGTTCTAAAATTCTGACCTTTAATGGTCTAATAGTTTTCCCTATGTATCTCCTATGACATGGGCATTCAAGATGATAAACCGTTCCCACAGTTGTGCATGTAATTTTCGGAGAGATTGTCCATTTCTTCCCAAATTTGTCAAAAAAGTGGTCAACAGGGACCATATGGGCACAGGCTTTGCAATTACCACAGGGTGATGAGCCCGTCGCTTTCACCCGGTTGTCTGGAATTTTAGTCAAATGACTGTGTACCAGTCGATCTCTGATACTCCTAGATCTTCTCCAGCTTGCTTGAGGTTTTGTTGGCAAAACTGTCGCCAAATCTGTATCAGTTTGAAGTATGGACCAATGTTTGTGTAAACTATGTAATATCCCCCTCCATTGGGTATTGAAGGTGCCCACGAACCTTATGGGTTCTTCTCGAGAGACTTTGGGTTTGGGTTTTAGTAAGGTATCCCGTTCATAGGTATCCACTTCTCTGATTGACCGATTGAGAAGCTTCTTACTATACCCTCTCAATTGGAGGCGTTCACTAAGTTCATTCTGCCTGACATGGAAGGTTTCTTCGTTAGAACAGTTTCTTTTAATTCTGAGTAGTTCTCCCTTAGGTATTGCTCGAATGGTAGATGGAAGGTGAGAACTGTCTGAATGCAAGATGCTGTTTGTCGCTGTAGGCTTCCTGTATAAATCTGTTGAAATGTTTCCTTCATCATTGATAGATATGGATATGTCCAAGAAATTAATGGAGGTCTGACTCGCTTCCAAGGTCAATTTAAGATTGAGGTCATTGGTATTCAGAATTCCAATGAACTCTTTCAGTTCCCTCAGTGGGCCCTCCCACAATATCAATATATCATCAATATATCTAAGATATATCAATATATTGTCGGTGTATTTCTCAAAAATTTCTTGAAACACTACCTCCCTTTCCCACCACCCCAGGTAGAGGTTGGCATAGGTGGGGGCACAGGCCGTCCCCATAGCTGTGCCCCTCACCTGGAGGTAGTGGTACTCATTACAGGTGAAGTAGTTGTTTAATAAAATAAATTCCAACAACTCAATGATGAATTCACTGAGTTCATTGTGGGTCTCCATACTCAGGAAGTATCTTATAGCATTAATCCCTTTATCATGAATAATGCTAGTGTAGAGACTCTCTACGTCACAAGTGGCTAACCATACTCCTGGGTTGACACTTAGATTGTTCAATCTGTTTAAAACATCCATGGTGTCACGTATATGAGAGGGTAGTGCAATGACATGTTTACGGAGATGGTAGTCAACAAAGGTACTTGCTTTTTCGGTTAGACTACCGACTCCTGACACGATAGGTCTACCCGGAGGTTTCTTTTCACTTTTGTGTACCTTGGGTAGTAGGTATAGGGTAGGAGTTTTTGGTTTAACTACCGTCAGGAATTCAAAGTCCTTTTTATTTATGACTCCATTGTCAAGGGCAGATTGAATCAAGATGTTATAATGTCCCAAAAATTTGGCTGTTGGATTGAAGCTAAGTTTTTTATAGCAATTAATATCATTCAATTGTTTATTGAGTTCTTCTAGATACATATCCCTGGGCCACAGGACTACATTCCCCCCTTTATCAGAGGGCTTGATAATTATGTCCTGCCACTTTGATATTTCCTCTAGGGCAGTTCTTTCAGATATACTCAAGTTATCAACATGACATTTTCTATGAATGAATAATTGATCCAAATCCTTAGATACCAGTTTTTGGAACACCTCTGCTTGGGGACATAGACTAATGTCTGGAAAGAATTTGGATTTGGATCTTATTGATGACCTACTCCCATTGTCATCATGAGGAGCTTCAGTCGGTGCCGATTCATCAGTTAGTTCCTCTAAAATTTGTATGGCTGCAAGATCTTCTATATCCATACTATTTCCTACATAATTATCCTTTTTTTGTTCTTGGTTAATAAAGAATTTTTTAAGAAGAATCTTTCTAATGAAAAGTTGCAGATCTTTCTCGCACTCGAATCTATCCATAGTTTGTGTCGGTGAAAAAGACAGACCTTTACTTAAGACAGATAATTGATCATTGGTTAGATTCTTATCTGTTAGATTAATAATTTTAAGATTGTCTGTTTTTTCACTCCCAGATAATCCGGGATTAATCATTTGTATCTCCTCCTCTCCCTGGGTTCTTCTCTCCAGTCCAGAGAGTCTCTTTTTCTTCTTCCTCCCCGAGCTCCGCCTGGTTTTTCTCCTTCTGTATCTGTATGCATCCGTGTATATTTGTGACCTCTCCCTAAAAAATCACGTCTAAACATTCTTCCACTACTTCCACCTATGGGGTTTTCCCCTTCAGAGGATTCTGCCTCAGATGTGGAATAATTAGCTGAGTATGTGGCCTTACTTCGTTGTATTGGAGTATTCCACTTGTAGACTCTGTTTGACGCGTAGTCTGTCTTGTCGCGTTGGAATTTGCGACGTTTTCTTTCTATAATCTCTCTTTCATGTTCTTCAATATCCTTTTTATATTTGTCATATCTCTGTTGAAACACCTCCAGTGACTCAAAGTTTTTTAATCTTTCACTTAATGCTGAGATTTCACAATTTAATTGGGTAAGTATTAATTCGTCGTGTTTCATTAGAATTCTAATTAGTTCTTTAGAGCAATTACTGAGGGCCCCCTCCCATTCTCTCTTGAGGCCTTCCGTCGCTAACTCAAAAGCTGGAAATAATTTTGGTCTAAGACCTCGTGGGATCAAGTTATTTTTCAAATAATTCTCGAATGTGCTTCTATTCCAACTTGTTTTATTCTGTTTCATCAGGGCTATCTTTAGATTATACAGGTCATCTGACCAATTAGGATCACTAGTATCTTGTGGATCAGAATTCATATTAAATACTGAATCCATATCTTTCTTTAACTTGTCTCTTCTATTCTCCAAATCTTTTGTTAAGCTGAATGTTGACATCCTGCTCTGGAGAGATATTGGTTCTTTAATTGATCTATATATCGTTTAACAGGAATTAATCCCAACAATTGGGGGGTGCTAGATACGGAAACAGGAGACTGGTAAGTTACCAGTAAACTTGGCAAACAAAAATTGTATCTGCACACACACTGTATTTGACTTAATCTATATTTGAAACATAAGTTCCATCATAAACCCCTATTTAGATTCGTGGTAATTACCATCTATTATGGGGGTGCTACCAACTACAGTTGTCATAGATACACAAAAAAGAAGAAGGAAAGGACTGTATTGTCGGTGCACAAAAGGAAGACTAGACCTGGTTATCACATCTGCCTATATTTGATTAAAATTTAACTTTTATTAGTATTTATTTAAAAATCGTGTACATTACTTACACATAATCGTGAGTATAAGCGAAACATAGAGGTTAAAATTATGACACAAACAAAACATATATAGTGCAAATGAAAATAAAGGTGATTTGAAGATTTAAAATGTGTGTCCACGTGTCTTATTCCAATGTCCAAAGATATATACTCTATTATTCCATAATAGGATTGGAATTTATTTGTATGTTTCAGTCGTTATTAGGCTCTTAGATGAGGCATTAAGGTGATAAAGATGTTAATTGTAGTAATATCCTAGATATTTGTAACAATAAAAGCTGTTAGTACCAACTTATTTGTAACACAGCAGCTGTCGCACTATCTAATTGAATCAGATGTGTAATAAAGTGTGAAATACACAGGTGATGCTATGAATTCAGTATAGATATATGATATACTCCGGGGAAATAAATATCTTCCTCAGTTGTTTATGATCATTAACATAAATGATAATGCATAAGGGTATATCTTTCTTTTAATTGATATATCCTCAGCAAAAAAACTTCTTCATTTGTTAAAGGCTGTGTCGCTGATAATATAATGTATGTCAATCAGCTACAGCAGTTATATAATCAAGACGTTGTTATCTCTAAGGAAGGGACACCTTATTTTTTAAGAATAAATGACACCTTACTCAGATGTCAGTATATTACTTCCCGGATTATGTATCACCATTAAGCATCTGATATAATTATAATTATTAAGCGAGAGAAGCCTTCATTAAATGTGTGTGGGTAACCGTGTATTGAATAAAGATTTTATTATCCTGATATATGGCACCTGATAAGGCTAGATTTCCCAACCAGCATTAAACATTAATGTTAACACGTTGTTTTATTCACAGCTGCCACATTAGCTTGGAGAGTTCATTTAGAAACATTTGTTGCAATTGCATCTGCTCAGTTGTGTCACATTTAGCATAAAGACATAGAATGTATCTATTTGAGCTTGAAGCAATATCTCCTGCTCACTGTGTATGTCTGAGGATTTCAACAGCCACTGCTGCGTTATTCATTAATTAATTATATTGTTATCTAATCAGCAGATGTAAATTATCTATATTTCAATAATCATCTATTCGTTGTCTCTTAGTAATAGTTGTAATAATCACTACATACGGTTACCCACACACATTTAATGAAGGCTTCTCTCGCTTAATAATTATAATTATATCAGATGCTTAATGGTGATACATAATCCGGGAAGTAATATACTGACATCTGAGTAAGGTGTCATTTATTCTTAAAAAATAAGGTGTCCCTTCCTTAGAGATAACAACGTCTTGATTATATAACTGCTGTAGCTGATTGACATACATTATATTATCAGCGACACAGCCTTTAACAAATGAAGAAGTTTTTTTGCTGAGGATATATCAATTAAAAGAAAGATATACCCTTATGCATTATCATTTATGTTAATGATCATAAACAACTGAGGAAGATATTTATTTCCCCGGAGTATATCATATATCTATACTGAATTCATAGCATCACCTGTGTATTTCACACTTTATTACACATCTGATTCAATTAGATAGTGCGACAGCTGCTGTGTTACAAATAAGTTGGTACTAACAGCTTTTATTGTTACAAATATCTAGGATATTACTACAATTAACATCTTTATCACCTTAATGCCTCATCTAAGAGCCTAATAACGACTGAAACATACAAATAAATTCCAATCCTATTATGGAATAATAGAGTATATATCTTTGGACATTGGAATAAGACACGTGGACACACATTTTAAATCTTCAAATCACCTTTATTTTCATTTGCACTATATATGTTTTGTTTGTGTCATAATTTTAACCTCTATGTTTCGCTTATACTCACGATTATGTGTAAGTAATGTACACGATTTTTAAATAAATACTAATAAAAGTTAAATTTTAATCAAATATAGGCAGATGTGATAACCAGGTCTAGTCTTCCTTTTGTGCACCGACAATACAGTCCTTTCCTTCTTCTTTTTTGTGTATCTATGACAACTGTAGTTGGTAGCACCCCCATAATAGATGGTAATTACCACGAATCTAAATAGGGGTTTATGATGGAACTTATGTTTCAAATATAGATTAAGTCAAATACAGTGTGTGTGCAGATACAATTTTTGTTTGCCAAGTTTACTGGTAACTTACCAGTCTCCTGTTTCCGTATCTAGCACCCCCCAATTGTTGGGATTAATTCCTGTTAAACGATATATAGATCAATTAAAGAACCAATATCTCTCCAGAGCAGGATGTCAACATTCAGCTTAACAAAAGATTTGGAGAATAGAAGAGACAAGTTAAAGAAAGATATGGATTCAGTATTTAATATGAATTCTGATCCACAAGATACTAGTGATCCTAATTGGTCAGATGACCTGTATAATCTAAAGATAGCCCTGATGAAACAGAATAAAACAAGTTGGAATAGAAGCACATTCGAGAATTATTTGAAAAATAACTTGATCCCACGAGGTCTTAGACCAAAATTATTTCCAGCTTTTGAGTTAGCGACGGAAGGCCTCAAGAGAGAATGGGAGGGGGCCCTCAGTAATTGCTCTAAAGAACTAATTAGAATTCTAATGAAACACGACGAATTAATACTTACCCAATTAAATTGTGAAATCTCAGCATTAAGTGAAAGATTAAAAAACTTTGAGTCACTGGAGGTGTTTCAACAGAGATATGACAAATATAAAAAGGATATTGAAGAACATGAAAGAGAGATTATAGAAAGAAAACGTCGCAAATTCCAACGCGACAAGACAGACTACGCGTCAAACAGAGTCTACAAGTGGAATACTCCAATACAACGAAGTAAGGCCACATACTCAGCTAATTATTCCACATCTGAGGCAGAATCCTCTGAAGGGGAAAACCCCATAGGTGGAAGTAGTGGAAGAATGTTTAGACGTGATTTTTTAGGGAGAGGTCACAAATATACACGGATGCATACAGATACAGAAGGAGAAAAACCAGGCGGAGCTCGGGGAGGAAGAAGAAAAAGAGACTCTCTGGACTGGAGAGAAGAACCCAGGGAGAGGAGGAGATACAAATGATTAATCCCGGATTATCTGGGAGTGAAAAAACAGACAATCTTAAAATTATTAATCTAACAGATAAGAATCTAACCAATGATCAATTATCTGTCTTAAGTAAAGGTCTGTCTTTTTCACCGACACAAACTATGGATAGATTCGAGTGCGAGAAAGATCTGCAACTTTTCATTAGAAAGATTCTTCTTAAAAAATTCTTTATTAACCAAGAACAAAAAAAGGATAATTATGTAGGAAATAGTATGGATATAGAAGATCTTGCAGCCATACAAATTTTAGAGGAACTAACTGATGAATCGGCACCGACTGAAGCTCCTCATGATGACAATGGGAGTAGGTCATCAATAAGATCCAAATCCAAATTCTTTCCAGACATTAGTCTATGTCCCCAAGCAGAGGTGTTCCAAAAACTGGTATCTAAGGATTTGGATCAATTATTCATTCATAGAAAATGTCATGTTGATAACTTGAGTATATCTGAAAGAACTGCCCTAGAGGAAATATCAAAGTGGCAGGACATAATTATCAAGCCCTCTGATAAAGGGGGGAATGTAGTCCTGTGGCCCAGGGATATGTATCTAGAAGAACTCAATAAACAATTGAATGATATTAATTGCTATAAAAAACTTAGCTTCAATCCAACAGCCAAATTTTTGGGACATTATAACATCTTGATTCAATCTGCCCTTGACAATGGAGTCATAAATAAAAAGGACTTTGAATTCCTGACGGTAGTTAAACCAAAAACTCCTACCCTATACCTACTACCCAAGGTACACAAAAGTGAAAAGAAACCTCCGGGTAGACCTATCGTGTCAGGAGTCGGTAGTCTAACCGAAAAAGCAAGTACCTTTGTTGACTACCATCTCCGTAAACATGTCATTGCACTACCCTCTCATATACGTGACACCATGGATGTTTTAAACAGATTGAACAATCTAAGTGTCAACCCAGGAGTATGGTTAGCCACTTGTGACGTAGAGAGTCTCTACACTAGCATTATTCATGATAAAGGGATTAATGCTATAAGATACTTCCTGAGTATGGAGACCCACAATGAACTCAGTGAATTCATCATTGAGTTGTTGGAATTTATTTTATTAAACAACTACTTCACCTGTAATGAGTACCACTACCTCCAGGTGAGGGGCACAGCTATGGGGACGGCCTGTGCCCCCACCTATGCCAACCTCTACCTGGGGTGGTGGGAAAGGGAGGTAGTGTTTCAAGAAATTTTTGAGAAATACACCGACAATATATTGATATATCTTAGATATATTGATGATATATTGATATTGTGGGAGGGCCCACTGAGGGAACTGAAAGAGTTCATTGGAATTCTGAATACCAATGACCTCAATCTTAAATTGACCTTGGAAGCGAGTCAGACCTCCATTAATTTCTTGGACATATCCATATCTATCAATGATGAAGGAAACATTTCAACAGATTTATACAGGAAGCCTACAGCGACAAACAGCATCTTGCATTCAGACAGTTCTCACCTTCCATCTACCATTCGAGCAATACCTAAGGGAGAACTACTCAGAATTAAAAGAAACTGTTCTAACGAAGAAACCTTCCATGTCAGGCAGAATGAACTTAGTGAACGCCTCCAATTGAGAGGGTATAGTAAGAAGCTTCTCAATCGGTCAATCAGAGAAGTGGATACCTATGAACGGGATACCTTACTAAAACCCAAACCCAAAGTCTCTCGAGAAGAACCCATAAGGTTCGTGGGCACCTTCAATACCCAATGGAGGGGGATATTACATAGTTTACACAAACATTGGTCCATACTTCAAACTGATACAGATTTGGCGACAGTTTTGCCAACAAAACCTCAAGCAAGCTGGAGAAGATCTAGGAGTATCAGAGATCGACTGGTACACAGTCATTTGACTAAAATTCCAGACAACCGGGTGAAAGCGACGGGCTCATCACCCTGTGGTAATTGCAAAGCCTGTGCCCATATGGTCCCTGTTGACCACTTTTTTGACAAATTTGGGAAGAAATGGACAATCTCTCCGAAAATTACATGCACAACTGTGGGAACGGTTTATCATCTTGAATGCCCATGTCATAGGAGATACATAGGGAAAACTATTAGACCATTAAAGGTCAGAATTTTAGAACACATTGGAAGCATACGTAATGCTAGAAAAGATGCCTCCAACTTTAAAACCTTACAACCTGTTGCAAGGCATTTCTTGAACCATCATAATAGTGACCCGTCAGGTCTTAAAGCCTATGGCCTAAGGCATATACAGTTGGGCATACGTGGTGGCAATCTGGACCAAAAATTACTTCAATTCGAAACCAAAATGATATTTCTACTTGACAGCCTTTACCCTAATGGGTTGAATGAATCCAATAGCTACACACCTTTTCTAGTATAAATAAATTTTGTGATCTAGACTGACTCCAGTGGAGTTAACTAAATAGTGACATTACCCATTTATCATTCTTAAATTGAAATTGGTACTAATTCAGTCAAATTACTAGTCAGTCTGTACACAATGATTATACATCTCTCTCACGTCTGGATCTACTTGGATGGATCCTAGTCATAATGACATGAATTATTCATTATTCCTGTCTTCAGATCAGTACCAATCCAGCAAATCTGTTATCTGGCGTATATATTGAATTAGTCTAATTTTTCATTCTTGAATAATCTAAACTGTAGAACTCATAAATCAACATATACCTTATCCACCTAATATGTTATGTTGGGTAAGAGGTGATCTCTTAAATTCTCATCCCTTTCTTCTCCCTCCCCCCCCCCCCCCCCTTTTTGTTGTCTCACCCATCACTTCATAATTTTATACACTGGATTGATTTGCACATGACACGCTTTTCACACATTCTTTGAGTTTTTCACACTCAGGGGGTCTTATTATTTTGGATTAATTTTATCCTCCTCATATCTTACATTTTACTTCTTTTAGCAGTACCTTATTAAATGATTCACGTGGTCACTTTCACCATGTATAACACATGTAATTTATTTATTCACTTATTTTTGAGTCACCATCTATACACATACATAGTATGTGACTAATAAAGATTATGTTCACATCTTGTGGCATTATGGATTATTTACCCAGATTTAGGGTAATGAATGTTGTACACAATAACAAAGACAAATTTAAATGCTGGCAAAATATATATAACTGTTAGAATAGCTGATCATTATATCAAATCCTATAGGGTACAACAGGAGTGAAATATTAGTAAGCTCTTAATTATAACACTGAAGAAGGAATCTTGTTTTAAATACTCTTTTTTAAGAGATGTGTACTTACCTGTAACAAATCGGGAATATAATGTAATAGACTGAATACCATGGTATAACAATGATCAAAGGATGTTTATGTAATATGGACATTCTCTGACCGGGTGTAGTGGAATTGGCTGTATTTGCATAAGTATACTCATCAAAGTGAGTTTTCTTGAATTAATACAAACCACTATATGTCCCTGCTAAATAACGAGACAATGAGTGGATAGCAGAATTTATTTATGAACTATATGTACAATGAGATCTGAAGACCCATATACTATACACAGGGCACAGGGTCAGCGAACATCAGACATGTATGCTTGTAATCATACCACCGTGAAACGTATATACTGAGTGATGTAAATGCGGTTTCCGTATAAGCATCATGTAAAAACTAACTGACATTGGCACTGACATAATATAGGAGAAGCTAAAAGATATTGGATCAAGTTATTTTAGGGTATATTAATTATACAATACAGATAACAGGGCACGAACGAGTAGTAATGTCCGGGAATATAGTGCTATGAACAGCCGCTACCATGACAACCATGAAGTCCCGCTATTGGCTCCCCGGGTCATGTGACCGGAGGAGCAGCATCACGATTGGCTAGCAGCTACATGTGACCAGCCGTCCGCTGCTGATTGGATCATTAGGAGAGCTTAAATATTATGCCTGGAGAGGCATTCTGGTTCAGCCCTGACGAAGCTGTCAGAGTAACGGCGGAACACGCGTGTGGGCAGCGTGTCTCCACGTGTTTCCATGTCCATGTTACACCAATGTTTAGTCAGCTCCATTTAACCAATATGTTTAGATCATTAATATGAGGCAGCGAGTATATGAACAAGTGAATCTCAGACAGTTATATTTGTGTTAAGTGGATAACAAGTAATGTAGTACTAGTCATTGAATCAGATACATGAATATCGAGTCCTGATTAACTAGATTTCTGTTAAGTTAAAAATTATTGCAATAGAAAGAATGCAGCATTAGCTGTTAGACTCAGTTGAAAAATACATAGGAAGATACAAGCACTGCTCTAAGTGAAGATAAACCTATTTGGTTCATATGTTAGATGTGTCAGTGTTATTAAGCAATTGTGACACAATTACAACAAATCTTCATAAATTAATTACTAATCAGCGTGACTCAGTCACCGTATGTAGTGATTATTACAACTATTACTAAGAGACAACGAATAGATGATTATTGAAATATAGATAATTTACATCTGCTGATTAGATAACAATATAATTAATTAATGAATAACGCAGCAGTGGCTGTTGAAATCCTCAGACATACACAGTGAGCAGGAGATATTGCTTCAAGCTCAAATAGATACATTCTATGTCTTTATGCTAAATGTGACACAACTGAGCAGATGCAATTGCAACAAATGTTTCTAAATGAACTCTCCAAGCTAATGTGGCAGCTGTGAATAAAACAACGTGTTAACATTAATGTTTAATGCTGGTTGGGAAATCTAGCCTTATCAGGTGCCATATATCAGGATAATAAAATCTTTATTCAATACACGGTTACCCACACACATTTAATGAAGGCTTCTCTCGCTTAATAATTATAATTATATCAGATGCTTAATGGTGATACATAATCCGGGAAGTAATATACTGACATCTGAGTAAGGTGTCATTTATTCTTAAAAAATAAGGTGTCCCTTCCTTAGAGATAACAACGTCTTGATTATATAACTGCTGTAGCTGATTGACATACATTATATTATCAGCGACACAGCCTTTAACAAATGAAGAAGTTTTTTTGCTGAGGATATATCAATTAAAAGAAAGATATACCCTTATGCATTATCATTTATGTTAATGATCATAAACAACTGAGGAAGATATTTATTTCCCCGGAGTATATCATATATCTATACTGAATTCATAGCATCACCTGTGTATTTCACACTTTATTACACATCTGATTCAATTAGATAGTGCGACAGCTGCTGTGTTACAAATAAGTTGGTACTAACAGCTTTTATTGTTACAAATATCTAGGATATTACTACAATTAACATCTTTATCACCTTAATGCCTCATCTAAGAGCCTAATAACGACTGAAACATACAAATAAATTCCAATCCTATTATGGAATAATAGAGTATATATCTTTGGACATTGGAATAAGACACGTGGACACACATTTTAAATCTTCAAATCACCTTTATTTTCATTTGCACTATATATGTTTTGTTTGTGTCATAATTTTAACCTCTATGTTTCGCTTATACTCACGATTATGTGTAAGTAATGTACACGATTTTTAAATAAATACTAATAAAAGTTAAATTTTAATCAAATATAGGCAGATGTGATAACCAGGTCTAGTCTTCCTTTTGTGCACCGACAATACAGTCCTTTCCTTCTTCTTTTTTGTGTATCTATGACAACTGTAGTTGGTAGCACCCCCATAATAGATGGTAATTACCACGAATCTAAACAGGGGTTTATGATGGAACTTATGTTTCAAATATAGATTAAGTCAAATACAGTGTGTGTGCAGATACAATTTTTGTTTGCCAAGTTTACTGGTAACTTACCAGTCTCCTGTTTCCGTATCTAGCACCCCCCAATTGTTGGGATTAATTCCTGTTAAACGATATATAGATCAATTAAAGAACCAATATCTCTCCAGAGCAGGATGTCAACATTCAGCTTAACAAAAGATTTGGAGAATAGAAGAGACAAGTTAAAGAAAGATATGGATTCAGTATTTAATATGAATTCTGATCCACAAGATACTAGTGATCCTAATTGGTCAGATGACCTGTATAATCTAAAGATAGCCCTGATGAAACAGAATAAAACAAGTTGGAATAGAAGCACATTCGAGAATTATTTGAAAAATAACTTGATCCCACGAGGTCTTAGACCAAAATTATTTCCAGCTTTTGAGTTAGCGACGGAAGGCCTCAAGAGAGAATGGGAGGGGGCCCTCAGTAATTGCTCTAAAGAACTAATTAGAATTCTAATGAAACACGACGAATTAATACTTACCCAATTAAATTGTGAAATCTCAGCATTAAGTGAAAGATTAAAAAACTTTGAGTCACTGGAGGTGTTTCAACAGAGATATGACAAATATAAAAAGGATATTGAAGAACATGAAAGAGAGATTATAGAAAGAAAACGTCGCAAATTCCAACGCGACAAGACAGACTACGCGTCAAACAGAGTCTACAAGTGGAATACTCCAATACAACGAAGTAAGGCCACATACTCAGCTAATTATTCCACATCTGAGGCAGAATCCTCTGAAGGGGAAAACCCCATAGGTGGAAGTAGTGGAAGAATGTTTAGACGTGATTTTTTAGGGAGAGGTCACAAATATACACGGATGCATACAGATACAGAAGGAGAAAAACCAGGCGGAGCTCGGGGAGGAAGAAGAAAAAGAGACTCTCTGGACTGGAGAGAAGAACCCAGGGAGAGGAGGAGATACAAATGATTAATCCCGGATTATCTGGGAGTGAAAAAACAGACAATCTTAAAATTATTAATCTAACAGATAAGAATCTAACCAATGATCAATTATCTGTCTTAAGTAAAGGTCTGTCTTTTTCACCGACACAAACTATGGATAGATTCGAGTGCGAGAAAGATCTGCAACTTTTCATTAGAAAGATTCTTCTTAAAAAATTCTTTATTAACCAAGAACAAAAAAAGGATAATTATGTAGGAAATAGTATGGATATAGAAGATCTTGCAGCCATACAAATTTTAGAGGAACTAACTGATGAATCGGCACCGACTGAAGCTCCTCATGATGACAATGGGAGTAGGTCATCAATAAGATCCAAATCCAAATTCTTTCCAGACATTAGTCTATGTCCCCAAGCAGAGGTGTTCCAAAAACTGGTATCTAAGGATTTGGATCAATTATTCATTCATAGAAAATGTCATGTTGATAACTTGAGTATATCTGAAAGAACTGCCCTAGAGGAAATATCAAAGTGGCAGGACATAATTATCAAGCCCTCTGATAAAGGGGGGAATGTAGTCCTGTGGCCCAGGGATATGTATCTAGAAGAACTCAATAAACAATTGAATGATATTAATTGCTATAAAAAACTTAGCTTCAATCCAACAGCCAAATTTTTGGGACATTATAACATCTTGATTCAATCTGCCCTTGACAATGGAGTCATAAATAAAAAGGACTTTGAATTCCTGACGGTAGTTAAACCAAAAACTCCTACCCTATACCTACTACCCAAGGTACACAAAAGTGAAAAGAAACCTCCGGGTAGACCTATCGTGTCAGGAGTCGGTAGTCTAACCGAAAAAGCAAGTACCTTTGTTGACTACCATCTCCGTAAACATGTCATTGCACTACCCTCTCATATACGTGACACCATGGATGTTTTAAACAGATTGAACAATCTAAGTGTCAACCCAGGAGTATGGTTAGCCACTTGTGACGTAGAGAGTCTCTACACTAGCATTATTCATGATAAAGGGATTAATGCTATAAGATACTTCCTGAGTATGGAGACCCACAATGAACTCAGTGAATTCATCATTGAGTTGTTGGAATTTATTTTATTAAACAACTACTTCACCTGTAATGAGTACCACTACCTCCAGGTGAGGGGCACAGCTATGGGGACGGCCTGTGCCCCCACCTATGCCAACCTCTACCTGGGGTGGTGGGAAAGGGAGGTAGTGTTTCAAGAAATTTTTGAGAAATACACCGACAATATATTGATATATCTTAGATATATTGATGATATATTGATATTGTGGGAGGGCCCACTGAGGGAACTGAAAGAGTTCATTGGAATTCTGAATACCAATGACCTCAATCTTAAATTGACCTTGGAAGCGAGTCAGACCTCCATTAATTTCTTGGACATATCCATATCTATCAATGATGAAGGAAACATTTCAACAGATTTATACAGGAAGCCTACAGCGACAAACAGCATCTTGCATTCAGACAGTTCTCACCTTCCATCTACCATTCGAGCAATACCTAAGGGAGAACTACTCAGAATTAAAAGAAACTGTTCTAACGAAGAAACCTTCCATGTCAGGCAGAATGAACTTAGTGAACGCCTCCAATTGAGAGGGTATAGTAAGAAGCTTCTCAATCGGTCAATCAGAGAAGTGGATACCTATGAACGGGATACCTTACTAAAACCCAAACCCAAAGTCTCTCGAGAAGAACCCATAAGGTTCGTGGGCACCTTCAATACCCAATGGAGGGGGATATTACATAGTTTACACAAACATTGGTCCATACTTCAAACTGATACAGATTTGGCGACAGTTTTGCCAACAAAACCTCAAGCAAGCTGGAGAAGATCTAGGAGTATCAGAGATCGACTGGTACACAGTCATTTGACTAAAATTCCAGACAACCGGGTGAAAGCGACGGGCTCATCACCCTGTGGTAATTGCAAAGCCTGTGCCCATATGGTCCCTGTTGACCACTTTTTTGACAAATTTGGGAAGAAATGGACAATCTCTCCGAAAATTACATGCACAACTGTGGGAACGGTTTATCATCTTGAATGCCCATGTCATAGGAGATACATAGGGAAAACTATTAGACCATTAAAGGTCAGAATTTTAGAACACATTGGAAGCATACGTAATGCTAGAAAAGATGCCTCCAACTTTAAAACCTTACAACCTGTTGCAAGGCATTTCTTGAACCATCATAATAGTGACCCGTCAGGTCTTAAAGCCTATGGCCTAAGGCATATACAGTTGGGCATACGTGGTGGCAATCTGGACCAAAAATTACTTCAATTCGAAACCAAAATGATATTTCTACTTGACAGCCTTTACCCTAATGGGTTGAATGAATCCAATAGCTACACACCTTTTCTAGTATAAATAAATTTTGTGATCTAGACTGACTCCAGTGGAGTTAACTAAATAGTGACATTACCCATTTATCATTCTTAAATTGAAATTGGTACTAATTCAGTCAAATTACTAGTCAGTCTGTACACAATGATTATACATCTCTCTCACGTCTGGATCTACTTGGATGGATCCTAGTCATAATGACATGAATTATTCATTATTCCTGTCTTCAGATCAGTACCAATCCAGCAAATCTGTTATCTGGCGTATATATTGAATTAGTCTAATTTTTCATTCTTGAATAATCTAAACTGTAGAACTCATAAATCAACATATACCTTATCCACCTAATATGTTATGTTGGGTAAGAGGTGATCTCTTAAATTCTCATCCCTTTCTTCTCCCTCCCCCCCCCCCCCCTTTTTGTTGTCTCACCCATCACTTCATAATTTTATACACTGGATTGATTTGCACATGACACGCTTTTCACACATTCTTTGAGTTTTTCACACTCAGGGGGTCTTATTATTTTGGATTAATTTTATCCTCCTCATATCTTACATTTTACTTCTTTTAGCAGTACCTTATTAAATGATTCACGTGGTCACTTTCACCATGTATAACACATGTAATTTATTTATTCACTTATTTTTGAGTCACCATCTATACACATACATAGTATGTGACTAATAAAGATTATGTTCACATCTTGTGGCATTATGGATTATTTACCCAGATTTAGGGTAATGAATGTTGTACACAATAACAAAGACAAATTTAAATGCTGGCAAAATATATATAACTGTTAGAATAGCTGATCATTATATCAAATCCTATAGGGTACAACAGGAGTGAAATATTAGTAAGCTCTTAATTATAACACTGAAGAAGGAATCTTGTTTTAAATACTCTTTTTTAAGAGATGTGTACTTACCTGTAACAAATCGGGAATATAATGTAATAGACTGAATACCATGGTATAACAATGATCAAAGGATGTTTATGTAATATGGACATTCTCTGACCGGGTGTAGTGGAATTGGCTGTATTTGCATAAGTATACTCATCAAAGTGAGTTTTCTTGAATTAATACAAACCACTATATGTCCCTGCTAAATAACGAGACAATGAGTGGATAGCAGAATTTATTTATGAACTATATGTACAATGAGATCTGAAGACCCATATACTATACACAGGGCACAGGGTCAGCGAACATCAGACATGTATGCTTGTAATCATACCACCGTGAAACGTATATACTGAGTGATGTAAATGCGGTTTCCGTATAAGCATCATGTAAAAACTAACTGACATTGGCACTGACATAATATAGGAGAAGCTAAAAGATATTGGATCAAGTTATTTTAGGGTATATTAATTATACAATACAGATAACAGGGCACGAACGAGTAGTAATGTCCGGGAATATAGTGCTATGAACAGCCGCTACCATGACAACCATGAAGTCCCGCTATTGGCTCCCCGGGTCATGTGACCGGAGGAGCAGCATCACGATTGGCTAGCAGCTACATGTGACCAGCCGTCCGCTGCTGATTGGATCATTAGGAGAGCTTAAATATTATGCCTGGAGAGGCATTCTGGTTCAGCCCTGACGAAGCTGTCAGAGTAACGGCGGAACACGCGTGTGGGCAGCGTGTCTCCACGTGTTTCCATGTCCATGTTACACCAATGTTTAGTCAGCTCCATTTAACCAATATGTTTAGATCATTAATATGAGGCAGCGAGTATATGAACAAGTGAATCTCAGACAGTTATATTTGTGTTAAGTGGATAACAAGTAATGTAGTACTAGTCATTGAATCAGATACATGAATATCGAGTCCTGATTAACTAGATTTCTGTTAAGTTAAAAATTATTGCAATAGAAAGAATGCAGCATTAGCTGTTAGACTCAGTTGAAAAATACATAGGAAGATACAAGCACTGCTCTAAGTGAAGATAAACCTATTTGGTTCATATGTTAGATGTGTCAGTGTTATTAAGCAATTGTGACACAATTACAACAAATCTTCATAAATTAATTACTAATCAGCGTGACTCAGTCACCGTATGTAGTGATTATTACAACTATTACTAAGAGACAACGAATAGATGATTATTGAAATATAGATAATTTACATCTGCTGATTAGATAACAATATAATTAATTAATGAATAACGCAGCAGTGGCTGTTGAAATCCTCAGACATACACAGTGAGCAGGAGATATTGCTTCAAGCTCAAATAGATACATTCTATGTCTTTATGCTAAATGTGACACAACTGAGCAGATGCAATTGCAACAAATGTTTCTAAATGAACTCTCCAAGCTAATGTGGCAGCTGTGAATAAAACAACGTGTTAACATTAATGTTTAATGCTGGTTGGGAAATCTAGCCTTATCAGGTGCCATATATCAGGATAATAAAATCTTTATTCAATACACGGTTACCCACACACATTTAATGAAGGCTTCTCTCGCTTAATAATTATAATTATATCAGATGCTTAATGGTGATACATAATCCGGGAAGTAATATACTGACATCTGAGTAAGGTGTCATTTATTCTTAAAAAATAAGGTGTCCCTTCCTTAGAGATAACAACGTCTTGATTATATAACTGCTGTAGCTGATTGACATACATTATATTATCAGCGACACAGCCTTTAACAAATGAAGAAGTTTTTTTGCTGAGGATATATCAATTAAAAGAAAGATATACCCTTATGCATTATCATTTATGTTAATGATCATAAACAACTGAGGAAGATATTTATTTCCCCGGAGTATATCATATATCTATACTGAATTCATAGCATCACCTGTGTATTTCACACTTTATTACACATCTGATTCAATTAGATAGTGCGACAGCTGCTGTGTTACAAATAAGTTGGTACTAACAGCTTTTATTGTTACAAATATCTAGGATATTACTACAATTAACATCTTTATCACCTTAATGCCTCATCTAAGAGCCTAATAACGACTGAAACATACAAATAAATTCCAATCCTATTATGGAATAATAGAGTATATATCTTTGGACATTGGAATAAGACACGTGGACACACATTTTAAATCTTCAAATCACCTTTATTTTCATTTGCACTATATATGTTTTGTTTGTGTCATAATTTTAACCTCTATGTTTCGCTTATACTCACGATTATGTGTAAGTAATGTACACGATTTTTAAATAAATACTAATAAAAGTTAAATTTTAATCAAATATAGGCAGATGTGATAACCAGGTCTAGTCTTCCTTTTGTGCACCGACAATACAGTCCTTTCCTTCTTCTTTTTTGTGTATCTATGACAACTGTAGTTGGTAGCACCCCCATAATAGATGGTAATTACCACGAATCTAAATAGGGGTTTATGATGGAACTTATGTTTCAAATATAGATTAAGTCAAATACAGTGTGTGTGCAGATACAATTTTTGGCTACAGGAGAAGATCAAGGCCAAATAAAGCAGCTGCGCTGGAGACTCCAGAATCCAGCAGGTACCAGCAGGGCAGAGTAGAGTGTGTCATTTTGTCAGTATCCGTGTGTCAGTGTCTTTGTTAGTGTCAGTGCAGTGGAGGTTTTAGGTGCAGACTAGCATGGTGGGGGCATTGGGCACTGGTCCGGAGGGCATGGCTGCAGTCACCCTGCCAGCAACATCTGATTTGCATGAACTCGCCAACTGCCTGCGCCTGCCGCCTCCCATTGCCTGCAGCTTTGGGACCTACTGGGTCAGTCTATTTTCCCTTAGTGGACAGGACCCGGCACAGGATAGTGAGTGATGGGGACACAGGCAGCGGGGTGGATGGCACACACACACACATTTCATATACACACACACAAACACACACACACACACACACACACACACACACACACACACACTCTCTCTCTCTCTCTCTCTCTCTCTCTAGAGGAGATCTACCTGGTACAATGTGTATAAGTGGCAACCTGGCGCAATGTGTATAAGGGGCTACCTGGTGCACTGTCCCTATTTTTAATGCGGAAGGGGGGGGGGCGGTCCTGGCATCAGGAGCAGTTTCTAGACACACAACTTTAGGATTGCTGTTGCTGTCATGGATTTTGATGTATTTTGCACTCTTGACTCCAAAATCCTGCAAGACACCAATCACTCTTTCACTTTGGCCTTTAAATCTCTCGAGTCCCAAAGAATGCAATGTTTGCAAATGCCTACTCATATCTTCTAGGTGGCTTGCCGATATTTGATCTAGCAGACATTTTCCTTGGTTGAACTTCCACTCTGGTAATCTCTGGTTCAGATGTTTCTCCAGCTGCTGGCATTTCTAGTGACACACACTTGTTCTTCATGTCAAAGTCCAGCTTTTCTGTGACTTGTAATGTCTCTTTAAATAAAATGTCCCATGACAATATTGTAATCGAATTCCACCATATGTAGCCTTTACTTTCATAGCAATAGCAAAGCATTACAGTATACACCTTATTGATTTTGAATCTAGCTTGTGTCTTCTCTCTTTGACACAGATGTAGCTAGGCTCATCATTGCCACCGTCATACGCATCGCAGCATGCCGTGTTTGCACCGGGCTGGGACTAATCGCAAACCGGTGAATGCACTGTATAAGTCTATGGCTTGCACGTGTGTATGCATGTGCGCACCATAGACATGGTTAAACTAGTCATGCCATCAATTTTCCATGATGTGTATGCATCGAGGGATGAATGAGTGTGGCTACATATGTATAGGGGCATAAACAGTACTTCCAAATGTTTTTAGATGTTTCACACTTGAGCTGCTCTGGCCGGGAGTTACTCAACAAGTACAAAAGCATCACCGCTGTGCAATGCTTTTGTACTTGTGCAGGGGGGGCCAGACAGACATGCTGGGCGTCCCCCGCATGGGAACATGAGCATAGCTGTGCTAAATTTAGCACAGCTATGCAGAGCCGGATTAAGGCTATGGGGGGCCCGGGGCACTTCAGACAATGGGGCCCCTAATAAAGAGACAGGCAGATGAATTATATATATATATATATATATATATACACATACATACACACATATACATACACACACATATACAGTGGTCGAAATGGGAATTTTGAAGTGAGGGTATGGAAAAAAATACCAGGGTGTACTGTTGCGCCCGACAAAGGCGAGTGCGCTGAAAAAGGGGCGTGTCCTTAAGAGGCACTGAATGTGAGGGAGGACACATGGCGGAGGAAAGACTGAGGGGGAAGGGGGCATTGGCTTAGATACAGAGTGGGAGGAGGACATAATGGGGAGAGTGGCAGAGGAAGGGGGGTTGCAGGGTGGGAGAGGGATATATTGGGTATTGGGACACTGGGTGGGAGAGGATGCAGGGTGAGAGGGGGGTGTGCAGGGTGGGAGAGGATGCAGGGTGATAGCGGGGTGTGCAGGGTGATAGTGGGGTGTGCAGGGTGAGATAGAACACAGGGTGAGAGGGGGGTGTGCAGGGTGAGAGGGGTGTGCAGGGTGGGAGAAGACGCAGGGTGAGGGGGGTGTGCAGGTTGAGAGAAGACGCAGGGTGAGGGGGGTGTGCATGTTAGGAGAAGACACAGGGCGAGGGGGGGGTGCAGGTTGGGAGAAGATGCAGGGTGTTTGGGGGGGGGGGGGTGCAGGGTGGGAGAGGAACATATACGATGTTTTTGATTTAATACTAAAGCCTACCAGTAAGTTCACTGTGTGGCTCCAGTGGCGGCAGGAACCGGGTTCACCGTACACCCCATGTGAGAGCCCGGCGGTGGCAGGAACCGGGTTCACCGTGCACCCCATGTGAGAGCCCGGCGGTGGCAGGAACCGGGTTCACCGTGCACCCCATGTGAGAGCCCGGCGGCGGCAGGAACCGGGTTCACCGTGCACCCCATGTGAGAGCCCGGTGGCGGCAGGAACCGGGTGCACCATGCACCCCATGTGAGAGCCCGGCGGCGGCAGGAAAATGAACAAGGAGCACCGCGGGAGTCCGGCAGCAGCAGGGACGAGTGCCGGGCGCATCGCACGTGGGCGCCCGGCGGTAGTGCAGCAGGCTGGCCACTTCCTCCGCCTCCTACTGCACTCAGCTGTCCTGTCCTGACATCTATGCGGCGCCGGCGGCTACGAGTATGCCTGCCAGTGCCGAGGGGATCCTGGAGTGCTGCAGATCGGATCGGTAAAGATCCGACCTGTGGCGGATGGCAGGGGGCCCTTTTAGAAAGGGGGCCCGGGGTACTTACCCCCAGGAACCCCCCCTTAATCCGGCTCTGCATCTTTGATCAACTCGGAATGACACCCCCCCCCCCTCCCCCCCCCGAGAAGGTAGCATACCTAAATTACAATTAATAATGCGTGAGCTATTTCTATGGTAATTATTCTGGGCAATAGCATAGGAACTCCACCAGCTGGTATGCTGTAGTGATGTAGGTGCTGGATCAACGGTCAATGCAGGTAAATGGTGGCAGGTCTCTGGAGCTAAGGGGGAAACGTCTATTTCCCACTGGGGCAGATGTATTAAGCCTGGAGAAGTGTTAAAGAAGTGATAAAGCAGTGATAAGTGCAAGGTGATATCGCACAGTCCAATCAGCGCCAATATGTAAATTGACAGTTATGAGCTGATTGGCTGGTGCGTTATCACCTTCCACTTATCACCGTTTTATCACTTCTTTATTTCTTCTCAAGGCTTAATACATCTGCCCCAATGTATCACTCATACTGTACATAGTAACGAGATGGTGCTGCACATATGCAGTAATAATACTGGTGGCCATCTTGGTAAGGGACATGAAGCATCCCTCGAGGAGCCACATTTAAGACTGCCCAGTAGCGCTCTCTAATTCTAACATTTTATGGTATATAGAAGATCATTGCACCAGGGTCAATTCAAAAAGAGCGACCCATTTCTCCCGATCACTGCGTGTACTCTGTGTAACGTGGGCGCTGAAAGACTTTTACAAATTTTTTTATTATTATTATTATTTTTTTTTGTTTGTTTGGTAGCTGCAAAAAAATCCCTCAGCCACACGGCCATCGGTATTGTGGGCGGTTTGTGTGTGGCTCTGAATTACACCCAATTGGGTGTGGTTCATAGGATCGCCCACACTTAGGTTGACAGTAACTATGTCGACACCTAAAATAGGTTGATATAAGCATTAGGTCGACATGAGCGAGGTTGACATGACAAAAGGTCAACATGAGTTTTTTGGGGGGAGTTTTGGTGTCGTTTTCTCCGTATAGTGACAGGGAACCCCAATTAGTGCACCGCGTCCCCTCGCTTCATTCGCCATGTATTGGGCAAGGTGCCTCACTCCGCTACCGCTGCCGCTCGGCACAGGTTACCATTTCCAGTTGTCGTCCACGTTGATCGTAAAGTAAGAAAAAGTTCAAAAAGAAGAAAAAAATTGTGAAAAACTCATGTCGGCCTTTTGTTATGTTGACCTAGAACATGTCAACCTAGAAACCGTGTCGACCAAATGCATGTTGACCAATAGTGGTCAACCTAGACTTTGTCGCCCTAAGTGTGGTGGACCTAGAGACCGGATCCCATTATTATTATATTTCCTTATAAGCAGCTATGGCCTTCATTCCGAGTTGATCGCTAGCTGTCATTGTGACCTGTCCGCATGCAGCGGTTGTTCGCTGCTGTGTGAACAGGTCAGAACTGCGCATGTGCGGCGTGCGCGTTGCGCTCGCGTGCCATTGCCCATCGCCAAACAACAGAGTGCCTATCGAGAAGAATAGACGCAGCGCGGGACGGAAGAAGATTGTCAGCGAAGAGACGGTATGGGGAGGATACTCACCGTTGGAGGCTGTTTTCATGTAGTGGTAAGAAGAACGCAGGCGTGTCCAGGCGAACAGAGGGTGGATGTCTGACATCAGGACCGGGACCTTCATCGCTAGATCTGTCACACTGGGTAAGTAGCTGTAGGAAATTTTTTAAGCATAGTAGGTTTGCACAAGCGATCGCAGCCCTTCTAAGCTAAAATACTCTCCCCCAAAGGCATGGACTAGTTGATCGCAGCAGTAGCAAAAAGTTGCTGGCTGCGATCAACTCGGAATGACCCCCATTGTTTGCTGTGTGGCGTTCAATTAAAAAAAAAGGCAAAACTGCGCATGCGTATGCACCGCAATGCACGGCGTACTGGTACAAAAAGCTTTGTGGTTTTGCACAGGTTCTAGCAACGCTTCCAGTTGCACTGCTGTACGCAGGGAGATTGACAGGAAGTGGGAGTTTCTGGGTGGCAAATGACCGTTTTCTGGGCGTGTTTGGAAAAACTCAGGCGTGGCCGGGCGTTTACTAGGCGCGTGTCTGACGTCATTACCGTGTCATTCGTCGCAGCAATCATCGCACAGTAACTACAATGGCTGGTCTTGTTCTGCACAAAATGTGTTTGCAGAGCTCGGCTGCACAGGCATTCGCACCCTTGCTAAGCGAAAATACAATCCCCGTGGACGGCGACTATGCGTTTGCATGGCTGCTGAAAACAGCTAGCAAGCGATCAACTCGGAATGAGGGCCTATGTGCAGTATATGTTGTTGCCACTAGGTGGTACTAAAAGATGTTCAAATAAAATGACCCTTATTAGCAGTAAGTACTGCATACTGGGAGTCATTCCGAGTTGTTCGCTCGTTGCCGATTTTCGCTATACTGCGATTATCTGCTAACTGCGCATGCGCAATGGTCGCAGAGTGCACGCACTTAGTTATTTTACACAAAAGTTAGGTATTTTACTCACGGCATAACTAAGTTTTTTCATCACTTTGGTGATCGTAGTGTGATTGACAGGAAGTGGGTGTTTCTGGGCGGAAGCTGGCCGTTTTATGGGAATGTGCGGAAAAACGCAGGCGTTTGAGTTGCAAAACGCAGGAGTGGCTGAAGAAACGGGGGAGTGGCTGGGCGAACGCTGGGTGTGTTTGTGACGTCAAACCAGGAACGAAAAGGACTGAGCTGGTCGCAATGGCTGAGTAAGTCTGGAGCTACTCAGAAACTGCGGGGTAATCGTTACGAGAAAATTAGCTAAGCTTTCGTTCGCAATTCTGCTATGCTAAGATACACTCCCAGTAGGCGGCGGCTTAGCGTGTGCAATGCTGCTAAAAGCAGCTAACGAGCGAACAACTCGGAATCACCCCCACTGTAGCTATCAAGCCTCTTAGCAACTTATACTGCACATGTAGTCTGGCTTAGTATATGAGTCATACTCTTTAAATCAATGGTATAAGGATAGATGTTCATATAGATCTGTATACTCACTGTATATAATTGTGTTCTAGAAGAACACTATTTTTTCAATCTTTTCAGTTGGTTAAGGAGCCTATGTATCAAACTTTTTTATAACTGCAGTTTCTGCGTATTTTTATGCACAGATGTGTCCGCATACATCCAACCGCAATACACCATGCAGCGCAAGATGACTACTTGAGTGACCCACCAGGTCCAGTGCAACTCTGCTAATGTCAGAGGTCTTTTTTGCAGAAAATGCATCTTAGGGAGTCATTCTGAGTTGTTCGCTAGCTGTTTTCGTTCGCAGCGCAGCGATTAGGCAAAAAGGCGGCACTTCTGCGCAGGTGTATGTGGCGCAATGCGCATGCGCGACGTACTTTCACAACAGCTGATGCTTTTTTACACAAGGTCTACTGAAGCTTTTCAGCCGCATTGCTGGACGCAGAGTGATTGACAGGAATGGCATTTCTGGGAGGTAACTGACTGTTTTAAAGGAGTGTGCAGAAAAACGCAGGCATGTCAGATACAAACGCAGGCGTGCCTGGGAAAACGCAGACGTGGCTGGCCGAACACTTTTGTGACGTCAAAACAGGAACTAAATAGTCTGAAGTGATCGCTAGCTAGGAGTAGGTCTGAATCTACTCTGAAGCTGCTCAAAAATATTTTGGTGCCGCTGTGCAATCCTTTCATTCACACTTCTGCTAAACTAAGATACAATCCCAGAGGGCGGCGGCTTAGCGTTTGCTTGGAATGAGGGCCTTAGTCACTATGAAATGTGACTAGGATGCAGGAAGAGACTGTGCTCAGTAATGTGATATACTGTATGACACCTGTATGCTGTGTGTGACTGAGGCTGTATACGGAGCACATTGTGACTAGGATGCACCAGGAGACTGCGCTGAGTAATGTGATATATGACACCTGTATACTGTGGGGTATATTTACTAAGCTCCCGATTTTGACCGAGATGCCGTTTTTTCATCAAAGTGTCATCTCGGTAATTTACTAAGCAATAATAACGGCAGTGATGAGGGCATTCGTAATTTTTTGGAAGTCCAACAAAAAAAATACAAATGAATACACCATCGGTCAAAACGCGGCTGTTTAAGTATGAATCTCGGTAATTTACTAAGAAGTGCAAAGCAAAAAACAAACAAACACTGCCGTGAAAAATTACAACTCGTAAAAAAGTGCTAAAAAAAAACAGACCTGCTTTTTTAATCCGTGATTGTATAGGCATGCAGGGATCCATGAGATCCGTGCATGTATATCAGTGGGAAGGGGTGGGAAAGTGCTTATTTTCTTTAAAAAAATTGCGCGGGGTCCCCCCTCCTAAGCATAACCAGCCTCGGGCTCTTTGAGCCGATCCTGGTTGCAGAAATATGGGGGAAAAAATGACAGGGGTTCCCCCATATTTAAGCAACCAGCATCGGGCTCTGCGCCTGGTCCTGGTTCCAAAAATACGGGGGACAAAAAGAGTAGGGGTCCCCCGTATTTTTAAAACCAGCACCGGGCTCCACTAGCTGGACAGATAATGCCACAGCCGGGGGTCACTTTTATATAGTGCCCTGCGGCCGTGGCATCAAAAATCCAACTAGTCACCCCTGGCCCGGGTACCCTGGGGGAGTGGGGACCCCTTCAATCAAGGGGTCCCCCCCCCCAGCCACCCAAGGGCCAGGGGTGAAGCCCGAGGCTGTCCCCCCCCATCCAATGGGCTGCGGATAGGGGGGCTGATAGCCTTTGTTGTAAATGAAAAGATATTGTTTTTAGTAGCAGTACTACAAGTCCCAGCAAGCCTCCCCCGCATGCTGGTACTTGGAGAACCACAAGTACCAGCATGCGGCGGAAAAACGGGCCCGCTGGTACCTGTAGTACTACTACTAAAAAAATACCCAAAAAAACACAAGACACACACACCTTGAAAGTATAATTTTATTACATACATACACACAAACATACATACATACTTACCTTATGTTCCCACGCAGGTCGGTCCTCTTCTCCAGTAGAATCCAAGGGGTACCTGTTGAAGAAATTATACTCACGAGATCCAGGGGCCCAGGGTCCTCGGAGAAATCCTTTGTAATCCACGTACTTGTTTAAAAAAAAAAACCGGACACCCGAGCCACGCACTAAAAGGGGACCCATGTTTTCACATGGATCCCCTTTTCCCGACTGCCAGAAACCCACTCTGACTGATGTCTAAGTGGGTTTCTTCAGCCAATCAGGGAGCGCCACGTTGTAGCACCCTCCTGATCGGCTGTGTGCTCCTGTACTGAGTGACAGGCGGCACACGACAGTGTTACAATGTAGCGCCTATGCGCTCCATTGTAACCAATGGTGGGAACTTTCTGCTCAGCGGTGACGTCACTTTAGGTCAACCGCAGGGCAGAAAGTTCCCACCATTGGTTACAATGGAGCGCTAAGGCGCTACATTGTAACACTGCCGTGTGCCGCCTGTCATTCAGTACAGGAGCACACAGCCGATCAGGAGAGTGCTACAACGTGGCACTCCCTGATTGGCTGTTGAAACCCACTTAGACAGAAGTCAGAGTGGGTTTCTGGCATTCGGGGAAAGGTGACCCATGTGCAAACATGGGTCCCCTTTCAGTTCGTGGCTCGGGTCAGCGTTTTGTTATTTTATTCAAGTACGTGGATTACAAAGGATTTCTCCGAGGACCCTGGGCCCCTGGATCTCGTGAGTATAATTTCTTCAACAGGTACCCCTTGGATTCTACTGGAGAAGAGGACCGACCTGCGTGGGAACATAAGGTAAGTATGTATGTATGTTTGTGTGTATGTATGTAATAAAATTATACTTTCAAGGTGTGTGTGTCTTGTTTTTTTTGGGGTATTTTTTTAGTAGTAGTACTACAGGTACCAGCGGGCCCGTTTTTCCGCCGCATGCTGGTACTTGTGGTTCTCCAAGTACCAGCATGCGGGGGAGGCTTGCTGGGACTTGTAGTACTGCTACTAAAAACAATATCTTTTCATTTACAACAAAGGCTATCAGCCCCCCCATCCGCAGCCCATTGGATGGGGGGGGACAGCCTCGGGCTTCACCCCTGGCCCTTGGGTGGCTGGGGGGGGGACCCCTTGATTGAAGGGGTCCCCACTCCCCCAGGGTACCCCGGCCAGGGGTGACTAGTTGGATTTTTGATGCCACGGCCGCAGGGCACTATATAAAAGTGACCCCCGGCTGTGGCATTATCTGTCCAGCTAGTGGAGCCCGGTGCTGGTTTTAAAAATACGGGGGACCCCTACTCTTTTTGTCCCCCGTATTTTTGGAACCAGGACCAGGCGCAGAGCCCGATGCTGGTTGCTTAAATATGGGGGAACCCCTGTCAATTTTTTTCCCATATTTCTGCAACCAGGATCGGCTCAAAGAGCCCGAGGCTGGTTATGCTTAGGAGGGGGGACCCCACGCAATTTTTTTTTTAATTTTACACTGTTTAATTTAAAAAAAAAAAAAAAAAATGAACCCCAGCACGGATCACACAGATCCGGCCGAGATTCATTTTTAAAAAGTCGGCAGTGTTTTGCTAATCACTGCCGTAAAAATAGAAAAAAAAACACGAATGACATCGACATCGGAACAAAAGAAAAACCCGAACACGACAGCTTAGTAAATTAGTCGTAATCAATTCAAAAAGTTGCAGTTTTACACTTTCGATGTCATTCGTGATTGAACTTTGACCTTTTTCCGAAAATTACGAATGTTAGTAAATTTACCCCTGTGTGTGACTGAGGCTGTATACGGAGCACATTGTGACTAGGATGCACCAGGAGACTGCGCTGAGTAATGTGATATATGACACCTGTATACTGTGTGTGACTGAGGCTGTATACAGAGCACAATGTGACTAGGATGCACCAGGAGACTGCGCTGAGTAATGTGATATATGACACCTGTATACTGTGTGTGACTGAGGCTGTATACGGAGCACATTGTGACTAGGATGCACCAGGAGACTGCGCTGAGTAATGTGATATATGACACCTGTATACTGTGTGTGACTGAGGCTGTATACAGAGCACAATGTGACTAGGACGCACCAGGAGACTGCGCTGAGTAATGTGATATATGACACCTGTATACTGTGTGTGACTGAGGCTGTATACAGAGCACAATTTGACTAGGACGCACCAGCAGACTGTGCTGAGTAATGTGATATATGACACCTGTATACTGTATGTGACTGAGGCTGTATACGTAGCAGAACAGAACTTGTATTGGAAAAAGCTGCAGCAGCTACATTGTAGCACTTCGTGTACAGATTCAGAGACTCTGCCGCACACAGATATACACATGTCATAGATCACATTACTCAGTACAGTCTCATTGTGTATCATACAGATGTGGCCTCTTACAGTACATCCTTGCTGCAATCACGCTAAACAGTCCTTCAAGTTGCGCCATGACATGCAGGACTCTTAATGTATTTTTTTCCCACAAAAATGCGTCTTAGATGCAAAAGAATGGAATAGGATGAACAAGCAGTCTCTGCTTATTAAAATGATATGCGGCATGCCTATATTCTTTCTGCAATTGCGGCTGTATCTGCATCCGAAATGCCACGTTACTGTATTTTCATGGAAAACACTGCAGCATAGCATTTTGTATGCAAATACAGTTGCAGACACACACAGAATACAGGCTGCATACTTTAATTTTAATCAGCAGAAGCTGCTCGTGCGTCCTATTGCATTACATTGCATCTAAGATGCATTTTCGCGGGAAACAAAACGCAAAAAAGACGCTCTGCACTACCGAGTCAAACGCCTCTCATGGGTTATGTGTAATGTGACTTATAGCACACGGAGCAAAGATGTAAGAGGACACATCTGTAGTCATATCATGTTGACTAAGACACATTTTTGCCCCCCCCCCAAAAAAAACCCCAAAAACAAACCTTGCTGTAAGCAGAGTCTCACTGGACCTGGCGCTCTGGGAGTATGACGCAACTGCAGCAATGATGTACTGTATGAGGAACGTTATGTACCGACAGACAAATGCAGGAGATTTCACAGATATCCTCCTGCATTATGCCTTTATGCCTATGGAAGCATTCTCACAGGAGAGGGGTCTTATGGAGGAGGAGGAAGAGCAGGAGGTGGAACCTGGAGGTGGAGATGGGTCAGGAGGAGACGAGAGGCCGTTCGGGAATAGGAGGTTCTGAACACAAACACTTTAACCAGTCACTCTGCGGTCTGATAGGTACTAACCACATTTGCAATATAGTAACAAAGGTCATAGCCAGATGAAGGGGAGGTTGAGGTGCATACTTTACCCCGCGCCCTCCCTTTGTCAGGGGGCCTCCAGCCAGAGCATACTGATATCACTAGCTTTCCCAGCAGCCAGAATGTGAGTATCATGTTTCATAAGCTACCGATAGAGCTTTCTGACCAGAGGAGAGATAGGAGGGTGGAGAGAGCTGTGACACAGGGATCCCAGCTTCTCCTCCTCCCGCCTGGGTGTCTGAGTCTTGTGTAAACTGTTATCCAACTAAACCATTTGGATCTAGAGATAGAGACAAACACAGAGAGTCCTCCTGAGTCCTGTCCCAGTGTGTAAGTAGTACAGAGGCTGCTGCTATTCTTGCATGTGACAAGATAAATTATTGTATTTTCCTATGTGTATTTTAAGGTTAAGTTGTCTTTGTTACACTACAAGAAAAGTTTATAAAATAGTTGTCTCTCAATTAAGTGGAGCTATAACCAGTACCCAGCCATTATTAAACTATTAGTTTAAAACTAATATATACTATTGGTTTAAATTTAATATAAACAATCCATATCTCCCACAATGACCCATTCCAGGAGGGACAACATGCTCTCTACCTGGACTTCCTTCTTAATGTATGACTGCAATCACTTCTGTTGAAACACATTTCTTATCAATTAAATAGTATAACACAGGTGACGCCAATCATATATTAAGTGGGAAATCCATGTAGAGAGCATTATGTCCCTCCAGGAATGGGACATGTTGGGAGGTATGCACAATCTAATATACACCCCCCACCTTCCGCCGGGGCCCCCCTGTCTAAAGTGCCCCGGGCACCTCCCAGGCTTAATCTGACCCTGATAAAGGTGAAGGTGTACCATACACCATTAAAATAACAACCATAATATGTAAGTTTCTTGGCATATATTGGGCAGTATATGAGCCTTTCCACCTACTTCACGTTGACCTCGTCAGACAGGTCCCTAACACTATAGAGGTTTGCTTCTGGGTTGCTTAGCACCCCCAGACTACCCCAGCCATACCACCCCAGGGCATCACACAGAAAGGGGATAGAAGTGAGAGATCAGTGTTAGGCAAATGAGAGGCTGCTGAGTGTTAAAGAAAAAATGAGGACAGCAGTGAGGTGTCAGAGTGTTAGAGAGAGGACAGCAGTAAGATGTCAGAATGTTAAAGAGAGGACAGCAGTAAGGTTTCAGAGTGTTAGAGAGAGGACAGCAGTAAGGTGTCACAGTGTTAGAGAGAGGACAGCAGTAAGTTGTCAGAGTGTTAGAGAGAGGACAGCAGTAAGGTGTCACAGTGTTAGAGAGAGGACAGCAGTAAGGTGTCAGAGTGTTAGAGAGAGGACAGCAGTAAGGTGTCAGAGTGTTAGAGAGATGACAGCAGTAAGTTGTCAGAGTGTTAGAGAGAGGACAGCAGTAAGGTATCGGAGTTTTAGAGAGAGGACAGCAGTAAGGTATAATTGTTAGAGAGAGGACAGCAATAAGGTGTTAAAGAGAGGACAGCAGTAAGGTGTCAGTGTTAGAGAGAGGACAGCAGTAAGGTGTCAGAGTGTTATAGAGAGGATAGCAGTAAGGTGTCACAGTGTTAGAGAGAGGACAGCAGTAAGGTGTCAGAGTGTTAGAGAGAGGACAGAAGTAAGGTGTCACAGTGTTAGAGAGAGGACAGCAGTAAGGTGTCAGAGTGTTAGAGAGAGGACAGCAGTAAGTGGTCAGAGTGTTAGAGAGAGGACAGCAGTAAGGTGTCGGAGTGTTAGAGAGAGGACAGCAGTAAGGTATAAGTGTTAGAGAGAGGACAGCAGTAAGTTGTCAGAGTGTTAGAGAGAGGACAGCAGTAAGGTGTCACAGTGTTAGAGAGAGGACAGCAGTAAGGTTTCAGAGTGTTAGAGAGAGGACAGCAGTAAGGTGTCACAGTGTTAGAGAGAGGACAGCAGTAAGGTGTCAGAGTGTTAGAGAGAGGACAGCAGTAAGTTGTCAGAGTGTTAGAGAGAGGACAGCAGTAAGGTGTCACAGTGTTAGAGAGAGGACAGCAGTAAGGTGTCAGAGTGTTAGAGAGAGGACAGCAGTAAGTTGTCAGAGTGTTAGAGAGAGGACAGCAGTAAGGTGTCACAGTGTTAGAGAGAGGACAGCAGTAAGGTGTCAGAGTGTTAGAGAGAGGACAGCAGTAAGGTGTCAGAGTGTTAGAGAGAGGACAGCAGTAAGTTGTCAGAGTGTTAGAGAGAGGACAGCAGTAAGGTGTCGGAGTGTTAGAGAGAGGACAGCAGTAAGGTATAATTGTTAGAGAGAGGACAGCAATAAGGTGTTAAAGAGAGGACAGCAGTAAGGTGTCAGTGTTAGAGAGAGGACAGCAGTAAGGTGTCAGAGTGTTATAGAGAGGACAGCAGTAAGGTGTCACAGTGTTAGAGAGAGGACAGCAGTAAGGTGTCAGAGTGTTAGAGAGAGGACAGCAGTAAGTGGTCAGAGTGTTAGAGAGAGGACAGCAGTAAGGTGTCGGAGTGTTAGAGAGAGGACAGCAGTAAGGTATAAGTGTTAGAGAGAGGACAGCAGTAAGTTGTCAGAGTGTTAGAGAGAGGACAGCAGTAAGGTGTCACAGTGTTAGAGAGAGGACAGCAGTAAGGTTTCAGAGTGTTAGAGAGAGGACAGCAGTAAGGTGTCACAGTGTTAGAGAGAGGACAGCAGTAAGGTGTCAGAGTGTTAGAGAGAGGACAGCAGTAAATTGTCAGAGTGTTAGAGAGAGGACAGCAGTAAGGTGTCACAGTGTTAGAGAGAGGACAGCAGTAAGGTGTCAGAGTGTTAGAGAGAGGACAGCAGTAAGTTGTCAGAGTGTTAGAGAGAGGACAGCAGTAAGGTGTCACAGTGATAGAGAGAGGACAGCAGTAAGGTGTCAGAGTGTTAGAGAGAGGACAGCAGTAAGGTGTCAGAGTGTTAGAGAGAGGACAGCAGTAAGTTGTCAGAGTGTTAGAGAGAGGACAGCAGTAAGGTGTCGGAGTGTTAGAGAGATTACAGCAGTAAGGTATAAGTGTTAGAGAGAGGACAGCAATAAGGTGTTAAAGAGAGGACAGCAGTAAGGTGTCAGTGTTAGAGAGAGGACAGCAGTAAGGTGTCAGAGTGTTATAGAGAGGACAGCAGTAAGGTGTCACAGTGTTAGAGAGAGGACAGCAGTAAGGTGTCAGAGTGTTAGAGAGAGGACAGAAGTAAGGTGTCACAGTGTTAGAGAGAGGACAGCAGTAAGGTGTCAGAGTGTTATAGAGAGGACAGCAGTAAGTGGTCAGAGTGTTAGAGAGAGGACAGCACTAAGGTGTCGGAGTGTTAGAGAGAGGACAGCAGTAAGGTATCAGTGTTAGAGAGAGGAGAGCAATAAGGTGTTAAAGAGTGACAGCAGTAAGGTGTCAGAGTGTTAGAGAGAGGACAGCAATAAGGTGTCAGAGTGTTAGAGAGAGGACAGAAGTAAGGTGTCACAGTGTTAGAGAGAGGACAGCAGTAAGGTGTCAGAGTGTTAGAGAGAGGACAGCAGTAAGTGGTCAGAGTGTTAGAGAGAGGACAGCACTAAGGTGTCGGAGTGTTAGAGAGAGGACAGCAGTAAGGTATCAGTGTTAGAGAGAGGAGAGCAATAAGGTGTTAAAGAGTGACAGCAGTAAGGTGTCAGAGTGTTAGAGAGAGGACAGCAGTAAGGTGTCAGAGTGTTAGAGAGAGGATAGCAGTAAGGTATTAGTGTTAGAGAGAAGACAGCAATAAGGTGTTAGAGAGAGGACAGCAGTAAGTTGTCAGAGTGTTAGAGAGAGGACAGCAGTAAGGTATCAGTGTTAGACAGAAGACAGCAATAAGGTGTTAGAGAGAGGACAGCAGTAAGGTGTCAGAGTGTTAACAGCAGTAAGGTATCAGTGTTAGAGAGAGGACAGCAATAAGGTGTTAGAGAGAGGACAGCAATAAGGTGTCAGAGTGTTAGAGAGAGGACAGCAGTAAGGTGTCAGAGTGTTATAGAGAGGACAGCAGTAAGGTATCAGTGTTAGAGAGAGGACAGCAGTAAGGTGTCAGAGTGTTAGAGAGAGGACAGCAGTGAGGTGTCAGAGTATTAGAGAGGACAGCAGTGAATGGTCATAGTGTTAGAGTTAGGACAGCAGTAAGGTGTCAGAGTATTAGAGAGGACAGCAGTGAGGTGTCAGAGTGTTAGAGAGAGGACAGCAGTAAGGTATCAGTGTTAGAAGGAGGACAGCAGTAAGGTGTCAGAGTATTAGAGAGGACAGCAGTAAGGTATCAGTGTTAGAGAGAGGACAGCAGTAAGGTGTCAGTGTTAGAGAGAGGACAGCAGTAAGGTGTCAGAGTGTTAGAGAGAGGACAGCCGTAAGGTGTCAGAGTGTTAGAGAGAGGGTAACAGTAAGGTGTCAGAGTATTAGAGAGGACAGCAGTAAGGTGTCATAGTGTTAGAGAGAGGACATCAGTTAGGTAACAGCGTTAGAGAGAGGACAGCAGTGAGGTGTCATAGTGTTAGAGTGAGGACAGCAGTAAGGTGTCAGAGTGTTAGAGAGAGGACATCAGTTAGGTAACAGCGTTAGAGAGAGGACAGCAGTGAGGTGTCATAGTGTTAGAGTGAGGACAGCAGTAAGGTGTCAGAGTGTTAGAGAGAGGACAGCAATAAGGTGTCAGAGTGTTAGAGAGAGGACAGCAGTAAGGTATCAGTGTTAGAGAGAGGACAGCAATAAGGTGTTAGAGAGAGGACAGCAATAAGGTGTCAGAGTGTTAGAGAGAGGACAGCAGTAAGGTATCAGTGTTAGAGAGAGGACAGCAGTAAGGTGTCAGAGTATTAGAGAGGACAGCAGTGAGGTGTCAGAGTGTTAAAGTGAGGTTAGCTGATCAGTGTTACAAGTGTAAAAGATATGTGAAAAATGCTACATAAATATAAAACAAACACAAGGTGATATAGGTGTTACAAATAAATGTAAGGTGGTGTATGTTATAGATGTTATGCCACATTTAAAAAGGTCAAGTTAATTAGCACAACAGAGGTCACTAGAGGTTACTTCTATCATCCCCGTGTACTGCACCTGGACTGTCCAACAATCATACCGTATGATATAACACAACTATTTACTCTCAGACATAAAAAAACACAAGTCTGCTACCCTATAACATCTACCTGTATGAGAGAGCAGTAAAGACACACTCCCAGCATAATGAGATTATTCCAATGTTGCTGCTTTTATTTCACTAACCAGAAGCACCTGATATATAATTATCTCCAGGAGTGATTGAGCAGCTTCCGTCTGCATGTGTGAGAAGGCATTGAATGTGAGCAACATTTGGAAGGCATGCTGGTCCTTGTAGTGCTAATGGGAGATCCTGGGAGTGCCTCCCAGGTAAGCTAGCCCTCTGTCTGGATGCGTTTTATACGAGCCTTTATCATGAGGTCTTACTGTAGACAAATCACATGGCTCTATGTGGGCACTGCTATTATGTAGTGTTAGGACTGCTGATATCGGAGAAGCCTTGATGCGGCTCAGCAGCTAAACATGTCTTTGCAAATGCATGTGACCAAGTTTTCTGAAATTCTACAACCAGATAGCTTCAGGTATTGTCACAGGTAATTTTTTAGTGTTCTGGGGGGGGGGGGGGGGGGATACTAGGTAGGGGGGGGGGAAGCAACCCCCCCTCCCCCGTCTGTCTACTAAACAGAAGTGAACAGCTACAGAATATATGAATTTAAAAGACTGACAAATAGAATTCCGTAGATGTATAATACAGTATTAGTAGCTACAAAGAGGTGACCATGAGCTCCATCTAGGGAAAAACAAGATTTTGTGCTCAAAAGACTAATATTACATAAGCTCATACCAAAATAGAATAAATGTTGTATATAGGGATTTCTATATTCTGAACCTGGGAATTATCTTACACTTTTTTTAAGTACTGGACTGAGGTTGGAGGTGCTATCCCGTCCCTGGAAGCACCAGTGATAGCGCTGTATGGTGATGCAGCAGGAGGAGTCTGTTACATGCAGGTGCCTCCTGCTGCAGAAGTGATCTGACCTGCGTCACAGAATGCAGCATCAAATCAGTGCGACACCATCGGGCGGCTTGCGTCAGATCCTGTAAGAGGCCAGGAAATCCCTCCCCAGTTCCAAACAGCGTAAGACTGTCAATCACTGACGGTCTGATCCCATACTGTGTCATGCGTCAAAGGACCCGTACGCACATGCACAGATTGGGTCAGACCAAGGGCATCACTGCCCCTGATGACACCTGGTGCGAGCAGCCTCAAAATGGGGGCATGGCCTTGTGCAAGGGGACGTTGCTTAGTGGGAGGGGGTGTGGACTCGCGTCCCGAACACCCGTTTTGTCATTCTGTGGGTTCGGCAGATATACGGGCCGCCAGCAGGGAGCGCTATGACTGCAGTGCCGGCTTCTACACAGTGAGAGGAACCAAGTGCTGCACGTAATGTTAAAGTGCAGCACCCGGCTCCTTTTGAATGGTGCTCAAGCGCTTCACCAACATCACCTTGTGCAGAAATCTCTTCACCATGTGGAAAAAAGGAGAAAGATTATACTGAAGTATATTCAGGCGCTGGGTGTATGAGATGCCTTGTCAAGCCGCAGCCAAAAATTGAGGGAAAGTCACTCCCTCATACGCATAGGGAAAAAAGAAACAAAGTATGGCTGCGCTATAAATTTTGAACACCAGTTGTTAGATATAAAATTAACAATTTAATAAAAATGCAATGTATACAAAGACATATAACAGGAATTCATATAAATTATTAAAAGAAAAGATAGATATTACCCTGTGTAATGGGTCAGGGAGTATATCATTGATTTTCGTAAAGTGGCCATTCCAAACAGTGCCCTTTGAACAGCTTCATGCTATACGCAGCGAAACGCATCAGGTGTTTCCAGTGGGTCAGGACGTCTCATATATCTGGGTCCGAACCAGCCCATTTACCTATCAATAGGGTCCCAAAAGGATATGGATTCCTACCAACACCGTATTACATGAGGACCCCGCCAATTTATGGGACTGTTTGCTTTTGCCATTCCCTCTAACTGTGTATCGGCCTACTAGAGAGGTTACCAACATACTATCGACACCACATTGCATGAGGTACCAACCTATCCACAATTGTCCTTCCCTCTAGCGGTGCATTGCTAATATTCCAACTGGATTTTCGGACTCTCTTTATTGGTAAGAGACTCTTTGCCATATTGCATCTACAAGGGCACTGTTTGGAACGGACGCTTTTTGAAAATCAATTATATACTCCCTGACCCATTACACAGGGTAATATCTACCTTTTATTTTAATAAATGATATGAATTCATGTTATATGTCTTTGTATACATTTAATTTTTATTAAATTGTTAATTTTATATCTAACAACAGGTGTTCAAAATTTATAGCGCAGACATACTTTGTTTCTTTTTTCACCATGTCAAAAAAAACCTGCACTCTATAAATCCTGTTTAAAACAAAAAACCTTTAGCAAAAAAAAAAAAACACGTGAAAAAACATTGCCCAATAAAATGAATGCTTTCCAGGTTGGAGAATGAATGCGCTGCGGTGTCCCATCTCCTGCTCTTATTATAAAGGTGTCTCCTGGAGCGACCTAAACTTTGTACCTCCAAGTATTAGATATCACATAACATAATACTGTAAAAGGTTTTAATATATAAAAGAGATAAGAATGTCACTCACATGTACAGTTATAGAACAAGCTTATCTGAGCAAGGCTGGAAACTGGCATGTGCTGAACCCGATCCCTTGCGTTCACCGTCCTAGGAAGTCAGGACTTGTGACAGATCCAGAAATCTCAACTGTCAGACACAAATCCAGAGGATCCCTGACGCGTTTCATCCTTAGCAGGACTTTATCATAGGGTTCCAGTCCCGAAAGTGCCCCTAATATTCAAATAAAGGAACAACAGTCTATAAGGGGAAAACCAGCTGTTGTCTGAACTAAGGGGACATGTATATTTTCAGCAATTATCCGACATTGGAAACTGTTAAAGTACATATTATAGGGACCTGTCTAGGTGTAGCCCTATTTAATTCCCCATTGTTAGTATATACAGTATATTGTGCCTAATTCAAGGTTGACTGCAAAAAAACATTTTCCTCTAATTGGCAAAACCATGCTGCACTGCAGGTGTGTCCCCTATTGAGACTGGGTTCCTCATTCTACCAATTCTCCTCTATTCTAATCAACAGCTTCTCTTCCTATATATAAATAAAATGATAAATGATAGATGTATATCCGTCCCTCACCTGCCGTCATATCATTGTCTGACATCCGGGAACTAGATGCTGCGTCTCTCTTTTATAAGGATCTCATTGACCCGTGGGTGCAATTCCCTCTTGTCCCAGAAACCGTAGTGTGCCATTAATTCATTCAAATAAGAAACAAACCAATTAGTGAAATGTTTCCTGTAATTTGTTTTCATTGTTTAATCTTTATTATGAATTAATCTATCTCTGCATTAAGGAGAACAGTTACACATTACCCTCATTCACTGTCCAATGTACTGTATTTATTTCTTATTAACTTATGGAACAATCAACATAATGTATATAATTTTTTAAAGTACTTATGTTATTATTGTCCAGTCTGCACTAGATAGATAAATGCTACTTACAGGTACTTACTGCCATTTCTGAAGTAGCAAACGGCGTGTTTGCAACTTCAGAAATGACAGTTGTCCAACACACACATCCGTAGAGTCATCTGTGACGTTGCTCCCAGAATATCACTCCGTGCCTATGTGGTAGGGTGGCCGGATGGGTTTTATCTATTGTCTTAGGGTTCCTCTTGCCATAAATAGAATACCATTACGGCCCACTATCACTGGTGGTAACTGCCACCAGACACTCATTGACTGTAATTGGTGCCAACTGCACAAGTTGGTGTCCCCAATGTTATGAGTATAGTCACTGCCCTCACCAGACTTCTTCAGGGGCACGGGAACTGCTCCTGGGTGGTTTGCGCGCCTTCTGCAGAACCTCTTTAATGCTGGATCCCCATGACTACATACTTTAGGTCAGGAATGTTGGATAGAGCGTTGGCTTCAATGAAGGACAGCAAAGGGATGCATGAGAGTGTAAGCTCCTGTTAATCTAACAGAGGCCAACACTTATAATGACCACTTATGTGGCATTAGTTCATGATGGTACTTGTAGTGAACCCTCTATGTACCCGTTATTGTCTTGTGTACAAGGAGGGGCCTGATGCTACTTAGCCTTTTGTGGTTCTTCTTTATTTGTGGGAGTCTAATTTTTTGGGGGGGAATGACCCAATGCGGAATAGCACTAGGCTGTTCCAGAAGGGGAGGGGAATTTTTACAAAAATAAAATATATTTACTTATTATTATAAATTCTGACCGGCACGACGGCTGCTGCTGCATGTAGTGTGTTACGGCGTCTCACCAGTCAGAGTTACAGAACTGTGTGTCTACAGCCGCTGACCTGTCACTGGAAGCTGGATGCAGGGTTTGTACAGCTACCATTTGAAAACATTGGGGAAATCGTTTTTTCAAAGTTGAAAAATTGTGTTTTTGCTTTAAACTACTTGTTGCTTTAAATCAAGTGACTGTAATGCCAGAAGTGTTCCGGCTCCTGCAAAGAGCTGATCACCGCAACCCAGGCTAATCTCTACAAACCCAACAGGTACAGGTGTTCTGTGAGCTCCTCTGGATTCATTCCGTGTAATGTCATCATTTTTTGTCTGTTCAAAGGGAATTATAGGACACAAAAATATCCGGCCATTCAGGTCTACATAAAACATACGTTCTCAGTTCTAGAACACTCTGGGTCAGGAGCGGTTTCAGGCACGGGCAAGCTGGGCCTGTGCCCGGGGTGCTGCCGCAGTCACCCCGCAGGTGCCCGCCGCCCACCCGCATCCCGCATATCGCAGTCCCCGGCTGCAGCCGGCACCATTGTTAGACGCAAGAGGTCATAATTGACCTCTAGTGTCTCTGCGGTGCTATGGGAGAAACGTCATGGCGTCTCTCCCATAGACCTGAGGAGCGGGCGGCCAGAGACGGAGGGCTGCAGAGGTCGGGAAGTAGGAGCGGGGCTGGTGAGTATTGAGTTTTTTTTTATTTTTTTATTTGTGTGTGTAAGTGGCGCTACTAGGGGGCATAACAGGGGGCACATCTACTGGGGGCACATCTACTGGGGGCAAATCTACTGGGGGGCCATCTACTGGGGGGCATAACAGGGGGCACATCTACTGGGGGCACATCTACTGGGGGCAAATCTACTGGGGGGCCATCTACTGGAGACAAATCTACTGGGGACACAACTACTGGGGCAAATCTACTGGGGACACATCTACTGGGGGCACATCTACTGGAGACAAATCTACTGGGGACACAACTACTGGGGCAAATCTACTGGGGACACATCTACTAGGGCAAATCTACTGGAAACACATCTACTGGGGCAAATCTACAGGGAGCAAATCTACAGGGGGCAAATCTACAGGGGGCAAATCTACAGTGGGCACATCTACAGGGGGCAAATCTACTGGGTACAAATGAACAGTGGGCACATCTATAGGGGCACATCTATAGGGGGCACATCTATAGGGGCACATCTACTGGGGGCACATCTACTGGGGGAAAACCTACTGGGTGCAAATCTACATGGGGCACATCTACAGGGGGCACACCTGGTGGTGTAATGTGACTGACAGACACTACTGTGTGGTGTAATGTGAATCGGTACTATTCTTTGGCCATGCCCCTTTCCTATGTAGCCACACCCCTATTTTTTGCCGCTCACTAATCCTGTTTTGACTGTCAGGGGGGGGGGGGGGGCACCAAAGGAAACTTTCGACCTGGCCGCCACAAGGTCTATAACCGGCCCTGCTCTGGGTGTCTACGTATACACATTCTGGACTGACAGGCCTATTACAGCCCTGGTATACAGGAATCAGCGCTGATCCAGGTAATACAACTGATCAGCTTGGGTTTGTAAACGTATATATTGTTATTAAAAAACATATTCCAAAAAGATAATTAAAAGTTTATACATCACACAGCAGTGGTGATACCAGAAATGACTCTGTTCAAAAAAGACTTATAGGGGAATATTCATCATAAAAAAAAATGCGAAATGAGAATTTTTAAATTTCATTTCTCACCCTCTTATTTCACAATTTTTTCAGTATTCATCATTCCTCCCATATAAAAATATCGCTTCCGAAAAACTGTTATATTGGTGAAGCAACTTTTTGGAAAAGTTATATTTTTCTCCCTGCAGCTGAGGCGTCCAATGCGCATGCACCTTTTACATTTAGTTTGCCGCCAGCGTCTGTAACCCCCCCTCCGCTACTAACCCAGCAAAATAGTTAAATACAATAGACCCCCCCCTCTGCGAACCCCGCATCCATAATTACAGACCCCCCCCCCGCTCGTTTAAATGGCAGCTTGTGAGGACATTCACGTTTGGTGAATGTCATAATTTCTGCATCCCCCGGGGAGTGTGGAAATTGTGACATTTAAAGGATAATTAATATGACCCATAGGCTTTAAGGCCTCTAATGCCTTCCAGTAACCTGTCTAATACTACAAAAGTCACCAAATGAATGAATAACGTCATAGCAGGTCTTAAGGATACACTGAATTGTATCAAAGCCACATTCAGCAATATTAGTAGTATAAGTTGTTCTGCATTGTCTTGTACTGTAAGTGCTGTTTCCTTGTTGTGTTCATTATGTACTGTGTTAGGAGCTGCGGAACCCTTGTGACTCCACATGAATAAATAATAATAATAATAATTAATCATAATGTATGGCTGCAGTCAGTGAAATAACGAGTACCGCACCTGTGTGTGCATTTGTGTGTCCGTTTGTGTGTACTCCGCCTCTAAGTTATACCATAAATCTGCTGTATTGGTTGATAGCTGTAAATAATATCCAAAACTGATTTGTGGGTGGTCCAAAGGGGGACCCAGCGGAATAAGTACAGGACGCCCAAAGTTATAAGGAAGTGACAGGTGGGGAAGGTGTGTACAGTACATCTGTGGCTCTGAGTGAGATAGTGTGCAGCAGACTGAGACCGGCCGTCATGCTCACCTGACGGCTGCTTCAGCAGGGGCATATTAAGTGAGGTGGGGGCTCATGCAAAGTCTCTATCAGGGCCCCCCTCCTATAGCCGGCAGCAGTGTATGTGTAAAAGCTAGTAGACTCTCCAGAGTCTATTTGAAGAGGTGCAGGTCTGTGCGACAGGGAAGTATAGAAGAAATGGGTGCAGTGTGTGTGGGGTGCCCCCCTGGACCCTAAGGGGCCCATGTACACAGCACACACTGCACACATTACAGATGCACCATTGTACTACTCATTTGGTGACCTGACGGGGCAGCTCTGGTAGACTCCTGTAGCTGCTGACCCCAGCCCTCCCGCCTCCTGTTCCTGGATTGTAGACTTCCTGACAGATAAGACACAGGTGGTGAAAGCGGGGGCGTCCACCTCTCAAGCACGGTCCATTAGTACAGGGGACGCTCAGGGCTCTGTACTCGTCTGCTCTTCTCCCTGTACACAAATGATTGCACCTCAGAGGCACAATCATTACAAAATCGCTGATGACACCACCATTGGCCTCATCAAGGACGGGGACGAATCAGCCTATAGACGAGAAGTAGACCGGTTGGCCCAGTGGTGCAGCCACAATAACCTTGAGCTCAACCCCCTCAAAACTGTCAAGATGGTAGTGGACTTCAGGAAGAAGTCAGCTAATGTACCTCCGGTAACGATTGCTGAAAGAATGGTATCGCTAGTGGACTCCTTCAAGTTCCTGGGGACCACAATCTCCCGGGACCTTAAATGAGGGTCCAATGCTGACGCCACTGTTGGAAAAGCGCAGCAGAGGTTGTTGCTCCTCAGGAAACTAAGGAAGTTCAACATCCCACAGAAGCTTCTGCTCCTCTTCTACTCCGATTGTGGAGTCGGTACTGTGCTCATCGATACTGGTATGGTACAGCTCCGCCAGCGCGAGGGACAGATGCAGGCTCCAAAAGGTGGTCAGAACCACAGAGAAGATCATCTGGGCCGACCTTCCCTCAGTCCAGAGTTAAAAAGTGAGCAACCAAGATAGCAAAGGACCAGCTACACCCCAAGCACAGCATGATTAACTTGCTTCATTCAGGCAGGTGTTACAGGACCGTCCCCGCCGGGTCCACCAGAAGCCTCAAAAGTTTCTTTCCCCAAGCGGTCCGCCTGCTAAACTCCTGAACATTGGCTGACTAGACGTACATGTAACTCACTTGTGTCCCTACCGTATACCTATCTGTATGACTTTACTTGCCCCCCACCTGCTTATCTGTTACCTACTTGGCTGTTGTATAGCAAACCGAAGACAAGTTCCTAGTATATGCAAGTATACCTGGCCAATAAAGCTGATTCTAACCCTAAACTCCTTGGCATACTAACCGTACATTTGGGATTCCGGCAGTCAGGAATCCGACATTGACATTGTGGCAGATTTCAGGATTCCAGCATGGTCTCTTTCATTGGGATCACAGTTAGATTCTGTATGGGACTATTAGTCTTTACAGTCAGTGACATTGACGTAACTACTGTAACTCACTTGTCATCACCTTTTTGTTTCTAGAAGTGATCTGTATAATGTATTGTAGCAGAGACAGCAGTTTTCCATGTGAAAGTAATGTGGAGGATCCGGACCAGGTTTTAGAAGCAGTAGCAGACTCCCAGGTGTGTGATCAGCAGCACCTGGGATTTCCTGATATAAGGGTTTCCAGGGCACAGTCACCTTGCTCTCGACGGAGGAATAGCTAGCCGAGTGATATGCCGGGGTGTGTGGGTTAGACTAGGGACCACTGGAGCCTATCAAGAGTCTGCTATGCTGTGAGTACCTGTATGCTACTGCCTGTAATACCGACTGTATGGAATAAACTTGCTATGTGGTTACCTGCTGTACAAGATAAACACCTGCGGTCCTGCGTATTAGCATGGGGTATGAGTAATTACGGTAGTATTTGTAATCGCATGGAAAAGCCATCAAAAGCCATATTCAATATTTTACCCATATAATGCATAAATCACACACTGATTTATCCTTCTAGTAGCTAGTTACAGTTCACACATAAATTATCCTCCTAGAAACTCTAGCACAATGTACCAATACTGTCTTGTTTACGCAAAGCTCTGAAATCCTATGAAGAAGGCAAATACCTTTGGTTACCCCCATTGTTCTAGAGTTGTCCAGTATCTGTCGAAGACAATAAATACTGGATTGTCATTGTCTTATCTGAAGACAGGACAAACAAGACAATATCCAGGAACCTAGTTTAACTAGAGAGAACTCAATTAGCAATAGCTGACAAATCACATACCAGACATTTAGATATCTAAGGTAATAACATTCATGGTCTGAACTCTTGGAAATGTGTGTGTATGTATGTATATGTGTCTGTATATATAAATTGTAATAACAGGAATATGTATGTGTGTGTGTGTGTGTATATATATATATATATATATATATATATATCTTGAGGATGGAAATGGAAAATCATATCATGTGTGGGATCATATTGTTCAGAGTCACATAAACAGTAATCTGGTGGGTATAAGAATATTGTCACATATTATAACAATAAGTTATTAATAATACCAGATTTATGTATGATTAATGTGAGGGGTTTAACTGGCCATGGGGCGGGAACTCAGATGCAAACAACAGAAATCACATCTCAAGTCTTAGCCATCGCCCACTGCTTGAGCTGACCAATGATCCCCGGTGCACAGGATATGTCCCACCCCCGAACCAATGGAAGAAGAGCATACAGTGTCTATTGTATTGTGTTTTGACCAAATGTATAAAAAGCCAGCTGCAGGCCCGGTCACACACAATCTCTGAAGATCATCTACCTTGATGATTGAGGACCGGACCAGGAAGCGCAGGCGAACAAACATATATACCATTGACTGTAGCCCTTTTTCTCTTATTGTATTGTATTATTGTTGTAACCCCCTGCTAAGTAAAATAACCATTGGTGGGTTGGACCCCAACATAGTTTTTGAAATACAACTGGTGTCGTGTCCCATATCCTGCTAAAGGTTTAAGGTATATTACTATCACACATGTATCTGCATTAAGCTAACAGCGTGACTGTGTGTGTGTATGCACTGCGAGTGCTTTGTACGTCTGCGGCGTGTGTATGCAAAGTGCGTACACGGTATGGGCTCTTGTACGATAACTGTGTAAAATGTACATGGTGTAAGGATTACATATTGCGGCCGCAGCGGCTTGAATTTACGTGTATTGAATGTATTGAAGTATTTATTTTAATCCTGTAAGTAAATCAACATTTACAGCTCCATGTATTGTCCCTTTATATATTTGTAAATACAGTATTAGTAATGTCTCCTCTTAGACGTCTCATTTTAAGTGTAAACATATGTAACTTGGTAAGCCTTTCCTCATAATCCAGTGCCTCCACCCCCTTTATCAATTTTGTAGCTCACCTCTGAACCCTTTTAAGCTCTAAGATATCTTTTTTATAGTGTTTGACATGACCTGTCCCTCATCAAACCATGTTGATTCCTATTAAATGCATTGGATATATCCAAGTACTGTTGTATGCTATCCCTTATTGTACCTTACAATATTTTCCCCACTATAGATGTCAAACTTACTGGTCTATAGTTGCCAGGATGATTTTTGATTCCATTTTTAAATATTGGGATTACCTCTGCTATTCACCAGTCCTTTGGTACAGTGCCTGATGTAATTGAATCTGAGAAAATCATATATAAAGGCCTTGCTAGTTCCGAGTTAAGCTCCATAATAGCCCTTGGGTGAAGTCCAACTGGACCAGAAGATTTATTAATCTTAATTTTATTTAGTCGCTCATGTAATACAGCCTCACTCAAACAAGTACTCAGCAATGGTACACTGTCATTACTTATGTTATTCACTACCTCCACCATCTGGTCCTATCTAGTAAACACTGATGATAACTTGTTCAATATTTCTGCTTGTGCAGCTCTCTGCACATGCGATCACACCCCTGCACAGCGAATACCCCCTTCCCCTGTAGGCAGTGACTACCTGGTCTCAGCAGTGCAAATGTCGCCTGCTTGTGACCAGGTCTGAATTTGGCTCTAGGTCCAGTATAGTCCTAATTGTAGTCTTTCAGCTTATTTAAGAACCGGTTTCCCCTAGCTGTAACACATGGAGGGGTCATTCAGACATGATTGCACGCTAGGTTTTTTCACTGTGCTGCGATCAGGTCAGAACTGCGCATGCATATGCACTGCAATGTGCACGTACATTGTATGGGTACAAAGCAGATCGTTGCTGTGCAATGGGTTTTATGAAGAATCCATTCGCACAGCTGATCGCAAGGAGATTGACAGGAAGAAGGCGTTTGTGGGTGTCAGCTGACTGTTTTCTGGGAGTGTTTGGAAAAACGCAGGCATGTCCAAGCATTTGCAGGGCGGGTGTCTGACATCAATTCCGGGCCCGGACAGGCAGAAGTGATCGCAGCGGCTGAGTAAGTCCTGGTCAAGTCAGAGGGGGTCATTCCGACCCAATCGCTCGCTGCAGTTTGTCGCAGCGCAGCGATCGGGTCGGAAATGCGCATGCACCGGCGCTGCAGTGCACCGGTGCATGGCAGCTTTCATTGCCTAATGATCGCGGTCGCTGGGCGGGAGGGGTCTGAACGGTGACGTTAAGCTGCCATTTAGGGGGAGCGGTCTGGCCAATGCAGGCGTGGCCGGACCGTTGGGGGGGGGGGGGGTGGGCCGTTGCGGCTACGTGATGTCTCACGCAGCCACTGTGGACAACGGCAATGACAATTAACTGCTGGCCAGGAGTTACTCCTCAAATACAAAGGCATCGCCGCTGTGCGATGCTTTTGTATTTGTGCGGGGGATGGGGGGGGCGGCACTAACATGCGGGGCAGACTAGCCCTGTGCTGAGCGTCCCCCCGCATGTCAAGATAGATGATCGTAGCTGTGCTAAATTTAGCACAGCTACGATCAACTCAGAATGACCTCCAGAAACTGTACAAATCTTTTTTGTAGCGCTCGGCTGCACATGCGTTTGCACACTTGCAAAGAAAAAATACACTCCCCTATGTGCGGCGACTATCTGCTCGCAGCATTGCAAAAAAACCTAGCTAGCGATCAGGTTTCAACTAGGCACTAAATATGTTGTTCCAATTTATATCAGGATATCAGGATAATTAAAATCCCCAATGATTAGGACCTTCTCCAGTCCTGCAGCTTTTTCGATTACGATAATGTATGATACCATTACTTTAACCCATATACTACAATATTTATGACATTTATCCTTCCACTTAAGGCGTGTGTGCGACATAAATTCATTAGTTTTGACTTTTGTCTGTATCTATGGAAACCAGAAGTCTGAGTGCAATTCCTGTTGTCATTTCAGTTACTAACATGAAAGTCTACACTTGTTTTTGGTATGTTTCTCCCCCCCCCTCACACACACACACTTCCCCCCCCCCCTACAGGAATCATATACTAGATAAATAAAGAATAAAAGGAATAGGAAAATGTAATATATATATATATATATATATTCCCCACGGACCGGCACTCCCTTCTTCACTTGCTAATGGCTCCGGTGCCCTCCAAGGAAATCCAGACAGACGAAAAAATAGAGGCGGCACTCGGAGACTTTAACGTATAAATCTTGTATTGCCCAAGGTCTACTTGGGCAATACAAGATTTATACGTTAAAGTCTCTGAGTGCTGCCTCTATTTTTTCGTCTATATATATATATATATATATATATATATATATATAGCAAGCAATATGTTCCTGTTGGAGATGGTTAAATGTCCGTCCAATCCCTCTATTTCAAGAACAGGCGGCACTCCAGGGTCTTGGTGAAGTAAATATAGGTGTATTGCTTTTTTCAAGTGCAAATAATGCATTGCATTATTTGCACAGAGCCTTGAAAAAAGCGCCCTGCGCGGCGCTGAAACGTTGGCGTAATGTGCCACCTTTCTTATTAATTTTTCTCAATACACCTATATTTACTTCACCAAGACCCTGGAGTGCCGCCTGTTCTTGAAATAGAGGGATTGGACGGACATTTAACCATCTCCAACAGGAACATATTGCTTGCTACACATTGATTTTGTGGAAGGCACCGGGGCAGTTGTGGATTTTATTGAGTGCCAACCTAACCAGTTTCATATATATATATATATATATATATATATATTCATATCTATCTGGGATCACTCTAATATATGTTTTATACAATCTGGTTAACTAAATGAAGTACTGACATGACTGTGTATGGTAATAACTAAACTTTGTGATGATATGTTTTATGAATAACAAGAATAATTTTACAGTAATTTGTTGCTTCCACAATATAAGGTAATGTGAAATGTTAATATTGATAATCCAAATAGTGTCCCAGCTAGAGGATATTTAATATCTTTCTAACATATACAGGGGAAGATTTATTAAGCTCAGTGAAGTGATAAAGTGGACGGTGATAACACACCAGCCAATCAGATCCTAACTGACATGTTACAGGCTGGGTTTGAAAAATGACAGGTAGGAGGTGACTGGCTGGTGCGTTATCACCTTCCATTTTATCACTTCACCGAGCTTAATAAATCTGCCCCACAATTAGATATGCCGCTACAATATATGTTTGAAAGTAGGACGCATTCTGCTATGATATATGCTCCGAAGCAGGATACATACATTATAAGGAAGTACACCTCTGTTTCTACTTCACTACAAAAGCGAGGTCAGGAAAATATATAACACGCAAGCCCAGGCAAGAAGCCGCGAGGTTTAAAATCAGATAGCAGCAACATAAACATCACATCTGAGGAAGCCGCTGACACCTATGTTAGGCAAGGAAACGCATTAAGTCATAATTAGTTGGATCCACACTAATCGGAATACTTACCAATCATCGACTCTACACAAGCGATCTCTGGAGGATCGTTCGAGGCATTATGAGTTTTGAAAAGTGGTGAGATCAGCTTCTGAATACTTAAAGCTACTCTCTGGCCAGACGTGAAAATGACTTTTAAACATTATAAAAACTCTGCTAAAACAGCATTACAAAAAGCTGTCATAGGGCCCAATTCAGGTTGGATCGCAATAAGCGACCCAACCGCAAAAAATCCCAAAAGGATGCGGGCGCACACACAGAGCCCATGCACCCGCAATTGGGCAGAGGTGTTCACGGGACAGCAGGTGGTGTCAACTCTCCGTTCCTAGGTGGGGATGGAGTGCTGCTGGGGCGTGGCATAAAAATGGGGGCATGGCGGAGTAATGGGGGTGTGATGGGGATGTGATCGCGGTGGCTGCATGACATCACACGCAGCAATTGTGATCAAAAAATGGAGGCAACCTTAATTTCTACGATCAAGCAGAAATTGCGATGCGATTACAATAATGTGTTTATAATTTTCTCTATAAGTTGCTAGCAAAGGAGAAAAAAATTTATTAATTGACATTGTTGCAGCTTTAACAGGCAAAGAAATTTTTTATGTAAAGTGTAAACTGATTAGTGTTGATCTGTGTTAAAAAAAAATTGTGTTTTTCTGTGGATTTTTCTGAGGGCTGAGTATCCCTTGAATTTGGAGCAGCAAAGGCATAAAATAGGTATTTTTAGATCAGGCTTTTGGACATTTTGACAGATCCTTTTTTTCTTACATGAAAGGGTCAGACGGGGCAGAGACGTCATTTAGCGTCCAAGATGGAGAAACATAATTATCGCAAACAAAGAAAAACAGTTTTGGAGTGGGGCACAAATATTAAAACAGAACTTTTAATGTATTTACACTAATAGATAGATAGATAGATAGATAGATAGATAGATAGATAGATAGATAGATAGATAGATAGATAGATAGATACTGTAGATAGATGGAAAAAACGCTAGAGCAGTAGTTTAATCAAGAATTCTATAATTGTCCATCTAATATTCACATCTTCCGTAGATGGATGACGCTCCTCCAAATATGAGTGACTGCGTGATTCTTCTGGTGTGACTGAATTCTGCCATGTGCTGTGGAAAAAAGAGTAACGGAACAACCTTTTTGTGCAGTATATCAAATGTATAGTGAATAATTAAAATAATGTCTACAGTATAAAGGGCTTCTGTACCCAAAAAATTAAAAAAATGTGCTCTTGTGTTGTATCTTTAGTTGGCTTTCTCCTTGTTTCAGATCACAATAGCACAATAGTAAATTAAACAAAGGAAAATGGTAACATAGTATAAACCTGAATAGTAAAGACACATACACACAGGGTGCTCTCATGCAATTAAAGTGTGAAATCAGCACTCCCTGACCACCTAAATCCAATTTGTGAGCATTATTCAGGATTGTTAGCAAACCAAAACAGCAAGCAACTGGGCAAAACCATGCTGCACTGCTGTTGGGGCAGATGTAACACGTGCAGAGAGAGTTAGATTTGGTTAGTGCCTAACCCATATTCTCCCCTTCCATATCCTAACCCTAACCCTCCCCTCAAGTGCCTAACCCTAACTTTCCCCTTCCACATCCTAACCCTTAATCTCCCCGTAGTGCCTACTTCTAACTGCCCCCTTCTACAGCATAAACCTCTTCCAAGTGTCTAACCCTAACCCCTAACTACTGTAGGGTAGACTACCTATCTAGCACTTCTAGCAAATACCATACACAGTAAGAAAAGCTGATACAAACACAAAGTGGACTGAGCAGCCAAGCAGAACGTGGAGAGGCTGCACTGCTCGGTTCTCTGTACGGCTGCCCGGCAACTAGAGGCAAGGGTGTGCTGAGCAGCTTCTGCTTCAGTGTTCTGCTTGGCTGCCTGACAGATTGAAACATGGGGACGTCCTGTAAGGCCACACCCCCATAATCTATGACCATGCGTGATCTTCAGTCATGCACGCCACTACTATACCATGGACATTGGTCAGACCTGGTCCCACCCTGACCCTCACCCTAACTCCTAACCATAACCTTAAAAACCAAGGAAACTCATGAAAAACCACCTGTCATCCAGTTTTGTGTCAACCATTTGCAAGTCAACCTTTTGACCATGTTGAACTTTTGATCCCATTGACATGTCAATCTTTTGACATTGTTGAGCATCTGGTGTTGACCTGTTGACTGTCTATCTTCCATTCAAATACACATTGAGGCACCGTATCTTGAGAAAGGGTAATCTCCTCTTTCAAACGATGCACCCTCTTAATAGTTATTGTCTGGTGATCCTAAAACACAGGGTTGGTTGCAATGATGCCCGAGTTTGGCGGCCGTGCGGGTTGGTGGCCAAACTCGGATGTTTTTTTTAAAGGAGCAATCACTTACAAAGCATGGTTTTGCCTTATAAGTAATTGCCCTTTAAAAAAATGTCCTAAGTTCAGCCAGCATCCAGCACGGCCCGCAAACTGGACCATCATTACATCCAGCCCACAAATCACATCGTTAACGACGTTGAGTATACACACTGGATGAGATTGTGAAAGATCTCGCTCAGATCGTCCCTTCTGAGTTAGATCTTTCACTTTCTCGTCTAGTGTGTATGGGGCATTAGCCTGTTAATGCTGTTGGCGGTCTAGTTTTTAAAATGGTACAGTAGGCCTTGTTGGGCTACCTTATTCAGTCTACACATAGTGAGCATCTACATTGAAGATTTACATTTATTTTTTATTTTTAATGAAAGTTCATTAACCTTACACATAGAATCCTGCTTATTTTGGAAAGGTGGATTAGTTGTCACACAAGAACCACAATGTATTTATTTGTGGTGTTTTTAAGATGGAAAAAATAATCATGTTCACTTTTGGTTCCCTTTCTTGTAATTAAAAACAAAAACAAAACACTTTTAAACATTTTATTACGGGCTAGGTTGAGTAAAAAGACAAATACTATTTTCTGGGGGAAAAAGTCTTCTGAAAAAACATTGTATACTGTAATTTATATTTGTACCTCATAAAAAAAAACCTGATATTTATGTTGTAATGTGACAAGCGCTAACATCGGAAAATGGCTTCAGCACAGGGGTGAGAGAACCCTCAGCAGAACAGAGGTTAAATTGTCTACATATATGTTTTGTGTAGTTTAAATGTTACTGATAGAACCCCAACTTTATCCCTAATAAATGATAGAATTATATCTACATCAGTAATATTGTGCATTGCTTGTATGATGACTCTTTTCACCTCTTGGTTCCTCAGGCTGTATATAAGTGGGTTCAGCATTGGTGTCACTGCTGAATAGAAGACGGCAGCTATTTTGTCTTGGTTCTCGATGGCATTGGAGGGAGAGCGCAGGTAAGTGAAGAAAACTGACACATAGAAGATGGAGGAACACGTGAGATGTGAGGAGCAGGTGCTGAATGCTTTCCGCCTGCCCTCAGCAGACTTCATCCGTAGAATGGAAGAAATTATGAACATGTATGAGATCAGGATGACTATAAATGACCCCATGCCACAAGAAGCTACAAAGAAAACAGTGACTAGGACACAGGAGAAGGTGTCAGAGCAGGACAGCTTGAGCAATGGAGGGACATCGCAGTAGAAGTGGTCTATGAGGATTGTATCACAGAAATGGAGACTGTATACACAGATGGTCTGAAATGATGACTGCAAAAAGCCAATGGAGAAAGCCAGGACCACAAGACACATACATATGTTCTTGGTCATTATAGAGACATAATGGAGAGGGTGGCAGATGGCAGCATACCGGTCATACGCCATGTTGGAGAGAAGCAAGACCTCAGTACAGGCAAGACCAGCAAAGAGGAAGAACTGAAGAGCACATCCAACAAATGAGATGGTCTTCCTCGTGGAGATAAGGTCGGACAGCATTTTAGGAGTTATAACTGAGGAGTAGAAAAGGTCCACCAGAGAGAGATAGCTCAGGAAAAAGTACATCGGGGTGTGGAGGTTGGAGTTGTTATGGACAATGGCCATCATACCGATGTTTCCCACTACAGTCACCATGTAGACATGTAAGAAAAGTATGAAGAGGAATGGGGCAAGTTCTCCATTGTCGGTGAGTCCAGAGAACACAAACATTCTCACTTGGGTCAGGTTTGTGGTGACCATTGTGTCATCTGTGTAGTGATGAAAATAATATTGATTATAAACATAAATTATTCAAAAGCAAGAAACAATCTGCAGAACAAGCAATGTCGCGTAAGGCCAAATACATACAATAAAACCTGCAACAACCGGGTCATGTGCAAGGTCAAATGTGTATTCCACGACCTCTCTGCATAGTGGGCAGGATTCTGAGGTGAACGGATTGTCGCTTGCATGTAAGTCTAAAACTCACAGCGCTTGTGCCCCGAATGTTACTGATCTGAGATTCATTACACAACTGGATGCATGGTCTGTGGACTTTATTAGGCGTACCAAGGAGGTAACGCGGGGATGGCTAAGCCAATGCAGGTGTATTGTTAGCATGTCTGCATCCAAGTATGGTGAACTGAACACAGGGGTACGGATTATTAGGTCAACTCTAATTAGGCTGACAGTCAATATGTCAACCCCATATGATCAGCATGGAGAAATCGGTTGGGTCACAAGGTCAAGTGGGTCATTTGACCAGCAGTAAAAGGTAGACACTGGAAAAGGTTGATTTGAAAAATGGTGGACACAAAAAAGGTACATGCAAATTTTTAAAGATTTTTTTGGTGTCACTTTCTCAGTCAAAGCACATGGAACCCCAATTAGTGTATCGCTTCCACTCACATGGCCTGATTCTCTTGCCATGCTTTGGGCAAGGCTACTATTCCCAAACGTAGTCCACATTGATGGTAACGAATGAAAAAGTTTAAAAAAATCCCCCCAAACTTGTGTCACATCAACAACCTGTCTACTGTTGTACCTGAAAACCCGCAATAAGCACTGTCAACCTTTTACATGCAACCTATTGACCGTGTCGACCTAATCCCTGTTGACAATATGGGGTCAACCTATTGACTATAAACCTTATTAGTGCCAACCTATCATCCAGATACCCTCATACAGAAGGCCACAGGCTAATGGGGTGTAGTAGGGTATGCTGGTGGCCGGGTTCCTGTCGACCAGCATACTGGCACCGGAATCCCGACCACCAGCATACCGACAGCTGGGTGAGCGCAAATGAGCCCCTTGAGGGCTCGCTGCACTCGCCATGCTGCGGGCACGGTGGCACACTATGAGCGCCACACTATCTATTCTCCCTCCAGGGGTGTCATGGACCCCCAAGAGGGAGAAAAGATGTCGGTATGCCGGCGGTCGGTATTCTGGAAGACCACCCAGCTAATGTCCCAACCGTATTAGCCATAGGGACTCTCTGAGACAGAAATGCACCATCTTAAAACATTACTTGTGGGTGTCTCAGTACTTATAACATTGGCAGAGGCATTAGCACAAGACGCAGCCGCTCAACTCAGAAACAGCCGCTAGGTCATCAAGACACTACAGAATACTGTACAATATGCTTTGTAGCCATTTTTGCTTGCTTTCCTAGCAGAACACGTTATAGTACAGTAGATACTAACATGGTATTATTATTAAATATAAAAATACTATGCACCAGACTTTGCACTTAATGGGCCTGATTCAGTAGTGGACCAGTGGGGATGACGCACGCCAGTGGCTGATATTTTATGCTTGCACATGTGCCTAACATGCACTGCACATGCATCACGATGGTTAGCGCTCATAGATGCAGATCAAATCTGGATACGGAGAGTGAATTTCAGTCAGCGCTCTTGTGAAGTAACAGCATGGTGGCTAGTCAAACTTGGGCGCATTACAATCATGCAACAGACAGAAGCTGCATCTAAAGATGCACCAACAAAGACACAGGGGGCCATGTTCAGCAGGAGAAACTGCGCATATGGCGGGTGCAAGTCTCAATGGTGCGACCGAGGGTGCAGAAATGTTGCGTCTATTGATGAACCAAGATGGATTTGCACTGCCACATTACTGTTGCTTAAAGACGCAGTGGTGGCTGCTACAAAGAGGCAGCAACATCTGTGTCCAATTCAGAGTAAGCCCCAATAAGCGTGCCACTTAAATTTGGATATCAAGCTGCCACTTTGTAAATATGGTCCTGGTTCACAGTTGTATGCAATGCTTATATTTAGAGTTGAGTGATTATAGGTAAACTTCACATGTGTCTGAGTCACACTGTGCACACGCTGGGGTACCTTAGCAATGTCACTTGCAGTGAGGATTTATTCTCAAAGTGATTGACAGATGTGTCGCTACCATTTTTTGGGCATGGTTATCCTACAATTGTGCCAGCATCTCGGGTTCCTGCAGCTAATCTGCACAACCATAGATTTACTATGGGAGTTGATTATGGAAGAATCTGTGCCCAATCTTGGGTTTGTGATGCCACCTGTGGACATATGGGATCGCAGCTGCAAATGCTTTAGCATCCATCTCTAAGCCATAAAATTGAAAGAGGTGAACTATACCCTACAGCAGCACACTGGAGAATACTTTTGGTTTTATGCAAGCTACTGAAACCATTTGAAATTGAAACCAATAACGTGAGTCCGGGCATACCTATAATTAAACTACTGGAAAAGCAGCTAGAGAACCTGAAGGAGTAGAAGAAATTTAATGATTCTGTAACGTATGTTGGACTTGTAGATCATGTTGTTTTTTCACTTTGAAAGGACCAAAGGGTTTCAAATATGCAATTGTATCACTACATTTTGGCAACCAAGTTTAATTTTAGGTTTAAGTCCTATGTAAGGTATTTCTTTCTAGCTGACACAGATCTTAGGAGATCCACAGAGCTCCTAGAAATCAGGTTGTCAGCTCAAGTGGCACAAGAAACAATGGGGGTAATTCAGATCTGATTGCAACAGCAAATTGTTAACAGTTGGGCAAACCCATGTGCACTGCAGGTGGGGCAGATATAACATTTGCAGAGAGAGTTAGATTTGGGTGGGTTATTTTGTTTCTGTGCAGGGTAAATACTGGCTGCTTTATTTTTATACTGCAATTTAGGTTTGAGATTGAACACATCACACCCAAATCTAACTCTCTCTGCACATGTTATATCTGCCCCCCCGCAGTGCACATGGTTTTGCCCAACTGCAAATTTGCTGCTGCAATCAGATCTGAATTAGACCCAAAGTCTCATGCTTTTATTTCTCCTGAAAATGCTGCTACCAGATAAAAATGATATTTTCCAAGAAAAAAATTATCTTTTCCATCTTTACCACTGATGATGATGACGAGCACACCAGAGTTAAACATTATGACATCTGGTCAGGGGGGTAGTATGGTAGGCCAGCGGTCGGGCTCCCGGAGACCAGCATACTGGCGCCGGGAGCCCGACCGCCAGCATACAGACAGTGTGGCAAGCGCAAATGAGCCCCTTTCGGGCTTGCTGCGCTCGTCACGCTGCGGGCACGGTGGCACGCGCCATGCTATTTTATTCTCCCACCAGGGGGGTTGTGGACTCCCATGAGGGAGAATAAGTGTCGGTATGCCGGCTGTTGGGAATCCGGCGCCGGTGTACTGTGCGACGGGATCCCGACAGCCGGCATACTGAAGACCACCCCTGGTCAGGCTTAAAAGAATTGCCATGACTACCACAACTCAAAGTGGTACAGTATGCATTAATAGAATGGTAGAGAATGATGTTAATGAACGTGTACAAATTAGCATCTCACACAGTTCCTTTGAAAACTGGGAGGGAAAAAAGGCAATTTTGAGCCCCTTGTACAAACTAGCTAAGTACAGGAACCTTGTGAGTGAAAGATGGAGACTACTTCCAAACAAATTGGAAAAACTGATGTTCATCAAAATGAGCTACGAATGTAAAGAGGAAATATACCTTTGCTGTCATTTATACAAACAGAGATGATGATTTCCAGTGGGGACGATCTAATACTGTGTGATGATGATGATGATGATGATGATGATGATGACATTGACAACAGTGACAAGGGTGATGTTGAGGATGATGGCATCTTCACTGTGGTGATGAGTAACACAATCATCTTTAAGCCCATTAGTAGCTTGGTTTAACCAAACCATCAGAATATTTTCTTTTGTGTAGGCCCAAACAAGCCAAGTACTTCAGCCACAAAGTCCCAAATATCTAAAGGGTGGAATTCTACCTGGTCACTGCCTCTTGCTTCAGTTGGTGGCATGGCAACTGTTATTCTTCTTGCAGCTGCTGCAATGTTCTGTAGGTGGTTGATCAATTCCAAAAATGGCCAGAAATTGTATGTGCCACAGTCAACATCTCCATGGACCTGTCATTTTTTAAGAAATTCTGAACCACCAAGTTTATTGTGTATGCAAAATATGATGAGTGTTGAAATTCAGCCAGTTGTAATTCTCATAAAATTTGACTTGCATTAACAGAAAGGACAAAACTTGAGGATGCTCTTAGCATTGTAAACTATTTTGCAGTCACATTCCTGAGTTTTTCCAACAGATTATCAATGGTATTCTTCTTATTTAAGCCAGTGATACAAAGAGTACAGTAGACTAAGTGTCAATGAGATAATGTTGTGTGTTAAATAAGTGGACAGTCAGTACAATGACATTTGTTTAAAATCCTGGTACAGGTGAGGAATTGCTTTTCTGGTAAAAAGAAACGAGATGGAATTTGGTAGCGTGGACACATGACCTCAACTTATTGGCTAAATCCACATGCATTGATGTAGATATTGGACACAGATCTAATGCTAACATAACCGTAATGGCTTCAGTGATCTGCCGTGCAACAGGATGAAGGTGTCATACCTGGTTTGTTTTGCATCTGGTTGTTTGAAGTTACTACTGGTCTTCTTTTAGGTCTACTTCTGTGATGAAGAATCAAACCCCAGCAGCAGCAGCCCAAGCAGGAAGTATTGTTCTTATGCATAGGGGAGTCCATTTGCCTTTGCAAATTGTATGCAGGACTACCTCTGATTGCTAATGAGGTTGATGATGAAGGTGTTGGTTGTTCAGATTGCAGGTTCTGGTATCTACCCATGCTGCTGGTAGCTTATGCTGTTGTTTTATCTGATTTTCCAGATATTGATAAATCACTTGATTGATCTCACTGCAAATTAAGTAACAGAGAGGCGGTATTTAGGTAGTTAACGCCCCTACCTCTACTTACTTTGGCCTTTCAATTGGCACAGATGCCTTTACAAATGTAGTCAGGATTTGGGTAAACAATTCCACATGGTTTAGGATGTTATCTTTTGTTTTATTTTTTTGCCAAAGCATTACAATGCAATTCTTATTACTGGCAGACTGACATACTTTGACACAAAGTCATTGGCCTGAATTGTATCAACTTGTTCTTGTCCAACACATTCATCATCATAATCTCCAAGAGTGTCAGATACATTTTATCCCCTTCAACCTTTTGCACTTCCACAGTATCATCCTCAATTTCTATGTCTAAACCATTACCAGCCTTCCTTTCACTCTCACTATTACTACAGTGTCAGAAATGTCAGACTCACACAAAGCACTGATAGACACCGTTATACTCTCCTTAGGAGTCTGAGAAGTATGTGAACACACTATATGTTCTTCATCCTTCATTTTCTTTTTCTGCACTGATTTGCCTGTTTTAGTGTTGACACATCTAGACTCAAAGCAAGAAGGTGGTGCATGCAAGATTACAGAAGATGCCTGACTGTGTTTTTCCCTGGCTTTTGCAATAAGCATTCTAGCAGATGAAAGAGCATTAGCAGAACCATCACTCACAAATAAAGGCCGTGGTCTGAGCCTTCCTTGCCACTGTATGTAATGTGCAGCATGTTGGCAATTTAAAATGTTTCAGTTCGAGGAAATGTGTTCTTAAAGAAGTCAAACCATGTTTAGATTTGGAGTGCCCTTTCTTACACCTTCTTCTTCTTGACCTTCTTTAAAAGTAGATGTGGAAGGAGAACTATGACATCCAACACTAGTACTGTGATGCTTCTGGTGCGGAGTGATTTTATTTATTTATTTTTTACACCAGAACAGGAGTAAAGCGGCTGATCTTGAACGTGTAACTACCACCACACCAAGTGACCATACAATGAGACATTGAAATGAGGAACTGTTACCTTTACCGTGCAGTTTTATTAAAAGATTATATTTATTTTTAAACAAAAAAAAAAAATCTAATTTCTACTTTTATTATTTTGGGTTGCGGAAGATGGGTCCACAACACCCAGTAAGTACAGTAATATATGCTACTGTACCTCTCAAAAACACTCAAAAGCCTCCCTTTTAAATATATCAATTGAATTAACGCATGCAAAAAAAAATTCAAACCAGAAAAAAAAAAAAATCAATTGTTATTATTTTGGAGTGCAGCTGACCAGGTGTATGTTCTTACTTACACCCTGTAAGTACAGTTATATATGCTGTCTCAAAAAGACATAATCTTCCCTTTAAATATCTAATTGAATTAAAAAAAATGATGTCCTCATTTTGTGCACATTTTGAATTTAAAAAGCAAAGTAAAACAAAAAAGATTTATTGACATTGAAGTTGAATAAAGGTAAATAGTCTTTGTGTCTCTACCTCATATAGGACTCACCGTTGGGGTTAGTTATATTATAAGTGTTGATATTTTAAAGGAAAAGGTATTTAGCATTTAGTATTTATACCCACCTTGATTGATATATGAAGTTTACCACGTAGGCATTCAGCAATAGTTGTGTTAGCCCATAACAGATTATTTTCTGCAAATGTTCGGCAGTGTGGAACCCAGAAATAATGCTGGTCTCTGTATCAGAATGTCCTTTTTGCAGTGGTTAATGTCTAAGAAGGTTAAAATTTATAAGGACATAGGGGGTAATTCCAAGATGATCGCAGCAGGACATTTGTTAGCAGTTGGGCAAAACCATGTGCACTGCAGGGGAGGCAGATATAACATGTGCAGAGAGAGATAGATTTGGGTGTGGTGAGTTCAATCTGCAATCTAAATTGCAGTGTAAAAATAAAGCAGCCAGTATTTACCCTGCACAGAAACAAAATAATCCACCCAAATCTAACTCTCTCTGCACATGTTATATCTGTTCCCCTGCAATGCACATGGTTTTGCCCAACTGCTAAAAAATTTCCTGTTGCGATCAACTTGGAATTACCCCCAAAGATTTCAGTAGGTCCATCTCTGTATTTTCAAAGACCAAGGACCTCACCCTAAATTCAAAGTCAGTCAATTTATTTCTACCACATCCAGGGTATGAGATAGTGACACTAGTTACAGAGGGCACTTCTGATCATTGATTCAGTATATAAATGCTAAAATTCACTAATGTAATGATTACATTGATATAAAAAAAAACTATTTAAAAGTAACCTGTACCTGAGCTCGTGTCCCAGATCTGTGTGTCTGGCCTTAGCTATACCCCCGCATCTCACTCACCAGTTTCTTGCCTTATATAAAATGATAATAAATTGAGACCTGAGGTAAGGGATGCTTCTTGGTCAGTAGTCTCCCTGCGTGTAACAGTCTGACATCCGGGACCCACATAACTCCTGGCTGATGTGGCTCAGGATCCTTTATTATATATAGAAACCTCAGTGACCCCGGAGAATAATTATCTTCTATCCCAGAGAACATATCACTAATTATTGTAATACAGTAAACAAACTAATTAGTTAGCTCTTAAAATTGATAGATTCATTTATTGCTACATTAAGGAAAATATTTATAACCAAAATTTATATTTTGTTCAAATATTTTAACTTGTGTTATAGAAAACGAATTACTTTTGTTAACTTTTTGTTATATGCAAAAAATATTTTGAAGGTACAAATCTGTATTATCTTCCAATCATACCTTTGCTTTCATTGTCCATTTTAAACCCAACATATACAGTAATTCCTAGTAGAGATGATCAGTTCTATGTAGGCTATGGGTTGCTATTCATTTTCATATATAGGGGTCTAGTCATAATGTAAAAAAAGTGTGTGCTGATAATTAAAGTTTTAACTCTTAGCAAGTCCAGTGTAGATGAGAGGCATACTGTGCATCATGCCTCCTTTACCTGTCACTTCCAAAAAGTGTCTTTCTGTGGAGACTACATTTTGGAAGTTGGAGCTCTGGTGTTTGGTTAGGATAGGGACAATAGATACAAGCAGCAGGGTGTTAGGGAACTCCAGCACTACATGTTTGAGACCCCTAGAGCCAGTGAGAGGGTCTTCTGCTGTACCCTTAATGCACGACATGCATACCAGTACTCAGGTTGCCACTTGGACTTAAAACTCTAGCAGTAGGGGCTCACACAATAGGCTGGAAACAGCAGGATAATGAACTGGAGGATGGTGAGTAGACACACAGGAGCATGCAGGGTTTAAGAACAGGGCTGGGCCAGGATCTCAGCTGGGGCAGATGAGGCACCGTGAGATAGAAAGCAAGCACTTAGCAGATGGTAGCTTGCAGGCTGAGCACAAGTAACACTGCGAAGGCAAACAAAAGGTAAACAAGACATGGGTTCAGACAGGGCAAAGCCTGATTCAGACAGGCAGGTAAACAGGCAGAGTATCCACATGGTCTCAGGACTGGAACAAGCAGCTTACACTGACAAGGCGCAAGCTATAATTTGCACAGAGAACTGGGCTGATTGGGTTATAACAGCAACACTGACCAATGAGGAAAGCCAGTCTGGGAGTGCTCTGATCATTACAAATTCTGAGCAGCAGCACGTACACCAGCCCCACTTATAGAAAACAGCTATTTTCTAGGCAACAAGATACTCAGTAGCTGAGCAGCACCATGGTTGCCTAGTTACAGGCGGCACTTGAGGCCTTGAAGATGCGACCTACTGGTTGCCAGGCAACAACCAGGACTTGCATCAGTAGCAAGCCGCTTGGCAGCTTGTGACACAGTGAAGGACAAGGACACTAGATTTAAGCTGTGGCAAAGAACTGGGGCAATAGGACAAAGCTGCAAGGATGCAGAGGGGGAATAGATCCCATGCTGAGATCTATAGAATGAGCTGTGTGATCTCAAATGTGCCACACTAGGATGCAGATCTCTGGATTTCTGCTGATGCTGGTGGCTGACTGTGCTCCACTGCTACTTTAACCCCAGCTAGCCTGGAGAGCTAGACAGGTGACCTGGAAATTAAGCAGCATATTCAAAGTGCAGGTGATGTGAGGTCCTACTCTGCCTGCCCCTTGATCACTTGTCTGCCTGTCCAACCACTTCTTCCTGACTTCTATGTGTGGAATTGATCTGGGCCACCTGGCTGCAGCTGCTGCCCAGTGTGTGCCCAGCTTGAGGGAGAGCCATTCATGGTGTTCACTACGCAATGTGTTGAGGGGATCTGCTGTTACTCAAGCCCCAACTCCCGACCAACCAACCCAGCATCCCAGGACCAAGCTGACTAAAGCTGCCTTAGGTGAAGGTGATCACCAGCTCATGCCAGACAGGCAATACAGTGACCTCCCACCATCCACACTAGCTTCCATGGGGCACTGCTTCCTACAGACTGGTGGAGTGACAGAGATAGGAAATAGAGCAGAAACTCTCTGGGTAGTTTTGTGTTGAGCTGAGAGGCGGCTGCTAGTACAATGAGAAGCTGGCTGCAGGACATAGATGAGGATATGTACATGGCCCCAGGAGAAGCTGTGTGCACCAGCTGCTGATCCTTGCTGTGTCCGAGGTGCAGTTGGTGGAAAGCAGAGGTGGTAATTCCTTGGTGGTCATCGATATTTACACTCCACTATACAGCGGGCAGGAGCTGGGCATCAGGGGATGGAGGCTGCTGGCATGAGTTGGACACTAGTTGATGAGGGCTGTGGACAGAAGGCAAATAGATCTCATAGAAACTAAGGGGTCTATTTACTAAGCCTTGGATGGAGATAATGGCCCTCATTCCGAGTTGATCGGTCGCAAGGCGAATTTAGCAGAGTTACACACGCTAAGCCGCCGCCTACTGGGAGTGAATCTTAGCTTCTTAAAATTGCGACCGATGTATTCGCAATATTGCGATTACTAACTACTTAGCAGTTTCAGAGTAGCTCCAGACTTACTCTGCCTGTGCGATCATTTCAGTGCTTGTCGTTCCTGGTTGACGTCACAAACACACCCAGCGTTCGCCCAGGCACTCCCACCGTTTCCCCGGCCACTCCTGCGTTTTTTCCGGAAACGGTAGCGTTTTCAGCCACACGCCCCTGAAACGCCGTGTTTCCGCCCAGTAACACCCATTTTCTGTCAATCACATTACGATCGCCGGAGCGAAGAAAAAGCCGTGAGTAAAAATACTTTCATCATAGTAAAGTTACTTGGCGCAGTCGCAGTGCGAACATTGCGCATGCGTACTAAGCGGATTTTCACTGCGATGCGATGAAAAATACCGAGCGAACAACTCGGAATGAGGGCCAATGTCTCTGGAGATAAAGTACCAGCCAATCGGCTCCTAACTGCTATGCCACAGGCTGTTTTGAAAAATGACAGTTTGAGTCAATTGGCTAGTACTTTATCTCCAGCAACCTTTTCTCCATCCAAGCTTATTAATGAAATGTCAGGCCCGGGTGTTTTTGTGAATCCGTTAACCCGGGACCAACCACAGGTGTAGGTGCTGGGCTATGAAGAAAGCAGGGAGGACGAAGAAAGTTCCGCTTCATATATTTATTCAAAATAACAATTCAGTAAAGAGTTAACTGACAAGTTGTTAATCATCATATTATACTGAAGTATTGCAGGAATAATATGCAAGAGAAAACTCAAAAATAAATAAAAGAAATGTTCATGGAAACATATGCAAAACAAGCTGATGAATAAATGTTGGATTGTCCAAATATAAACAAGCTTAGATGCTGAACTGCAGAATGTGATTAACTGGATAATGCAGACATGAAGAGATAACTGTAAGGATTTGCAATGGAGTTTTGAGAGTTAACTGAGAGACTGTGATGAATTATCCTTGTAATGACAACATAGCAAATAAAAGTACTGAATTGGGTTACTTGCGGGTTCCGGAGATCACTGTGAAACTGTAGTAGAAGACAAGGTGATGAATGGGTTAAATGCAGAGTTGAACAAACGAACAGCTGAGGGAAATGAGATCCTCCAGACTTTGCAGGATAGGCAGACTGACAAGGTAACCTCATGCAGTACACTGGGAATTCAACTGTTTCCAGTAGGTGAGCAATTAACTGACAGCACAGCGGAGAGCCGGTGGATCTTTCAGCAGTGAAGGCTGCAGACGGACCTCTGGGAACGGAGGCGATATCTGGACCACGGGAATCACACAGGAATGCACGGAGAGAGCTCAGAGCTAGAGCACAGCGTTGATACAACAAAGCACTGGCCCAGAGTAACATAATCCCAGCCTACTTAAAGGCAGCACAAGCACGGGATTGGCTTACACCTGCCCACAGGTGTTTTCACAAGTGCTCTGTATTAGCTATTTGGTCTCCAACATGGCCACCTCCTATACAGCAGACACACTGCAGTGCCTTAGGCCATTTGGTCCCCGCACTCACAGTTCCCAGACTCTGCATTACCTGTGCCATTGATCACGCCGCGTCCCCACACGGGCACACAGCACCGCGAGCAACCGCACTGACAACGGATGAACCCCAGAACCCGCAAAGGTGAGAGACCGGTTCGTGACATGAAAGAGACATCATTATGCTAAATTAGCTATCAGCCATTTTGTATAATGACAGCCATTCTAGATGTATTTCAAGCTATTTTTTATAGGTTTATAAGTAATGCAGACATTTATATGATATATGCATGAGACCCTTAGCCCTAGCAACCTATATAAGGAATATGCACTCCAACATATTGATAATGGTCAAGGATCAGCTCAGATGCCTATATGGGTTATTAATCCTACCTACCCCTTTAAGAGTTTGTTAAGAGAAATTTTTGTACTTCTATAAATGAAAATGATATGATAAGAAGTCAGTAGCTTGCTAAAAATTATGACCTGACAGGGAAGAGACACCCTATATGTATATGTAGCTTGTTAGGCTAAAGAATTCACACCTGCAGATTTATAGTTGCTAGACAGTATTTTTTGGCAAGATTCCCAGATATTGGCAAGATGCCCAGAAAAGGACCTTCAAGCGTTTTGAAGGAAATAGAACAATTATAAATATAAAGTCATCTTTATAATAAATACTAAGCTTTGTATTTAATAGCTAAAAGATGTATAATGCTATATAATACGTTTCAACCTAATAAGCAGTTATGCGATTCTATGTTTCATAATTTGGTATTGATTAAAATATTAATTGCAATAATCAATGGACATAGCCAGCTAGTATATGTAATTTCCTTAAATTAATTACATAGATATCTCTGTGAGAAACAATTTTAAGAGCAATATGATTTCTCCAGCTGCAGTCAAAAGGACATTTAGTTAACTCCCAGGCTAAGAAAAAGCTTTATTTGTGTGATGAGAACATTAAAGGAGAATGTTTTGGAATGTCCAGGTGACAATGGAAAGAAGGCTTTCAAGATTAATGTCCAGGTGGCGATAAGAAAAAGGCCTTCTCATTAAATTAATGGGCAAACAGTGATAAGAATATATTCAAGAATGCTATAATTGGTTTTAATGAAATCATTGTTTATCTTTGCACATGGTGTACTTTGATTGGCTAACACACTGCCATACCTTTATTCCTTTGTTCATTTGTCTATAAATAAAGGCTCCCAGAGCAATGAGTCAGATCAGAAATGACTTGCTGACCTTCTACATATCTCCTGTGTGTTGTCTCATTATTTCTGGTCTCCAGCCGGCTGCTAAGTACAGAACCATTGACTGATGTTCAAGGGTATTAAACAGATGACCGAAGGGCATTGATATATACGGAGTCTATTTCCAACAGATAATAGACCCCTAAGAGTGACATAGACATGTATAGAATGAGTGAGAGGTAGTTTAAGAAAGAGAACAGAGCCAGAAATAGACTGTTTGAAGACCTGGGCACCCCCCCCAATGCACATGCCCAAACAAGGCCTAGTATGGAAAGGACATGACAAATCTGATTTGTCCCGTAGAATGATGAAGTGTTACCAATCCCTTTGTACCACTGTTACGCAGGTGTCACTACCAAATATAGAGTAGCACAGTTTAGTAGTTTGTGATATGGCCGAACAAATACCTAAGATGCACTCATGGTAAAAATAAATTTGTTTAATAAAAAAAAATTAACATAAAAATTAGCTGTAGCACATAATCAGCATTAAGATGATCTGTACTGCTATTTCAGATAATGGGCCTGATTAAGACATAGATGCCTCATTGTCCACTGGTGCTCCTTTTGCCGGAGTCACGGCTGCGATAATATGCAAATGCCAACATGCCCACTTTCTGTGTCTCTTCCCGATGTAATACCACTAGTTTCTTTAGACGCCACCATCTGTGTTGGTACTTAGATCAAATTGACCAACATACGCTTTTACATCTTCATTACGTTCTCACTGAAAATTAATTAAAATGAGAGTATAGAGAAGAATTTCCCATAAAATTCATTAGTATACATGGAAGAAATGTAAATATAGATATTTAGCAATAACACAGGTTGCAATGAAAGAAAAAAGGCAAATGACTAAAAAGCAAAACATTTTTTTAGGATACTTAGGTAATACATAATAAAAAACAATATATATATATATATATATATATATATATATAATAGTGAAAAAGGCAGAGACACTCCGTCGGTAAATCAATCAAAAATTTTAGTGAATCAATACATGACAAACAATGGTCACTATGAACCGACGTTTCGGGGTCCTTGAACCCCTTTATCAAGTCGTGATTCACTAAAATGTATGATTTATTTACCGACGGAGCGCCGCTGCCTTTTTCACTATTGTATTTCTACGTCATGCAGAGGGCACCCGGCTTTTACAACCATTTCCAGAGTGCCGGGCATTTCTAGAATATATATATATATATATATATATATAGATATATATATATTTTTTGTTATTAGTGTAATTGGTGCCTTGAGTATATGTGGTATTGGGACACACAGCACAGCACCCTATTGATTGTGAATTATATGAATCTCCAGTGGGTTTTTGATTCCGTAATTTCCACACTTTTATCACTCCTGATTGGCCAGGCATTATTGGCTATGTACTCATAGTGGAAGATCCACTTTTTACCGATGTTAAATTAACATAATATCCCAGAGCAAATGAATCCATTGATTGTTTGTGGCTAATTACTAAAATAAGATGTACCCCTGATGAAGTCTCTGTGAGAGACGAAACTCGTTGGATTATCAATTTGTTGTGATCTGACCTCCAATTTATAATCTTTGAAGGAGAAGTTCACAAAATAAATATTTGTTCATCTGCTCTTATGTGGACCACCACTGGGTGTTAGTGGTTGTTGAAATATTTTATGGACAGTTATATCAATACAGTATCAAATGATCTTTTATAAATTTTAATACATCTTGCATATTGGAACGTATTGTTTGTTTTCCTAAACAGGATTTTATTTAACATTAGGTCATTCTGACATTACATATAGGTGGAGTGTTACAGGAACTGGTCACGGAGAGATGATGCACAGTTAAAGGCTTGTTTTAAGAAGTCCTCCCTGTGCATCAGCAACTCTGCTCTTAGGAGCCAGGGGTAGGTGCCCTTCTTTGTAAGGGCCCAGGACACCAGTATCCACAGTCCACCCCTGATGGCTGCCCTGCTCACAGGCGTCTGAGCTGCAGGCAGCTTTTAGCAGTGGCTGTTATTGTCCATATTTATCAAATCTTCCCGGGACAAGGTTACAATCACAGTTTAATATTTGCATAAAACACGCTTCATCGTCATTACTGAATGCTGAATTTTTTTAAATAAGAAATTCACTTGTATCATCCGGATCAATATAATTCCACTGCACAATTTTGTAATTACAAGTTAAAATACCTTGCACACTACTAGCTGTATGACCATTATACTGCACACATGTGGTCCTATGACAAGCTCAGGCGCAGGAGACACTCATAAGGCTGCTAGTGTAGTAACAAAGAATAACTGCGGAGCACAAACCCCAAGGGCCTAGGTCAGACTTAGGAGCAAATCAGAATAAAAAGGAGCAAAATATATATATATATAAATACCACATGTCCGGCACTCTCTGTTCCAGTAAGATCAACTTGTTCTGGTGCGCAACCTCTTGCAGAGCATACATATATATATATATAAATAGTTATATATATATATATAAACAACGAACCAAATGGAGGCACTCAGAAAGAAAAAAGACGACACACCGCTGACCTATCCAGCGGTGTGTCGTCTTTTTTCTTTCTGAGTGCCTCCATTTGGTTCGTTGTTTATATATATATATATATATATATATATATATATATATATATAACTATTTGATTGTATGCAGGGTAAATAGTATACTTGCTGCTGTTGCTTGTGGAGAACAAATACTAGGCGCCTTTGATTTTATACTAAAATTTACAATTAAGCAAGGACACCCCCTTTCCAACTCTCAGGGGCATATTTACCAAAAATATTGCCGGAAATCACCAAACAACAACCATTTCTGGGGATCCCTGCAGAATCTAAGTGTCTTTAACATGTAACAAGGAAGGGACACAGCTGACAATCTGCCAAGGTCCCTACATTTCTGACTGCAAAATCAGCCCGCACATATTCACATGGGCCCTGCCATACTGGCAAATTTAACAAGCTCCACGAAGCTCAACCTAGTACAGTGGTTCCCAAACTGTGTGCCGTGGCACCCTGGGGTGCCTCAGAACACTTGTAGGGGTGCCGTGGATTGGTTGTCCAGGACCAATCAAAATTATTTCTGGTTAATGTAATGGACAAAACCAGAACTGGTGGCAGCCAATCATAACATATGTGGTCAAACAGAGTCAAATCTTGTTCCTCACCACATAATGGAACCTAAAGATGACCTATAAACTAAATTTTTGATTTAATATTTATTTAAAAATGTCTTGCTAAGAATTTTTTGGCCAAGGGGTGCCGTGAATAAAATTCTGATACTCTAGGGCGCCATGATTCCAAAAAGTTTGGGAACCGCTGACCTAGTATTTAACTCCACCTGCAGATGTTAGCCTGTATCAGATATTTTACATAAGGATCCCACCCTGTCAGCCCCCTATGACCATAGCCAGATTAAGGGGGGGGGGGGGAGGGCACGTGGCATACTGTACCCGGGCCCCCCTTCCTCAGGGGCCCCCTTGGCCACAGCACACTGACACCACTAGCTTTCGCTCTTATTGCAGCAGCAGTGGCAATCATCTAGAATGTGAGCAGGACAGTATGCAGTGCAGGCAGAGACACAGGGGTATCAGGTTTCATCAGCTACCTATGGACCTTTCCGACATACATGGGTGTATGGGTCCTGTGTAACCTGTGATCTATTGAGGGTCTAGAGTGACAGACACACACAGAGTCCTCCTGTGTCCTGTCCCAGTGTGTAAGTAGTACAGAGGCTGCTGCTATCCTTGCATGTGATCAGATAAATTATAGATTTTATTTTTCTGTGTGTATTTTAAGGTTGTTTAAGTTGTCTTTCTTCCACTACTATAAATTTGCTAAAATAGCTGTCTCTCAATTAGGTGAGCTATAAACAGTACCCAGGCATTATTACACTATTAGTTTAAATCTAATATATACCATTAGTTTACATTTAATAGACACAATCCATACTTTCCACCATGACCTATTCCTGGACTTCCATCTTAAGGGTTGATTGCAATCACCTGTGTTGTTACACCTTTCTTATCAATTAAATAGTTCAACACAGGCCACGCCAATCATGTACAGTATTAGGAGGGAAGTCCATGTAGAGATCATTTTGTCCCTCCAGGAATGGGACATGTTGGGAGATAAGCACAATCTAATATACATCCCCCACCTTCCACCGGGGTAGTACTGTCTAAAGTGCCCCGGGCACCCCCAAGGCTTCTTCGACCCTGTCTATAATGCATGTACAACCTGATGCTCCAACTTTATTAAATGCAAGCAGGAATTATCATTGCCACATTGCGAGTTAGGGCAAAAAATATCACACCCCGATTGCATTTTAAATGCAGATTGTGGTAAATATACCCCTAGATCTCTCTGCATAATATACATCATATCTGCCCCAGCTGTAAGACCAAGTGTAAATTGCTTCTTCTTTTTTTTTTTGCTCCTTTTTTCAATTTACTCCCAACCCTGAATCAGTCCCTGGAAGAGATGGCCATTACCTTAGACAAAATGTCTAAAAGCTTTATAGTTGCCATGGTTGAGTAGGAGTGGTATCTTAGTAAATAGTTCATTGGAGTGTGGGGGTCTAATAGGCAATAACTGCAATGCTAAAATTGCTAACTGCAGACAACAAATAGACAGCAAAGCATAATATAGAGCCGGAATACATTTTCCATTGTCTATTTGTTCGTGAAATTCAAACTCTTCTGTCTTCTTTATGATGTCCGTTGTTCGCTTTACCTGTAGGGGTTTAAAAATAAATATATAAAATAACAGTTTACAAATTTAGGTCCCAGACCACACATCACTGGCCACACCCGCACATCACTGGCCACACCCACACATCACTGGTCACACCCACACAGTACTGTCCTCACCTACTTAGCACTGTCCACACCTACTGTACATGGCACCGGACTCACCAAAATAGCACTGTCTACACCTACATAGCACTGGACATCCCACACAGCACTGTACACACCCACACAGCACTGGCCACACCCACACAGCACTGGCCACACCTACTTAGCACTGTCCACACCTACTGTACATAGCACTGGACTCACCAAAATAGCACTGGCCACACCCACACAGCACTGGACACACCCACACATCACTGGCCACACCTACATAGCACTGGCCACAACTAATATGTGCTGGCCACACCTTCATTGAACTGTCCACACCTACACATCACTGGCCACATGCACAAACCGCTGGCCACGTAAATAGCACTTTCCACACCTACACATCACTGGCCACATGCACATACCGCTGGCCACACCTAAATAGCACTTTCCACACCTACACAGTACGGTTCATACCTACATAGCTCTGTCCACACCCACACAGCACTGGCCATATCTACATAGCTCTGTCCACACCCACACAGCACTGGCCATACCTACATAGCTCTGTCCACACCCACACAGCACTGGCCATAGGGGTCTAGTTACTAACAGTACTCTGCTCCCTGCGCTAATCCTCCTCCCGCTTCGCCTGCTTAACGCTGTGTTCCTGGGTGCATTTACCGCTTCTATTACTAAGATTCTGCTAGACGAAGCGGCTGAACGGTAACTCACCCTCTCAGTGAAGCCCGTCCTAGTTCATAGCGCTGGTATACTGCGCATGTGCAGCTTTCCCTGTCCAATCCCAGACGGGCCTGCAGTGATTGGTTGTGAAACCCTCCCTGACGCACAGACTTCTGGGAACCCTGCCCTCTCTTTACATGCCTGCAGTGCACACTGCCGATCCCCCACCCAGTCCCAGACCGCACTCACACTCACGGCCGCACCCCCCTACGCTGATAGACACCTATAGGCAGAGACGTGCGCTCCCTCCCTGGGAACTGCCGCCGGGTCGCTGATGTCCTCTCACCTCTTCATATAGGCGTGAAGAGGTGAGAGAACATCAGCGATCCGGAGGCAATTCCCGCGGCGGTGGGGGGTGGGCGCACTGCTCTGCCTTTGGGTGTCTATCAGCGGAGGGGGGTGCAGCCGTGAGTGTGAGTGTGGTCCGACACTTTGTGGGGGATCGGCAGTGTGCAGGCACTGTCAGTGCAGATCAATCTACCCTCCCATCACGGCAGCAGCAGGGTGAGGAGGAGGGGTGTTCTCTGGAGGCGGAGAGGAGGTCCTTCCAGCAGCTGCTGCTCAGTGGACGGGGGTGTATGCTGGTTTCTGGGGAGCGTGCAGGGGAGGAGAAAGATAGAGTGCTGGACGCTACTGCAGTGTACTGGATGGAGGGTGGGATTGGGTTTACTGGTGTGCTATGTACTAGTATTCTGTATGCCGGGGGGGGGGGGGGGGGGGGTCTGTTGCATGCTCCCCATGCTGTGCCCTCCTCCTAGTCCTCTTTTAACATGTATGTATGTATGTATGTATCCATCTACATACATACATACATACATACATGTTTAAGGAGGACTAGGAGGAGGGCACAGCATAGGGAGCATGCAACAGACCCCCCCCCCCCCAGCATACATAATAATAGTACATAGCACACCAGTAAACCCAATCCCACCCTCCATCCAGTACACTGCAGTAGCGTCCAGCACACCCTCAGGAGTGTCCTGACCAGGAATGCAGGCTCCAGGACCACACTGCACATGGGCATCAGCTAGTCTTGAAGACACAGTGAGAGTCCTCATCAGCTGATCAGCTCCAGCAGGATTTTTTTTTTACAAACAAGAAAAACTTTAATCAGAAAACAAAAAAAGAACACTGCAAGTCAGCAGATAACGGCTCTGTGCTGCAGGGAGGGCTGTTAACGGCAGCTAAACCTGAGGAAGCGGGCACAGGAGGAAAGGGGCAGCGGTGACTCATCAGAGGTTATATTAGTAATAGCAGAGGGGAATATCGCCGCCATAGTAGCCTATGGCAGTGCGATATTAGGCACAGCACTTAGCACAGGCAGATAACAGGCAGTGAAAATGCTTTAGTACATGCAGAGAAGCGATATGTACAAGCATTTTCACTGAATTTTTCATTGTGGAGGCTTATCTTCATTTAGTACATGGACCCCATAGTTCCTAAGCTCCTCACGATAAGTCCTTTTTCATGTACAGCATCAGGCCCATGTGACCCTTAGCCCGGCCCTGCATAGAGAGACCCTTCTAGCAGGAAATAGAATTATTCAGTCACTGCAACGTCCTTTTCATACCCTATAATGTACATACACTTACAGTGTGAGGATAGAGAAAAGTGCATATAAATTATCCCTTGTGGGAGTACCGTCATTTGTCAGTCATTACACACTCAGAACCAATAAGAATCTGTTTACACCTCAACTCGTGCGCAGTGAAAAGTCCTGGGGAAACCGGTGTCATAGAGCAAGGAGGACATTATTTGGAACTTCATGGGACTCTTTGGCAAAATGATAGAAATATTGTGACTAAAGCTGCGTACATGACTATGCAGTTAGGTGCATGCAGGAACGTCAGCAGGAAAATGGCTCAAACGCCCCTGAAACAATCGGATCAGGAGGTGGGATCCTATGTGTCAATACCCTTGAGGACAGTACTCAGTGAGATACCTGTACCAGATGCACACTGATTGGATAACTGCTCCGATGAGCCACTGTCCCGAGCAGCTGCAGCTCATCAACTCTTCAGGTCCTGGTCATTGCTTAGTGACCGGGATGGCTGGGCACTTCCAGACGTCTTCTTCCCACTGGTCGTCAGTCAACGGGGGGATGTGCAGCTCTGCAGCGGCACAGGATTTTAATCAAAAGGGGCCCTCGCTGAGTAAGCCTTGTGATTGGCTCCTTCATCCTTTATCTTGCACTCAGTCCTGCCAAGACCTGCTGGTTATAGTTCATGCCTGCAGTGTGAGCCCCTGGTCCTCAGTTGTTGGTTCCCGGAGCTTGATTCTTGTCAGTATTCCTGTTGGTTCCTAGGAACGTATTTATTCCTGGCCTGCTATCACCTGCCAGAACCCTGTATGACTGGAGCTGCAACCTCACAGCAATATTCTACATTCCTGGTCTGATATCATCTGCCAGAACCTTGTGGCTGGAGCTGCAACCTCTCAGACATATCCAGTATTCTTGGCCTGCTCACCATCTGCTAAATCCCTGCACATTTGAGCTCGCAACTCTTCAGTCAGATCCTGTGTTACTGGAGTTACTACCACTTCAGCCAGCTTTCTGTACGGTTGAAACTTTGGCATTTTTGTCTCGCATCCTGTATCCTGTAATCTCCAGACTGATTGTATAAGCCCTTACAGTTCTGAACATAAATCCAGGCAGTCACCTAAGTACCGGTGAACATTACTTGCTCTATTGGAACAGCAGGTGACTGTTAGTGGTTGAGGACCTCACTAGTAGTGACTCCAGGTACAATTGTCCTTTGACCCCCCCCCTCCCCCCTCCCCCATCCATAGCTACCGGGCCTGAAGTGGGCACAACATCTAGTATTACAATATAAACAATTGGTTATATTTTATTAGTTAGAAAAAAATATTTTTAAACTTCTATAACAAAGTATATAAAGGCTGCACACAGTAAGCAGTTAATAGTATAACAGCACTGTACACCAGGGCTGGCCAACCTATGGCTCTCCAGCTGTTGTAAAATTACAAGTCCCATCATGCTTTGCCACAGTTTTGCTGTTAGATAATGCTAAAACTGTGGCAAGGCATGCTGGGATGTGCAGTTTCACAACATCTGGAGAGCCACAGGTTGGTCAGGCCTTCTGTATGCTTTGGTTCTGGGTTCTGCAGCTGTAGAGAAGAGACAGAATATATTAGCCAGCTCTGTGTGTACAATATACAGTCATTCTCCATTTATCTTGCACTGATACATCAGATACTGTATCTCTCCCTTCCTTACACTGTTATCCTTTTGTATCATTAAATAGACTCAATTTTGAATACATCCAGAACATTTACACAAATAAATAAACCGGCTCTGACGCACACAGGGAAGATTTCTGAGACCAAGACAGCCACCCCTGCTGTTTTTTGAGATGTCAGAAAGTTACAATTGGCATAAACCCTGGATTCAGTTATCACACCAACAAAAGTATTCCGGTCACCCTGACACTGACTAGACACTGTTGTCACCAGACTTACTGTTGGCCAACTAACTCGACACCGGTTGCCCCACCCCCAACATAAGACCAGCTACATATGCATCTGCACAAGCACTGACTAGCTGAACAATCACACTAATGTGATCCACCTGTGAAGCTGTTTTGTGTGTACAGATAAATGTGAAGTATTAACCATCTAGTAACTGTCTGTCACAAAGTACACTTTTTGCCATTATGTATATATATAGAGAGAGAAAGAGAGAGAGAGAGCCCCCTCCCCCTACAAATCATGCATTTGCCCCTGCACGGGGTACAGAGAATACTGACCCTGTTTGGTGTGACAGAAGTATACGCCCATTGACAAGACAGCGATGAAGAACGCTCCTGTGATGCAGAGACGGATAATCCAGGGCACACTGTAATTGTAATGTGGAGCCTGTACAGCTGGAAAAGAAAATAAAGATGTTTTACAGGTTCTATTCTCAGACATTACATACTAGTAAAATAAACTGACAAATGGGCCTGGTCGCAGCAGCAAAATCTTTCTCAAATGAGCAAACCAAGTGCAGTGAAGGTGGGGCAGATGTAACATGTGCAGAGAGAGTTAGATTTGGGTGGGTTATATTGTTTCTGTGCAGGGTAAATACTGGCTGCTTTATTTTTGTACTGTAATGTAGATTTCCGTTTGAACACACCGCACCCAACTCTAACTCTCTCTGCACATGTTACATCTGCCCCACCTGCAGTGCACATGGTTTTTCCCATCAAAGAACAAAATTGCTGCTGCTATCAGATCTGAATTAGGCACAATGAGCGCACAGGTCTCTCTAATACAGTGTGTGAAGGAGCAGGTTGTGCTTTCTACAGTGCGAACATACTTACTGTATATCATATAATGTAGAAGCCTTTAATAATATGTGAATTTCTTAATATCCATTAATAAAACATGTGCAAAGACGCCCAGATGGCCGAATATAGTCCACTATCCCTAAATCCATACACTTATTATTCAGGGTAGCAGAAGAGTAGAAAGTACTTTAGTATGAATTACTGTAAATAACTTTCTGTACATACAATGGGGCATATGTAATAGCCTATGAGTTTGCCAAGGTGTGGGATGCCGGCCTATGTCAGATATTCTTAAAGCGGCAGTCAAAAGGAAAAAAAGTCAGAGATCAGGCGGCATCACGCACCTCCAGCGAACTCATACCCTATTACATATGCCCCAATATGTTGTGTTCATTAGGAAAACTTATGTATTATAAAGAATGACTAAAATAATTACAGATTCTCAAAGTAACCTTTATATTTCTGTTACATGTGGCCAACAGCCGTGTGACTTTATGTGGTTGCAGAATGCCAACATTTTTAAAAATGACAGATTGACATGTGCTGTCAGGCAGAGCCGGACCTACCCAGTATGATGCCCCTGGTGAGATTTTGGCTGGTGCCCCCTAGCACCAACGCTAATTCCACCTCTGGCCCTGCACCCCTTTCCCAGCACCATCACCCCTCACCCATAGCAGTCCTTATTTTGGTTTTCCTACCCCCTGGAAATTATATAAGAACAGTGCGCACTTTCGGCGCACAGTCCAAAAGGTATGTGTTCTTGCTAGGAAGGGGCATTGCCACACACTAGTACCCCCAATTCAAATTATGCCACACTGTACTGCAACTTTGTTCATAATTTATCATGCGATAGTGTCTCTTATTCACATTACATCACCCAGTAGTATTACTTTACCTTATATATGTTACTCCTCTTGGTAGTGCCCCACATTCACATAACATACTGAATAGCTCCTTATTCACATTACACCACACCATATTGCTCTTTATTCTCATTACACCATGCCATATTGCTCCTGATTCACATTACGCCACACCATATTGCTCCTTATTCACATTAGACCACACAGTAGTGCCCTTTCTATACGATACACCACACAGTAGAGCACCTTATACACATAATGACACACATTAGTAATGCATTTATACACATACTACCACACAGTAATGCCCCTTACCCATATGACACACATTATTAATGTCCTTATAAACATAATGCACCTTACACATTATGCCAATCCTTATTAATGCCCTTATACACATAATAACACTTACACACATGCCGCATATTATTAATGCCTTTATACAGATAATGACACACATAATGTCCCTTACACATATGCCACAGATTATTAGTGCCCTTATACACATAATGACACACATAGTGCCCCTTACACATATGTCACACATTATTAATGTCCTTATACACATAATGACACACATAGTGCCCTTTACACATTTGCTGCACATTATTAATGCATTTATATACACATTTATATACACATGAAACGCATAATGAGCCTTACACATATGCTGAACACTATTGCACAACGAACCCACTCACACACACAGCAGCTAACACTGTGACCTCTGCCTCTGCTTGGATACAGATGTGTCCTTATAAATCTTGCCTCCATACACCATGCAGCAGGAGATGCCTGGCGCGAGTCAACTGGTAGCTCATATAATGCTGGGTCCCTATTTTTGATGAAAATGCATCTTATTTGCATTGCTATGTGGCTAGGATGCACAAGCAGCTTCTCCTGATTAAAATGATATGCAGCATGCCTACATTCTGTGTGTGACTGCGGCTGTATCTGCATACGAAATGCTACACACAGAATATAGGCATGCCGCATATCATTTTAATCAGCAGGAGCTGCTTATGCCACTAGGCATACCAGATGCCCTAGGCAATTGCCTAGTTTGCCTTTGCCTAAGGCCGGCTCTGCTGACAGGTCCAATGCTACCAATAGGCAACTTTAGGTAGATGCTTAGGGCACCAGGACCTGGGGGTAGCCACTGAGTCTTCCCTACCTACTCCCCAGCAGTAACATAATGTGGTAGCCTGAAAAGTGGTGTGTATGCCCCTTTAAGACCAGACTCACAAGTCCAGAGCAGCACAAGGGGACATCAGGAGTTAAAGCATGGACCCTGGCCTGATCACATGGTCAATATGCAGACCGCTGATTGCACAGGGGCACCCTGGGAGACAAAAGCCTTTTGGGAAGAAGGAGATGTTGGGTGGAGAGACAGAGGAGGTGTGGGAACGCTTGCTACACACAGAGACCAGGCCTGAGGAGAGGCACAGATGCATCGGCCATCTTGGGACTGAAAACAGCCAATAAGGACTGGCCTAGCAGATAAGAGAGTCTGAGTGAGTATGAGTGATTAAGTAACAAGAGCCCCAGGCAAGCTTGATACCCAGATTAAGGGACAACTATCACCATCTGTGCAATTAAAGGGTGTGGTCAGCATAGCGGCATATGCCCTAAATTAGACACTGCAATGCTACCTTCCCCAAGCTAAGAACTGCAAGGAGGTTATTGAGGCAACCCTCTTCCCCTTCAACATTGACACTGTGAGAATATTTAAGACTGAGTTGTGTCACCAGAGCAAATGCAGACATTTCTTTAAAAGACAGTTAGCGGCAAGTTTGAAATTTAGCCCTATAAAGAGGAAAGAGAGAGTTTGTTCCATTGGAAAACCCCACTTTGCTAATTCAGTTGAATTTGTTGAGAGACACCACGATCCCTTCACTGGCTACATTCTTTTTACATAACAACTGAATTACCACCCAGGATTTCCCCTTTCATTTGTGTCCCAATTCCCTATTGACATACTGCGGCACAGCAGACTTCTACCAGAGCTCCAACGTTTATTGCTTGTGAAGATTATCATACTTTGGCTAGGGAAATTAGGAAGTTAGTATAGGCTGTTGCTAATTGTATTTTTCATCTTTGTCCTCATGACTACATTATGGGACTCCAATTATCTCATGCCAATATTCATGATAATAAATAATGTGTTCATCCTATAGATTAAAGCTTGCAAGCAGGGCCCTCCTATCTCTATGTCTATCTGTTTATTCTATTACTGTTGTTCTAATTGTAAAGCCCAACAGAATAGGCTGCGCTATATAAGAAACTGTTAATAAATAAATCTGTAATTCCAATGATTGGCTGCCTATTCTTTTGTGATTCCAATTAAATTTATTTTCTATATTGAATGTTTCTTTGTGGTGTGAACTGTATCCAATTGTCTTCTCTTTGTACATTTTTTATGCTCAATCCTTCTTTTGTGGATTATTCAAAATCCTTGTCAATTAACTAGTCATCATCTTCAATCCAGAGTTAATTGCGGCTCAATAAAGAGACATCCTGTTGGGATTGCTGACTCACTCCTGTTTATTAATGCACAAATTATATTCTTAATCATCTTCTTCATTTAACTTTTTTGCAACAATTTTATTTTTTGGAATATGGCTATATCTGTGATTAGATTAATTGAACTCTTGAATTATTGAATGTTCCAGTGTATAGTGAGCTGTAGATGAACCTGGTTTCCATGTTATCATCTAAAACTACTATTATTCGTCATTGCATTTGTCATCTTTCATTGTTATATTGTGATTATTACATTTCTGCCATGTATCTTATCGTCATCTTCCATCCAGAATTATTTGCAGCATTACAATGAAACTTCCTGACGGAGATTGCTCTCATTGAACTCGTGGTTTGCGTATCAATCTGTTCTACCTCTGTGAACCACATACAGTGAACAAGGTATGGGGAAAAGCATCTTAGGGAAAGGGTCTATCACCTAGCCACCGAACGGTATCCGGCCTTCAGGTCGACACCACTTAGGTCGACACCAGTTGGTCGACACAACTTAGGTTGACACTGCAACTAGGTCAACACAGACAAAATGTTGACATGAACAAGGCCAACCGGTAAAAAGGTCGACATGATTTTTTTTTTTTTTTTTGAACTTTTTCATACTTTACGATCCACGTGGACTGCAATTGGGAAAGGTAACCTGTGCCGAGTGCAGCGATAGTGGAACAAAGCAACTTGCTTGAAGCACGGTGAGCTAAGTGAGCTTGCGAGGGGACACGGTGCACTATTAGGAGTTCCTGGTCACATTACGAAGAAAACAACACCAAAAACACATAAAAAACACGTCAACCTTGTTCATGTTGACCTTTTGTCCGCGTCGACCTATTTGCAGTGTCGACCTAAGGTGTGTTGACCAACTGCTGTTGACCTAAGTGATGTCAACCTATTTGGTGTCAACCCCGAGACCCAGATCCCCACCGAACACCTGTGATACCTCTTCCAACCACTTAGACCCCTGCCAACCATTTGGTGTTACAGATACAGATGAAGTCACAATCATCTAGGCTTCTCTGCTGCGCCTAGGCACTCCATGGTTTATTAGCATAAACCCTTCATCTATTATCCTCAGGCACAGAAAACTAGTCTCAATAACCGTGGAACCATATGTTTTTTTATTGTGTTACCCTCTGTACAGAGCTGCAGACCTCTTGTATATATATATATATATATATATATATATATATATATAGTATACTACTATTAGTACAACTACTACTACTAATTATTATTATTATTACTATTTAGCTGTAGGTTAAATACCCAAACAAAATGAAAGAAGACTCAGTGCTGAATGATGCGCCCGGCTCAGGTTTTCCCACCTGACTTGGATCCCAAAATGATGCAAAACTAAACGTCATCTTCCCACTGTCGGATTCTGGTTGGTTTGGATTATATAAAGGTCTGCGGTCATATTCCTTTTCACTCCGGCTCTGAAGCTTGTATAGTGCAGATGCGCTTGTGTTTTGTTCATCCAGGGATGCTGTGTTGTCCAGCAAGGCTCTGGGGCATCTGTATCAAGAAGGGGCAGCTGTGTCCATCCAGGGGTGCTGTGTCTGTCCATCAAGGGGCTTCTGTGTCTGCAATGGGCTACTGTGTCCGTCCAGGGGTGCTCTATCTATATAGGGGTGCTCTGTCCCAGTGTAAACAAAATTAAAGTTAAAAATGTAGTTTAAAGAAAAATATATTTTTTGTATTTTTTGTGATATACTCCAGTGGACCGACCGCAGTGTATCATACATGTATTGCGTGACACTGTAGGTGGAATTGATCTGCAGTGTTATAATATAAGTTCTGACTGATACACCTCTTGTGTGACAGTGTATGGGGAAGTTAACTGCAGCCTTATATTATTATTTCTGATTCATACACTTATTGTGTGACACTGTAAGTGGAAGTGAACTGCAGTGTAATATATATTCTTTCTCATACACGTATTGTGACACTGTAGGTGAAACCGCAGTGTAATATTTTTTCTGACTCATACACGTATTGTGGGACACTGTAGGTGGACGTGAATCGCAGTGTAAAATTATTATTTCTGACTCATACACGTATTTTGACACTGTAGGTTGTACATTTTATATACAGATTGTGGTATGTGCTGTACCCTACTTCATTTGTGTTTGTTGATAGATATGGAAGATGAACAATTGAGAGGAGAGCAGGAAGCACATACTAGTGCTGCAGATGCTGCCACCAGTCATGATGATACAAATCCTCCAATATCCTCTACTAAAGCCAATGCCCAATGGCAATGAGGGCTTAAGTCAGGGCAAGTAATATCAAAGAAGCAATATAATTTTACAGTGGTAGAGGGAAAAAACCCAACAAAATTAAAGTTAGCTGCATAGAAACCTGAAATTGGCAATATGTTATTCACTACACGAGATGGTAAGGAAAGGCTAAGGCCTTGGTATTTATTTTACTGGTGGTTTTGCCTCTTATGATGATGTGAATTTCAACATGTCTTGCTCACACAATTTAAATTGTTGGTACAAAATATTTAAAAAATTGACAGGTGCATACAGGAAATGCTCTCTGTGGCTGAAAAATGTCAGGACATTTTTGACATTCAGCAAGTGCATGTCAAAGATTGCAGCACCTGCAAGTACTATTTGAATTTGTCCTGCCATCAGCTGAAGTAAGAGGTAGTAACTAGGTGGAATTCAACACTTTATATGCTTAACCGGATGGAGGAGCAGCAAAACAAAATCCAAGCCTACACAATGACCTATGACCTAGGCAGGCATGTTCAAACTGCGGCCCTCCAGCTGTTGTGAAACTACACATCCCAGCAAGCCCTGACACAGCTTTCACATTATCTGCAAACAAAACTGTCAGGGCATGCAGGGATATGTAGTTTCACAACAGCTGGAGGGCTGTAGTTTGGACATGCCTGACCTAGGGAAAGGACCATGAACCATAGTCAAGCATAGTGGATAATACTTTCTGTGTTGTGCAAGGTTCTCAAAACCTTTGAAGTTCCCACATGTGAAGTTAGTTCAGACACTTAAACCAGGTATTTCCCATTGTTAGACTCTTGGAAAAGCAGCTGAAGAAACTGAAGGAGGAGCTAAAATTGAGGTATTATGCTTAGCATGTCAAACTTGTAGATCAACCTCTATTTTCGGTTTGCAATGATCCAAGGGTCGCCAATATCTTAAAATCAGATCACTATATATTGGCGACCACACTTGATACTATGTTTAAGTCATACATTGTGTCTTTCTATCAGACAGACACAAATCTGAAGAGATGCAAAGAGCTGTTGGTGAGGAAATTGTCAGGAATGTGACACGGCAACATCTCCTTCTTCAGATTCTCCAGCAACTGCGGCTGCCAGGAAAAACTCAATTTTCCTAAGACACCCACTGGTGGTGATGCCGAGCAGTCAGCAAACACTTTTAACATCTGGTATGAACTTAAGGAACTGCCTTTAATTACACATGTCTACTGTCACTGTATATGATATGGTCACCATTCAAACAATAGACAAAAGAAAATATCGGCAGCGCTATTAATGAAGTGATTGGAATGGAACAATAATTGTATAATGTAACAATTTATTTTAATAAAAACCAATAAAACTATTAAAATTGGCAATTACTCTCCTCATAATAATAAGATAAATTAAACACATCACATTCAGTTAGTTCTGTATATATTGGGATCACTTGGTGTCTGTTCCTTTAAATTATGCCCAGATATGTCCACTAATTTCCATAGAGGTTTGATTGACTTAGCACAGTTCAGTTTGTTTGAATATTTACCGGTCACCACTTGAGAGGTGGAAAGGCTTCCATATATGAGAGTCCATGTTAGATGGAAAATGTCCTCATTTGTGTTGGTGAGTGCTGAAGATATCCTCTTGTTGCTGCACAGCAAGTTGGCAGTGGATCCAAGGCTGGTTCAGACACGCGCTGGTGATCATCAAAACTGAAGTGGTGTGAAGAAGGGGTCCTGACGCGTTTCGCTGCTCCCCAATAAGTTTAGCAGCTTTATCAAAGGATACTATGCAGTAAATGAGTGGGGTTTATATACCCTTTCTAATGAGGAGAATTACTAGCATCTGTACAGATAATCAATCCAATCACTTCATACAGGATTCAAAACACCAATGTGGTATATAGGAGGCAGACCTATTAGATAGATTTAATGTTAACATAATTCTGAGTTCTATAATTATAGTCCAATATATATATATAAATCCTAGTTTATTTTACTTCTACTTAATAGAGACCATTTTTTAACCAATAGGTGGCAATGTTTATTATCCATTGCTGTGGCAACTGGAGATAATATATCTCTATTGGTTGCTGGTTTTGATGGACTTGAGTTACAGCCAATCAAGGCCGAGTCAAATGATTAGGAAGTAATGGTCACATGATCGCAAGTGTTGATGGCAAATTCTAGTGTTAAAAAATTAAATGCCTCTATTGGTCAATAAGATTGATAGACTTAAAGTATAGCCTATCATAATCATCCCTATTACTCAATGACGGTCACATGACTGCTTCTAGCATGACTCATTATTATGTTCTCTAGTACTGCTGTTGTCCCGCCTGAGCTGCGTGATGCGTGCCGATCACGTGGCCGGGTCACATGACACGGCCCCGGCACGCAGCTAGGCGGTAAATTGTCATGACAACCAGATTCTCGTTGGACGCATAGGGAAGTGGGCGGGAGAGGGGAACAAAAACTCCAAAAAGCTGAGCGTGTTCTATATATAGTTAGAAGAGGTGATGGGAGGTTAGTTACGGTCACATGACCAATGACGTGACTCCACGTCGATCTCTAGTTATTCTTGGTCTTATGACCGGCGCCAATCACGTGACCTGGTCATGTGTTCCGGCGCTACTCATTAATCAGGAAGTGGACCCTTTTCGGAGGGAAAAAAAAAGGGGATAAAGTCCCATTCTAGAAGGGGAAATTGTATACTTTACATTTTGTAGTAACAATTACACAGACTGTGTATTTGAATAAAAACAAGACAAAGGAAGAACCATCTGTACAGTCATAAATGTGGAAACTTGATACATAAATGAAACAACAATATGGAGTTCTATCGTCTAGCTAAATAGTCATGGATTAATATATAAAGAAAAAGGTTTATAATAATACATTCAATTCTACTGCTTCGTTCAATCCATCAGGATAAATGGAGCCCACTTTATGCATCCAATAGACTTCTTCCTTTTCTCAAAGTTTCTTAAACCGATCTCCACCTCTACTTGTGGTTGATATACGTTCCACTCCTGTTAGCTTAAGACTTCTAGGGTCCCCATTATGAAAATCAAAAAAGTGTTTAGATACACTATGTGTCAGGTTTTAATTCAAAATATTCCTTCGGTGTTCCAAAAATCTGGTCCGCAATTTTCTAGTCGTGCGACCAACATACTTCTGATTGCAGCCGCAGACTAGTATATAAATAACGTATGAGCTGTTACAATTAATAATGTTTTTTATATTCCAATGATCCTGATGGCTGGACTTCATTTTTGTTTCCTGTACATAATTACATGTGATACATTTATTTCCCCCACATTTGTAAAATCCCTTCGGTTTAGATCAGGGGTGTCAAAGACAAGGCCCGCGGGCCAAATCCGGCCCGCCAGACCTCGTCTGATGGCCCGCGGTGCCGCCGCCATGAAACCCCCTTCTCCCGAGTGCCCAGCTCGGGGGGGCGGGGTTTTGCGGAATGACGCGATTGCGTCGTGACGTCACGGCGCAAACGCGTCATTCAACGAAACCCCGTCGGAGGAGGGAGAAGGGAGCCGCGCAGACGAGGAGGGAGAGGCGGCTGAAGAGCGGCGAGAACCGCTTCAAATGTAAGTCAGCCCCTCTCCCTTCCTCTCTTTCGCTCTCTCTCCCTCCTTCCACCACCTGCCGCTATGTGTAAAATGGGGACCTGTGCCTGCCACAATGTGTAAAATGGGGACCTGTGCCTGCCACAATGTGTAAAATGGGGACCTGTGCCTGCCACAATGTGTAAAATGGGGACCTGTACCTGCCGCTATGTGTAAAATGGGGACCTGTGCCTGCCGCAATGTGTAAAATGGGGACCTGTACCTGCCGCTATGTGTAAAATGGGGACCTGTGCCTGCCACAATGTGTAAAATGGGGACCTGTACCTGCCGCTATGTGTAAAATGGGGACCTGTGCCTGCCACAATGTGTAAAATGGGGACCTGTACCTGCCGCTATGTGTAAAATGGGGACCTGTGCCTGCCACAATGTGTAAAATGGGGACCTGTACCTGCCGCTATGTGTAAAATGGGGACCTGTGCCTGCCGCAATGTGTAAAATGGGGACCTGTACCTGCTGCTATGTGTAAAATGGGGACCTGTGCCTGCCACAATGTGTAAAATGGGGACCTGTACCTGCCGCTATGTGTAAAATGGGGACCTGTGCCTGCCACAATGTGTAAAATGGGGACCTGTAGCTGCCGCTATGTGTAAAATGGGGACCTCTGCCTGCCACAATGTGTAAAATGGGGACCTGTGCCTGCCACAATGTGTAAAATGGGGACCTGTACCTGCCGCTATGTGTAAAATGGGGACCTGTGCCTGCCACAATGTGTAAAATGGGGACCTGTGCCTGCCACAATGTGTAAAATGGGGACCTGTGCACTATAAAAGGGGGCACATGGCTGGGCACTATAAAAGGGGGCACATGGCTGGGCACTTTAAAAGGGGGCAGATGGCTGGGCACATATAAGGCAGGTGGACGGTAAATTTTGGATATACTGACCTACAGATACAACCGGCCCTTTGATGGGGACCAAACTGCTGATGCGGCCCCCGATGCATTTGAGTTTGACACCCCTGGTTTAGATGGAAGCCAGGAAAGATTGTCTTCCCGTTGTGTTATTGTTTCTTCATTTTTAAGAAAACTCGAAGCTAGTATATTTTTTAGGGATAGATTCTTTTTAAAGATAAAGAGAGGTTCTGGTGGTAAGTCTTTAGTGATCCTGTTTAAGAATATTATAGTTCTTTTTAATAATTAGTTTAATTTCCGACACTGATTATTGTATGTGGATATAAATGCTACTTTATTATTTGTCTGTTTAGAGGTTTTTGTTTTAGGAACTAGAAGGTCTCCCCTCTCTAAAGACAATACTTCTTTATAGGCTGACTGAAGAATGGCAGTTGGATAGCCCCTCTGTGTAAAGGAATCCAGCATAGATGCAGCTTGTTTTTCAAATTCTTTTTTCTCCGTGCAATTTTTTCGAAGTCAAATTAATTGCCCTTTTGGAATGTTTTGTTTCCATGGTGGGTAGTTGCACTTTGAAAATGCAAATAAGCATTAGTGCCCACTTCTTTTGTCTAGTTGGTGGTAATGATGGTGTTATTTTGTACTGTTAGGGTCAAATCCAGAAAGTGAATCAAAGAAGGGTGAAACGTGTAAGTGAACTGTAAATTATAATTGTTGTGATTAAGGTGATCAATGAAAGGGAGTGCAGATGAAAGATCCCCATCCCAAACTATAAATAGATCGTCAATGTAGCGCCCATAGAGGACCAGGTTCGCACCGAAGTTGCCCCCCCAAATGAGGGTGTCCTTGACCTCCCCCATATAGAGGTTGGCATAGCTCGGCTCAAACCTGGTCCCCATGGCCGTCCCCATGACTTGTAAATAATGAGTGTCCAAAAATTTAAAGTGATTGTGACGAAGAATGAAAGCTATTGAATCCAATAAAAAAGAACTGTGATCTTCAGTTAAATCATTGTCACGGTATAAACGATTTGAAATACTTTGAATACCAAGATCGTGTGGTATATTAGAATATAAACTCTGAACATCAAGGGTCAGAAAATTGTATGTGCTTTTCCATTCTAATCCATTCATAAGTTTGAGAAAATGCATAGTGTCTTTAACATGTGATCTGAGTGTAGGTGTTTGTGACTGTAAATAAGAATCAACGTAAAAGGAAAGATTGGAGGTGAGGGAACCTATACCAGAAATTATGGGACAACCAGGAGGTGAGGTGAGGGATTTGTGTATTTTCGGAAGGTGATAATATATTGGAATTACTGGGTGTTCTGAATAAAGAAAATGGGATTCCTCTTTGGAGATGACTCCCTTCATTTGTGCTACATTCAAAAGTGCAAATAGTTCAATTTGACATTTTTTGGTGGGATCCCCTGCAAGTTTCTCATAATAGGTGCAATTATCCAACTGCCGTCTAGCTTCCAAAATATAATCGGTCTTGTCTTGTATGATTAGACCCCCCCCTTATCCACCTCTTTAATCACTAAGGATGTATTACTCTTAAGGTCCTTAAGGGCTTTCTTCTCACGTCTAGTCAGATTTGTACGTTTTATTTTGTTAGTTGGAATATTGGCGCACATATTTTTAAAATCACTGAGAGTTGTTTTGTAAAAGCTTTCTATATTAGAACCTTTTGATTTGATTGGAAAAAAATCAGACTTTGTTTTGAACTGGCCTCTTGAGATATCAAATATCTTTTCGGGCTTTTGAATAAAATTAAGATTATTTTCTTCCCATAACTCATTAAGAGTTTCTATTGCAGGGAGATAATTTACATCCAACAGTATGGGTGATGCTTCATCCTTGTTCCTAGTGAGATTTTGTTTAGCAAAAAAACATTTACGACATAAGGTCCTTACGACTCTGTTTAGTTCTACAAACAAAGAGAAGATATTGGGTGTAGATGATGGGGCGAATTTTAAGGCTCGACTTAATAGAGAAATTTCTGCTTCAGTTAATTGTTTAGATGAGAGATTAAAAATATTATTGGGGATATTTTTATCTTTATTCTCTTCTTCTTTACTTCTCCTTAATCTCTGTCTCTTTCCTGCTCTCCTCCCTCTGAGCTTCTGCTTCTTCTTCTTCTTCTTCTTTTGGGTGTGAAGTGGGTTCTGTCGCTGTTTGGAATCAACTCCCTGGATGTTTTTTTTGGGCATTGGTATAAAAAACTTTGATCATCAGTTGGAGCTTTATCTACATTAGGACCCCTCTCTTTTGGTCTTGCTCCCATATGGTTGGAATTCTCCTGTTCAGACCACCAGTTCTTTCTTAACTCTTTTTTCCTATTTGAATATGAATCTATAGGATGAAAGGATCTATCTCTAGGTTCTCTTGATGGAGATTGTTTAGCATAGGATCTACGGCTGTTAAGACCCCCTCCAGAGTCACCATATCTCCTATTCCTGGAGAAATCCCACCCCTTATTGGAGTATTGATACCTTTGGTCTCTCTGGTTAGATGTATTATATTCCCTCCTCTTTATTCTATCCTTGTCTCTATAGGATCTGACCTGTTCTTCCTTATAATCCTCCAAGTCTCGTTTGAATTTTTTACACTTTGTTTCAAGTAAAGTGTGTTCAAATTTGTCGACTTTTTCCATAACAATATGGTCCCTTTCTTTAAATTCCCTTGTATGGCTATGGGGTTCTAGGCTCTTCTTCAGTGATTTTATCTCTGTCTCTATATATGTTGTTTTTTCCTTTCTATATCTGATGACCACTTCCATTAGGGAGAGTGAACACTGATCTAGTGTATCCTCCCATTCCTTCTGGAAGTGATCATCAATTTGGAACACCGAAGGTTTAAAGAGTCTCAGACCCCTTGGGATCATCTTTCTATAAAGGTATTTCTGCAAATTCACACTATCTAACCAATGATTCATTTCTGTTTTTAGTAGTGCTTCTAGTTTGAAAAATTCCTCTCTTAGTTCACAGCTTGATTTCTCTGTAATTTCCCCTTGTGTAGATTCCCATTGGAATATATAGGTCTGCCTCCTTTTTGATGTATTGTCAAAATTGGTGAAGCAACTCATAATAGCAGCCTGAGTGACTATGTGAAATTGTAAAGAGCACCTTGGTAAGAAGAACAGGCGCTTCTTATGGGATTGCTGCACCAAGCGGCAACCACATAAATAGGAGAGTCACTCCCGTATAAACTCAAGAAACAAAAAAATATATCGGCAGCACTATTAATGAAGTGATTGGAATGGAACAATAATTGTATAACGCAACAATTTATTTTAATTAAAACCAATAAAACTATTAAAATTGGCAATTACTCTGTTCATAATAATAAGATAAATTAAACACATCACATTCAGTTAGTTCACCAGGTCACGTGATCGGCGCCGGTCATAATCCAAGAATAACTAGAGATCGACGTGGAGTCAGGTCATCGGTCATGTGACCGTAACTAACCTCCCATCACCTCTTCTAACTATATATAGAACACGCTCAGCTTTTTGGAGTTTTTGTTCCCCTCTCCCGCCCACTTCCCTATGCGTCCAACGAGAATCTGGTTGTCATGACAATTTACCGCGTAGCTGCGTGCCGGGGCCGTGTCATGTGACCCGACCACGTGACCGGCACGCGTCATGCAGCTCGGGGCGGTACAACAGCAGTACTAGAGAACATAATAATGAGTCATGCTCGGAACAGTCATGTGACCGTCATTGAGTAATAGGGATGATTATGATAGGCTATACTTTAAGTCTATCAATCTTATTGACCAATAGCGGCGTTTAATTTTTTAACACTAGAATTTGCCATCAACACTTATTGGACTATAATTATAGAACTCAGAATTATGTTAACATTAAATCTATCTAATAGGTCTGCCTCCTATATACCACATTGGTGTTTTGAATCCTGTATGAAGTGATTGGATTGATTATCTGTACAGATGCTAGTAATTCTCCTTATTAGAAAGGGTATATAAACCCCACTCATTTACTGCATAGTATCCTTTGATAAAGCTGCTAAACTTATTGGGGAGCAGCAAAATGCGTCAGGACCCCCTGCTTCACACCACTTCAGTTTTAATGATCACCAGCGCAGGTCTGAACCAGCCTTGGTTCCACTGCCAACTTGCTGTGCAGCAACAAGAGGATATTTTCAGCACTCACCAACACAAATGAGGACATTTTCCATCTAACATGAACTCTCATACATGGAAGCCGGTAAATATTCAAACAAACCGAACTGTGCTAAGTCAATCAAACCTCTATGGAAATTAGTGGACATATCTGGGCATAATTTAAAGGAACAGACACCAAGTGATCCCAATATATACAGAACTAACTGAATGTGATGTGTTTAATTTATCTTATTATTATGAGGAGAGTAATTGCCAATTTTAATAGTTTTATTGTTTTTTATTAAAATAAATTGTTACATTATACAATTATTGTTCCATTCCAATCACTTCATTAATAGCGCTGCCGATATATTTTTTTTGTTTCTTGAGTTTATACGGGAGTGACTCTCCTGTTTATGTGGTAGCCGCTTGGTGCAGCAATCCCATAAGAAGCGCCTGTTCTTCTTACCAAGGAGCTCTTTACCATTCAAACAATGGTTGATGAATATTTTAGTGATAGAATCCAAATAGGCATGTCAGACAGTACGTTTCACTACTGGAAGGAAAAAAAAGGCAATTTGTAGGCCCTTGCACAAACTGGCTTTGCTTTATTATGTTGCCCAACCTTCAGTGTGTACTCAAAGAGTTTTTAGAGCAGCCGGGAACCTTGTCAGCGATCGGCATATGAGGTTACATCCCCAAAATGTGTGAAGAATGATGTTCCTCAAAATGAATGACAAATTCCATAAGGAAGACCTTGTCAAAGTCAAAAATACTACATATAGACAACATACAAACTCCAAACAGAGAGGTTTCTGTTCGTGCGCATACACGCAGCATGTACAGGATATATGGCAGACAAGCCACAAAGATATATTCAACACATATTTAATACAGCACATAAATTACACATAGACAAAACATGACAAGCACGAGACATTATAATGTATTTATATAATAGAGTGTAACATCAGATATATATGAATTATTGGAATGGAACAAGTTAAATATATCATGCGTAGTGTCAAAATGATCAGGAGAATGTGTGTATTAATTTGATAGCTATGTGTAGATTGTAGCACATTGCAACGATTAGTTATGACCAAATGTATGAATACAAATGATTTCCTTAAGACTCGAAACTGGATTCACAGTCATGGCCCTGGGGGCAGACATATGTGTTTGCAACATAGGACAAAAGCCCTCACACTGACCTATAAACTGTCACGTTCTTGAGAGGTCTGGCCTCTGGACCAATGGAAGAAGATGAAACCCACTGTTGTATACACCCATTATTTTACTGTATAAACAGAGGGACTCAGAAGCAGGGAACTCTCTGATACATTCTCATTCACTCTCTGAAACATTCTCATACACACACACACACACACACACACACACACACACACACACACACCTTATCAGAAGTCTTCTACCTGATGACTGGCTGCCTGGGACCAGTGAAACTAAGCATATGTATATTGGCTGTAACTGATTATTATGTAACTGTAACTGCTTCTTGTGTAATTGTAACTCTGTAACCATGCACATTTTCCACCTAATCGCTGCATTGCGAAAGACGGCAATGAGTGAACAACTCGGAATAACCACCTTGGCTCTGATTCCATTTTTGGGTGCGGATTTGCCAAATCACCGTGACTGGTTTTAGATTTGGATTTTTTTTTTTTTTAAATGACAAAAAAGCTAAAATCTCACAAATTGGGGCTTTATTTTGTTACTAGAGTATTATTAACCTAAATAACATTAATTTCCAGTTAATTTCTGACCACCTCACAGATCACAATATTGTTTTCACCAATATTGGCTAAATTCTGCAGTGAGCCAGCTGGTTACTAAGCGACAGTGCAGCGGCACAAACACACGGCAGTTTACAGCACATCTAAGAAACATTGCCACACAGCCGTGCAGAAATAAATAATGGTGAATGACTGGTGGCCTCAGCCACAGCACTAGTATGTGGTTTTTCTTCTCTAAACTGATTGTTATAAATTTTTCAATTTGCACATCACTGCGTGGATCACAGGGCTTATAGAAGAACATGAATAAAGTTCACGGGGGAAAGGCACCCCAAGTAGATCAATTTACAGCAGAGTACAGCGCACAATACAGCAGTGTGCCCCTATACACATTCACTTTACAGAGCACAGACACTTGTGAGCATGGACACAGCACAGCGAATACAGTAGAGTACAGTTGTCAGATGTTGTGCATCTGCTGGACCCGGACTAGGGTTAGTAATATCATTTATAATCAGGAGCCATAGAATGAATTGAGGTTTTTTTTTTTTATTATAATCTCTCTGCATACAGGATTATGGCAAGAAATGGATAATGGTATAGTAATGCAAAAGTTCTTAACGGTAGGCAAGAAGGCCGGCTGGATACTTGTCCACTGGGGAAACGGAGAGGTGGATGTCCGATGCTAATACCGAGATCTACTTGCTGGTTGAGTTAAGATGAATAGCTGAACTGGAGGTTAGATGAAGTATAACTGTAAAGCTGGGATACTGCTTATACTTGTGCACAGGTGTGCTGATGCCTTGAATAGTTGTTTTAGCTGAAAAGCCGGGTCGAGGCTTATACGTGAGCACTGGTGAGCTGGAGACTTGAATAACTGTAGAAGCTGAGAAGCCGAGAGAAGGATTATTCTTGAGCACTGGTGTGCAAGAGACTTGAATAACTGAAGAAGCCAAGAAGTCAGGACACGGTTTATCCTTGAGCACAGATGTGTGAGAGACTTGAATAATTGAGGAAGCTGTGAAGCTGGGACATGGCTTATCCTTGAGCACTGGTTTGCTAGAGACTTGAATAACTGAAGAAGCCAGGACATGGCTTATCCTTGAGCACTGGTAGGCGAGAGACTTCAGAAGCTGGGCCATGGCTAATCTTGAGGCATTGCCGTGCTGAAGACTTGAGGAACTTGCAGAAGATGAGAAGCCAGGGCATGGCTAATTCTGAGGCACTGGCGTGCAAGATACCTGAAGAGCTTTGCAGAAGCTGGAAATCTGTGACACAGCTATACTGGAGCACTGGCATGCTGGATACTTGAGAAGCCTTGAAGAAGCTGGAAAGTCAAGACATGGCTTATACTGAAGTACCAGTGACTAGCAGGGCAGGATGGCTGGATAGCCAAGGCACAGCTACAGCCAGAGTCAGTGAGAGCAGCTGGAATAACTTTTATACTATTTGCATGCTGGAACAGATAGTCTCTGTAGGCACCCTACACAGGCTGAAGACAATAAAGCACTGACACTGGTGCTGTTCAGACTTAATAGCTTTATACCTTGGACTGTCAGCGGATTGGCTAGAGGAGTCACCTGACCAGAAACAAGATGGCGCCGTCCAATCACCAGGAAGCAGAGCATTATAGAGACTCACTCTGAGGATAATACACAGAATACTGAGAGCGCTGTGCAAAGACAACATGAATAGACTTCACGGACAATCTGCACAATGAACAGGGAGAGAACAGCAGCTAATCACTGACTCCTATAGATTACTCTCACAGAGGAATTCACACACAGGTGTCTTAATTAGGAGTCTTACTCAAACTGTAGCTTGTATGCAGAATTGCAAGATGGCAATTTAGAGATGGCAGAGGTAAGACACAAACCATTAGAGAACTAGTCAGGATTGTGACAACAGTGTATCATTCAGTAGTGTGCACAGTGAAATTGTGCAGAGTCCTGGCTGTGGCGCCTTACTGTATATAGAATCCAAGTCCTGCGAGAATCCAACGCCAGGAGGATGACATTCAGTGCTTGTGGTCGGACAGCCCTGGTGGCCACATGGTCAATGGCGGCCGTGGCACTAAAGGGGTTAACCCCTAGTGCCTGGCGCCATTAGGAGGACAATGGTCGCTTGGCGCACCTTTTAAACTGTGCAGTGGCGCTAGGCTCCATCTTTAAATGTATCTTGGGTGCTAGGCACCGGGTATTTAAAAATATGTTTAATACTGTGTTTTCACCATGTTATATTTAATACTCTAGGCACAGTTGTAGGATTGCACATTTACAATGCCTGCAAATGCCAGCACTTAGAAGGAATGTGTAAGCTGTGTTAGTTTTAAAATGCATTTACGTTTGTGGAGAAATGGTTTGGAAGCTTTTCACCTAGGAATTGAGATGCTGATGACCCTGGCACTGGAAAGGGGTGTATGGACAAGCCATTTCTTTGACATTGAGATGTGTCTCTGTGTAACCGTTATAAACACATGCAGGTGAGAGGATTTGTTTGCTGTCTTCCCTGAATCTCCTATTGTGTGAGAAGTCAAAACTGGGTTTACATGGAGATGTTAGAGAAGACAGGAACATGGGCCCTCATTCCGAGTTGTTCGCTCTGTATTTTTCATCGCATCGCAGTGAAATTCCGCTTAGTGCGCATGCGCAATTTTCGCACTGCAACTGCGCCAAGTATCTTTGCTATGTAGTTAGTATTTTTACTCACGGCTTTTTCATCGCTCCGGCGATCGTAGAGTGATTGACAGGAAATGGGTGTTACTGGGCGGAAACACGGCGTTTTATGGGCGTGTGGCTGAAAACGCTACCGTTTCCGGAAAAAACGCAGGAGTGGCCGGAGAAACGGGGGAGTGGTTGGGCGAACGCTGGGTGTGTTTGTGACGTCAAACCAGGAACGACAAGCACTGAACTGATCGCACAGGCAGAGTAAGTGTGGAGCTACTCTAAAACTGCTAAGTAGTTTGTAATCGCAATATTGCGAATACTTCGGTCACAATTTTAAGAAGCTAAGATTCACTCCCAGTAGGCGTAGGCTTAGCGTGTGTAACTCTGCTAAATTCGCCTTGCGACCGATCAACTCGGAATGAGGGCCATGATAATCAGTTTGTGTTTTACAAATGCAAACTAGTGGGTTATGTTTAACAACAGTTTAATGTAAGATTTCCTAGGCTATATTATGTAGGATGCAGATTCATGTTTAACAATGTTGTCTATGTGTGAGAGGATGAATGTAATTGAAATTGAAGTTATATTTACATTTGTGAAAGACAGGAACATGATAATCAGATTGTGTTGGGAAAATCACAGGTTTTGTTATATATGAAGAGGAGCAGAACATTGCTTTATTTAATTCTTAACTTTTGAGATTTAACTTGTATTTATTTATATTTTGTGCGATAACCTGATTGGTTGGGGAAGACAGGGAGGGCTTACCCCCCTGTGGTACTGTGTGTAGAACTGAGATAAAAAAAAGAGGAGGCCTGTGAGCCTCCAGAGTGTATTATACCATTTTCATTCTGCTATAACATCTACTGTGCTGAGTTATTTTCAGAACTTTTTGTTGGCATTAAACATCATCTGCCTCAAGACGACTGCTTCATCTTGTGACCTACAGGGCTATGCGAAACCAAGCCCCGTTCACCGGCTGTCCAGGGTGAACCAGCGTCTCCAAGTTCCGCCAGCTACCGGTAGAGGCCTAGTCAAGCGACTAGTGGGGATTCGTCAACACCACACAGGTGTGGTAAGGCGGCATGTCGACGCATACAGAGCAGAACAGTGGTTCCAAATGCCACAACAGGTTAGAAGTTTGGTGGTGGCAGCATAAACCCACCCACGGCACAGTGGGTGTAGTCAGTAAAGGACGATTACTGATGGTAAGTGGGGATCCCCTATGTGGCCAGGTCTTGTGTGACCTAAACATCCATTCTGTGTACTGGGAATGAGACGCGAAAGCGGTTAGGACTTTTGTACGGGACTGTCCGGTCACAGAAATTGGTGGCATAGCGGTGGGATAATCCCAGCATCTTTTCGGTCACCCGATTGGAGAAGCCAAGTTATTCAGGAGAGGAGTAACTGCAGAGCAGGAGAATGCACATAATGGCAGACTTCATAGGAATGTCCAAGGAGGATTTGGAGATCATGTGTCGGCAGAAAGGTGTGCAGATCCCTTCTAATGCGTCCAAGAGCATCATGAAGGCGGCGCTCATGAGCTTGGAGGAGTCCCGCCGGGCGGAGGTGGAAAGCACTGATGGCATCAGCATCGGAGAGGATGGCCCACCAGTGGACCTTCGCAAGGAACCGGTGAGACCCACAAGCCCTGCCCCCTCTATCAACAGCCATGTTTCCCAGCAATCCCTAGCAGGGCCAGGATCCCAACGTCCCAGGGAGGGCAACACGGATTCCCTAGCAGATCGGCTAGCGGAATTGGGGGAAAGGGCAACGGAGCAAGAATGCATGCTTGTCATTTTGATGTGGCATGCGGAGCGGGCATCACAAGCTGTGGTACCCCGGGAGCCACTGACCACTATTGTACACAGATCGGGACGTATTCAGTTTGCCAAGCTTGCAAACTGTGATGGGGACATTGATGGACATTTACAAGTTTTTGAAAGGACTTGTAAACTACGTAATGTACCCAAGTCGGAGTGGATGAGACACCTTGTGCCCGCTCTGCATGGAGAGGCCTTGGTGGCCTATCGAGGAGTGGCCACGGAGAACTGTGGGGACTACGACGAAGTCTCATGGGCCCTCCTCCAACAATTCTTCATCACTCCAGAGTCTTACAGCAAAAAGTTCGGAGACTTACCCAAGAATCCTAGCAGCACCCATGAGCAGTTTGCCACCCAGCTGCGGCAGTACGTGGTGAAGTGGGTGAAGGATTCTGTAGCCACTACATGGAATGCACTGATTGACTTGATATGCAGGGAGCAGTTCTACTGCAAGTGCGGCCCAGAAGTGAAGTAATGGGTGCTAGACCGGGAGTCACCCAGCTTAAAGATGGTTTCCCAGTTACCCGACAAGTATGTGGCAATTCGGCCACATGGGCAGAAACACCCAACCAGCAGCCAGCCCCAAAAGACTGTACCACCAGGGGGACACCACTCTTCAGCTCATCGCCCCCCAAAGCAAGCATTTTCCAACCTGGGTGCTCTTGGCCAGCAACCGCAACAATCCTGCAACTGATCAGAGAGGGGAAGACCTAAGAGACTCTGGGGCCTCAATCACTGTGGTGAGCCCCCACCTTATAGATCCTGCTGCAGTATTGCAGGGTCACACTGCCAATGTCACCCTGGCAGATGGAACGGAGAAAGAGGTTCCCATGGCAAGAGTCTACCCGGACTGGTGAGCTGGACCAGAGTTGCGAGAAGTTGCCATCATGGATGGTCTCCCAACTGATGTGGTCCTAGGAAATGATCTGGGTGGTGGGATCGTCACCACGTTTGCTGGCGCCATTCCCCGGAGTCAAGTTCCACAACCACCATTGACATCAGCTACTCCAGCACAGTCCAGCCCAGAGGAAAAGACAACAGCTGCTAGACAACTGCCAGCACAGCCAAACACAGCATCAACCAGCCCAGAGGAAAAGATTACAGCGGCTAGATCGGTACATCGACCCTGCATGCCTTTTGCCTCTGGTATGGCTACGTCCCCTAGCAACACAAAGGATGTTGGTTACAGCTCATTTAATCCTGTGAGAGTTCCCAATGATGCTCCTGACCCAAGTGGTTTGCCAACTCCGGCGGTGAGTATGAGAAACCACACTGACTTTTCCCTTGACTGAGCCCTACCAGACTGACCCTAGTAGTCCCCACCTAGATCCCCCTGTAGAGTGTCCCAAATTAGGAGAGATTGAGAGCCGTAGGCAGGAGTTTAGGGAGGCTCAACTCCCTGACCCATCCCTGACAGGCATGAGGCGCCACTCTGGCAGCGGCCTTGACAGGGTTGGGGCAGAAAGTTTGACCTGGCAAGAAGGGTTAAGGTATAGGGTAGCCAGGAAAGTGGGAGGGGATAGACCAGATAGGGAATGTGCCCAACTGGTCCCCCCAGGGAACTTTCATGCACATCCGGTGTCAGTTGCCAGCAAAACCCCTTTGGTCAGTAACCCAGAGATAGACCGTACGCTGAAGTGCCAGACACAGAGCTTACCCTGGTCTGGAATGTCGGATGATGCCCAGACCAACTGTAAGGCTGGTGCCATGCGTTGTCAGCTGGGGCACTCCAGCGGTTGTGCTGTCTCTGGGCTTCTGCCCATAGGAGAACCTTTACAGCAAGTTGCTGTGGATATAGCAAGTCCCCTGCCTGTGAGCAGTAGATCAGGGAAGACACGCAGCCTCCGTGTAGTGGAGGCCACACAGAATCCAGAGGCTGGTGGACTCGTCGCCATCACTGTGGCACAGGTAGCGGATGAGGAGTAAAGAGCAGACCTAGGTGACAGGGTAGGTTTCCCGAGTCATAGGTCGACAGAGGAGGGTTGGAGGGCAGGTCTGACAGTTAGGGCAGACCGTTGCCAGATAGGGATGATGGAGGTGCAGTGCCTGGGGCACCATGTGGGAGGATACAGGGGTAGGCCCAAAGCAGAGGCAACCAGAGGCTTTCCCTGGCCCATATTACCCAGACTGGTATTGACCTTAGAACCTGTAAGGCCTTACGGGCACATTGTCATTGACTTTAGTCCTGTACTGAACCCTTTTACAGAGATGGCTAGGAAGGGCATTCCCAAGTCAGTGGGCTTTGCACCCGCTTGCGAGTTAGCATTCCAGTCATTGAAGGAGGCTCTGGTACCTGCTCCAGTGCAGATGGCACACATTCTTGACCAGGACTGTGTTTTACGAACTACTGCGCCACTGCACAGATTGGGAGCAGTACTGAGCCAGGAGGAGCCATATGGGCAGGAGCACCCTGTGGCCTGTTTGAGCAGAAAACTGCTATGGAGGGAGGTGGGGTATGCCACAATTGGGACACCTTGGGTGGCACTTGTGTGTACACTGGACCAGTTTTTACTCTGCTTGTGTAACTGGCCCCCCACAGTGGTGACTTTCCACCCACCTGTTAGGTGGCTGTAACCTACCTTGGGGAAATCGGACAGACTTTTGTGGTGGAGCCTTGAACTTGGACTTCAAGTGGACTATTTGAACATTGTGCACTCACAAAGAGGCCCAGTGCACTATGGATTGTAAAAGCTGAATTACATACAGGACAGGAAAAGCAATACCTTTTACACTGAAATTCGAGCAGCTGTGGCTGCTGGATGTAATCTTTAACATATGTACTTTTTACTCACTTAGCGTGCATACACACCGACATGCTGTAAGAACAATGCAGCTACACGTGTAGCTGAAATCCACTTTAAACCTTAGCAGGAAAGAGACACGACACCAATTGTATTTAAAATGCTGGGATCCGACCCACCAACATATAATTACAAAAAGGGGGTTACAATAACAATACAATCATAATAAGAGAAAAGAGGTTACAATCCATGGTACATACGTTTGTTTCGCCAGTGCCACACGGACCCGGTGCTCAGTCAATCAAGCAAAATGACCTTCAGAGAGAGAGAGACCGGCCAGGCAGCTTGGCTTTTTATACATTTGCTAAAACATAATACAATAGAAACTGTAATCTCTTCATCAAAGGGCTGGTCATTTACAATACAGGAGGGGTCATAGTTTGGTTTGAATAGGTGGGCGATGCCTGGTCCAGGTGCACTTGCAGTTGGTCTCCACTGGGTTCCCTCTGAATATCAGAGTACAGTAAATACAGTATAATAGTAATATTCTGTTCCTGCGCATATCTGTGCACAGGAGCGTGCTATCTTCTTCAAACTGCTACCGGAATGTATAACTTGCTGGTGTGGTGCATGTGGGCTATGTGTACATTTTGCAGATATGTCTCTGTGGCTTTTCCGTGCGAATACAAATGCTACCGTAATTAATCATACTATGCGCTAATACGCACTACCGCGTGAGCAATTATACGCAGATTGCGGGCATGTGCATGTAACAAGTACACGCACGGAGGCCATCTGTGTGGTGTTTGTACTTGGTGCGTGTGACAATAATATTTTCGACTTCGACAGTCCACCCTTTGGCAGTCATCAATAACTGCCACACTTTACTAATAAACTGAAAATATTATCTATACTATATATATATATATATATATATATATATATACACAAAGTTTGGATGATCGGGGGAGAGTTGTAGGTTGGAAATGTATAGCCTAGTGGGATAGTGAAAAGCATAAATGTATGAATCAATGTCTGATGGGCATGTATCATTGTGCCGTATATGTTCTAAGCAAGCTTCGAGGTATTGCAAAGTATACATTAAATCCTTCTCATCCTGTATTAAGTGTCTGTAAATGGGCAAGCAAACACTACCGAGCTCTTTTCGGGCAAGGGCTTTTACCCCTCACCCTTTTCGGCTTCTTATTCCAACAAATGGGGAGCACATTTATCTGATGATACATGGAGGGGGAATATATGTGAGTGCTACTATCTGTGGATAACACCTGTCGACTATGTGTGCCATTAACTGAGGGTTGCAGTGATGAAGGTAAGGCATATATAAAAATACATTCACATAAACATTGGGTAGGGTTGACGTCTTTTACGGTTGGATGTTTCTGGGTAAAGGGTGAGACAGAGAAAAATGGTGAAAGAAAACAGGCCATGAAATTAATTTGCAATCCTTATCATAACACTGTTACAATGCCCTCGCTCCTTAGACTCATCAAATTTGTGCCATGCTTGCGCCGCATTAGAATCCGAACACACCTGAATATCAGACCAATAATTATGATGACTCCCAGGATACAAAGGAGAAACTTTCCCACACTCATAATAACATTCTGTGCCCACTCTCCTAACCCTGAGAACCATTTGCTTGGGTTCCATCATGAATCCCAGCCGGTCAGTTCATTACCCACAGCCGTCAAGGTAAGGTTGTGCTTCCTCCTGAACTCCCACTTCAACTGCAAGATCTCGTACATCTTTTGATTGATGATCTCTGTGGGGTCGTCAGTGCTATTCGTTATATACGTACAGCACTTCACACCATATTGAGTTGCCAGGGTAACACAGTACCCTCCTGTCACAGCTGTAACGTAATTAAGGACCATCTGCTGGATCAGCTCCTTCTTGTAGGCTTGTAACTCCCCTCCTGTATACCTGAAGGTGTCATCATACATCTCAGTGATATTATCTATCAAGTTCGCCAGCGCATGGAAGGACCTATAATTTATAGTTCCTCTGGCAGTACGGGTGATGTCTAATGCGAGAAGAACTTGAATCCCAGTGGATTCGTGGATCAAATCAGAGGCTGCGTGCTCTGTCCTATCTATGAGGTGTCTCTTTATGATGTGTTCATAATGGGTATGAGTATAAGGACTCTGAGCATTGTGGTGAACAGCTTTCATTTTGTCGTGGGTTATAGTCATGACCTCTGGTAGTACCCTCCCACTATAACATAATCCCCCAGAGCTCGGAGTGAGCCACTTGTACGCTTTCCTCCCACATATAAAATAGGCATCATCTGGGAGAACATAGGGGACAAAATGTAACACCACCATATTGCAAATCTTCCATGTAAAGAATCCAATCACTAGTTCTCTCATTTGTTCAGTACAAGTATCAGGCTGGATGACATGGGCACAATACCCCTGCAATACCTTTCCAACCCACATGGTTTTGCTTCCACGTGTATACCAGTACCGAAAATACCTCCCACTGTTGGCTATCTTGCGTACAAGTCCAGAGTCGATAGGTATCCTATCAGCTCTGTGTGAAAAGGTCATTGGTTATTCCACGTCACTTCCCAATTTCCTGATTTTCGGTAATTGGAAATATTAAAACACAATAGGGATCTATCTACATGATACTGGTGGAGCTTCAAGCTAGGGGGCCTAGTTATATTGAATTTCTTGTCCACCGGTCTCCCATCCCATAATTCGAGTACCTCATCTATTGCTAAAGGGTATGGCACTAATCCTGACTTACTCTGTCCTTGAGGTACCTGTGAGCACACCCAGCATTCTGTTTGGTTTTAGACCTTACCCACTAATGAGTGGTAATCACTCAACGGATGTCGGTCCATGTCGATATTAATGTTGGACTGTCCATGTCAATATTAAAGTTGGACTGACATCTCTGGATGCACCCATCTTTGACTATGTTATCGCAATATCTACAAATACAATATTCATCAGACCATAACCCATCACATTGCCTCAGAGCTTTGTGACTACCAGAGTGCTTACTGATACCAGCCTTTACTCGAGTGATGTGCTGCTCCTGAGAGCCTACAAATCCGTACTCGCCATCAGAACCCATTCCAGACCCTTGCTCGACGTCTCTGGGACCCTCACCAAAACAAGTTGTCCTGATCAAAAACAGAATTACCAGAAAAACCTGAAACAGTCTTTTGGGGTAGATCCATTTCGTTAAGGAAAAAGCAGGAACATAAGAAGGGGGAAAGAGAGAAAAATGCAGTGGTAGGTGTCAAAAGAAAAACGGTATGACAACCATCTTTGATTTTGTTGTTCTCCGCGCTCAGGTGCCGTTTCAACAGTCCTGCCTCTCAGCTTTCCCGGAACAAACACTCTAGCGAAACGAGGTTCTCTTCACCTTGCTCTTTGTCACAAGTTTTCTCAGGGTCAGCGACCTTCTTGCAATGGGACAAGTGGACCCAAGTCTCTCTTTTGTCGACCTTTAGTGCTGTCGTGCTGGTCAACAAAACTTGGGCCCTCATTCCGAGTTGTTCGCTCGCAAGCTGCTTTTAGCAGCTGTGCACACGCTAAGCCGCCGCCCTCTGGGAGTGAATCTTAGCTTCTTAAAATTGCGAACGACGGATTCGCAATATTGCGATTAGTACACTTCTTAGCAGTTTCTGAGTAGCTCGAGACTTACTCTGCCATTGCGATCAGTTCAGTCAGTTTCGTTCCTGGATTGACGTCACACTCACGCCCAGCGTTCGCTCAGGCACTCCCCCGTTTCTCCAGCCACTCCCGCGTTTTTCCCAGAAACTGTAACGTTTTTACCCACACGCCCATAAAACGGCCAGTTTCCGCCCAGAAACACCCACTTCCTGTCAATTACATTACGATCACCAGAACGAAGAAAAAACCTCGTAATGCCGTGAGTAAAATACCTAACTTCATAGCAAATTTACTTGGCGCAGTCGCACTGAAGACATTGCGCATGCACAGTAAGCGGTAAAACGCAAAATAACGAAAATCGGCAACGAGCGAACAACTCGGAATGAGCACCTTGATACGGTCCTTCCCACCTGTCTATGAGGCAACCTGAGTGTAAAATTTTTTGAATCATCACATAGTCCCCAGGCTCATTGTCATGACAATTACTGTTCGGTAGATCAGGAATCACCAGCTTTAGGTTTCTTTGTTGATTTCTCAGCTGCCGGCTCATCCTAACCAACTATTTCACAGTTATTTCAATATTGCACTTCAAATCATCCTGGGGGTCTATCATTACATGGGGTTGTCGAGCAAAAAGAGCTTCGAAGGGTGATAAGTTAAGCGGTGACCTGGGAGTGGTTCTGATGCTGTACAACACTAGTGGCAAAGCTTCTGGCCACAACAATCCAGTCTCAGCCATCACTTTGCTCAGCTTGTTCTTAATAGTGCTGTTCATTCTCTCTACCTTCGTACTTTCCTGTGGTCGGTACGGAGTGTGCAGCTTGCTATTAATACCCATAGTTTGCACATGACCACATGACCTGAACGACTTCACCTGTAAAATGGGTACCCCTATAACTTTCAATCATTCTAAGGATACCATATCTGCACACAAATTCATACACGATTTTCTTCGCAGTAAACGTAGCAGTATTTGTGGCAGCGGGAAATGCTTCTACCCAGTTGGAAAACACAGGGTGGTAACTGTATGAAGTCGATTTGTATTACCTGAAAAGGTCTGTCTGTAGGAGGGATATGGGATGGCTCTGTTGGTATTGCCTTACCAATATTCTTCCTCAAGCAGGTAAAACATGTCATTGCTTTCTTATCTGCATGAGAAGAGAATCCTGGTGCACTCCAGTAGGCTCTTACCAGCTTGCACATACCTTCTTTACCTAGATGAGTCAGACCGTGTGCCACCTCAGCTAGTCTTGGGAGATATGCTTCGGGGGCCACTGGCTTACCGTGTCCATCTGTCCAAAGTCCTGAAGACTACTGACCATATCCCTTTGCCTTCCAGACTGCCTTTTCTGTAGGGAACACAAATTTTGAATTTCAATTTTAAGTATTTCAGGTTATCAGTTGTGTGAAGTAAAAACATCTCTGGATGAGAGAAGAGAGGGAAGATTTGCCATTTACCAACAGGCATATCAGTGTCTGTACATAATCTCCCTTCACCTGTATTCCCATTCTCCAACCTTGCTGATGAATTGGATGGGGAGGGGGGGGGAGAGTGTGGCCGGATTGCCCTGGTGGCCACATGGACAATGGCGGCCGTGGCACTGAAGGGGTTAACCCCTAGTGCCCGGCACCATTAGGAGGACAATGGGAGCTTGGCTCACCTTTTAAACTGTGCTCTGGCGTTAGGCGCCATTTTTAAATGTATCATGGGTGCTAGGCACTGGGTATTTAAAAATATGTTTAATACTGTGTTTTCACCATGTTATATTTAATGCTCTAGGCACGGTTGTAGGATTGCACATTTACTTTGCATGCAAATGCCAGCACTTAGAAGGAATGTGTAAGCTGTGTTGGTTTTAAAATGCATTTACGTTTGTGGACAAATGGCTTGGAAGCTTCTCACCTAGGAATTGAGAGGCTGATGTCCCTGGCACGTGGAAAGGGGTGTATGGACAAGCCATTTCTTTGAGACTGAGATGTGTCTCTGTGTAACCGTTATAGACACATGCAGGTGAGAGGATTTGTTGCTGTCTTCTCTGAATCTCCTATTGTGTGAGAAGTCAAAACTGGGTTTGCATGGAGATGTTAGAGAAGACAGGAACATGTCAATCAGATTGTGTTTTACAAATGCAAACTAGTGGGTTACGTTTAACAACAGTTTGATGTAACATTTCCTAGGCTGCATTATGTAGGATGCAGATTCATGTTTCACTTATAAGAACGTTGTCTATGTGTGAGAGGGTGAATGCAATTGAAATTCAAGTTACTGTATATTTACATATGTGAAAGAGACAGGAACATGATAATCAGACTGTGTTTGGGAAAGCCACTGGTTTGGTTATACATGAAGAGGAGCAGTACATTGCTTTTTCTAATTCTTAACTTTTGAAATGTAACTTGTATTTATTTTTATTTTGTGCGATAACCTGATTGGTTGGAGAAGACAGGGAGGGCTTACCCCCCTGTGGTACTGTGTGTAGAACTGAGATAAAAAGAGGAGACCTGTGAGCTTCAGAGTTTCATTCTGCTATAACATCTACTGTGCTGAGATCTTTTCAGAACTATTTGTTGGCATTAAACATCATCTGCCTCAAGAAGATTGCTTCATCTTGTGACCTACAGGGCTATGCGAAACATAGCCCCGTTCACCGGCTGTCCAGGGTGAACCAGCGTCTCCAAGTTCTGCCTCCGCCAGCTACCGGTAGAGGCCTAGTCAAGCGACTAGTGGGGATTCATCAACACCACACAGGTGTGGTAAGGCGGCGTGTCGATGCATACAGAGCAGAACAGTGGTTCCAAACGCCACGACAGGTTAGAAGTTTGGTGGTGGCAGCATAAACCCACCCACGGTGCAGTGGGTGGAGTCAGTAACAGGTGGTTACTGACAGTAAGCGGAGATCCCCTATGTAGCCAGGTCCCGTGTGACCTAAACATCCATTCTGTGTACTGGGGACGAGACGCGAAAGCGGTGAGGGCTTTCGTATGGGACCATCCGGTCACAGTGCTGAAGTAGGATCAGAGTCTAGCATGCACACCCCAGCTGTGGCTCAGGTGGACTCAGAGCCTGGGAATTCAAAGTGGTTCAAATTCCTTGAAATCCAAACCGCTCATATATAATGTTTAAAACAATGTACTTGTCCTGGAGGATCTTGTATTTTAAGTCACTGCTTTCTTGTGTGCTCATTTGTTTATGTACTTTGTTAGGCGCTGGGGAACCCTTGTGGTGCCACATAATATTATTATTATTATTAATAATAATAATCATATTTATTAAAGGATAGAACTCAGTCGCACTCACCTGTCACATAGAGGAAAGTCCCAGCACCGTGTCCAGATATTTCTCCTCCGTGCTGGAAAATGACCACACAGTTATACATCCCCGTGTCTTCTACATCTACTCCGTGCAGGGTGATACTGGCTGATCTGCTCCTAATGAATTCATCTGTGTCCACGCTGGAGACTCTGCCTCTGAAATATTTATTATTAATGGTGACCTCAGGTCCTGTCCTCACTGTATGAAATCTGTACCACTTGTACCAGCCGATTGTTGCATTCTCTGCACCGCTGATGGTGTAGTTACACGGTAAGGTGACGGAGTTGCCCTCTGGGATGGATATTACAGGGATCTGGGACACGTGGATTTCTATGGAGTGAGATCCTAGTAAATAGAGAGAGAAATAAGCATCCGTCAGTATAGTAATATCATTACACACACAGGTCACACTCTGCAGGAGTTACAGTAAGGTGCAGCCTGTAACCCCCATGTGACTATAGGGTCACACACACTAGGGTATTACATGATGTATCGTTCTCTCCTCGCACACACTGATCTTATTACACAGCAATAACCAGCAAATGTAACCTGCGGCTGTGACACCCCATACAGTATGGAGACTCTGTCCTCACCTTACAGAGTCCCCAGTATCCGTAGCATTAGCACAGCATCCATCCTGTCACTGTGACACTGTCATTGGTTCTGATTCATGTTTGTGTAACCGGGGTTCACCTTTACCCAAGTGCTAACTTCTTCTATTAAGATCGTAGATGACTACAAAAGTCTTCAAGCAGTGATGTCTCCACCAAAGCTAATTTATAAGTTTGTGTTTTGGGGCCTGCTTGGGTAAGCACAATTTTTAGTGTTAAATACCTATATAGATGGTGTGATCCGAAATACTGGTGTTTGAGATACAGACATTCATAAGACCGACACTGGCATCTATATACTCAGAATCTTGACAGGGGTTGGGTAAGAATGCTCACCCCCTCCCCTAACTTAACGCACCCTTCACGCATCCTCACCCTAAACTCCATCCCCCACAGCCTAACCCTAACTGCCCCCGTGAAGCCTAAACCTAAACCCCTCCATGCAGCCTAAACCTAACACTCCCTTCTCTGCCGCCGAACCCTTCCCAGGGGTGCCTAATCCCACCCCTCTCCTACCTGCCTAACCTAAACCCTCCCTTTCCCACAGCCTACCCCCCCCCCCCTCCAAACCTGCAACATAAACCTAAACCTTGGAGTCCTCAACATGCTTACGTTCGGGATGTTGGCAGTCATAGTTCCGGAGTTGGCATTTAAGCTGTGTTACAATTCACCTTCCTTTAATGTTTGGCAGGTGAATTACAAGGAAGGGATTACCACTGGAGGTGCAGGCAGATGCAGAGTGGCACAGAAATGGTTAACCAGACTTGACTGTGGAATACAGTAGTGATTTGAGCGAGGTGTAGCAGAATTAAAGTTTAGCAGAGTATGGACTCTCCCTGTAAGACGGGAATGTGCAGCACCACACTTTACACTGATTATGGACAGCAGATGAGTAATATAACAGCTATGAGCCAGGGCTTGAATTCAGGACCAGAATGTATCACAATCACAGTTGCAGGTAATGATTGTCCACAGAAGTGCAGGAATACTCAGCACTTTATTGAAGCAGTGGTATAATAATGTATGGCAGAGGAATCACAGTAACAATCTAAAGTACAACATGAGCAGAGTGTAATTGGTTATCCAGAATGAGACTTGCAGCAGAATAATGAGATAGTTGAACAAGAATCCAGAGTAATATAATCCACAGAACTCAGACTGTAGGACTTGCACTATAAATCAGAAATGGATGCAGGCATAGAGGAAGTCCACAGTAGTATGTAACACAAGTAAGGAATGCTTAGAGAATCCACAGGGCACAGTGAGAGTCCATAATACTTCGCTAAGGAAGTCCTGGAAACACAAACTGGCAAAAACAAGAGTTGCTGGATAACATGAACCGACAGACCAGGCTTCTCGGCATGAACAGGAGCTAGGACTAAGACATCAGACCATGCAGATCGTTCAGGCAGGAAAATAGTATAATATCACCAGTGTGGGAGAACTCAGCTAGCTGGTCTTTAACAGCCACACTAACCAATGAACAAGGCCAGGCTGGGAGTGTTAACTCTAATTACAAACCCTGTGCACCTGCTGAGCTGCATGTACACAGAGCCTAAGGAACAGAAAACACAGCTGACACCAGGTTCATACTGAACAGAATCATAACAGTACCACCCCCACCCCCCCTCAGAGTGGACTCCGGACACCCGAACAGGACTAAAGGAAAAAAGTCTTAGAGATAAATCATAAACTTAAGATCTCCAACGAAGATTCTTCTTACGGGACCGTTTTGGTTTTACCACTGGAAACATAAAGACATTGTCATAGCTTACAGGTGACTCCAGTAACAGAGCTTCTTCAGTTACTGAGTCATAATCCAAATTGGAGTCAACGTCACAAGGCAAAACCACAGCTTTCTTAGCAGGAGATAAAAATTTGACAGACTGAGCAGATGATATTGAAGAATTTTCAGAAGACCAATTGTATGGAGAGGAGAATGACATACAGCCAGAAGTTATGTACTTGGGCCCTCATTCCAAGTTGTTTGCTTGCTAGCTGCTTTTAGCAGCCATGCAAACGCTAAGCCGCCGCCCTCTGGGAGTGTATCTTAGCTTAGCAGAAGTGCGAACGAAAGGATCGCAGAGCTGCACCAAATATTTTTGAGCAGTTTCTGAGTAGCTGCAGGCCTACTCCTAGCTTGTGATCACTTCAGAATATTTAGTTCCTGTTTTGACGTCACAAACACACCCTGCTTTCAGCAAGCCACGCCTGCGTTTTCCCTGACACGTCTGCATTTGTATCTGACACGGCTGCGATTTTTAGCACACTCCCTAAAAACGGTCAGTTATCTCCCAGAAACACCCACTTCCTGCTTTTGTGAAAGTACATTGCGTGTGCACATTGCGCCGCATGCGCAGAAGTGCAGCTTTTTTACCTAAGCGCTGCGCTGCGAATGAAACCAGCTAGCGATCAACTCGGAATGACCCCATTGGTACGTTGTTTTGGAGAAGATTTAGGAAGGCTGCAGTTTTTGTGAGATGGAGAGTCATTAGTGCGCTGGTTCCTCAAAGGTGATCCGACTTCAGTAATAGATGGTTCTTTCGTAGACAAGGCCGGACTCCAATGGAGAATGAAAAGCATTCAGATAAATTTATTTCAGGACCACTAAATCTTCTAATAACAGCATTACTGAAGGCTTTCAAGTCTTGATGAACAGGATTGTTGGAAGAGATGAGTGGTTTAAGCCATTCCAGAGCCTTCCCCTTGAAGGCCATGCACAAGAATAGAATGGTCTCAGCATCAGAGGAAAGGCATGGACTTGATTCCTGAACTTGAAGCAACAGATCTCGAAATTGCTCCAACCTCCCATTAAAGATAATAGGGTCTGGGTCTTGGTCAGGATCAACAGAATGAGAGTCTTTTGCTGGACCAACAAATTGGAGTTTTTCAGGCTTGACAGAAGGAAGAACTTTCTCAGGACCGACAGAACATGAAGCCCCTACTTGAGAATTTCAAAACTTAAGGTTCTTCCCAGGAACCGGTAGGGCAGGGAAATTTCTCTTTAGGATCAACAAGACATAAAGATTCATTAACAGAAAAAGTTAGAATTACTTTATGGACTGGAACAGGCAGACTGATAGGAAACAGATACAACAGAATTTGAATCTTTAGATAACTTTGAGCAGTCTAATTTTGGGGTGAATCTTTGTTGTACCGCTTTAATGAAGGCAGGAAGATCAGCGAGCAATGGACCTTGATGAAGGGCATGGCCCAGTCCAAAGCTTCCCCTCTGAAGGATTTGGGGAAATAATTAACTGCATTGGCCGGAGTAATGCTGATTGACGTATCTGATTCGATATAGATGAGATACTGATGAGCTAGGGCACGGAATTGAGCAAGATCTCCTCCGAAGACAATATTCCCTGGAGTATTAAAGTGGAGATCTTTCTTGGAACTGGAACTAACAGATGCGACATGATAGTGTTTGGAGGAATTTTGGATACAGTCTGAGAAAGCTGTGTTGACACTGGAAATCAACTCTGAGGCACAATGTTTAACACTAGAACTTGAATCAAATGCCCTTCTAGGGCTGCAGGATCAGATGCCCCACCAGGGGCTTCAGAACTGGACATGAAAACTGGAACCCATACTGGGACTTCAGGGTTTGATGACCCTTTTGGTAACAGGCAATCAACTACCCTTTCTGGAATCTGGACAGGCAGAGCCCCCTCCTGAGGCTGGACAGGCAGAGCCCCGTCCTGGGGCCGGACAGACAGAGCCCCCTCCTGGGGCCGGACAGGCAGTGCACCCTCCTGGGGCCGGACAGGCCGCGCACCCTCCTGGGGCCGGACAGGCCGCGCACCCTCCTGGGGCCAGACAGTCAGAGCATCCTCCTGGGGCTGGACAGGCAGAGCACCCTCCTGGGGCTGGACAGGCCTTGGCACCACTTCTGGCAAGGCAGACACCTCATGGACCTCTGGCAAGGCAGACACCTGATGGACCTCTGGCAAGGCAGACACCTCACGGGCCTCTGGCAAGGCAGACACCTCACGGGCCTCTGGCAAGGCAGACACCTCACGGGCCTCTGGCAAGGCAGACACCTCACGGGCCTCTGACAAGGCAGACACCTCACGGGCCTCTGACAAGGCAGACACCTCACGGGCCTCTGACAAGGCAGACACCTCTCGGACCTCTGACAAGGCAGACACCTCACGGACCTCTGGCAAGGCAGACTTGGATGATTGAGTGACCCTGAAAGACAAGGCAACATTTGGACTGACTGTTGACATGACAGTCCTCACTTGCCCGATAGAAGAGAAAACAGCATCATCATGCCGTGAGGCAAGGGCAGACAGGTCCTCATGGTGTGAGGCAAGGGCAGACAGGTCCTCATGGCATGAGGCAAGGGCAGACAGGTCCTCATGGCGTGAGGCAAGGGCAGACAGGTCCTCATGGCGTGAGGCAAGGGCAGCGGGGACCCCTCCTGGGGCTTTGGCACACGAGTCCCCTCTTGGGGCTTTGGCACACGAGTCCCCTCTTGGGGACTTGGCACATGAGTCCCCTCTTGGGGCTTTGGCACACGAGTCCCCTTCTGGGGATTTGGCACACGAGTCCCCTCCTGGGGCTTTGGCACACGAGTCCTCTCCTGGGGCTTTGGCACATGAGACTCCTCCTGGGGCACAGCCACTCGAGACCCCTCCTGGGGCACAGGCGGTGAAGACCTCACTGATGATGTGAGACTTAATCATCTCCTGATGGTTCCCAAATTTAAGTTCTGAGCCCCCCGTCACAGGACTCCAATTGTAAATTAGAGTTTTCTTTTGGGCAACCTTATTGGGAGTAATAGGGTCTGAAAGTACATAGAGTGATTTATCAGCTTGAACCCTGGAATGCTGAAGTTTATCACTATTTCTGGACTTGCATAAGGAACAGTCCTTAATCAGGTGTTCAGCACTCCCACAATAGAGACAGAGACCATTAGCCATACGCCGCTGGCGTTCAGCTTCAGAGAGCCTGGGTCGCAGGTAACTCCGAAATCTCCCTTCACTCCAATCTGGCAAGGAAATTTCAGTAGTGGGGGAGCAAGAGTCTGTATTCACGTTGGTCTCACAAACTTGACAGTAAGCTTTGAAAATTTCCAGAAAAACTCCCTAAAATGTCTGGGATCAATTGAGTTATACCAGTAAAAAATATGTTTGTAACTGCTCAATTTTCACGAACAATATACTAATTTGCTCAGGATTCACTCCACCGTGGGACTGAGAGGACCTGGAACAGTTGCAAGAAAATGTACCAACAAAATTATCCTCACCAGGCTGATTATGGCAATGATTAACTGCATCCAGGACACTTTAAGAGGTTGGAATCCACTGCTGCTGCAGCACATCCACCCGAGAAGACATTCCTAACAAGGCCTGTAACAGCAATATCTGTATACTCTCAAAGTTCTGCAGCTTGCTCAGAAGACCCGGAACTGGATCTGAGACATGAGTCTGTCCGGCTGAGATCTGGACTGGACTTGACAAGACAGGGTCCATTCTGAGCATACTACTCCAGTATAGTAATGTGCACCGGACATTTTTCGGGTTTTGTGTTTTGGTTTTGGATTCGGTTCCGCAGCCGTGTTTTGGATTCGGACGCGTTTTGGCAAACCTCACAAAAAATTTTTGTCGGATTCGGGTGTGTTTTGGATTTGGGTGTTTTTTTACAAAAAATCCTCAAAAACAGCTTAAATCATATAATTTGGGGGTCATTTCGATCCCATAGTATTATTAACCTCAATACCCATAATTTACACTCATTTTCAGTCTATTCTGTACACCTCACACCTCACAATATTATTTTTAGTCCTAAAATTTGCACCGAGGTCACTGGATGGCTAAGCTAAGCGACACAAGTGGCCGACACAAACACCTGGCCCATCTAGGAGTGGCACTGCAGTGTCAGGCAGGAAGGCACTTCAAAAAAATTGTCCCCAAACAGCACATGATGCAAAGAAAAATGAAAGAAAAAAGAGGTGCAAGATGGAATTGTCCTTGGGCCCTCCCACCCACACTTATGTTGTATAAACAGGACATGCACACTTTAATGAACCCATCATTTCAGCGACAGGGTCTGCCACACGACTGTGAATGAAATGACTGGTTGGTTTGGGCCCCCACCAAAAAAAGAAGCAATCAATCTCTCCTTGCACAAACTGGCTCTACAAAGGCAAGATGTCCACCTCATCATCATCCTCCGATTCCTCACCCCTTTCACTGTGTACATCCCCCTCCTCACAGATTATTAATTCGTCCCCACTGGAATCCACCATCTCAGGTCCCATTGTACTTTCTGGAGGCAATTGCAGCTGGTGAATGTCTCCACAGAGGAATTGATTATAATTCATTTTGATGAACATCATCTTCTCCACATTTTCTGGAAGTAACCTCGTACGCCGATTGCTGACAAGGTGAGCGGCTGCACTAAACACTCTTTCGGAGTACACACTGAAGGGAGGGCAACTTAGGTAGAATAAAGCCAGTTTGTGCAAGGGCCTCCAAATTGCCTCTTTTTCCTGCCAGTATACGTACGGACTGTCTGACGTGCCTACTTGGATGCGGTCACTCATATAATCCTCCACCATTCTTTCAATGGTGAGAGAATCATATGCAGTGAGAGTAGACGACATGTCAGTAATCGTTGGCAGGTCCTTCAGTCCGGACCAGATGTCAGCACTCGCTCCAGACTGCCCTGCATCACCACCAGCGGGTGGGCTCGGAATTCTTAGCCTTTTCCTCGCACCCCCAATTGCGGGAGATTGTGAAGGAGGAGATGTAGACGGGTCACGTTCCGCTTGACTTGACAATTTTCTCACCAGCAGGTCTTTGTACCTCTGCAGACTCGTGTCTGCCGGAAAGAGAGATCCAACGAAGGTTTTAAATCTAGGATCGAGCACGGTGGCCAAAATGTAGTGCTCTAACTTCAACAGATTGACCACACGTGAATCCTGGTTAAGCGAATGAAGGGCTCCATCCACAAGTCCCACATGCCTAGCCGAATCGCTCTGTTTTAGCTCCTCCTTCAATGCCTCCAGCTTCTTCTGCAAAAGCCTGATGAGGGGAATGACCCGACTCAGGCTGGCAGTGTCTGAACTGACTTCACGTGTGGCAAGTTCAAAGGGTTGCAGAACCTTGCACAACGTTGAAATCATTCTCCACTGCGCTTGAGACAGGTGCATTCCACCTCCTTTGCCTATATCGTGGGCAGATGTATAGGCTTGAATGGCCTTTTGCTACTCCTCCATCCTCTGAAGAATATAGAGGGTTGAATTCCACCTCGTTACCACCTCTTGCTTCAGATGATGGCAGGGCAGGTTCAGGTTTTTTTGGTGGTGCTCCAGTCTTCTGTACGCGGTGCCTGTACGCCGAAAGTGGCACGCAATTCTTCTGGCCACCGACAGCATCTCTTGCACACCCGTGTCATTTTTTAAATAATTCTGCACCACCAAATTCAAGGTATGTGCAAAACATGGGACGTGCTGGAATTTGCCCAGATGTAATGCACGCACAATATTGGTGGCATTGTCCGATGTCACAAATCCCCAGGAGAGTTCAATTGGGGTAAGCCATTCTGCGATGATGTTCCTCTGTTTCCGTAAGAGGTTGTCACCTGTGTGCCTCTTCTGGAAAGCAGTGACACAAAGCGTAGCCTGCCTAGGAACGAGTTGGCTTTTGCGAGATGCTGCTACTGGTGCCGCCGCTGCTGTTCTTGCTGCGGGAGGCAATACATCTACCCAGTGGGCTGTCATAGTCATATAGTCCTGAGTCTGCCCTGTTCCACTTGTCCACATGTGCATGGTTAAGTGGACATTGGGTACAACTGCATTTTTTAGGACACTGGTGACTCTTTTTCTGACGTCTGTGTACATTTTCGGTATCGCCTGCCTAGAGAAATGTAACCTAGATGGTATTTGGTACCGGGGACACAGTACCTCAATCAAGTCTCTAGTTGCCTCTGAATTAGCGGTGGATCCCGGAACCACGTTTCTCACCGCCCAGGCTGCCAAGGCCTGAGTTATCCGCTTTGCAGCAGGATGACTGCTGTGATATTTCATCTTCCTCGCAAAGGATTGTAGGACAGTCAATTGTTCACTGGAAGTAGTACAAGTGGTCTTCCGACTTCCCCTCTGGGATGACGATCGACTCCCAGCAGCTACAACAGCAGCGCCAGCAGCAGTAGGCGTTACACTCAAGGATGCATCGGAGGAATCCCAGGCAGGAGAGGACTCGTCAGACTTGCCAGTGACATGGCCTTCAGGACTATTGGCTTTACTGTGTAAGGAGTAAATTGACACTGAGGTAGTTGGTGGTGTGGTTTGCAGGAGCTTGGTTACAAGAGGAAGGGATTTAGTGGTCAGTGGACTCCTTCCGCTGTCATCCAAAGTTTTTGAACTTGTCACTGACTTCTGATGAATGCGGTCCAGGTGACGTATAAGGGAGGATGTTCCTAGGTGGTTAACGTCCTTACCCCTACTTATTACAGCTTGACAAAGGCAACACACGGCTTGACACCTGTTGTCCGCATTTGTGTTGAAATAATCCACACCGAAGAGCTGATTTTTTTTGTATTTTGACCAGGCATGTCAATGGCCATATTCGTCCCATGGACAACAGGTGTCTCCCCGGGTACCTGTCTTAAACAAACCACCTCACCATCAGAATCCTCCTTGTCAATTTCCTCCTCAGCACCAGCAACACCCATATCCTCATCCTGGTGTACTTCAACACTGACATCTTCAATTTGACTATCAGGAACTGGACTGCAGGTGCTCCTTCCAGCACTTGCAGGGGGCGTGCAAATGGTGGAAGGTGCAAGCTCTTCCCGTCCAGTGTTGGGAAGGTCAGACATCGCAACCGACACAATTGGACTCTCCTTGGGGATTTGTGATTTCGAAGAACGCACAGTTCTTTGCTGTGCTTTTGCCGCAAGTCTTTTCTTTTTTCTAGCGAGAGGATGAGTGCTTCCATCCTCATGTGAAGCTGAACCACTAGCCATGAACATAGGCCAGGGCCTCAGCCGTTCCTTGCCACTCCGTGTGGTAAATGGCATATTGGCAAGTTTACGCTTCTCATCAGATGCTTTCAATTTTGATTTTTGGGTCATTTTACTGTACTTTTGTTTTTTGTATTTTACATGCTCTCTACTATGACATTGGGCATCGGCCTTGGCAGACGACGCTGATGGCATTTCATTGTCTCGGCCATGACTAGTGGCAGCAGCTTCAGCACGAGGTGGAAGTGGATCTTGAGCTTTCCCTATTTTAACCTCCACATTTTTGTTCTCCATTTTTTAATGTGTGGAATTATATGCCAGTATCAATAGCACTAGGCCTACTACTATATATACTGCGCACAACTGAAATGCACCACAGGTATGGATGGATAGTATACTTGACGACACAGAGGTAGGTATAGCAGTGGACTACTGTACCGTACTGCTATATATTATATACTGCTGGTCAGCAAACTGTGCAAAAATGAAAATGCACCACAGGTATGGATGGATAGTATACTTGATGACACAGAGGTAGGTAAGGCAGTGGCCTACTATACCATACTGATATATATTATATACGGGTGGTCAGCAAACTGTGCAAAACTGAAATGCACCACAGGTATGGATGGATAGTATACTTGACGACACAGAGATAGGTACAGCAGTGGCCTACTGTACCGTAATGCTATATATTATATACTGGTGTTCAGCAAACTGTGCAAAACTGAAATGCACCACAGGTATGGATGGATAGTATACTTGACGACACAAAGGTAGGTACAGCAGTGGCCTACTGTACCGTACTGCTATATATTATATACTGGTGGTCAGCAAACTGTGCAAAACTGAAATGCACCACAGGGATGGATGGATAGTATACTTGACGACACAGAGGTAGGTACAGCAGTGGCCTACTGTACCGTAATGCTATATATTATATACTGGTGGTCAGCAAAATTATGCACTGTACTCCTACTATATACCGTTTACAATGCAGCACAGATATGGAGTGATTTTCAGGCAGACAACGTATACTGGTGGTCACTGGTCAGCAAAACTCTGCACTGTACTCCTCCTATATTATACAGCTGCTCCCCAGTCCTTCCCACAATTAAGCATTAAAGCACAATCAAGTTCAACAATAAACGGAGAGGACGCCAGCCACGTCCTCTCCCTAACATTTCCAATGCACGAGTGAAAATGGCGGCGACGCGCGGCTTCTTATATAGAATCCGAATCTCGCGAGAATCCGACAGCGGGGTGATGACGTTCGGGCGCGCTTGGGTTAACCGAGCCATTCGGGAGAATCCGAGTATGCCTTGGACCCGTGTAAAATGGGTGAAGTTCGGGGGGGTTCGGTTTCCGAGGAAACGAACCCGCTCATCACTACTCCAGTAGTGTGTTTGGTCGGTGATAATGTTACAATTCACTTGCCTCTAATGTTTGCCAGGTGAATTACAAGGAGAGGATTACCACTGGAGGTACAAGCAGATGCAGAGTGACACATAAATGTTTAACCAGACTTGACTGTGGAATACAGTAGTGACTTGAGCGAGGTGTAGCAGAATTAAAGTTTAGCAGACTATGGACTCTCCCTGTAAAACAGGAATATGCAGCACCACACTTTACACTGATTATGGACAGCAGATGAGTAATATAACAGCTATGAGCTAGGGCTTGAATTCAGGACCAGAATGTATCACAATCACTGCTGCAGGTAATGAATGTCCACAGAAGTGCAGGAATACTAAGCACTTTATTGAAGCAGTGGTATAATAATGTATGGCAGAGGAATCACAGTAACAACATACCTCCCAACATGACCCTCTCCAGGAGGGACAGAATGTTCTGCTCCTGGACTTCAGTCTTAATCTATGATTGCCATCACCTGTGCTGAAACACCTTTCTTATCCATTCACCTGTTCAACACAGGTGCCGCTAATCATAGAGAAAGAGAAAGTCCAGAAGCAGAGCATTGTGTCCCTCCTGGAGAGGGTCATGTTGGGAGGTATGGTAACAATTCAGGGTACAATATGAACAGGGCCGGCTCCGGGGCTTGTGGCGCCCCGGGCGGCTTTAGGGGGCGTGGCTTTGTACAGGGGCGTGGTCATTCACGCCCCCTGTACAGCTGAATTGCTGTGCGGTGCGCGATGACGTCATCGCGCACCGCACAGCAAAGGTCCTCTCTACGAAGGGAAGCTAGACGCGTAGCGTCTAGTTCCCTTCGTGGAGAGGACCTTTGCTGTGCGGTGCGCGATGACGTCATCGCGCACCGCACAGTAAAGGACCTCTCCAGGAAGGGAAACTAGACGCGTACGCGTCTAGTTTCCCTTCCCAGCGGCAGCGGACGGGGGCAGCGGGCAGGGGGCACACACCAGCAGCGGATCTTGCCCTGGTGCGGCGCCCTCCGGAAGGCGGCGCCCCGGGCAAAAGTACTGCTTGCCCATGGCAAGATCCGCTACTGAATATGAACAGACGGTAAATGGTTCTCCAGAATGAGACTTGCAGCAGAGTAATGAGATAGTTGAACAACGAACCAGAGTAATATAATCCACGGAACTCAGATTGCAGGACTTGCACAATAAAGCAGAACAGCATGCAGGCTTAGAGGAAGACCATTCTAACATGTAACAGAAGTAATGAATGCTTAGAGAATCCACAGGGCACAGTGAAAGTCCATAATACTTACAGGGTCGGTTCTACACCTTGTGGCGCACTGTGCAAAAGTTTCCACTGCCCCCCCCCTCCCCGCATCAAAACAGTTAGTGCGCGCAGAAACAAATAGGGGCGTGGCTTCATAGGGGAGGAACGTGGCCACAGTTATGCTCCCAGTAGCTGTGCCCCCAGATTTGCCCCAAGTAGTTGTGCCCCCCAGTTAATTTGCCTCCAGTAGATATGCCCCGTGTAGCTGTGCCCCCAGTAGCTATGCACCCTGTAGATATGCCCCTGTAGCTGTGCCCCCAGTAGATTTCCCCCATTAGTTGTGTCCCCTATAGCTATGCCCCAAGTAGATTTGCCCCAGTAAATGTGCCCCATTGCATTGCTTTGCCCCCAGTAGTTGTGCCCCCTGTTGCTTTGCCCCCAGTAGTTGTGCCCCCTATTTTTTTGCCCCCAGTAGTTGTGCCCCCTGTTGCTTTGCCCCCTTGTCACCGCTTACAAACACACACACACACACACACAAAATAAAAAAAAACAATACTTACCACTGCCCCGCTCCTGCTTCCCGACCGCTGCTGCTGCTGCTGCTGCTCCTCCGTCTGGCCGCCAGCTCTTCTCATGATGTCTCTCCCATAGCAGCGCCACACAAACACTAGAGGTCAATACTGACCTCTGGTGTCTATCCCTGGAGCTGGCTGCAGCGGACGACCACGGCATCTGCTGCAGCCAGGGAGCGGGGTGAGGGTAGGCGGGCAGGCGGCGGTGGCTGCTTGCCCGCACCAAGAACCGCTCCTGAATACTTAGCTAGGTAGTCCTGGAACACAAACTGACAAGAACAGGAGTTGCTGGATAACATGAACTGACAGACCAGGCTTCTCAGCATGAACAGGAGCTAGGACTAAGACATCAGACAATGCAGATCGTTCAGGCAGGAAAATAGTATAATATCACCAGCATGGGAGAACTCAACTAGCTGGTTTATAACAGCCACACTAACCAATGAACACGGCCAGGCTGCGAGTGTTAACTCTAATTACAAACCCTGTGTACCTGCTGAGCTGCATGTACACAGAACCTAAGGAACAGAAAACACAGATGGATCAGCTGACACCAGGTACATACTGCACAGAATCAAAACAGGCTGTTTGTCAGGATTCCGTTGCTGGGTTTTTGAGTGCCGGCATCCTGACCATGTCCCCTAACACTAGCGCACACAGGGGGGGTTTCTGAGTACCTAGAAACCCTCCGCCCCTGCTAACCCAATTTACTACTGCAGCACAACAATTTTTTCCCCTCTGAGACAAAATGAGTTGGCCAGGCAGGTGAGTGAAGATGCTTGGCTCAGTGAGTGAGGAGTCGGCTGTGAGCCATGCAGTGACCTGTCAGATCAGCGTAGGAGTGATGAGGGCATGAGGTCTGTGGAACCATCATGGAGACCACTAAGAGACCAGACAGAAAGCGCAGATGCAGCCCCAGCCTCCAGTGTGCGATCCTGAGAGAACGACACCCCCTGCCTCCCTTAATGTGCAGCCCTTCAACAGCAGCCCCTGGAGGAGAAGGAGTAGATGCAGGTGAGCAGGCCTTGTCTCCCCGGCGGCAGCTTCCAGCCCCGCTACAGCTTACTGTTGGGAGATCAGGCGCAGGAGTAGTGTAAGGGGCAATGGCACGGAAGGGGCTCCTGCATGACTCAGGATGATGTCCAAGGCAGCAGGTGATACTAACCTTTTCATTGCTACAGGTGCCCTCCTGGGTATGGGAGGGGATAATCTGCAGTCAGTGTCTGTGTGTTTTCTGCAGTTGTAGAAGGGGGAGCACTGTAAGTATGTGTGTATTAATCTGTGTGGCTGTGTGTGTGGGGGCCGGCTGTCTGTCGAAGTCGGAAAATATTACAGTACACACATCCCGTACAAACTCCACACAGATGGCCTCCGTGCGCGTACTTATTCTGCCGTGGGTGCACATATTCGCAAGTTGCGTATGACCGCTCACGCGGTCCTGCGTATTAGCGCATGGTATGGGTAATTACGGTAGCATTTGTACTTGCATGGAAAAGCCACAAAGACATATCTCATATTTAATCCACATAGTGCACAATGTACACATAGCCCACATGCACCACACCAGCAAGTTATACTTGTTTAAATGGTACAACCACAAAGGGATTCACCTTTACAGGATATGAGGGAACAGCTTTAGGTTATGAGGTGGTGTTTGGTATCCAACTGTAGGGTATTTTAAGGGCAACATTCCGGTAGCAGTTTGCAGAAGATAGCACGCTCCTGCGCATAATTATGCGCAGGAATAGGATATTAATATTATACTGTGTTTACTGTACTCTGATATGCGGCGGGAACCCACTGGAGACCAACTGCAAGCACACCTGGACCATACATCGTCCACCTATTCAAACCAACCTATGACCCCTCCTGTACTGTAAATGACCAGCCCTTTGTCCTATAGGTGAAGAGGTTACAGTTTCTATTGTATTGTGTTTTGACTAACTGTATAAAAGCCAAGCTGCCTAGCCAGTCATTCACCTCTCTCTGAAGGTCATCTTTCTTGATTGACTGAGCACCAGACCGTGTGGCGCTGGCGAAACCAAACGTATGCACCATTGATTGTAGCCTCTTTTCTGTTATTGTGATTGTATATCTGTTGTAACCCCCTTTCAGCAATTATATGTTGGTGGTGTCGTGTCTCTTTTCCTGCTAAGGTTTAAAAGTGTATTTCAGACACACGTGTAACTGCATTGTGCTCTCAGTGTGTCACTGTGTGTGTGTGCACTGCGTGTACTTTGTACGTCCATCGCGGCGTGTGTATGCAAAGTGCGTACACGGTACGGGCCTTTGTACGCTAACTGTGTAAAAAGTACGTAGGTTAAGGACTACATACAGCGGCTGCAGCGGCTCGAATTTATGTGTATTGAGTGTATTAAGGTAGTGATTTTAGTCCTGTAAGTAAATCAGCATTTACATGTCTGTGTGTGTGTAATCTACTAGGGCCGTCACTAGGTGTGTGCGGAGGGGGCACCGCACATAGCGCTGCAGGGTAGGGGCCACTGTTGGTGGCACTTGTCAATTATCTGTTTTAATTTCACTTGCACCTTCCCCCCCCTTTTTGAAGCCCAGCATCACCAGACCGCCTGTCTCCTTCCCTGACCCCTTCTGTCACTAATACCTATACAACATTCATGAACTCAACCTGAGATTTCTTTGTTAGTCAGTCACACTGTCCTTTATTACATTACAAGATGCTGACATACCCGGGATTCAAACCCATCGCCTGTGGCATTGCAGTCAGACAATCTATTCATTGAGCTACCTGCCCTTGTACAGAAAGGTAGACAATTCTAAGCTAGAAAATTCTATTTTAAGCTTACCTTATACGGGTGTAGATATGTGACCAACGGTCAAGAGACCTGTGGTCACAATACTGGCACCTACATCCCGCTCTCTCACAATCCCTACAGTCGGCATGCAGAGGAACAGGGACTATTTCCACTTGTGGGTGTTCATGACACCAATAAAGTGGGAATAGCCCGCTAGGGTCTTTGTTGTGCTCGTGACCCCTCCCCCCTGCCGGCATTCTATGTCTGGGATCCCGGTGTAAGGATGCTGAATTCTGGGATCCTGGCCGCTGGTAAGCCATACCCAGCCCCCTTGTACTTTGTAAATTATCGGCATTGAGACTGAGCAGATCTATATAGTGTGTTGCTGCAAGAGATTGGATGTGTGGCTGCACACTACATAGATCTGCTGAAATACAATGCTGATTATTTTTTTTTTTGCAAAGCTTCATATACTGCAGTGTTCACAGTTTTTATGCAGGATCAAATAGCTCAATGGGAATGGTGTATATTAACTAAGAGTCATGTTTTGCCGATTTCAGTGAGATCCGTGCAGGTCTTCATTGTGTACAGTATAGAAATAGTTAAAAGTTTTTTTTTTAAATGCGTGTGGTCCCCCCTCCTAAGCATAACCAGCCCCGGGCTCTTTGAGCCGATCCTGGTTGTTAAAATACCAGGGGGAAATTACGTAGGGTTCCCCAGTATTTATTCAACCAGCACAGGGCTCTTGGTCCAGTCCTGGTTCCAAAAATATTGTAGACAAAAAGTTGTAGGGGTTCCTGCATTTTTTAAACCAACACCGGGCTCCACTAACCAGGGACATAATGCCACAGACAGGGGACACATTTATATTGGTCCCTGCGACCATGGCATTACCCCCCAACTATTCAGCCCTAGCTGGGGTTCCAAGGGAGAGTAGGGTACCCATTAATCAAGGGGTCCCCCCCTCAATGCACCTAAGGGCCAGGGGTGAATACTGAGGTTGTCCCCAGCACTCCTGGGTGATGGGTGCCGGTCTGATAGCCATTGAAAGTGTAAAATAAAGAATATTGTCTTTTGGTGTGGAACTACAAGTCCCAGCAAGACTTCCCTGCATGTTGGCACTTGGAGAACCACAATAACGAGCATGCAGGGAATTAAACAGGCCTGCTGGTACCTGTAGTTCCACAACAAAATAAATATTACAATAAAAACACAGACACCGTGAAAGTTAGATTTTAATTAAACACACTTACACATACTTACACATAGTTACCCAGTGTCCCACGAAGCCCGTCCATCCCCTTGTCAATGTGGAATCCATCGGGTACCTGTTCTTAATTTTTGCTTCTTAGATTTTACATGCCCTTTATGACATTGGGAATTGGCCTCAGCAGACGACGTTAATGGAATTTCATCATCAATGTCATGACTGGTGGCAGCAGCAGCTTCAGCACTAGTAGTAGGAACTGGAAGTGGTTCCTGATCTTCCACTATTTTTTCCTACAAATTGTTATTCTCCATTTCACAGGACAGCACCCCTTTATTATTACAGCACACAGAACAGTGTCCCTTTATTTTCACAGCACCCCTGTATTTTCACTGCATACAGGAGGACAGTGCCCCTGCCCCCTATACAGCACAGTCACAGCCAGGACAGCACCGCTAACACAGCACAGGGACACCACAGTGACTGCAGCCAGTGGCAGAACAAGCAAGCGGTGGGCCCATGTGCGACAAAATGCCTTGCCCCCCCCCCCATCCCATCCAAGTCCACCCCCTCGCCCCTGGAGAGGATCTGGTGAGGAGGACCTGCTCAGGGCCAGAGAAATGGATACCTAGCAACAGTGCTGTCTCTAGACATTTTAGCACTGTGTGCAAGAAACGGCATCGGAGCCCCACCCCTGCATGCAAAACAGGGGCAGTGCGCGCCGTAGTGGCGTGGCTTCGTGGGGAAGGGATGTGTCCACAAAACATTACAGCGAACAGATTCCTCTTTTTACACATTACGGCAGACAGCGTGCCCTTGTTACACATAGCGGCAGACAGCGTGCACTTTTTACACATTACTGCAGACAGCGTGCCCTTGTTACACATAACGGCAGACAGCGTGCACTTTTTACACATAACGGCAGACAGCGTGCCCTCATTACACATAGCGGCAGACAGCGTGCACTTTTTACACATTACGGCAGACAGCATACACTTTTTACACATAATGGCAGACAGCGTGCCCTTGTTACACATAACGGCAGACAGCGTGCCCTCATTACACATAGCGGCAGACAGCGTGCACTTTTTACACATTACGGCAGACAGCATACACTTTTTACACATAATGGCAGACAGCGTGCCCTTGTTACACATAGCGGCAGACAGCATACACTTTTTTCACATAACGGCAGACAGTGTGCCCTTGTTAAACATAGCGGCAGACAGCATACACTTTTTTCACATAACGGCAGACAGTGTGCCCTTGTTAAACATAGCGGCAGACAGCATACACTTTTTACACATAATGGCAGACAGCGTGCCCTTGTTACACATAGCGGCAGACAGCATACACTTTTTACACATAACGGCAGACAGCATGCCCTTGTTACACATAGCGGCAGACAGCGTACACTTTTTACAAATAACGGCAGACAGCGTGCCCTTGTTAAACATAGCGCCAGACAGCGTACCCTTTTTACACATTACGGCAGACAGCGTCCCCATTTTACACATTACGGCAGACAGCATAAACTTTTTACACATAATGGCAGACAGCGTGCCCTCGTTACACATAACGGCAGACAGCATCCCCTTTTTACACATTACGGCAGACAGCGTCCCCATTTTACACATTACGGCAGACAGCATACACTTTTTACACATAATGGCAGACAGCGTGCCCTTGTTACACATAACGGCAGACAGCATCCCCTTTTTACACATTACGTCAGACAGCATACACTTTTTACACATAATGGCAGACAGCGTGCCCTTGTTACACATAGCGGCAGACAGCGTGCCCTTGTTACACATAGCGGCAGACAGCATGCACTTTTTACACATTACAGCAGGCAGATTCTCCCTTTTTACACATAGCGGCAGGCAGATTTGCCACTTTTATACATAGCGGCAGGCAGATTCCCCACTTTTATACATAGCGGCAGGCAGATTCCCCATTTTTACACATAGCGGCAGGCTGATTCCCCCTTTTTACACATTGCAGCAGGCAGATTCCCCATTTTTACATTGCGGCAGGCAGATTCCCCATTTTTACACATTGCGGCAGGCAGATTCCCCATTTTTACACATTGCGGCAGGCAGATTCCCCATTTTTACACATTGCGGCAGGCAGATTCTCCATTTTTATACATAGCGGCAGGCAGATTCCCCATTTTTATACATAGCGGCAGGCAGTCCCCCCTTTTTACACATTGCGGCAGGCAGTCCCAACAAATAAAAAAAGAAAGAGAAAGAAAGAAAGAAAGAAAGAAAGAAAGAAAGAAAGAAAGAAAGAAAGAAAGAAAGAAAGAAAAAGAAAGAAAGAAAGAAAGAAAGAGACAGCCTATAGTGAAGCAGAGGGGCAGCAGCAGCAGCGCCTCCACCAGTAACAAAGTGCTGCTGCGGCTCCCTCCTCCGCCTCCCTCCCCCTCCTTACCCCGTACCACTGCAGTGCGCGCCGCTCCTCTACTCTACTCTATGGGCGGCTGTGCGCTGCGGGCAGAGGTTGCCCGCAGCGCACAGCGGCATGTAATGAGTCAGTTTGACTCATTACATGCTTGGGCCCCTGGACAGAGGCGGGCCCCAGTGCAACGCCGGACTGCAGCAGCACCCCCACAGAGCACACACTGACCCCACCCGACGCTACCAACCACAGAGAGAGACAGAGGTCTGTCTCCCTCACTCTCCAAGTCCGGATTGAAAATGGCGGCAACGCGCGGCTGTTTATTTCGAATCCAAAACCTGCGAGAATCCGACAGCGGGATAATGACGTTTTGCCTCGTTCTAGGATCCGAGTCTGTTGGAAAGTCCAGAGTCGGGCTCAACTCTGTACTGACTACCTGCTGACATTCCCAGAGTCATCTCTTCTTCTCAGCAGCCGCTGCACATTGAAGTTGGTGTGCTACCAATCTCATTAAAAACAGGGCTCAGTATTATCTTATTTTCTCAATAAGGAAACAAAAATCTGATTTACATATTGGGGGTCATTCCGACCCGATCGCTCGCTGCAGTTTGTTGCAGCGCAGCGATTGGGTCGGAACTGCGCATGGCAGTCGTCGGTGCCTAGCGATCGCCTCTGAATCAGAGGCGGTCACTGGGTGGGAGGGGGCTGAATGGCGGCATTAAGCCGCCATTTAGTAGGCGCAGTCCGGCCAATGCAGGCATGGCCGGACCGTTGGGGTGGCTTGCTGCGGCGGCTGCGTGACATATCACGCAGCCGCTGCGGCCAGCAGCAGCGAGACACAACTCCCGGCCAGCCACAGGAGCTGCGCTGGACGTGAGTTACTCCACAGATACAATGGCATCGCCTCTGTGCGATGCGTTTGTATTTGTGCGGGGGGGGGGCGGCACTGACATGCGGGGCACACTAGCCCTGTGCTGGGCGTCCCCCCGCATGTCTGAGTTTACGATCGTAGCTGTGCTAAATTGAGCACAGATAAGATCAACTCGGAATGACCCCCATTGTACTGTACCTCGGCTTCCTGGAGTTTCCGTGAGATAGTGAGGTTTTCATAGGCTATCAGAGTACACTTGCATCATTTCTGTCACTTGCATTTAGGTTATATAGGTGTTGTCAGTGCTTAAAGTGGTCCTAGAGAGGGGGTGGAACTCAACCCCCCCACCTATGCTAGCAAATTAAAGGGATTGCGAGCGCCGCAAAAAGGGGCATGGTCTCGAAAAGAAAGTGGCATGGTCACCCAATAGTATCCCCAATTCAAATTACGCAGCACAGTAGCACAATCTTATTCACATTACACCACATATTAGGGTCCCTTATTCATGTTATGACACACAGTAGTGCCCCTTATACAAAAAGCCCACAGTAGTAGTGCCACTGATACACATAATGCCCACAGTAGTAGTGCCACTGATACACATAATGCCCACAGTAGTAGTGCCACTGATACACATAATGCCCACAGTAGTAGTGCCCCTTATGCAATACCCACTGTAGTGGTAGTGCCCACAGTTGTAGTGCCCCTTATGTAGAGCCCATAGTATTGGTGCCCCTTATTCAGAGCCCCCATTAGTAGTGCCCTTTTTGTCCCCAGGAGTGATGCCCCTTATTAAGTGCCCCATATGCAATGCTCTCATTAGTAGTACCCCCAGTAGTTATGCCTACAGTTTGTTTACCCCCGGAAGATATTTCTCCCTCTAGTAGCGGTTTTTTCACACACAAAACAACCAATACTCACCAGCCCCACTCCTGCTTCTGGACCGCAGCCTCCATCTGGCGCCCGCCCCTCGCAGCTACAGTATGGTAGAGACGTCAGGACATCTCTCCCATAGTGCCGCACACTGCCTGACCCGGAAGCTGGAGCTCAAGAGTGAGCTCCGGCTTCTGGCTACCGCTGCCTTATGGGGAAAGAGCTGGCGCCAGCTGGTAACACAGTCTCAGAGGGTGCCGGGCATTTCCCTAGGTTAGGTGAGCCAGAGGAAGCAGAACTGCGTTCCGTCTCCAAATGGAACTGGCTGAACGCAGTTCCGCCCCGTTCCGGCTCACTTTAACCTCTGGTTGTTGTGCTCTTTTGTAAAGGGGCAATCATGTACAACGCTAAACTATGCATCTATATGACTGCCCCTTAGCTCTTATGTAACTGTAACCCTACACTCAATACCTTGAACGAGAGCTATGTATTCTATTAAGGGATGGTTACCTAATAGTTGTGCCTCCACTCAAGCTATGTGTAGTATTTAACTACCGTTAAGGCTTGCTTGAGTAAGCCTGATCTCTGTCCTTAGGGGATGATTCCCTTATATCATAGATATATTATCTAATATACCTGTCTCTTTCTTCCAGGATCTTCAGATCAACTTCCAAATGGAACAGACACACATGGCAAGTATAACTCTTTAATGACCAGTACCAAATGGATTAAGTATACATTAACATTTCATCATTTACACATTCCCCTTTAAGTCATTAGTCCATGCTAACCCCCTGTCAATTAGGCCTATACACAGTGGACCTCATCCCGAGTTCTTCGCTCGCAAGCTGCTTTTAGCAGCTTTGCACACGCTAAGCCGCCGCCTACTGAGAGTGAATCTTAGCTTCTCAAAATTGCAAACGACGGACTCGCAATATTGCGATTAGCACACTTCTTAGCAGTTTCTGAGTAGCTCGAGACTTACTCTGCCTGTGCGATCAGTTCAGTCAGTTTCATTCCTGGTTTGACATCACAAACACACCCAGCGTTCGCTCAGGCACTCCCCCGTTTCTCCAGCCACTCCCACGTTTTTCCAAAAAACGTCAGCGTTTTTTCACACACACCCATAAAACGGTCAGGTTCCACCCAGAAACACCCACTTCCTGTCAATCACATTACGATCACCAGAACGAAGAAAAATCCTCGTAATGCCGTGAGTAAAATTCCTAACTGCATAGCAAATTTACTTGGCGCAGTCGCAGTGCGGATATTGCGCATGCGCGTTAGCGACTGATCGCTCCGTTGCGAAACAAAAATAACGAGCAATCAACTCGGAATGACCACCAGTACCTGCATGAAATAAAACATATCCTTTTTCTTTTCAAGACACCCTTAGGTGTTAGAGTGACCCGGGTACTCTTAATATGATAGTGCACTATAAGGGCCCATAAACTTCCTAAAAATAACAGCAGTTAATACAGAATGTCTGACACTATGTTTTAGTATCAACTATCAGTTCTCCCTTCAGTTAAAGAGAAAGATGTTTGGCTCAGTCTACTTATGGTAGCGATTACTTTCTCCTATAAGGTTACTTATAGTTCCTCCTTGGCAGATAACAGAAAGTATCTATTTAGCTCATAGATAGTAACATCAACAGTTGATTACCAAGGGATCTGTATCCCTTCCTCAGTCAAAATGTTACCGTAGTTGTCCAGTAGTAAAGTAAACTCCTAAGAAGCTGGTATGATAAACCTGTTATGCTGCGTCCTTGTGTCCATTTGAAGTAGCTGATGCTTTCTATCTTTCAGAGCATATATAGCTTTTCGATTCCTGTATGGCTCAAATTATTGTTGTCTCTTAGGATGAGTCTATATTAAATATATCTGCAACAGATGGTTTCTCTTATCATAGTCACAGCGAGCTCAAATCCTTTAACTTTAAAACTAATAGTCTCTTACGTGTCAGTCCTTCTTACGGGTTCACGAATATACATATAACACAGTTGTATTAAAGTGCCACAAGCTAGTCTTTGAATCGGGATGATATTCTAATCCTTTGTGGCTAAAAGGCTTTAACATTCATCCAATGTAACTGTAGTATGGCTACCTTTAATGTCCTTTACTCTAATTCTGCTAATTCAGAGACATAAATACTAGAGATGAGCGGGTTCGGTTCCTCGGAATCCGAACCCGCCCGAAATTCAGCTTTTTTTGCACGGGTCCGAGCAGACTCGGATCCTCCCGCCTTGCTCGGTTAACTCGAGCGCGCCCGAACGTCATCATCCCGCTGTCGGATTCTCGCGAGACTCGGATTCTATATAAGGAGTCGCGCGTCGCCGCCATTTTCACACGTGCATTGAGATTGATAGGGAGAGGACGTGGCTGGCGTCCTCTCCGTTTAGATTAGATTAGAGAGACACTTGAGTTGATTGATTTACTACTAATTTTGGGGAGCATTAGGAGTACTCAGTACAGTGCAGAGTTTTGCTGATAGTGACCACCAGTTTTATTTATAATCCGTTCTCTGTCTGAAAAAAACCGATACACAGTCACATACCATATATGTGCTCAGCCTCAGTGTGCTGCATGATATATCATCTATGTATATCTGACTGTGCTGAGTGCTCACTGCTCACACAGCTTAATTGTGGGGGAGACTGGGGAGCAGTTATAGCAGGAGTACAGTGCACACTTTTGCTGCCAGTGACCACCAGTATATTGTCTGCCTGAAAAAGTTAAACACTTCTGTGGTGTTTTTTTTATTTTTTATTCTATAAACGCATTCTCCTGACAGTGTCCAGCAGGTCCGTCATTCATTATATTATATAAATATTTACCTACAGTAGTGTTATATATATTTTTTTCATCTCTATCATCTTTATCATCTCTATATTAGCAGACGCAGTACGGTAGTCCACGGCTGTGGCTATCTCTGTGTCGTCAGTGCTCGTCCATAATTGTATACCTACCTACCTGTGGTGGTTTTTTTTTTTCTATCTTCTTCATACTAGTAGTTTAGGAGTCTGCTGACAGTGTCCACCAGGTCCGTCATTATATTATATACCTACAGTAGTAATATATTTAGTACATTATCTATACTAGCAGACGCAGTACGGTAGTCCACGGCTGTGGCTATCTCTGTGTCGTCAGTGCTCGTCCATAATTGTATACCTACCTACCTGTGGTGGTTTTTTTTTTCTATCTTCTTCATACTAGTAGTTTAGGAGTCTGCTGACAGTGTCCACCAGGTCCGTCATTATATTATATACCTACAGTAGTAATATATTTAGTATATTATCTATACTAGCAGACGCAGTACGGTAGTCCACGGCTGTGGCTATCTCTGTGTCGTCAGTGCTCATCCATAATTGTATACCTATCTACCTGTGGTGGTTTTTTTTTTCTATCTTCTTCATACTAGTAGTTTAGGAGTCTGCTGACAGTGTCCACCAGGTCCGTCATTATATTATATACCTACAGTAGTAATATATTTAGTATATTATCTATACTAGCAGACGCAGTATGGTAGTCCACGGCTGTGGCTATCTCTGTGTCGTCAGTGCTCGTCCATAATTGTATACCTACCTACCTGTGGTGGGGTTTTTTTTTCTATCTTCTTCATACTAGTAGTTTAGGAGTCTGCTGACAGTGTCCACCAGGTCTGTCATTATATTATATACCTACAGTAGTAATATATTTAGTATATTATCTATACTAGAAGACGCAGTACGGTAGTCCACGGCTGTCGCTATCTCTGTGTCGTCAGTGCTCGTCCATAATTGTATACCTACCTACCTGTGGTGGGGTTTTTTTTTCTATCTTCTTCATACTAGTAGTTTAGGAGTCTGCTGACAGTGTCCACCAGGTCCGTCATTATATTATATATACCTACAGTAGTTATATATATATATATATTTTTATATCATTAATTATCATCTCTATACTAGCAGACACAGTACGGTAGTCCATGGCTGTAGCTACCTCTGTGTCTTCAGTCACTCGTCATCCATAAGTATACTAGTATCCATCCATCTCCATTGTTTACCTGAGGTGCCTTTTAGTTGTGCCTATTAAAATATGGAGAACAAAAATGTTGACGTTCCAAAAATAGGGAAAGATCAAGATCCACTTCCACCTCATGCTGAAGCTGCTGCCACTAGTCATGGCCGAGACGATGAAATTCCATCAACTTCGTCTGCCAAGGCCGATGCCCAATGTCAAAACACAAAATATCAGTAAGAAAAGGACTCAAAAATCAAAAATAAAATCATCTGAGGAGAAGCGTAAACTTGCCAATACCATACGGAGTGGCAAGGAACGGCTGAGGCCCTGGCCTATGTTCATGGCCAGTGGTTCAGCTTCACATGAGGATGGAAGCAGTCAGCCTCTCGCTAGAAAAATGAAAAGACTTAAGCTGGCAAAAGCACAGCAAAGAACTGTGCGTTCTTCGAAATCACAAATCCACAAGGAGAGTCCAATTGTGTCGGTTGCGATGCCTGACCTTCCCAACACTGGACGTGAAGAGCATGCGCCTTCCACCATTTGCACGCCCCCTGCAAGTGCTGGAAGTAGCACCCGCAGTCCAGTTCCTGATAGTCAGATTGAAGATGTCAGAGTTGAAGTACACCAGGATGAGGAGGATATGGGTGTTGCTGGCGCTGGGGAGGAAATTGACAAGGAGGATTCTGATGGTGAGGTGGTTTGTTTAAGTCAGGCACCTGTTGTCCGTGGGAGGAATATGGCCATTAACATGCCTGGTGAAAATACCAAAAAAATCAGCTCTTCGGTGTGGAAGTATTTCAACAGAAATGCGGACAACAGGTGTCAAGCCGTGTGTTGCCTTTGTCAAGCTGTAATAAGTAGGGGTAAGGACGTTAACCACTTCAGAACATCCTCCCTTATACGTCACCTGCAGCGCATTTATCATAAGTCAGTGACAAGTTCAAAAACTTTGGGCGACAGCGGATGCAGTCCACTGACCAGTAAATCCCTTCCTCTTGTAACCAAGCTCACGCAAACCACCCCACCAACTCCCTCAGTGTCAATTTCCTCCTTCCCCAGGAATGCCAATAGTCCTGCAGGCCATGTCACTGGCAATTCTGACGAGTCCTCTCCTGCCTGGGATTCCTCCGATGCATCCTTGAGTGCAACGCCTACTGCTGCTGGCGCTGCTGTTGTTGCTGCTGGGAGTCGATGGTCATCCCAGAGGGGAAGTTGTAAGACCACTTTTACTACTTCCACCAAGCAATTGACTGTCCAACAGTCCTTTGCGAGGAAGATGAAATATCACAGCAGTTATCCTGCTGCAAAGCAGATAACTGAGGCCTTGGCATCCTGGGTATGTGAGAAACGTGGTTCCGGTATCCATCACTAGTTCAGAGCCAACTATAGACTTGATTGAGGTACTGTGTCCCAGGTACCAAATACCATCTAGGTTCCATTTCTCTAGGCAGGCGATACCGAAAATGTACACAGACCTCAGAAAAAGAGTCACCAGTGTCCTTAAAAAATGCAGTTGTACCCAATGTCCACTTAACCACGGACATGTGGACAAGTGGAGCAGGGCAGACTCAGGACTATATGACTATGACAGCCCACTGGGTAGATGTATTGACTCCCGCCGCAAGAACAGCAGCGGCGGAACCAGTAGCAGCATCTCACAAATGCCAACTCTTTCCTATGCAGGCTACGCTTTGTATCACCGCTTTCCAGAATACGCACACAGCTGAAAACCTCTTACGGCAACTGAGGAAGATCATCGCAGAATGGCTTACCCCAATTGGACTCTCCTGTGGATTTGTGGCATCGGACAACGCCAGCAATCATGTGCGTGCATTATATCTGGGCAAATTCCAGCACGTCCCATGTTTTGCACATACCTTGAATTTGGTGGTGCAGAATTATTTAAAAAACGAGAGGGGCGTGCAAGAGATGCTGTCGGTGGCCAGAAGAATTGCGGGACACTTTCGGCGTACAGGCACCACGTACAGAAGACTGGAGCAACACCAAAAACGCCTGAACCTGCCCTGCCATCATCTGAAGCAAGAAGTGGTAACGAGGTGGAATTCCACCCTCTATATGCTTCAGAGGATGGAGGAGGAGCAAAAGGCCATTCAAGCCTATACATCTGACCACGATATAGGAGGTGAAATGCACCTGTCTCAAGCGCAGTGGAGAATGATTTCAACGTTGTGCAAGGTTCTGCAACCTTTTGAACTTGCCACACGTGAAGTCAGTTGAGACACTGCCAGCCTGAGTCAGGTCATTCCCCTCATCAGGCTTTTGCAGAAGAAGCTGGAGACATTGAACGAGGAGCTAAGACAGAGCGATTCCGCTAGGCATGTGGGACTTGTGGATGGAGCCCTTAATTCGCTTAACCAGGATTCACGGGTGGTCAATCTGTGGAAATCAGAGCACTACATTTTGGCCACCGTGCTCGATCCTAGATTTAAAACCTACGTTGGATCTCTCTTTCTGGCAGACACAAGTCTGCAGAGGTTCAAAGACCAGCTGGTGGGAAAATTATCAAGTCAAGTGGAACTTGATCGGTCAACAGCTCCTCCTTCACATTCTCCCGCAATTGGGGGTGCGAGGAAAAGGCTAAGAATTCCGAGCCCACCCGCTGGCGGTGATGCAGGGCAGTCTGGAGCGACTGCTGATGCTGACATCTGGTCCGGACTGAAGGACCTGCCAACGATTACGGACATGTCGTCTACTGGCACTGCATATGATTCTCTATCCATTGAAAGAATGGTGAAGGATTATATGAGTGACCGTATCCAAGTAGGCACGTCAGACAGTCCGTACGTATACTGGCAGGAAAAAGAGGCAATTTGGAGGCCCTTGCACAAACTGGCTATATTCTACCTAAGTTGCCCTCCCACAAGTGTGTACTCCGAAAGAGTGTTTAGTGCCGCCACTCACCTTGTCAGCAATCAGCGTACAAGGTTACTTCCAGAAAATGTGGAGAAGATGATGTTCATTAAAATGAATTATAATCAATTCCTCCATGGAGACATTGACCAGCAGCAATTGCCTCCACAAAGTACACAGGAGCTGAGATGGTGGATTCCAGTGGGGACGAATTGATAATCTGTGAGGAGGGGGATGTACACGGTGATATATCGGAGGGTGAAGATGAGGTGGACATCTTGCCTCTGTAGAGCCAGTTTGTGCAAGGAGAGATTAATTGCTTCTTTTTTGGTGGGGGTCCAAACCAACCCATCATTTCAGTCACAGTCGTGTGGCAAACCCTGTCACTGAAATGATGGGTTGGTTAAAGTGTGCATGTCCTGTTTATACAACATAAGGGTGGGTGGGAGGGCCCAAGGACAATTCCATCTTGCACCTCTTTTCTCTTTCATTTTTCTTTGCGTCATGTGCTGTTTGGGGAGTGTTTTTTTGAAGGGCCATCCTGTCTGACACTGCAGTGCCACTCCTAGATGGGCCAGGTGTTTGTGTCGGCCACTTGGGTCGCTTAGCTTAGCCATCCAGCGACCTCGGTGCAAATTTTAGGACTAAAAATAATATTGTGAGGTGTTCAGAATAGACTGAAAATGAGTGGAAATTATGGTTTTTGAGGTTAATAATACTTTGGGATGAAAATGACCCCCAAATTCTATGATTTAAGCTGTTTTTTAGGGTTTTTTGTAAAAAAACACCCGAACCCAAAACACGGCCGCGGAACCGAACCCAAAACCAAAACACAAAACCAGAAAAATTTCCGGTGCACATCACTAATAAATACACACATTAGGGGGCAGCTTTAGGGTGTTACTTTCTATATAGCGCTGCGGAACAATGTCTCTGGCTCTCCTGTGACTGATGTGATGCTTATATATGAGGGAGCTTTAAAACTGTACAGATGGAGCCATCTTTATTTTGGCCTTTAATAGGATTAAATGAGCCAGGGCAGTTGGACTTAATCCCCTGCTGTAATGACTTAATCCCATGCTGTAATGTTCTCTGTAATGTATTGCAGCTAAGAACAATAGATGAAGGGTTTATGCTAATAAATCATATTGTGCCTAGGTGCAGCAGAGAAGCCAAGATGAGCGTGGCTCCATCTGAATTTAGGAAGCGTTAAACAGTTCAAGTGTCACTCCATTCCTCCTGTTACATATATATACCCAGTGCTTTCTACCTTCTCCTTAGCACTATGATTAAGCCATACATGGAACTGTAATTATAGGTCACTCTGACTACTGTGACCCATTACTATCCTCCTGCTTAATAGCTGTTATTACGGCCTAGCCCTGGAGTCCTTACACCCAATATGATATTGGCTATGTACCATAGTCACCTATGGCTTGCTGTGCTTAGTGTAGGGGTAATATAAATGGCTGGATTATACACTCACACTTCTAACATCTAGTGATGCTGCTGCAGGCTCCTCCCCCGACTCCTCCCTTACACTGACAGCCACACAGAATGGAGCCCCTGCTGCTGCTCAGTCTCCGCCTCCTGCAGACACTCCCCCGACTCCTCCCTTACACTGACAGCCACACAGAATGGAGCCCCTGCTGCTGCTCAGTCTCCGCCTCCTGCAGACACTCCCCCGACTCCTCCCTTACACTGACAGCCACACAGAATGGAGCCCCTGCTGCTGCTCAGTCTCCGCCTCCTGCAGACACTCCCCCGACTCCTCCCTTAAACTGACAGCCACACAGAATGGAGCCCCTTCTGCTGCTCAGTCTCCGCCTCCTGCAGACACTCCCCCGACTCCTCCCTTACACTGACAGCCACACAGAATGGAGCCCCTGCTGCTCAGTCTCCGCCTCCTGCAGACACTCCCCTGACTCCTCCCTTACACTGACAGCCACACAGAATGGAGCCTCTGCTGCTGCTCAGTCTCCGCCTCCTGCAGACACTCCCCTGACTCCTCCCTTACACTGACAGCCACACAGAATGGAGCCCCTGCTGCTCAGTCTCCGCCTCCTGCAGACACTCCCCTGACTCCTCCCTTACACTGACAGCCACACAGAATGGAGCCTCTGCTGCTGCTCAGTCTCCGCCTCCTGCAGACACTCCCTGACTCCTCCCTTACACTGACAGCCACATAGAATGGAGCCTCTGCTGCTGCTCAGTCTCCTCCTCCTGCAGACACTCCCCCGACTCCTCCCTTACACTGACAGGCACACAGAATGGAGCCCCTGCTGCTGCTCAGTCTCTGCCTCCTGCAGACACTCCCCCGACTCCTCCCTTACACTGACAGCCACACAGAATGGAGCCTCTGCTGCTGCTCAGTCTCCGCCTCCTGCAGACACTCCCCCGACTCCTCCCTTCCACTGACAACCATACAGAATGGAGCCTCTGCTGCTGCTCAGTCTCCGCCTCCTGCAGACACTCCCCCGACTCCTCCCTTCCACTGACAACCATACAGAATGGAGCCTCTGCTGCTCAGTCTCCGCCTCCTGCAGACACTCCCCCGACTGCTCCCTTACACTGACAGCCACACAGAATGGAGCCTCTGCTGCTCAGTCTCCGCCTCCTGCAGACACTCCCCCGACTCCTCCCTTACACTGACAGCCATACAGAATGGAGCCTCTGCTGCTGCTCAGTCTCTGCCTCCTATAGACACTCCCCCGACTCCTCCCTTACACTGACAGCCACACAGAATGGAGCCTCTGCTAATCAGTCTCCACCTCCTGCAGACACTCCCCCGACTCCTCCTTTACACTGACAGCCACACAGAATGGAGCCTCTGCTGCTCAGTCTCCGCCTCCTGCAGACACTCCCCCGACTCCTCCCTTACACTGACAGCCACATAGAATGGAGCCCCTGCTGCTCAGTCTCCGCCTCCTGCAGACACTCCCCTGACTCCTCCCTTACACTGACAGCCACACAGAATGGAACCTCTGCTGCTCAGTCTCCACCTCCTGCAGACACTCCCCCGACTCCTCACTTACACTGACAGCCACACAGAATGGAGCTTCTGCTGTTGCTCAGTCTCCGCCTCCTGCAGACACTCCCCCGACTCCTCCCTTACACTGACAGCCACACAGAATGGAGCCCCAGCTGCTCAGTCTCCGCCTCCTGCAGACACTCCCCCGACTCCTCCCTTACACTGACAGCCACACAGAATGGAGCCCCTGCTGCTCAGTCTCCACCTCCTGTAGACACTCCCCCGACTCCTCCCTTACACTGACAGCCACACAGAATGGAGCCCCTGCTGCTCAGTCTCCACCTCCTGTAGACACTCCCCCGACTCCTCCCTAACACTGACAGCCACACAGAATGGTGCATCTGCTGCTCAGTCTCCGCCTTCTGCAGACACTCCCCCGACTCCTCCCTTACACTGACAGCCACACAGAATGGAGTCTCTGCTACTTAGTCTCCGCCTCCTGCAGACACTCCCCCGATTCCTCCTTTACACTGACAGCCACACAGAATGGAGCCTCTGCTGCTGCTCAGTCTCCGCCTCCTGTAGACACTCCCCCGACTCCTCCCTTCCACTGACAACCATACAGAATGGAGCCTCTGCTGCTGCTCAGTCCCTGCCTCCTGCAGACACTCCCCCGACTCCTCCCTTACACTGACAGCCACACAGAATGGAGCCCCTGCTGCTCAGTCTCCGCCTCCTGCAGACACTCCCCCGACTCCTCCTTTACACTGACAGCCACACAGAATGGAGCCCCTGCTGCTCAGTCTCCACCTCCTGCAGACACTCCCCCGACTCCTCCCTTACACTGACAGCCACACAGAATGGAGCCCCTGCTGCTCAGTCTCCGCCTCCTGCAGACACTCCCCTGACTCCTCCCTTACACTGACAGCCACACAGAATGGAGCCTCTGCTGCTGCTCAGTCTCCGCCTCCTGCAGACACTCCCCTGACTCATCCCTTCCAGTTACAGCCACACAGAATGGTGTGTCTGCTGCTCAGTCTCCGCCTCCTGCAGACACTCCCCCGACTCCTCCCTTACACTGACAGCCACACAGAATGGAGCCTCTGCTGCTCAGTCTCCGCCTCCTGCAGACACTCCCCCGACTCCTCCTTTACACTGACAGCCACACAGAATGGAGCCTCTGCTGCTGCTCAGTCTCCGCCTCCTGCAGACACTCCCCCAACTCCTCCCTTACACTGACAGCCACACAGAATGGAGCCCCTGCTGCTCAGTCTCCGCCTCCTGCAGACACTCCCCCGACTCCTCCCTTACACTGACAGCCACACAGAATGGAGCCTCTGCTGCTGCTCAGTCTCCGCCTCCTGCAGACACTCCCCCGACTCCTCCCTTACACTGACAGGCACACAGAATGGAGCCTCTGCTGCTCAGTATCCGCCTCCTGCAGACACTCCCCCAACTCCTCCCTTACACTGACAGCCACACAGAATGGAGCCTCTGCTGCTCAGTATCCGCCTCCTGCAGACACTCCCCCAACTCCTCCCTTACACTGACAGCCACACAGAATGGAGCCTCTGCTGCTCAGTCTCCACCTCCTGCAGACACTCCCCTGACTCCTCCCTTACACTGACAACCATACAGAATGGAGCCCCTGCTGCTGCTCAGTCTCCGCCTCCTGCAGACACTCCCCCGACTCCTCCCTTCCACTGACAGCCACACATAATGGAGCCCCTGCTGCTCAGTCTCCACCTCCTGCAGACACTCCCCTGACTCCTCCCTTACACTGACAACCATACAGAATGGAGCCTCTGCTGCTGCTCAGTCACCGCCTCCTGTAGACACTCTCCCGACTCCTCCCTTACACTGATGTAGCCCGCCTCTATACTAGTATTGACCAAAGAAAGGAGCAGTAACTGAAATACATGTAACTGTAGTAATTATTATTAATTATATTATTATTAATTATAGTACTAGGGAAAATAGACCAGAAGAAAATCTACTGTATATATATATATGTATGATAGTAATTGTATAGGGAGGCTGTGGTATAGGTTATGGTGACTAAAAATACCTACAGGGGACCACTGGACTTTTATATTAATATTATGGCACGAGGGGCTGGAGAGAGACTTCTAGAAGCCCCTCGCGCAAGGACAGGGGAGAGCGAGTGAGGAGGAGAAAAAAAAAAACGACGGTTGGTGTGTCGCAGAGAGGATCGGGGGAGGAAAGGAGAAGGACGGGAGTGAAGCCGCACGGAGCCAGAGGAGAGAGCCAGTATTAGCCGGAGGACGATAGACGGCACCGAGACTATGTATCTGGAGGACAAACCGAGAAGATACCACCGGGAGTCCTATCGACGAGGATAGACGGAGTCCCGACATCAGCTCACACCTCGCCACCTCACAAGCGCCAGCCGCCATCACGTCATCCTCCACTGCATAAGAGAGGGGTAAGCCGCCTATGTGAGGATAGCGCTACGGCAGGCAGGTTGTTATAGCAGAGAGGTAACAGGAGGACATCAGAGTACAGGGTGCTTTCTAGAGTAACCCAGAGAAGGAAGGAATTGCATTACCTGTGGAAATCCAGAGAGCTGTCAGGAGCACAGGTACCCACAGTATACCTTGATTGCAGTGCATGCCAGTCGGGGGAGGAGTAAGTAAACCCTCCAATATATGGACTGTGGCCAGGAGTGTGGATATTGAAGACTATATAGCAATCTATAATAGGTGGGTGGCTTCTAAATTTCTCCTGTTTAAAGTATATACGGACGAAGGAATCCATAAGTCTCCCTCCCTATGGCTGCCAGGGGAGGCGGCTGCTGCTATGAATGTGAATAACTGGCGACAGCTTCTCCTTTACAGCCCCAGGAGTAAATACAGCTTTTCTGAGTATAACCCATCCAGATCTTCCGTCATCATTAAAGGACTATTTACATGAGTACTATTCAGATGTATCCAAAAAAGTATAATTCCTTTATAAGAATATCCTTTCTCCAGGTTAAACCCGTGTTATCAATTCTGTGGTAGACTATTAATAGAGGACATACCGATTATCAGAACACATACTAAATTAGACAGATGGCTCTCTCCAAATACCAGAGACTACAGAGATCCTACTGAACTATTTATACAGTATAGCCTATAGTCTGTCCCATATCTATCGTATAATATACTAAATACTGACTGACCAAGGATAAAGGAGGAGTCCTGCTTATCCCCTCAACAGTTTGCTCTTTGCCGAGTGTAAACATTTGACCAGTCGTATCCCCTTATTTCACATTAACTGTGCTACCAATCTATCATACAGTGTTTTACTTTTATTAGAATCTGGATATTTGAGTAACTGTAGGGGATAGAGACGAAGTAAATAATACATTCAATATGATATATGATTAGGGTGACTCCCCTATACCTACCTGAAGTGGAATTCATGCGAGGAGCCAACCCCATCTACCTTTAATTCCACAACCTCTACTGGGCCCCACCAAGTGCACCAACGGTATATCCAGGGGCGGAACTACTGGCGGGGCAGGCAGTGCACTGCACTGGGGCCCCGCCGCACTTAAGGGCCCACAGCCGCCGGCCGGCATTTAGAACAGATTGACATGCGGACGAACGTCCGCATGTCAATCTGCGGTCTCCTCTCCCTCCCTGCTGTGGTGCCTGCTCCCCCCCCCTCTATGTGTTGGAGGGACACGAGCGCATCGCGCGTCTCTCCTGTGTCCCTCCTGGCTCTCCCCCGGCCGATCTAAGGAAGCATGTGCCGTTCGTGAGCTCTGATTGGCTCACGAACGGCACTTCATTAGACCGGCCGTGGGGAGAGCCAGGAGGGACACAGGAGAGACGCGCGATGCGCTCGTGTCCCTCCAACACATAGAGGGGGGAGGGGGGGCCAGGGGAGCAGGCACGTCTGCGGCATATACCTGGCACTGGGGGGACATATACCTGGCACTGGGGACATATACCTGGCACTGGGGGGACATATACCTGGCACTGGGGGGACATATACCTGGCACTGGGGGGACATATACCTGGCACTGGGGGGACATATACCTGGCACTGGGGGGACATATACCTGGCACTGGGGACATATACCTGGCACTGGGGACATATACACGGCACTGGGGGGGCATATACACGGCACTGAGGGCATGTACCTGGCACTGGGGGGGCATATACCCGGCACTGGGGGGGGGGGCATATACCTGGCACTGGGGGCATGTACCTGGCACTGGGGGCATATACCTGGCACTGGGGGGGGCATATACCTGGCACTGGGGGCATATACCTGGCACTGGGGGGGAATATCTGGCACTGTGGGAGAATATCTGGCACTGGGGGGGCATATACCCAGCACTGGGGGCATATACCCGGCACTGGGGGCATATACCTGGCACTGGGGGGGAAGCAGGCACTGGGGGGGAATATTTGGCACTGGGGGCATATACCTGGCACTGGGGGCATATAACTGGCACTGGGGGGGCATGTACCTGGCACTGGGGGGGCATGTACCTGGCACTGGGGGCATATACCTGGCACTGGGGGGGAATATCTGGCACTGGGGGAGAATATCTGGCACTGGGTGCATATACCTGGCACTGTGGGGGAATATCTGGCACTGGGAGCATATGTGGCACTGGGAGCACGGCCCTAGCAACAAGCACTACCCACTAGCAACGAGCATGACACCCAGTGCATGAAACCCCTGGCAACGAGCATGACATCCTGGCACCGTGCATGGAACCAAGTGCATGAAACCCCTGGCAACAAGCAGGTAATTTAAAAGTAATTGGAAGCCTTACTGTAGAACTTAATGTGTAATGGGCATCACGGTGTGTGGCATAATGTATCACGGACATTGCGGTGTGTGTCATAATGTATCTGGCATTACGGTGTGTTGTATACTATATCACGGGCATTGTGGTATGTGGTATAATGTCTCAGAATCATTGTGGTGTGTGTCATACCGTGTCACAGACATTGTATGTGCTATAATGTATCAGGGGCATTGCAGTGTGTAGCATAATGTATAACGGGCAATGCGGCGCACGCATTTTTCTACCTTTGCTAGTGCCAATTACGGGGTGTATGGGGGGGGGGGGCGCCGAAGGATTTTTTGGCTTGGGGGAGAAAAATTGACTCATTGTATGTCATGCCGCAGCCGCACACCAGCGCTCCCGTGACCCGCCCGTCATAAGGAACAATTCTGGCCACCCGCACACGAAGGAGGGAGGTGGGTCCGTCCCTCCCTCCCTCCCTCATATACAAACAGGTCACAGTCTCTCAGTGAAGGAGAGAGCCGCAGCAGCGCTTTGTTACTGGTGGAGGCGCTGCTGCTGCTGCTCCTCTGCTTCACTATAGGCTGTCTCTGAGAACAGCCTATAGGGAAGCAGAGGGGCAGCAGCAGCAGCGCCTCCACCAGTAACACAGCGCTGCTGCGGCTCCCTCCTTCACCTCCCTCCTCCTTCTTCTCTACTGCCCGGGAAGCTGCACCGAGGAGCCTGAGCCAACAGAGAGGGTAAGTATAATTCTTCTTTCTTTCTTTCTTTCTTTCTTTCTTTCTTTCTTTCTTTCTTTCTTTCTTTCTTTCTTTCTTTCTTTCTTTCTCTTTCTTTTTTATTTGTTGGGACTGCCTGCCGCTATGTATAAAAATGGGGAATCTGCCTGCCGCTATGTGTAAAAAGGTAGAATCTGCCTGCCGCTATGTGTAAAAAGGTAGAATCTGCCTGCCGTAATGTGTAAAAAAGGGCACGCTATCTGCCGTTATGTGTAAAAGTGTATGGTGTCTGCCGTAATGTGTAAAATGGGGACGCTGTCTGCCGTAATGTGTAAAAAGTGCACGCTGTCTGCCGCTATGTGTAACGAGGGCACGCTGTCTGCCGCTATGTGTAACGAGGGCACGCTGTCTGCCATTGTGTAAAAAGTGTATGCTGTCTGCCGCTATGTGTAACGAGGGCACGCTGTCTGCCGTTATGTGTAAAAAGTGCACGCTGTCTGCCGTTATGTGTAAAAAGGGGAATCTGTTCGCTGTAAGGAGTAAAAGGGTCTCTACCTGGTGTAGTGGTGCTACTGTGCGGCGTAATTTGAAGAATGGAGACTACTGTGCACCGTTTTATGAATTGGTATTATTTTGTGGACACACCCCTTCCCCACGAAGCCACGCCACTATGTATTTTTGCGCGCCTACGGCGCGCACTGCCCATGGGGTGGACTTGGATGGGATGGGGGGGGGGGGGGGCAAAGCATTTTGTTGCACCTGGGCACACCGCTTGCTTGTTCCGCCACTGGGTACATCAGTATAGACTAGTACCACAAGACTATTTTAATGTAAGCGCAGCGACTAACCCTGTACTTTTCTTTCACAGGGAGTGTTTTTCAAGGTTTTTTGTGTTGCATGCAATTTAATTGTATTTAGTGGGAGAGTACAGATAAATGCTATACGTACGTAACTCTATATCATATTATAATTGTTTAATAAAGTTACATGGTTGTCACTAATAATGGGTATGGTATGTATAATTAGTTAACACTTACCTTTAGTCTGGAGTCCGGAGAGAATATTCCGAAGAGGATCTGAAAAAGAGACGAAAACGGATAAGTAAACCACCTTGCGTACTGTGGGTAGGTGTATAACTCTTATTAGAATTATTATCCATAGGTAGGTAACTTGAAACATTCCACTCGGGTTTTCCCAAGCTAGCCCAACTATCTCCAGAACGATAAAATTAGCTTGGGTGGAGGCACTTCTGAAGGTGTTAATACATTGTAACTCTGTTATACAAGGTAGAGACGAGGGCAAGAGGGTTACACTGACAACCATACAGAATGGAGCCTCTGCTGCTGCTCAGTCTCCGCCTCCTGCAGACACTCCCCTGACTCCTCCCTTACACTGACAACCATACAGAATGGAGCCCCTGCTGCTGCTCAGTCTCCGCCTCCTGCAGACACTCCCCCGACTCCTCCTTTACACTGACAGCCACACAGAATGGAGCCCCTGCTGCTCAGTCTCCACCTCCTGCAGACACTCCCCCGACTCCTCCCTTACACTGACAGCCACACAGAATGGAGCCTCTGCTGCTCAGTCTCCGCCTACTGCAGACACTCCCCCGACTCCTCCTTTACACTGACAGCCACACATAATGGAACCCCTGCTGCTCAGTCTCCACCTCCTGCAGACACTCCCCCGACTCCTCCCTTACACTGACAGCCACACAGAATGGAGCCTCTGCTGCTCAGTCTCCGCCTACTGCAGACACTCCCCCGACTCCTCCCTTACACTGACAGCCACACAGAATGGAGCCTCTGCTGCTCAGTCTCCGCCTACTGCAGACACTCCCCCGACTCCTCCCTTACACTGACAGCCACACAGAATGGAGCCTCTGCTGCTCAGTCTCCGCCTACTGCAGACACTCCCCCGACTCCTCCTTTACACTGACAGCCACACAGAATGGAGCCTCTGCTGCTCAGTCTCCGCCTACTGCAGACACTCCCCCGACTCCTCCCTTACACTGACAGCCACACAGAATGGAGCCTCTGCTGCTCAGTCTCCGCCTACTGCAGACACTCCCCCGACTCCTCCCTTACACTGACAGCCACACAGAATGGAGCCTCTGCTGCTCAGTCTCCGCCTACTGCAGACACTCCCCCGACTCCTCCCTTACACTGACAGCCACACAGAATGGAGCCTCTGCTGCTGCTCAGTCTCCGCCTCCTGCAGACACTCCCCTGACTCCTCCCTTACACTGACAGCCACACAGAATGGAGCCTCTGCTGCTGCTCAGTCTCCGCCTCCTGCAGACACTCCCCTGACTCCTCCCTTCCACTTACAGCCACACAGAATGGTGCGTCTGCTGCTCAGTCTCCGCCTCCTGCAGACACTCCCCCGACTCCTCCCTTACACTGACAGCCACACAGAATGGAGCCTCTGCTGCTCAGTCTCCGCCTCCTGCAGACACTCCCCCGACTCCTCCCTTACACTGACAGCCACACAGAATGGAGCCTCTGCTGCTCAGTCTCCGCCTCCTGCAGACACTCCCCCGACTCCTCCCTTACACTGACAGCCACACAGAATGGAGCCTCTGCTGCTCAGTCTCCGCCTCCTGCAGACACTCCCCCGACTCCTCCTTTACACTGACAGCCACACAGAATGGAGCCTCTGCTGCTGCTCAGTCTCCGCCTCTTGCAGACACTCCCCCGACTCCTCCCTTACACTGACAGCCACACAGAATGGAGCCTCTGCTGCTCAGTCTCTGCCTCCTGTAGACACTCCCCCAACTCCTCCCTTACACTGACAGCCACACAGAATGGAGCCTCTGCTGCTCAGTCTCTGCCTCCTGTAGACACTCCCCCAACTCCTCCCTTACACTGACAGCCACACAGAATGGAGCTTCTGCTGCTGCTCAGTCTCCGCCTCCTGCAGACACTCCCCCGACTCCTCCTTTCCACTGACAGCCACACAGAATGGAGCCCCTGCTGCTCAGTCTCCGCCTCCTGTAGACACTCCCCCGACTCCTCCCTTACACTGACAACCATACAGAATGGAGCCTCTGCTGCTGCTCAGTCTCCCCCTTCTGCAGACACTCGCCTGACTCCTCCCTTACACTGACAGCCACACAGAATGGAGCCCCTGCTGCTGCTCAGTCTCCGCCTCCTGCAGACACTCCCCCGACTCCTCCCTTCCACTGACAGCCACACATAATGGAGCCCCTGCTGCTCAGTCTCCACCTCCTGCAGACACTCCCCTGACTCCTCCCTTACACTGACAGCCACACAGAATGGAGCTTCTGCTGCTGCTCAGTCTCCGCCTCCTGCAGACACTCCCCCGACTCCTCCCTTCCACTGACAACCATACAGAATGGAGCCTCTGCTGCTGCTCAGTCTCCGCCTCCTGCAGACACTCCCCTGACTCCTCCCATCCACTGACAACCATACAGAATGGAGCCCCTGCTGCTGCTCAGTCTCCGCCTCCTGCAGACACTCCCCCGACTCCTCCTTTACACTGACAGCCACACAGAAGGGAGCCCCTGCTGCTCAGTCTCCGCCTCCTGTAGACACTCCCCCGACTCCTCCCTTACACTGACAACCATACAGAATGGAGCCTCTGCTGCTGCTCAGTCTCCCCCTCCTGCAGACACTCGCCTGACTCCTCCCTTACACTGACAGCCACACAGAATGGAGCTCCTGCTGCTGCTCAGTCTCCGCCTCCTGCAGACACTCCCCCGACTCCTCCCTTACACTGACAACCATACAGAATGGAGCCTCTGCTGCTGCTCAGTCTCCGCCTCCTGTAGACACTCCCCCGACTCCTCCCTTACACTGACAACCATACAGAATGGAGCCTCTGCTGCTGCTCAGTATCCGCCTCCTGCAGACACCCCCCTGACTCCTCCCTTACACTGACAACCATACAGAATGGAGCCTCTGCTGCTGCTCAGTCTCCGCCTCCTGCAGACACTCCCCCGACTCCTCCCTTCCACTGACAGCCACACATAATGGAGCCCCTGCTGCTCAGTCTCCACCTCCTGCAGACACTCCCCTGACTCCTCCCTTACACTGACAGCCACACAGAATGGAGCCCCTGCTGCTGCTCAGTCTCCGCCTCCTGTAGACACTCCCCCGACTCCTCCCTTACACTGACAACCATACAGAATGGAGCCTCTGCTGCTGCTCAGTCTCCGCCTCCTGTAGACACTCCCCCGACTCCTCCCTTACACTGACAACCATACAGAATGGAGCCTCTGCTGCTGCTCAGTCTCCCCCTCCTGCAGACACTCGCCTGACTCCTCCCTTACACTGACAGCCACACAGAATGGAACCCCTGCTGCTGCTCAGTCTCCGCCTCCTGCAGACACTCCCCCGACTCCTCCCTTCCACTGACAACCATACAGAATGGAGCCTCTGCTGCTGCTCAGTCTCCGCCTCCTGCAGACACTCCCCTGACTCCTCCCTTCCACTGACAACCATACAGAATGGAGCCCCTGCTGCTGCTCAGTCTCCGCCTCCTGCAGACACTCCCCCGACTCCTCCCTTACACTGACAGCCACACAGAATAGAGCTTCTGCTGCTGCTCAGTCTCCGCCTCCTGCAGACACTCCCCCGACTCCTCCCTTCCACTGACAACCATACAGAATGGAGCCTCTGCTGCTGCTCAGTCTCCGCCTCCTGCAGACACTCCCCTGACTCCTCCCTTCCACTGACAACCATACAGAATGGAGCCCCTGCTGCTGCTCAGTCTCCGCCTCCTGCAGACACTCCCCCGACTCCTCCTTTACACTGACAGCCACACAGAATGGAGCCCCTGCTGCTCAGTCTCCGCCTCCTGCAGACACTCCCCCGACTCCTCCCTTACACTGACAGCCACACAGAATGGAGCCTCTGCTGCTCAGTCTCCGCCTCCTGTAGACACTCCCCTGACTCCTCCTTTACACTGACAGCCACACAGAATGGAGCCCCTGCTGCTCAGTCTCCACCTCCTGCAGACACTCCCCCGACACCTCCCATACACTGACAGCCACACAGAATAGAGATTCTGCTGCTGCTCAGTCTCCGCCTCCTGCAGACACTCCCCTGAATCCTCCCTTACACTGACAGCCACACAGAATGGAGCCCCTGCTGCTCAGTCTCCGCCTCCTGCAGACACTCCCCCGACTCCTCCCTTACACTGACAGCCACACAGAATGGAGCCTCTGCTGCTGCGCAGTCTCCGCCTCCTGCAGACACTCCCCTGACTCCTCCCTTACACTGACAGCCACACAGAATGGAGCCTCTGCTGCTGCTCAGTCTCCGCCTCCTGCAGACACTCCTCTGACTCCTCCCTTCCACTTACAGCCACACAGAATGGTGCGTCTGCTGCTCAGTCTCCGCCTCCTGCAGACACTCCCCCGACTCCTCCCTTACACTGACAGCCACACAGAATGGAGCCTCTGCTGCTCAGTCTCCACCTCCTGCAGACACTCCCCCGACTCCTCCCTTCCACTGACAGCCACACAGAATGGAGCCCCTGCTGCTCAGTCTCCGCCTCCTGCAGACACTCCCCTGACTCCTCCCTTACACTGACAGCCACACAGAATGGAGCCCCTGCTGCTCAGTCTCCACCTCCTGCAGACACTCCCCCGACTCCTCCCTTACACTGACAGCCACACAGAATGGAGCCTCTGCTGCTGCTCAGTCTCCGCCTCCTGCAGACACTCCCCCGACTCCTCCCTTACACTGACAGCCACACAGAATGGAGCCTCTGCTGCTGCTCAGTCTCTGCCTCCTGCAGACACTCCCCTGACTCCTCCCTTCCACTGACAGCCATACAGAATGGAGCCTCTGCTGCTGCTCAGTCTCCGCCTCCTGCAGACACTCCCCCGACTCCTCCCTTACACTGACAGCCACACAGAATGGAGCCTCTGCTGCTCAGTCTCCGCCTCCTGCAGACACTCCCCCGACTCCTCCCTTACACTGACAGCCACACAGAATGGAGCCTCTGCTGCTGCTCAGTCTCCGCCTCCTGCAGACACTCCCTGACTCCTCCCTTACACTGACAGCCACACAGAATGGAGCCCCTGCTGCTCAGTCTCCGCCTCCTGCAGACACTCCCCCGACTCCTCCCTTACACTAACCGCCACACAGAATGGAGCCTCTGCTGCTGCTCAGTCTCCGCCTCCTGCAGACACTCCCCCGACTCCTCCCTTACACTGACAGCCACACATAATGGAACCCCTGCTGCTCAGTCTCCACCTCCTGCAGACACTCCCCCGACTCCTCCCTTACACTGACAGCCACACAGAATGGAGCCTCTGCTGCTGCTCAGTCTCCGCCTCCTGCAGACACTCCCCCGACTCCTCCCTTACACTGACAGCCACACAGAATGGAGCCTCTGCTGCTCAGTCTCCGCCTCCTGCAGACACTCCCCCGACTCCTCCCTTACACTGACAGCCACACAGAATGGAGCCTCTGCTGCTGCTCAGTCTCCGCCTCCTGCAGACACTCCCCCGACTCCTCCCTTACACTGACAGCCACACAGAATGGAGCCTCTGCTGCTCAGTCTCCGCCTCCTGCAGACACTCACCTGACTCCTCCCTTACACTGACAGCCACACAGAATGGAGCCTCTGCTGCTCAGTCTCCGCCTCCTGCAGACACTCCCTGACTCCTCCCTTACACTGACAGCCACACAGAATGGAGCCTCTGCTGCTGCTCAGTCTCCGCCTCCTGCAGACACTCCCCCGACTCCTCCCTTACACTGACAGCCACACAGAATGGAGCCTCTGCTGCTCAGTCTCCGCCTCCTGCAGACACTCCCCTGACTCCTCCCTTACACTGACAGCCACACAGAATGGAGCTTCTGCTGCTGCTCAGTCTCCACCCCCTGCAGACACTCCCCCGACTCCTCCCTTACACTGACAGCCACACAGAATGGAGCCTCTGCTGCTCAGTCTCCGCCTCCTGCAGACACTCCCTGACTCCTCCCTTACACTGACAGCCACACAGAATGGAGCCTCTGCTGCTGCTCAGTCTCTGCCTCCTGCAGACACTCCCCTGACTCCTCCCTTACACTGACAGCCATACAGAATGGAGCCTCTGCTGCTGCTCAGTCTCCGCCTCCTGCAGACACTCCCCCGACTCCTCCCTTACACTGACAGCCACACAGAATGGAGCCTCTGCTGCTCAGTCTCCGCCTCCTGCAGACACTCCCCCGACTCCTCCCTTACACTGACAGCCACACAGAATGGAGCCTCTGCTGCTGCTCAGTCTCCGCCTCCTGCAGACACTCCCTGACTCCTCCCTTACACTGACAGCCACACAGAATGGAGCCCCTGCTGCTCAGTCTCCGCCTCCTGCAGACACTCCCCCGACTCCTCCCTTACACTGACAGCCACACAGAATGGAGCCTCTGCTGCTGCTCAGTCTCCGCCTCCTGCAGACACTCCCCCGACTCCTCCCTTACACTGACAGCCACACATAATGGAACCCCTGCTGCTCAGTCTCCACCTCCTGCAGACACTCCCCCGACTCCTCCCTTACACTGACAGCCACACAGAATGGAGCCTCTGCTGCTGCTCAGTCTCCGCCTCCTGCAGACACTCCCCCGACTCCTCCCTTACACTGACAGCCACACAGAATGGAGCCTCTGCTGCTCAGTCTCCGCCTCCTGCAGACACTCCCCCGACTCCTCCCTTACACTGACAGCCACACAGAATGGAGCCTCTGCTGCTGCTCAGTCTCCGCCTCCTGCAGACACTCCCTGACTCCTCCCTTACACTGACAGCCACACAGAATGGAGCCTCTGCTGCTGCTCAGTCTCCACCTCCTGCAGACACTCCCCCCCCCGACTCCTCCCTTACACTGACAGCCACACAGAATGGAGCCTCTGCTGCTCAGTCTCCGCCTCCTGCAGACACTCCCTGACTCCTCCCTTACATTGACAGCCACACAGAATGTAGCCTCTGCTGCTGCTCAGTCTCCGCCTCCTGCAGACACTCCCCCGACTCCTCCCTTACACTGACAGCCATACAGAATGGAGCCTCTGCTGCTGCTCAGTCTCCGCCTCCTGCAGACACTCCCCCGACTCCTCCCTTACACTGACAGCTACACAGAATGGAGCCCCTGCTGCTCAGTTTCCACCTCCTGCAGACACTCCCCCGACTCCTCCTTTACACTGACAGCCACACAGAATGGAGCCCCTGCTGCTCAGTCTCCACCTCCTGCAGACACTCCACCGACTCCTCCTTTACACTGACAGCCACACAGAATGGAGCCCCTGCTGCTCAGTTTCCACCTCCTGCAGACACTCCCCCGACTCCTCCTTTACACTGACAGCCACACAGAATGGAGCCCCTGCTGCTCAGTCTCCGCCTCCTGTAGACACTCCCCCGACTCCTCCCTTACACTGACAGCCACACAGAATGGAGCCCCTGCTGCTGCTCAGTCTCCGCCTCCTGCAGACACTCCCCGACTCCTCCCTTATACTGACAGCCACACATAATGGAACCCCTGCTGCTGCTCAGTCTCCGCCTCCTGCAGACACTCCCCCGACTCCTCCCTTACACTGACAGCCACACAGAATGGAGCCCCTGCTGCTCAGTCTCCACCTCCTGCAGACACTCCCCCGACTCCTCCCTTACACTGACAGCCACACAGAATGGAGCCTCTGCTGCTGCTGCTCAGTCTCCGCCTCCTGCAGACACTCCCCCGACTCCTCCCTTACACTGACAGCCACACAGAATGGAACCCCTGCTGCTCAGTCTCCGCCTCCTGCAGACACTCCCCTGACTCCTCCCTTACACTGACAGCCACACAGAATGGAACCCCTGCTGCTCAGTCTCCGCCTCCTGCAGACACTCCCCCGACTCCTCCCTTACACTGACAGCCACACAGAATGGAGCCCCTGCTGCTCAGTCTCCACCTCCTGCAGACACTCCCCCGACTCCTCCCTTACACTGACAGCCACACAGAATTGAGCACCTGCTGCTCAGTCTCCGCCTCCTGCAGACACTCCCCGACTCCTCCCTTACACTGACAGCCACACAGAATGGAGCCTCTGCTGCTGCTCAGTATCCGCCTCCTGCAGACACTCCCCCGACTCCTCCCTTACACTGACAGTCACACAGAATGGAGCCCCTGCTGCTCAGTCTCCGCCTCCTGCAGACACTCCCCCGACTCCTCCCTTACACTGACAGCCACACAGAATGGAGCCTCTGCTGCTGCTCAGTATCCGCCTCCTGCAGACACTCCCCCGACTCCTCCCTTACACTGACAGTCACACAGAATGGAGCCTCTGCTGCTGCTCAGTCTCCGCCTCTTGCAGACACTCCCCCGACTCCTCCCTTACACTGACAGCCACACAGAATGGAGCCTCTGCTGCTGCTCAGTCTCCGCCTCCTGCAGACACTCCCCTGACTCCTCCCTTACACTTACAGCCACACAGAATGGAGCCTCTGCTGCTGCTCAGTATCCGCCTCCTGCAGACACTCCCCCGACTCCTCCCTTACACTGACAGTCACACAGAATGGAGCCTCTGCTGCTGCTCAGTCTCCGCCTCTTGCAGACACTCCCCCGACTCCTCCCTTACACTGACAGCCACACAGAATGGAGCCTCTGCTGCTGCTCAGTCTCCGCCTCCTGCAGACACTCCCCTGACTCCTCCCTTACACTTACAGCCACACAGAATGGAGCCTCTGCTGCTGCTCAGTCTCCGCCTCCTGCAGACACTCCCCCGACTCCTCCCTTACACTGACAGCCACACAGAATGGAGCCCCTGCTGCTCAGTCTCCACCTCCTGCAGACACTCCCCCAACTCCTCCCTTACACTGACAGCCACACAGAATGGAGCCTCTGCTGCTCAGTCTCCGCCTCCTGCAGACACTCCCCCGACTCCTCCCTTACACTGACAGCCACACAGAATGGAGCCTCTGCTGCTCAGTCTCCGCCTCCTGCAGACACTCCCCCGACTCCTCCCTTACACTGACAGCCACACAGAATGGAGCCTCTGCTGCTCAGTCTCCGCCTCCTGCAGACACTCCCCCGACTCCTCCCTTACACTGACAGCCACACAGAATGGAGCCTCTGCTGCTGGTTGCGGTTGTCAGAGTCTGTGCTGGTGATAGGTAGGAAGGAAGCCTCTCCGCCTCGCTGTCACCGGTGCGCCCTTCCGATACTGCTGGGTGAGGTGACTAGCGCTGATGCCGGGTTCTATGAATAGCGCTGAGTCTCAATGCCGCTGTCACCACCATTACAGTAAGGAAGCCCTGTTCTGGCTACACGCATTTAGCCCCCTGCGGCCGCCGCAATGTATACCGCTCAGCTCTAATGCGGGCGACGGCCGGAGCAGCAAAAACTCTGTCCTCTCACCAAGGGATATGCAGTCTCTCCCCCAGCTACACTCACAGCACCTCTCCACCCCTCTCTAGTAGTCACATGACCCACTCTGAGGTGATGCCCCGCCCACTGGCAATCACCACACTAAGTGATTGACAGATAGGAGCACAAGGACATTAACCCTTTAGATACACTGTGAAACCATAAAATAAGCCTTAATTGTATTCACCACTACGTTTACATCAATGTATATACAATTACATACATGTGAACTGTAATATTTACCTCAAAACATGCATACAGAATTACAACATCCATTAACTTTAATATGAATAATATATATGCTTATACTCCATTTTAGTCACCATATTATAACTACCTCAGTATAAATGTTGTTTAAACCCTAAATCAAGGTTACATAACTATAAGAGGTAACATAGTAACATAGTAACATAGTATCTGAGGTTGAAAAAAGACAATTGTCCATCGAGTTCAACCTATTTGTGGTGTCCTATGCATGATGATTTGACTAAAATTTCTGACTGATGCTGCTGTCAGCCGTTGCATTTTATCCCTATTTATAGTAACTATAATGCATGACTATGCACCATACCCCTGGATATCCTTATCCAATAGGAACTTATCTAACCCATTCTTAAAGGTGTTGACAGATTCCGCCATTACAACACCCTCGGGCAGGGAATTCCAAACACGTATTGTCCTTACCGTGAAAAAGCCTTTACGCCGTATTGTGCGGAATCTCCTCTCCTCTAACCTGAGCGAGTGTCCACGAGTCCTCTGTGTTGATCTAACCAAAAACAGGTCCCGCGCAAGCTCTGTGTATTGTCCCCTTATATATTTGTAGATGTTGATCATATCCCCTCTTAGTCTCCGCTTTTCCAATGTAAACATGCCTAGTCTTTCAAGCCTTTCCTTGTATTCCATCGTCTCCATGCCCTTAATTAGTTTGGTCGCCTCTGTACCTTTTCAAGCTCCAGGATATCCTTTTTGTAGTACGGTGCCCAGAATTGTACACAGTATTCAAGGTGTGGCCTCACTAGTGATTTATATAATGGGAGTATAATACTCTCGTCCCTAGCATCAATACCCCATTTTATGCATGCTAATATCTTATTAGCCTTCTTTGCTGCAGTCCTACTTTGGGTACTACTGCTTAGCTTGCTATCTAGGAGGACACCTAAGTCCTTTTCCAGTACAGAATCCCCTAATTTTACTCCATTTAGTAGGTAGGTCTAATTTTTGTTCTTGTTACCACAGTGCATTACGTTACACTTGTCTGTGTTGAAGCGCATTCTCCATTTGGCTGCCCATGCTTCTAATTTAACTAAGTCGTTCTGAAGAGACTCGGCATCCTCCTCTGTATTTATAGCCTTACACAATTTGGTATCATCTGCAAAAATTGACACCATGCTCTCTAGACCTTCTGTTAGGTCGTAAATGAAAATATTGAACAATAGCGGTCCTAATACTGAGCCTTGCGGCACACCACTTAGCACTTCAGTCCAAGTTGAAAAAGATCCATTAACCACAACGCGCTGCTCCCTATTATCTAACCAGTTTTTGACCCAAGTGCATATTGTGCTTCCTAGCCCTGATTCTTGTAGCTTGTAGATAAGTCTCATGTGTGGTACAGTATCAAACACTTTGGCAAAGTCTAAAAAGATTACATCCACGTCTTTTCCCTGATCTAGGTTTGCGCTTACTGTTTCATAAAAGCCAAGTAAGTTGGTTTGACAGGATCTGTCCTTCATAAACCCATGTTGATTCCTTTTAATGACCTTATTGACTTCAAGGAACTTCTGAATACTATCTCTTAGAATGCCTTCCAATACTTTCCCCACTATAGATGTAAGACTAACTGGTCTATAATTACCTGGTTCAGCTTTACTTCCCTTTTTGAATATAGGCACTACTTCCGCTATACGCCAGTCTTTGGGAACCATACCTGATATAACTGAATCCTTAAAGATCAAAGATAGCGGTTTTGCCAGTTCAGAGTGAAACTCCATTAGAACCCTTGGGTGAATACCATTGGGCACTGGTGATTTATTAATCTTTAAATGTTTTAATCGGTCACAGACTACTTCTAGACAGATCCATTGATAATGGTGCAGTGTGTATAGGAGATTATGGAGGGGGGAAACAATGAAATATTGGGTCTCTGAAGACAATGTTCTTATTTACTCAGCTGATGGAAACATATTCTCTGTATATTACACCTTTACTGAGACCAGGAAACATCTACTAGGTAATAGCTGTCAGTAGCTCTGGATCAGCTCTTTCCTGTGAGTTACTGTAGTGAGGTTCTCTCATCCCAGGTGTGAGGATGTATATAAGATCAACCCCCGGTCACACTCACCTCCTGTCACATTGAGGAAAGTCCCAGCACCGTGTCCGGATATTTCTCCTCCGTGCTGGAAAGTGACCTCACAGTAATACATCCCGGTGTCTGATAAATCAGCTCTGTGCAGGGTGATATTGGCTGATCTGCTATTAATGATTTCATCACCGTCCAGTCTGGAGATTCTGCCAGTGAAATCCTTATTACTATCAGTCACCTCAGGTCCTGTCCTCACCATGTGTCTGTACCACTTGTACCAGCCGATTGTTGTATTGTCCGCACCGCTGAGGGTGTAGTTACACGGTAAGGTGACGGAGCTGCCCTCTGGGGTGACTATTGCAGGGATCTGGGACACGTGGATAGTCTGGGTGTGTAATCCTGGTAAATAGAGAGAGAAATAAGCATCAGTCAGTATAGTAATATCATTACACACACAGGTCACACTCTGCAGGAGTTACACACAGGTGCAGCCTGTATCCCCCATGTGACTATAGGGTCACACACACTAGGGTATTACATGATGCAATGTATGGAGACTCTGTACTCACCTTGCAGGGCCCCCAGTATAAGCAGAGATAGCACAGCATCCATCCTGTCACTGTGACACTCTCAATGTGCACTGACAGCACCAGGGTTATGGCTGCTATACTTATTCTGGGGGCATGGCCAATTCTGGGGTGTAGCCACACCCTCCCCCCTTTTTTCTTTTTCAAAAATAATTATTTTTTCTTTTCTGAAATACATTTTTATTGGTTCCGTTAATAATTCTGAGATGTCTTTGCAACATAGGGATCTGGATTTTATGATACAGAAGCCAGATGCCCCTCTAGGCTGCAATGTGCAGACCACTAGTATGGAATGTATAATTGTGTACACAGGTGATGAATACACACTCACTAGAACAATATGAGAGGAACACGGTGACATACAGATTTATATATACCAGGGACAAAACGTTATTACAACCGTTGGCTAGGTACTTGTGGGCACATAGGAAAAGGAGAAAGGAGCAATGAAGCGGGATAATGTAATTTATGTCCTGGATATGAAACACGTTGTTGCTGGGCACAGTAGGCACACAGGGCACCAGTACACACTGCTTCTTCTTCTGCTGTAATATGCCAATTTACACTGCCAAGGAACTTCTACACACTGAAGAAATTAATTTTAATGGAGCCAGATAGCAAAATCTATCTATCTATCTATCTATCTATCTATCTATCTATCTATCTATCTATCTATCTAATCTCATATCTATCTATCTATCTATCTATCTATCTATCTATCTATCTATCTATCTTATCTCATATCTATCTATCTATCTCATATCTATCTATCTATCTATCTCATATCTATCTATCTTATCTTCTATCTATCTATCTATCTATCTATCTATCTATCTGTCTGTCTATCTTATCGCATATCTATCTATCTATCTATCTATCTATCTATCTATCTATCTATCTATCTATCTATCTATCTATCTATCTATCTATCTATCTCATATCTCTCTATCTATCTCATATCTATCTATCTAATCTCATATCTATCTATCTATCTATCTATCTATCTATCTTATCTCATATCTATCTATCTCATATCTATCTATCTATCTATCTAATCTCATATCTATCTATCTATCTATCTATCTATCTTATCTCATATCTATCTATCTCATATCTATCTATCTATCTATCTCATATCTATCTATCTTATCTTCTATCTATCTATCTATCTATCTATCTATCTATCTATCTATCTATCTATCTATCTATCTATCGGTCTGTCTATCTTATCGCATATCTATCTATCTATCTATCTATCTATCTATCTATCTATCTATCTCATATCTCTCTATCTATCTCATATCTATCTATCTAATCTCATATCTATCTATCTATCTATCTATCTATCTATCTATCTATCTATCTTATCTCATATCTATCTATCTCATATTTATCTATCTATCTATCTTATCTCATATCTATCTATCTCATATCTATCTATCTAATCTCATATCTATCTATCTATCTATCTATCTATCTATCTTATCTCATATCTATCTATCTATCTTATCTCATATCTCTCTATCTCATAGCTATCTATCTATCTATCTATCTCATATCTATCTATCTTATCTTCTATCTATCTATCTATCTATCTATCTATCTATCTATCTATCTATCTATCTATCTATCTATCTATCTATCTGTCTATCTTATCGCATATCTATCTATCTATCTATCTATCTATCTATCTATCTATCTATCTATCTATCTATCTATCTATCTATCTATCTATCTATCTATCTCATATCTCTCTATCTATCTCATATCTATCTATCTAATCTCATATCTATCTATCTATCTATCTATCTATCTATCTATCTTATCTCATATCTATCTATCTCATATCTATCTATCTATCTATCTATCTATCTTATCTCATATCTATCTATCTCATATCTATCTATCTAATCTCATATCTATCTATCTATCTATCTATCTATCTATCTATCTATCTATCTATCTATCTAATCTCATATCTATCTATATATCTCATATCTATCTATCTATCTATCTATCTATCTATCTATCTATCTATCTATCTATCTCATATCTATCTATCTTATCTTCTATCTATCTATCTATCTGTCTGTCTAAATTATCGCATATCTATCTATCTATATCATATCTCTCTATCTATCTCATATATATCTATCTAATCTCATATCTATCTATCTATCTATCTATCTATCTATCTATCTCATATCTATCTATCTATCTATCTATCTATCTATCTATCTCATATCTATCTATCTTATCTTCTATCTATCTATCTATCTATCTATCTATCTGTCTGTCTATCTTATCGCATATCTATCTATCTATCTATCTATCTCATATCTCTCTATCTATCTCATATCTATCTAATCTCATATCTATCTATCTATCTATCTATCTATCTATCTATCTATCTATCTATCAATCTATCTATCTGATCTCATATCTATCTATCTATCTATCTATCTATCTCATATCTATCGATCTTATCTCATATCTATCTAATCTCATATCTATCTATCTATCTATCTATCTATCTATCTATCTTATCTCATATCTATCTATCTCATATCTATCTATCTGTCTATCTGTCTGTCTGTCTGTCTATCTTATCTCATATCTATCTATCTCATATCTATCTATCTATCTATCTATCTATCCAATCTCATATCTATCTATCTATCTATCTATCTATCTATCTATCTATCTATCTATCTATCTATCTATCTATCTCATATCTATCTCATATCTATCTATCTAATCTCATATCTATCTATCTATCTATCTATCTATCTATCTATCTCATATCTATCTATCTATCTATCTATCTATCTATCTATCTTATCTTCTATCTATCTATCTATCTATCTATCTATCTATCTATCTCATATCTATCTATCTATCTATCTATCTATCTATCTATCTATCTATCTATCTATCTATCTATCTTATCTCATATCTATCTATCTCATATCTATCTATCTGTCTATCTGTCTGTCTGTCTGTCTATCTTATCTCATATCTATCTATCTCATATCTATCTATCTATCTATCTATCTATCTAATCTCATATCTATCTATCTATCTATCTATCTATCTATCTATCTATCTATCTCATATCTATCTATCTAATCTCATATCTATCTATCTATCTATCTATCTCATATCTATCTATCTATCTATCTATCTATCTATCTATCTATCTATCTATCTATCTTATCTTCTATCTATCTATCTATCTATCTATCTATCTATCTATCTATCTATCTCATATCTATCTATCTATCTATCTATCTATCTATCTATCTATCTATCTATCTATCTATCTATCTATCTTATCTCATATCTATCTATCTCATATCTATCTATCTATCTATCTATCTATCTATCTCATATCTATCTATCTTATCTTCTATCTATCTATCTGTCTGTCTAAATTATCGCATATCTATCTATCTATCTCATATCTCTCTATCTATCTCATATATATCTATCTAATCTCATATCTATCTATCTATCTATCTATCTATCTATCTATCTATCTATCTATCTATCTATCTCATATCTATCTATCTATCTATCTATCTCATATCTATCTATCTTATCTTCTATCTATCTATCTATCTATCTATCTATCTATCTGTCTGTCTATCTTATCGCATATCTATCTATCTATCTATCTATCTATCTCTCTATCTATCTCATATCTCTCTATCTATCTCATATCTATCTATCTATCTAATCTCATATCTATCTATCTATCTATCTATCTATCTATCTATCTATCTATCAATCAATCTATCTATCTCATATCTATCTATCTATCTATCTGTCTGTCTGTCTATCTTATCTCATATCTATCTATCTCATATCTATCTATCTATCTATCTATCTATCTATCTATCTATCTATCTATCTATCTATCTAATCTCATTTCTATCTATCTATCTATCTATCTATCGATCTTATCTCATATCTATCTATCTCATATCTATCTATCTGTCTATCTATCTATCTCATATCTATCTATCTTATCTTCTATCTATCTATCTATCTATCTTATTGCATATCTTCTATCTATCTATCTATCTATCTATCTATCTCATATCTATCTCATATCTATCTATCTAATCTCATATCTATCTATCTATCTATCTATCTCATATCTATCTATCTATCTATCTATCTATCTATCTATCTATCTATCTATCTATCTATCTATCTATCTATCTATCTTATCTTATATCTATCTATCTATCTATCTATCTGTCTATCTTATCTCATATCTATCTATCTATCTATCTCATATCTATCTATCTATCTATCTATCTATCTATCTATCTATCTATCTATCTATCTATCTGATCTCATATCTATCTATCTATCTATCTATCTCATATCTATCGATCTTATCTCATATCTATCTATCTCATATCTATCTATCTGTCTATCTATCTATCTCATATCTATCTTATCTTCTATCTATCTATCTATCTATCTGTCTATCTTATCGCATATCTATCTATCTATCTATCTATCTATCTATCTATCTATCTATCTATCTATCTCATATCTATCTCATATCTATGTATCTAATCTCATATCTATCTATCTATCTATCTATCTCATATCTATCTATCTATCTATCTATCTATCTATCTATCTATCTATCTATCTATCTATCTATCTATCTTATCTTATATCTATCTATCTATCTATCTATCTATCTATCTATCTATCTATCTATCTATCTATCTATCTATCTGTCTATCTTATCTCATATCTATCTATCTATCTATCTCATATCTATCTATCTATCTATCTATCTATCTATCTATCTTATCTCATATCTATCTATCTCATATCTATCTATCTATCTATCTATCTATCTATCTATCTATCTATCTCATATCTATCTATCTATCTTATCTTCTATCTAACTATCTATCTGTCTGTCTAAATTATCGCATATCTATCTATCTATCTCATATCTCTCTATCTATCTCATATATATCTATCTAATCTCATATCTATCTATCTATCTATCTATCTATCTATCTATCTATCTATCTATCTATCTATCTATCTCATATCTATCTATCTATCTATCTATCTATCTCATATCTATCTATCTTATCTTCTATCTATCTATCTATCTGTCTGTCTATCTTATCGCATATCTATCTATCTATCTATCTAATCTCATATCTATCTATCTATCTATCAATCAATCAATCTATCTATCTCATATCTATCTATCTATCTATCTATCTATCTATCTATCTATCTGTCTGTCTGTCTGTCTATCTTATCTCATATCTATCTATCTCATATCTATCTATCTATCTAATCTCATATCTATCTATCTATCTATCTATCTATCTATCTATCTATCTATCTATCTATCTATCGATCTTATCTCATATCTATCTATCTCATATCTATCTATCTGTCTATCTATCTATCTCATATCTATCTATCTTATCTTCTATCTATCTATCTATCTATCTATCTATCTATCTGTCTATCTTATTGCATATCTATCTATCTATCTATCTATCTATCTATCTATCTATCTCATATCTATCTCATATCTATCTATCTAATCTCATATCTATCTATCTATATATCTCATATCTATCTATCTATCTATCTATCTATCTATCTATCTATCTATCTTATATCTATCTATCTATCTATCTATCTATCTATCTATCTATCTATATATCTATCTATATATCTATCTGTCTATCTTATCTCATATCTATCTATCTCATATTTATCTATCCATCTATCTTATCTCATATCTATCTATCTCATATATATCTATCTAATCTCATATCTATCTATCTATCTATCTATCTATCTATCTATCTATCTATCTATCTATCTATCTCATATCTATCTATCTAATCTCATATCTATCTATCTATCTATCTATCTATCTCATATCTATCTATCTATCTATCTATCTATCTATTTATCTATCTATCTATCTATCTATCTTATCTTCTATCTATCTATCTATCTATCTATCTCATATCTATCTATCTATCTATCTATCTATCTATCTATCTATCTATCTTATCTCATATCTATCTATCTCATATCTATCTATCTATCTATCTATCTATCTATCTATCTCATATCTATCTATCTTATCTTCTATCTATCTATCTGTCTGTCTAAATTATCGCATATCTATCTATCTATCTATCTCATATCTCTCTATCTATCTCATATATATCTATCTAATCTCATATCTATCTATCTATCTATCTATCTCATATCTATCTATCTATCTATCTATCTCATATCTATCTATCTTATCTTCTATCTATCTATCTATCTATCTGTCTGTCTATCTTATCGCATATCTATCTATCTATCTATCTATCTATCTCTCTATCTATCTCATATCTCTCTATCTATCTCATATCTATCTATCTATCTAATCTCATATCTATCTATCTATCTATCTATCTATCTATCTATCTATCTATCAATCAATCTATCTATCTCATATCTATCTATCTATCTATCTATCTATCTGTCTGTCTGTCTGTCTATCTTATCTCATATCTATCTATCTCATATCTATCTATCTATCTATCTATCTATCTATCTATCTAATCTCATATCTATCTATCTATCTATCTATCTATCTATCTATCTATCTATCGATCTATCGATCTTATCTCATATCTATCTATCTCATATCTATCTATCTGTCTATCTATCTATCTCATATCTATCTATCTTATCTTCTATCTATCTATCTATCTTATTGCATATCTTCTATCTATCTATCTATCTATCTATCTATCTATCTATCTATCTATCTCATATATATCTCATATCTATCTATCTAATCTCATATCTATCTATCTCATATCTATCTATCTATCTATCTATCTATCTATCTATCTATCTATCTATCTATCTATCTTATCTTATATCTATCTATCTATCTATCTATCTATCTATCTATCTGTCTATCTTATCTCATATCTATCTATCTATCTATCTATCTCATATCTATCTATCTATCTATCTATCTATCTATCTATCTGATCTCATATCTATCTATCTATCTATCTATCTCATATCTATCGATCTTATCTCATATCTATCTATCTCATATCTATCTATCTGTCTATCTATCTATCTCATATCTATCTATCTTATCTTCTATCTATCTATCTATCTATCTATCTATCTATCTATCTATCTATCTGTCTATCTTATCGCATATCTATCTATCTATCTATCTATCTATCTATCTATCTATCTATCTATCTATCTATCTATCTCATATCTATCTCATATCTATCTATCTAATCTCATATCTATCTATCTATCTATCTATCTCATATCTATCTATCTATCTATCTATCTATCTATCTTATCTTATATCTATCTATCTATCTACCTATCTATCTATCTGTCTATCTTATCTCATATCTATCTATCTATCTATCTATCTATCTATCTATCTCATATCTATCTATCTATCTATCTATCTATCTTATCTCATATCTATCTATCTCATATCTATCTATCTATCTATCTATCTATCTATCTCATATCTATCTATCTTATCTTCTATCTAACTATCTATCTGTCTGTCTAAATTATCG